>NC_044292.2:7498000-8172500 GCF_004027225.2 Strigops habroptila
TCAGTGCAAACACATTAAATAGTCACAGCATACTGTCACCCATCTGGAACCCCTTTACACCAACCAGCTCCCACTTCTGTGCCTCAGACGATCCTGTTATCCTTTTGCTTTCAGAGAGGACAGAGAGAAGCAGGAAATGGAGAGAGATGCACAAAGAAGTGGAGGTGGTTATTTTACAAGATGCTTCCCAAAGCAGCTGACCTTAGCCACAGCTCGAGAAACAAAGCACGCAGGTACTAATAAGATTCCCTATGCGTGGAAATGCTCCTTCCACTCCCCACTTCCCTGACCACCAAACCTCCTGCAGATGTGCTCCTTCCACTAAGGTTTCTAAAGGTGACTCAAGCTTAGCTTCACACCTTCCTTGGATAAACAGCCCATGTTTTTCAAAGTTGTAAACTCTGAGTACAAGGACTCTCTCATTTTGTACAGGTCCCAGTGCTTTGCTGTGATAAAACACACAAAACGAGGAAAGGATGAGTAATTAAATGGTATGTTAACAAGTGAAGAACAAGGACCTATGTCCTACTACTTCAAAAGAATAATAGAGCCAACTTTTCATTTTCACCTCTCTATACAACAACGTAACTCCCTTGCATCTCCAGTGCCAGATCAGAAGCAAGTGAGGTGCCAAAATGTGTAAAGTGCTAAATTCCCCAAAGTAAGAGTTGCTACATTTAGTTCTCCAAATTTCTGGTGACGCTCCGTATTTGCTATGGGAAGAGGAGGATGATGTCAAATTATGCAGAGAATGTGATTTCCCTCAAAGTAATTACATAACATTTTACTCTGAAAATTCACTGTTGTTACTTCTTGTATCGCAGAGATTGAGGTGAAGGAACTTAAATTACAACCTTCAGACTTCATGACTAACCAGGAACTCAAATGAGGTTCACTGAAAGGTTTGCTCATGTCACAAGCCTTTAAAGTCTAAACACAGCTCTTAGTATTTAGTAAGTTGAGTAATGACTTTCTCTAATGTCTTAGCACAAGGTTACTGGAACTCAGGGGCTAGGGATAAGATACACAGCAAAAGGACCCTTGAAAATAGCTGGGTGAACACCTGAAACACACAGTACAGGAGGGGACAAGTAAGGTGTAGGCAGCCTACCTGTGAGTAGGAAAGGTGCAGCAGCTCTGACCTCAGCTGTTGGCTTCCAAGCTCTCTAGAGAACTCGGGGACGTTCCCGTATTGCCAGCTTCTGCTGGCGCCCTCTCTGCCACACTATCACACGTACATTACCTACCAGTAAACAGCATAAGGACTGTCTGCTCAAACAGCAAACACATCCCCATCACCATACAGAAGCAGCCCAGGAACTGCAAAGCAAGCTATTTCCCATTGCTTCCACCTTCCAAAATCACAACTGAAAGAGTCCACTGAGCGGTGCCTCCTTTAAAGCCCCCCGTATATTTACAGTTCAACTCTAACTTATTGATCATCTCCTTTACAAAAGCCACTGTGTTCCAATGCTCCACCAGCCAGGCTGTTCTGGGAATGCACAAAATAAAGGTTGGATTCCTACGTAGGTTAACATTCCAGAGAAAGAAGAAATGCCCTGTATTCTGCAAGGCTTTTGACAATGAAAAGAGATATTTTTCAAACCCTGTGGTCACCACTGAGCTTTTCGTGGGATTTTCTTTTCCTCTTTTTTTTTCCTTTTCTCCCTTTTTTTCCCCTTTCAGCTGGATGATAAACACTGCTCCACAAGCTGGGATTCATGGATGTCTCTCGAAGACGAAAAGAAAATATTTATTTCCTTTTTCTGCTTGTGAATCAGAATGTTCTATTTAAAGAAAGTGCCCTCTGCCGGATTGCTCATGAGTTATTACCCCTTATGGAAATAAAAGAGAAATATCAGGAGGTATTCTTAGTCATTCCCTTCCCCTGTCTCTTCTGGGTTTTTTTCTTAATTCCTTATATACCCATGTTTTAGAGACGTGCCTAAGATAGAGCAAGAGATCTTGGCATTCTTGGGCCTAAAAAAGACTTACTCTTTTAACCCTGACACTGAAGCATTTGGTGAAACATCAAAAAATGGTACAAATCTCAGTTGTTTCACTCGGATGTCATAAGGTGCAGTTTTCATTTCTATCCAGCGCTGAAATTAATAAACTAACCTCTCCCCAATAGATTTAGTTGTAGAGAATGGGACTTTGCCTTTGATACAATAAGCAGTTTCCCCTGATCCCTCCCTGCCTTTTCTTTGTTGCTTCTTTTCTGAATCAAAAGCCAGACGCATGGGCCTACTGGCACGCTTCTAACACCAGGCATAGGAAACAGCCTAACAACTGACAGAGCTGGCAGCTGACACTTCCCCTTCCTCATGATGGTCCCCGACACCAGAACAAAGGCCATATACCGTGGAGAAGGTGTAAGTGTTGATGCTCTCACCACTGTTGTTCTCTGGAAGGGGGACAGCATCTACCATGTACAAAGCTGAGCAACTTCACTGGCCCATAATCACAGAGTATTTGAATATCCAGAGTTCAGTAAGTTCTTTTTCCTCCTTGAGATTGATTTTTTTTCCACTCAAGTGCTGGGTTTCAGTCTAAAGCAGAAGTTTATCTGGAGTTTTATACCACATGTATATATAGCTTCTCACTGGTGGTGGCTCAGGGCATATCTGGGAAGCCCCAGAGTGCTCTTAGGTTCTGCTTACCTTATGAACCCACAGATCCTTTTTCTCTCAGAATTATTCCAGCCAAACAAAACTCCAAGGAACTGTGGAGTAACTTGCATGGGAAATGTTTTCTGCGTAGGTAACACGCTCCAGCTAGGGAATGGCCATGCACACCATTCCTCAGCCACTTCCAGGACTGCTCATTCCCTGCAAGAGCATTAGATGTGGTTTTGGAAACAGCAATTCATAAGCTCTTTCTCCCTGAGTGATAGAAGCTGTTCTAGTAACATTACTCTCCAGCCAAAGGGAAAGGCAGAGGCCAGAGAAAAGGAATGAATCAGAAGACACATGAAGAGAAACTACAAGGAAATATCATCACATCCTTTCAGTTTGTGAGTTGAAAGAATGTCAGCAAAAGATGAGCGCAAACGGGGTTGGGGATTTCTTTGCTCATTTAAAGGACTCATACTTCTTTTAGCACCTTTTGTTAAGAAACAGGACAGCCAAGAACATGCTGCTTTAACACACTGAATCAGCTTTTAAAGTGAAACAAGGGAATTTGGGCTGTATGTTCTTTTAACTGGGAAGCATGACAAAAGCATCACAGTTAGAAGAATGCTTACAGTTTCATTCCTAATATTTTTCAGGCTTGAGGAAACACAAGATCATCCTTCTCTCAGCAACCAACACCCCTTGTGTGAAGTTAATTTTCCTTGGTATTTATGAGTATGTCTAAAAAACAAACCAACCAACCCCAAAATCTCTCCCTTCCCCCCCCAATTTAAATATTCTATTTCTTGGGAACGGGGAGGCTGAACTGCTCTGAATCACTGCCACTATAAAGCAGAGTTTTCCACTGGCACAGCTGGGAAGCCAGGAACGCCTGCTGCATCCTTAGCTGCTGGCTCTTACATTTTCCGCAGTTTTTTGTCTTTCATGGGATCGCTTCTATCTTCACCCTAAAGTATTAAATCAAAGCACTGATTTTTCCCGTGCAAAGCAGCAGCCTGCCCCTTACACGTCAGTCCCTTGTGCTTCAGCAAATAATCTCTCAAAATACAAAACAAAGGAACTAATAACTATATTTTATTAATGACGTTTACCCTCTGAAGCAAACTGAGCTAAAAGCTTACTTCCAAATTCCCTAGAATTCAGCTGCTAGATTTCCCTCTGGGATGTGATTCCCATTCTTCTCTCAATTAGCAAAATAAACTGTGCTATGATAAATATCATAATTTACTCAACAAAGTGATCAAAATCATTACTGATTCCTTTTTCCCTTTAGGTCCCCGAGGCAGTAAAGGGAAAAGACGCTGTGATTTATTTGGGGGGCTCGGAATGGTGTGTTTTGTGTCAGCAGGCAAGGAAGTAATAGGATCAGGAGAGCAGAAATGCAATCACGACACACTAAATAATCACGAGGCTTTTGGTTTGGGTGGTGTCTTTTAAGGGAAGAAAGGTAGATAAACACGCTCAGCACAGCAGTGTCAGGGAATGAGGCACAGAGGGAAAACCCACAACGCACCATCCTATACAGGCACTCACTGAATCAGCTCCAGGAGAAGGTGGGGGCCGGAACACCGACACATCTCATTTATTTTTATGAAATGAGCATGAATCACTCCCTGCCATCCCCTGCTAAAAACCCTTCAATAATGGGTGTGGTTTAATATAGAGTATTTTTAAATACACATTCCACAAAGCGCATGTTGGAGGAAAAACATATAAAGAAACAGGATAGAGAAGACTTGTGTTCAAGTAGGACGTGTATTCACCCACTCTCAATCCTCCTGTCTGGCTAAAAGGAAAAGCATCTATTACACATCTCTTTCTCTCAAGATACAGCAAGTCAGACACGGCATTCCCTATTCCCTGAGATGGTTTAGGCTGTGAGGGGAAATAATGAGTAAAGCCAAAAGTTTCAGCAAACCACATTCTTCTCCCACCTCCTGGAGCTTAATGTTTTACATCGGAGCCAGGTCCGGATCAAACAGTTCAGATGGAAAAAGAGCTGGCCCCTACCTCCAAACAGCAGCCCGTGTTTTGTGAGGACTTCAGAGCAATACACTTAACTGCTTTGTGTCATTTTAATCTTCACAAACCTGCTCTAACTGAAGTTTGAAAAGAGAAAGTGATTTCTGCAGTGTTAATGCCTTGGGTAGAAGAGAGAAATCCATTTCCAAATCAAAGCCCTTAACAGCACATTTTCCAGTCCCTCCCAAATGTTTGGGGTGGTTTTGTTTGTTGGGGTTTTTAATTAGAGAAATCAGAAGAAACAGATCTAAACTGTGAAGTGCAAACTGAAGCATTCTGAAATTGGTATTGTATTTTAATACAGTGAATTATCAAGCTTAAGCTTTAATTAAAAAAAAAAAAATCCACAGAACACCAATAAAAACACACCTCCTGCACACCTCCCCAGAGCCTCCTCCAGCACAGTTTCACTCTTTATGCCACCTACAGCAGACAGGCACAAAGATGTTTACGCTGTTGTAGGGGACGACAGCTTCCAGCAAAACTGAGATGTTGCTAAAGACCTTCAGTAGAAGTTGTTCCCTGTGAGGGTGCTGAGGCGCTGGCACAGGGTGCCCAGAGAAGCTGTGGCTGCCCCATCCCTGGCAGTGTTCAAGGCCAGGTTGGACACAGGGGCTTGGAGCAACCGGCTCTAGTGGAAGGTGTCTCTGCCCGTGGGATGAACTTTTAAGGTCCCTTCTAACCCAAACCAGTCTGTGATTCTATGAAACTCCTCCCCTTTTCTTCCCTTGCTGCCAGTGGTCTGCCTACTCAACTCTATTAACAGAGGATGGAAGCACAACCCCAGTTACAATTTCCTCACACAAGTAACATCACACGGAGCTGCCCAGAACATCTCCTTAAGGCTTTTCCAACCTTCCACAAGGAGACAGATCAGAAACCAGAGGCAGACAGTATTTATCACATGAATTCCCATTTAGCACAGGACAGTGTCTTTGTATGTTGTTCCCAAGTAAAACGACAAAGGTACCGAGTGACTGAGAATGAGTTTCTACACTGCCTTTAAACATAGTGGGAAGAGGAAAACTTCAGGAGGTATCTGTCAGTACAAGGCAAGCGAGAAAAGATAGCGGCAGGGTGGGTCTAAGACAGCGTCTGAGGACATCTGATGGAGGACAAACAGTCCTTCCTTTCAGGTACGAAACATACCTGCCAAACCTGAGAACAAAGGAACGCCATTGAAATGGGAGCAGTACCCAGAGAGTTTGTCCAATGACACTACAAAAATACACAGTATCACAAAGTCAACGTGGAGTGAAGCGAAGAGATAGGGCTTCTATCAGGGCTGGCACTCAGGGCAGAGTGGATATGGGGAACGTTTCTTAAAAACATGAATGTAAATACAGACTCTTATCGGAAATATAAAACAAGGACAAAGTTTTGCCAAGGTCATAGGAGAAAAACAGATTTGCATTACTCAAATTTGATCTGACTTCTAGCAGCCAAGGAGGACAGCACCGGGCTCTAAAAATCAGGCTTTAAAACAATACACCACCAACCATGCTACCTGTAAGAACAGAATTCACCTTTCTGTAGGAGCCATTTCCACACTACAGCCTACAAATAATCAATACTGCCTATTCCTAGAGGAAAATTGTGCTTAGTTCCAGAGAGACCTTAAAGTGATCAATACAAGAGGAAATCTCAAGCTGTCTCATACCTGTATCCTCCCCACAACAGGTAACTATTTCCAGCATATTAACAGGAATTTCCCCTCTCTCCAGAAAGCCCTTGTTTTGAAGCTAATACAGCTTTATAATACTCATTAAATATTCTGCAATGATATTCACAAGAAGCGAAGCTCACACAAAGATGAACTTCCGTGGAATGCCGTTGGCGGGGGGAGAGGGAATCAAAACTCTCAGCTGAGTTTCCCCCTCCTTACCCTGCGTTAGGAGAGACAGAAAAGGAAACCAAACACTGATTTTAGCTCTTCTGACACTTCCTACTGCAGAACAACAAAACATGGGTGAGTTCCGGGCTTACACCATGTGCGTTTTGCTGTTTCCTGCACTTTGGACACATGAAAGAAAGTAAACAACATCTGGACATCCTTCTTTGGGCTTCACAGAATCACTGTTCAGTGAATGCTGAAATTTAGCCCTTTTGACCTTGTTTTCTAAGAAAACAGGGCTTCTGTGATGGCACTGTTGGCTTGCCCACTTACTAAGTCCTACAGTTTTATCCCTGAGCTGCTTCCCACCTCTGTATTCCAACAGCTTGTAAACCACAGCTTCACACTGGTTAGTGGCCAACAGAGAACACAGGCCAAGTTACTGCTTCACCCGGGGGAAAGGGAGGCAAAATTAGCTGGAGTCCCAGCCAGGAAAACCTTGGAATCAGCTGGCCCACATGCAGCCCCTTCCTCAGCACAAAGGACGGCGGATCCTACTGTCATGTTAGGGCTATTCTATATTGGATGCACTGGGATGGGACTGGGGACACACAGCCTAAATCCCAGGCTACATTTCACTCTTCAATCTACCGATCTATTCAATCAGAATCTACTGTGATTTATGATAATTCTTAGGGGTACAGATACTTTCCAATCAAGAATATAGGAGCTGAAGAGACTGAGATGATTTCTGGGACAATCCCAGAAAAGCAGGGAGAAAAGACAGGAGTAGTTCTGGGATAGTGCTGGTTTTCCTATTGAAGACTGGCTTTTGTCTAGCTCTTAGGGAAAAATGACTTTCACATTTCTTTATCTTTGCTGCAGAACAAGAACTCCAGAACATCTAAGGTGTTAATGGGTACATGCTACTTCCCTATGGGCAGTTAATAACACCAGCACAGCTAACATGGATGGGAAGTCAAAGGTAATACACCCAACTACAGAACATGATGCGACTCATCAGACTGCTTCCACTGTGACAAGTTCTGAACACAAGCTGAAAATGACCAGCTCTTTAAGAAGTGACCCAACATCATTTACAACCACCCTTCCAAAATGGGGCTAGAGCAGCATCTGCAGCCCAAGAAACTATCTTAAAAAGCATTTCTGCTGCCTTGTAAATACTGCATGTAATGGGGGATGCAAAATAACGCAGGGAAATACGGCATTAGCAAAGTCACTACTTCTGTCCCCAGGCCAGTCAGGGCTCAGTCTCGCTTTATGAACAGTTTGCACAGAAGACAAATGAATGTGATTGTCACATTCAAGGCGCTTACCTCCCATCCAAAGTTTGTCTCCTTTAATGTGCTCCTCTGTACTGCCATATAGGGTCCAAATCTTTCCCCAACTTCAATCTTCTTTTTGGCCCAAATCCCTAGCCCTGCCCCTGGAATCGAAGATTCTCTGAGTTCAAAATCTGGTGGGATTGGAATGTCATCAGGAATGTAGACGGGAGCTTCATAAGGTGAGCCCTCCTTGGGAGTGAAGTCCTCACTGGTGGGAAAGGGTGATGGAGGTCCGACAGGAATGGGGGACATAATACTGTCCTCTGTTTCCTCCTCTGCACTTTCGCCAGCAAGGAGATCAGGGTCGGTCTCGTACATATTATTTACAATCTCGCTGTCACCTAAAAGGGGAAACAGCAGAACAAAACACACTGAAATACTCACGTGAACATTAGTTAATCTCTTCTTGGGACAAAGTTTCACAAAGCCGAGTTCGCATGCTTTAAGGACAGATGTCGCGGCAGAGCACAGGATAACCCTCACCTACAGAACTCAGGTAGGGCTGAGGTGAGAACGTTCACACTGGTGGCACAACCTGCTGTGCTACTGAAGGATGAGATGGAAGCTAACTGCTGGCCTGCCACGTCATACGGGATCGGGGCTACTGCAGCGATTGTCTTTCAGTAAAGGAAAGAGGGAAGAAAACACGGAAGAGCTGTTCAGGTTCCCTGTAACCATTTATTGTTTTCACTGGCTCAGTGTATTTTGTAGAGGAAATAAAGAGGAATTAAGGTGAAACCTAATTCTAGTTTGAGAAGAACTGTTTGCCCAGTGTTTGGGTTTCCTGGGGTCAAGGCATCACACAACAGAAGCCATGGCTGACAGCTACCTCTCAGCAACGCACCTTTTCAGGTGCAACAAAAGCATCACTAGTTTGTAATATTACTTTAAGACTACTATGTCCTCCAGTGAGCACTTTAAGCTACTACAGCATAGATATTGTTCCAGTGAACTCCACAGGATGAGGATCTCATTTGCAATAACTACAATGGTCAAAGAGAAAGCTCTGGAAAAGCTGCACACTTTCTTTTATTCCTCACAACATCTCATAAACTAGAAAGAAACAGATGAACCCAAGCAAAGCCAAAACAAAAGGTAATTCTCCAGCACTCCTATCAGACAAGTGGTGATGATCTGGAAGCATCTTTCAGTAGACCCCAGCATTTCATAACATGAACTTTTACTGTGAAGAGTCACCAGAGCCCTGGTAGGTAAAGAGGAATTCAGGGTAAATAAACTGAGAACCAGGCCTTTCACTGTCCCACACTAACAGAAACAGAGAGTTTTGAAGGCCCTTCTCTGTACGCGGCCTGTCCCACCTCTGGATGTGAAGGCATCCCTGCTGCCCAGGTCCTACAGAACCCACCTCTGATCATGCCAAATGTCAGGGAGAACATAAAACAAGCTCGAGAAGCACATTACACAATCACATCTGAACATGCTAAAGTGAAAAGAAAATGGGGGGAACAAACCCAAGTCCCAGGCAGCCTGAAATACATGAGAGAGGAAGCTGAAGAGTGAGAATGGTAGACTCAGAGGGTAATAATGTTTGGGGATTTTTCCAAGAGGAGTCAATTGCTAAGCTACAACATTCATATGTAATGAAAACGGAGCTTTTTTTCATCCAAGAAGGAAAAAAGGGGGGGAAGGGAAACAGATGAAGGGGAAAAGAAAAACACATTTGTCATACAATACAAGTAGTTGAAGTATTTTGGGAACAGATTTGCCATCTCTCAATTAAACATGAGGCAGCATGACTGTGCTTTCATTGCACAGTAGTTTCCACTATGATAACAAGTCCAACAACCGCCTCATTGTGGGCCCTGCAGCAGCGAGCGGGACTCCCACAGTGCATATTAATGCCTGACCCTGATGTCATCGGGGGGAAGCAGCACCCTACAAAAATTACAGCTTGCGCTGCACCGTGCGAGGCAGCTCCTGCTGCCAAACAGCAACCCCCAGGGACGAGAGCGGAGAGAGAGGGGCTCTGCTCAAGGTATACGTCCTGCACAGACATACTACGTCTCTTCTCCACCCTCAGAATACACCTTCTGTGTGGAAGACCTCTAGGTTTTATTTTCCTTATGCCTAATAAAGATTTTCCTGAGTTCATGCCTAAGAAACCTGGTGGCAGACTTCACTGAGGAGGAGGATTTGGATTCCTTTGCCAACATTTTTCTGCTCCAGCTTTCTGAGCAACACAGAGAGCTGCCTGCTACAGCTTACATATGTTTCCCCTGGTAAAAAGTGCAGCCCTCCCTACTCAAACACGTCGCCAGAAACAAGCTTTCAGAAGTATGATCTACTCCACAATCCCGAAAATACTTGTGGTTGCTGTAAATGTTTTCTCTCCCAGTATTAGCAAGTCAAATTATTTTCTACTCTATGATTAGCCTCTCTTGCACTTAAGAAACAGGAATTCCAACTGAGTTGAAAAGCAAAACCAGGTTTATTGGAGCACGACCTGTGAAAATTTCTGAATGATACAAGAACAGAGGCACCTCGCTACTGAACACTGCGGATGTAGTTCCTTCCATGGGACAATCAGGCCAGCTCTGAGTAAATTCTAATCTGAAGTTGAACCCACATCTGATTGACCTCCTATTTCAAGGGAAATTGCAAGACACAAGTAATCTGCTCCTTCTGCCTTTTCAGTTGCTAAAATCAGTTATCAGGGACTGACAACAGACATAAAACAACAGTGAGACAGATCATTTTCAGGTAACTGATACAAGAGATATCCCGTATGGCATCTCTGAGAGCAGAATCACCAAATAGGTATGAATATATACATGTACGCATTTGGGTTTGTCACCACAATCAAAAATCTAGATCAATACCTTTCATATAGTGGAAGGTGTCCCTGCCCGTGGCAGGGGGCTGGAGCTGGAGGAGCTTTAAGGTCTGTTCCAACCCAAACCAGTCAGGGATCCTATGACAGCATTAATTAGCAGAGCCATTCCTGTAACCATACGTAACACAACTGGTTAAAAACGCAGAGAACGTCTTGTTGTTCAGGAACAATCTCCAGTTCTACTGAGCTTCATCTCAGGCTGCTGGCTGCTCTGAGAGCTCTGTGTGGGACGTGGCCATTCACTGGTCACAACCATGCTGTCCTACATCTGCCCCTCTTCTAACAGCAAGTATTGCAATGCTCTGGAATGTCTGGTTATGTGAAAAGCAGTACAGAAATACAACTTGACCTTACTGTTATTGTCATGAAACTAAAATTAGTCCTTCAAAGCTCACTAGCAAAATCACTCGATAAAAAGACCCATTGAAAAGTTGCTTCCACAGATAATCAGATATGGGCATAGGCTTAAAATCTGTGTGACACCAATGAGGTTCTGGCAACAATGAGAGTGATGCTTTAGTACTGGTGAGAGACCTCATGAATAATCTATTTAGCAGCTGTAATAAAGGAAAAAGAAAGTCTGATGTTAAAGGAAATGGTGGTAGCAGAAACATTATCTGAGATTTGGGGGGGGGGGGTTGTAGGTTTTGTATTCAGTTTTTAAGATGTTTATTAACATTATATAAAATTCCACTAAGGAAATATCTATTATCTGAAATGACTAAGCATCAGCTACACCCACAGACATCCACCCCAAAGAGCATCTCTGACTCCGGAGAGGCTCCGACAGCCTAATTCAGCCCAGAGTGCAAATACTTACACCAAGTAAGTCCTTGCTTAACTACCACTGACAACTGACTGGGTTCATTATCTCTGAACATGGTGCTGCCCATCTACAGTGTCCTTCGGGTGAGTTACAAGTACCTGTCCTATATCCTATACGCCATCAGGAATTCCGCACGAGCCTGGCTGCCTGCTCGCACTGTCCTGAACCAGGCAGAAAGCTGCCAGGCAGGCACAGCCCACAACTCAGAAGACCCACCTATAAATCACAAAGAACACCAGAAAGCACCAAACAGCACCCACCCAAGCAGTGACTTCAGAACAGTGAATGATCCTAGTGATCAGATTGCCACCTGATGGCCACAGCTGAAATACAATAGAAAATCAGAATCCCAGCCCCTTCTTGGGCTGAATCTGCCCGACATCGGTTACACTGCCACACATTTCAAACCCTTTGCAGCACCAGGAACTGGCACCTCACCTCACAGAGGCTCACACGCTTCAGGATGCAGCGAAACAGAAAAGTCAAGGCACCCAACACAATCCTCAGTAAGACTCCACTGTTCAGTTCATCCAGGAATGGTTTCCCAGTCACTCTACTGGTGAAGGTAACCAAGTGTTGGCAGGACAGGTCACCTAGAAGGGCACATTTCCCTCAACACATTAGTAACACTCTTCCCTCAACAGTATTAGTAACACTTGAAAGAGTTTGTGTGTGTAAGCAAAAGACCCGGAATTCAGCATGAGACCATCACTGGAATACTTGGGTTTCCTTCTGGCAGAAAGGATGCAGACTAGTGCCCAACCTGTGGTGACAGGAGTTATTGCTCTTTCATTAAGGATGGGACCGAAGCACTAAATGCTTCACAGCCATACAAAAATGGCTTTTCCTCTCTCCACAGACAATATTAAATTTAACCACAACTGTAGTAGAGAAAGGACAACAAAGAATAAGTTACTTAAAATTCTTGAGCATGGCATACAATTTCTTCCTCCCATCCATTGCAAGATCCCATCTCCTCCACCTGAGCTATCCCAGTAAGTACCTACAGCATCACTAGTGGATGCTGGTTGGAAAGCAGCACATTCAGCAGCCAAAACAGAAACTGCAGAAAGCAACATCCCTACAGGCACGGAGGCCAGTGCTGTCAATGGTTCTCCACACAACTCCACTGCTGCAGGAGGAAAAGTAAATGCAGCTTTAGGTGAACATTTGGAAATATCTTTTTTCTCTTCCGTTCATTCATGAAAACCCTTCATCTTCACAAGTTTTACAGTTGGAAAAAGACTCAGTGCAATAAATGTGCAGGGAGGGAAGTGGTCACAAATGGGAAGTGGTTTTGCCAACATGCCGCTGTGCCAAAGGAGTGCAGCATGATCTGCTCTGACCTTCAAGAAATCTTGCTGCCAGTTCAATCCTCTATTTAACTTCTAGTTTAATAGGCACTTCTGCTACAACTTGCTGTGATTTTGCCTATTTTTTCTTCCACAGACGTTGAACATATCTGGAAATATCCAGCTTGAAATCATATTTTTCTTCCCTTTCAGTTATTTCTGATTCACACACACACAACCCCAAATCTTGGGCCTTGAATAACAGATTACACTAATACATAAAGCACATTAGATGTATTTCTCAGTGAAGTAAGCCTGTTTCTTCTTTAGAACATATCCAAAGGCTTTCACAGGCTCCCTGACTTTATTATCTGAAACTCCCCCCCAAATGCTACAGTTAAAGATAACTAATGACAAACAAAATGGTTCTAGGTGAAGATCCTGTATTCATACTCCCTGCTCACACAGCTACGACAGGCTCAGGCACAAGTTACTGGCTTTGTTCTGAAAAAACCACCAGCTAAACCCCACTGAATAGGGGTGCATATAAAACTCAGACTCTGCTATCCTCAAGTCGGTTGAACACACGGTCAGATCTGACCTGATGCCGTAACAAACCCTTCTCAGCTCTTGCAGACACCCAAACTCCAGCTCTCTTTTCTTGCTGGCCTGTATTTCTCCTTAAACCACTGTGATTATATTTTACATACACACTCTGAAGCACAGTATTTCAGGAATGCTTGAGAAGCAGAAGATGCTGATTTTGTCAACAGGACCCTGGAAATGAGTGGTCAGGTATCTGACAAACCCACACACATCGCAGCAAAAAACACATCTGCAGGACTGCTCATAGAAATCTTTATTTAGACATGTCGTTGCAATTAAATCCAAAGAAGAAACAAGTTTTAACACATCTCCTGTGTAAAAATTCAGCAAAGACCAAGCTATGTGACCCTCTCACCACAGGAAACCTTCATGGTTGCTGCTGTACTTGAGTGTCCCAGTCTAGCGTCCAAATTATCCATCCTAGCAACTGGGGTTTAAGGACGCATTCCATGAAACTCCCCCAAACCTCTGTCTGATGCAGAACTGCTGCAGAATGCATTAAAACACAGTTTGGTCCTGGAGAATACCAAAAACTGCAGAGTTATTCAGAGATGGAGACAGTGAGGGATAAGGAAGAGACGAGATGAGTGAAAAGGAAAAGGACTGCGATAAAACCTAAACATGTATAAACCTCACACCTTTTCCATGTTTATGCTGTATATTCCCTTTTCAAGTCTCATGTTTATGGTCTGTTTTCTCTTGGTTGTAACTACATCTCTCAAAGCAAAGTCCTTCTATTAAAAAGAAACAGAAACCACCTTACACCAGAGCGAGCTGTGAGCACAGATAACAACTGACTCTGGAGCAGGAGAGTTTATCACATGTATTTTTTGATAAACACCCTAAAACCCCAGTTGCTTCCAAACTTGGCTGTAAGAAGAACAGGTATTAAGGATTTAAAGTGCCTTTGGTTTTAGAGTAAAAAAACTAAGTGTTTGCTTTTATTAAGGGATTTCTGCTGGCAGAAACGAAGAATAAAGCTTGAAACAGTATTTCAATGTGTTCCTTAATACGCATTTTCCTCTAGTAAAACCAGCAGGGAAAGTGTCCAAATTGCTCTCCCCTAAATGCCAGTATTATATTTCCAGTAAAAGTCGAGTTCAACCAGGCATCAAAAATATTTCCACATAAGATCCTTTTAGTTTAGAACCAAACGCCTCAGAGAACACTGTTGTCCAAAACTACACTTCACCTGATCCCCCATGCTCAGGATTTTGTTTTATATCTGAATTCAAGACAACATTGCTACAAATTATGCTATCTTAAAAAATTAATGCAATGTTTGTTTGGATGCAGTAGATAAAGTAAGTTCTGATAAGCAAAAAACAAACCCTCTACTGTCATATTATTAAAGCCACTGGAAAAAATATTAGCCTTTGGGATTTCTGTCTCTAAACTATTTACAACATAATAGCTCCAATGAAGCGTCACAAGAAATGTACAGTGTATTACACAGAGTTGTAACAAACATTTGTGAAGAATCTATAGAAATAACACGACAGAAAGAAATGGAAAGGGAGAGATGAAAGCCTAAAGAAAATGCTCCAATTTGGAAAGAAAAATCATCATTGCTTCTCAGTGGTTTGCTTATTTTTTTGCTACAAAATACCTCCCCTTTAAAAATCTATAAAACTACAGAAATGGTCCAATTCTACAGAAATTTCTTTGCTGGAAATGCAGTAAAGTGGAACTTTATAAATGAGTGCGAGATAAATTCGCCGGTAAGAGAAATGTTACCTATTTAGAATAAATAAATACATGCAGCTAGACTAGCTCTCCAAAAACTAACAAACGGTGCTGGGTATTTCTCTCAGTCCTGGATGTCAAACCATAGAACGAGAATAAAGCATTTGCAAGTCTCCAAAAGGAGACCTCGCAATTGGAATTCACATCTTTGCCAAGCGAAAGCTTTTCGGCTGTTGTCACCGTCTCATTGTCATTCCACTCACTGTGGGTTCCCCAGGGTCCAGAACAGGAGTCCTGGCATTATTAGCATAGCAGATTAATAGCAGTGGGAAAAGACATTTTCACAAACATGCTAAATATTAATATTAATCGATAACAATTTCTATTTCCTAACGTGAGCCACACAAACATACCCCAGGCACGGAGCAGAGGAGGGAGGGCAGAGAAGGAAAGGGACGGTGTCAACAGACTCTACAGAATGAAAGGGAATCAGTGAATCAATGCAGGACAGAGGAGTGAGCCGTGAGGTGGGTGTCAAAAGCAGGGCTCTGTTTTCAGAGGCACAGAGGCACATTTTAATGCCACAAGATAAGTTGGATTTTCCATCCCTGGCCAAACACAATTCCAGCAAAGCTCACCAATTTGATACCACATCGAGAACAGCAGAGCTCTGCAAGAACAGTGAAAAACTGCTTCTCACTATTTTAGCCATCCACTGGACTCTGCGCACTGCATTTTCTGTAACACTCGTAACACTACAAAGATCTTTGTTAAATTCAGATATGCACAAATTTACTCAATTTCCAGATTTGCATTTCAATCTATTTCCTACCAACAACCTCTTCTATTTTAAAGCCAATCTGTAAAACTTGTTAAATTCAGATATGCACAAATTTACTCAATTTCCAGATTTGCATTTCAATCTA
This sequence comes from Strigops habroptila, assembly GCF_004027225.2. Lineage (NCBI taxonomy): Eukaryota > Metazoa > Chordata > Aves > Psittaciformes > Psittacidae > Strigops > Strigops habroptila. The sequence continues at coordinate 7,514,029 of NC_044292.2, forward strand.
TTTCCTACCAACAACCTCTTCTATTTTAAAGCCAATCTGTAAAACTTGTTGCATTTTTGCTGATGGATTAGCCCAGTCAGGGTTTTAAAATTCAGGCTTTGAAAGTCTCTCTCATTCTCTCACATACTTTTTAATTGTGAGCAGCAGAAGCAGAATGCACAGCGCTATCGCCAGAGAGGCTCCCAAATTATCCACCCCACAGTGTCTGCGTGGGTTAAACCAAATCAAACCATTTCAGCTCGCAAGCTCCCAGCAGAACACAAATCCCCTTCGGTCACTGAGCCGAGCCCTTGAGCTCTGTACGACCGATGGAGCTCTTCATCGCAAAATTCAGACACATCTTTGCAGCAAACTTCAGTTTGACCCAAGGAGGTTTTTCCCAGCCCTGAAATCCAGTGAAGATCTGTACAAAAATGCCTCTTTGTACAGAGGAGGCTGCCCGAGTCCTGCCCCGAACAGGAAACACAAAGGGTTGTCACACACGAGGCTGGAACTTTTCTCTCTGGAGGTTTTATACGACTGCATTAACGGGCACCCTGAAAGGACACACACTGTCACTGTGCACAGATGACAGCAAACCTCATGATCACCACATCAGAGGACAGATGAGGATACAGAGGACAGACGAGGATACAGCACTGCACCACCACTGCTCCCAAACTCCTCTGGGATGCTTCTGCCTCCATGTATGGAGGCTCCGAGCTGGGCTGCCCATTCCCAGGCATCATCTAATTCCCAGGTTCGGGGGGGGCACAGGGCTTTACCTGTTATCAGAAAGTACCCAGGCTCTAGAGAGAGGGATCTCTGGTTAGACTGCGAAGAGCTCCCTCCTAAAGAGCCATCAACCACAGAGGCAAGTTTCTCAGCTTAAACAGCAGCTGGGAGCAGAGGATTGTGTTCAAAAACCAACTGGAAATGGCTTTCCCACTTTCCATGGGTTCACTTCCGAAGCACAGGGAATGCTGAGGGGTTCTGCAGCCAGCCCCTGACTGGCTTGGAGTTTTATTTCAGTGCTCCCACACATCCTTAACTTGCCTCTAGAGCCCACCAAGCCTAATAGTGCCCCCAAAATTAAAGTCACGAGTAGTTATGTTTTCTCTGTGTCCTGGGCATCCTCTGGGCATCCAGAGAGCTCTGTGATCCTCCTGCCAGTCCTTTCTTCACCACCATTAAAGGCAGGAATTACCAACTGATTTTTCTTACCAGTAATTGCCCATAAATTGATGATGCAGCTTTATGGAGGGAAAAACACTGCAAAAATCAAACATTGTGACAGCAACTGAACCTCAAACCTGAACCTGACCCTCGCGGCCGAGGCGCACCTCTAACCAACTCCATTCAGCCAACTTCCAGCTCACGTTTAACCTGTCAGATTTCAAACATGCCAATAAGGAAAATCCAGCACAGACTGACACAGAGATCTACCAAGCATTTCCCACCATTAGGCTGAGGAGTCAAGTTACTGATATTATGGGAACAAAATCAAACTCCTTTCCTGGGCCAAGCACCTTTCCTCCGGCTACCAGCGTTGTGATGGATCACAGACATGTTCAACTACTATGAAAAAGTGGAATTTTAATGGGACAAGCGATGACAGTAAGAAACACAAGTGGGTTTTTTTAAATCCCCTTCTCTCTATTTCCCCCCAAAATGTTTCATATCCTGGTGTCAGTAACTGTTGGCATTGTGAGCACCTCCGCTGTTTGGGGCACTTTTTCCTGATCACTCAAGTGCTCTTTCCAGACAGGCTTTCCTCTCTGTAAGAAAAACAAAAGTACCTGACAAAGAACGAAGCATATGTTTAATCCCAGAGCTTTTTTCCACTGAGGTCTATTTACAAGACACTTCTGACTGTGAAAAGTGCTCCTAGACTTTTCCTGCAAAATACAAGACAGGAATGACGGCAAGTTCAACAAATGACAGTGAGATGTAACACTGCATATAATCCTTCCCCAACGCTTTGGGAACAAATACCATTAAGCAGGCAGGTTTCTGGAGCCTTTTGCAGATGGGTTACAGGACTGGCCCAAGGAGCTGACAATAAATGTCAAGCAGCAGCAGACACATTGGTAGGAATCTCATGATTTCCAACAAAAACTCGCCCAATGCCAGGGGTAGTTTCAGACCCATTCAATTCACTAGCATGCCACAGATTAGCTTGACAGATCCATTAACATTATTTTTAAGCTGATTTCATTGGATTCTGTCTTAAGTCAGGACCTAGAAAGACGTGGAAGTGTGAGGAAAACGGGGCAGGGCACACGCTGCATCCAGACAGAGGTTCTCTACCCTGCTCCGCTCCGCTCTTTCCCGAAGCCATCTTGGGTGTTGCACCCACCACCTGGCCCTATTTAAAGCCACTCCATTATTCTAAAAAGGATTATTTATACTAAAAACACTCCCGGGACTACTGTATTTGTATTTCAGGGCTGCTGCATCCCCTATTTCCTCACTGCTTTAATATAGCCTGAGGCAGAGCGGGTGAAATGACTTGTGATGCCACTGTAATTTTTATCAAGGCTTGTTCCTGGTAAAAAGCCTCTTTGTTTCAAAGAAATGTGATTTGGCCTTTTTCCTCCTCTGCTCTATTCCTTGGTTAATATACCACTTCCACTTGCCCTGGGGCTGAGAAAGGTATTCCATGGAATTGGTCAAATCTCACTGTTTTTCTTCTAAATCACAACTGGCTTTTTTTCTTCGACCCTTGCTAAGCACTATCTAAGCTGACAGTCTGAACTTGAGGTTTTATTTGTGCCTTAACTCTTCAGCTCCTGGATTTTAGCAGTCACATGGCCACGTTAAAGAGATGCATGTCAGGACTGGTCAATCTGCTATGGCAAAGGAGACTGCTGTGATTTAGAGCAAGACGGGAAGGAGAAGCTCTGGCTACTGTTATTTACTATTTGAGGCAAATCTCTCAAAGAGCAAGGTATTCATTTACTATAAATTTGAAAACAAAGATCTGCCACGCTGGCATGGAGTTTAAAAAAACATTTTCAAGGATAACTGCAGAAGAATATAATAGAATATAAATGGAAAAAAAACCACACATAATGAAGCAAACCAGAATTTAGACGTGATGTTGGGGAAGCTCCAGTTCCACATTGAAAACAATTCTCTCAGAGATACGTACTGGAACAGCTTGATGTAAGGTAAAAACCAGTATGGATGCTTTTCAAAAATATATCGCTATTGTTCTCTTCAAATATAAAGTCCAAGCTAACATATTCCAAAGAAAAAAGAAAATAGGAATGGAAAGAAAAAAGAGTGGTACAGTTATTTTAGTAACATGCTTCAAAATATTTCAGTTCAGCATTGCCAAATCACTTCCAAGATATTTCAGCATAACTTTGTGGAACAACCTCTTCTTGTTGGGAGCTAAATAACACTGATGAACTCCCCCACAGCAGTTCAGATTTATCCCACAAATACTGTCCAGCCCATCAGAAAACTTCTTACAACTGAACAGACACGGGTCCTGGTCTAACTGCCCATCACCAGATACCTGTGTGTAAGCTCTCAGATATGTTATTAATATATGAATGGATGTCTAACGTATTTTATTTAATACACTATTTTTTATGTAAGGAAGTACCAGTGGACTTTTACCTAGGTTACTAAGCTTATATTTATACTAAAGTTTTCGAAGTCTTTTCAAAACACAGACTCTTCTTTCTTATGTACCACAAAGAATTTGTTTTTAAACACAGTAACACTTACCCCAGATTTGGGATTGCTTAATCAAGTTTTAATTTATTCTGTCTCACTGACAAATAGGGTAGATTTTGCTATGAAATATATGTCAAACCCAGTGTCCAAGCACACTAATAAAACATGCTTTGAAAGCAGATGTTGTTCGCTGTCCTCCTGCATTTATACAATCCCCATGGTCTCCAATCCAATGAATAAATTATAAACCAGGTATTCCAATATTTTTGTAGGCGTTTCTAAACTGGTCACATTTGGAATCTAATTCCTTCCTCATTTACCAGCACTCAGAAGCACTGCACGTGGCTGGAAGCACGAGAGAAGAACGCTTCACCTCAAAGTAAAACACTGAACCTGGATGATACATCATTATCCCATATGTTACTGCATTTTCACATAGGAAACAGGAGTCAACATGCTAACGGGATCTTTAACAGTCAAACCCAGTCAAGACCTTGCTCAATGTTGAGTCTGAAAGAGAGCATCTCCATCCCAAATTATGTGACAATTAATAATCCCAGAAGCAGGAAGCTTTCACTCCTGTACAGTGATTTTAACACACTGCTAAACTTTGCTACCCCCAGAGTTGTATCCAAATAAAGTGGATTAAAATCATAATACTGGCATTCTGCTTTCCTGTGGTTCTTCCCCTGTGATCACTCTCCTAGATGCAGCAAACATGCCTACATTAAACTTAAAATCAGACAGGAAAAAGAGTTCATTAAGGGAAACACAACCCAAAAGTACACAAAGCCTTTATGTCTCCCAGGACAGTATCTACACCTGGTTGTGAAAAGCAATGCATTTTTAAGCAGCATAAAGATTTCTCCTCGCGTTCACTGAGATAGCCTCTGTCAGAGGATCTCTGCAGAACACAGAGTCCCTGTAGCATAGAAAGCAGCCTTTGGTAGCAGACACACCAAGAACACCAGACAAAAAGCTGCAGGATTGCTGGTGAGCCTCAACCCGTGAAGAGAACCTGGCCACTGAACACCCACTCCAATAACACTGAGGTCTCCTGGTTGTTTTAAAGCTTCCCCATGTTTTTCTTCTCTAATCCCTCCATTCTCCTGCTCCCTGGATAGCCAAATGCATGATAACTTGGAAGACCTTAAATCTCTCTGACAGGTCAAGCGGTATTTTTCTTCATATACATGACTTTTGAATGGGGAAACTGCTTGAAAAAGATTTCCCATAAGTATTTGATAGAACTGCGTCATTTCATCCTCTCCCACCCCGTTCTCCAGCCTAGGCTTGAAAGCCACCACAGACAAGAGCATCCTTCCCCAGGGGACCACCCCGTGCCTGGGCTCAGCAGCCAGTGTCAACAGTTATCTGAACACTAGTGTAACCATAGGCCTGGATGGGCAAGGGGCTGACAGGAAGCATGCAGGTAGCCAGCAGTGCTCGGAGGCCTTGCTGAAAGTTCTGTGCCTGGATACATCCCTGAAGGAATAAGGGAGAGAGGGATCCACTGTTTGCTATACATTAAACACCTTTCAAGGCTAGGTTGGATGAGGCTTTGAGGAACCTGGTCTAGTGGGAGGTGTCCCTGCCTGTGGCAGGGGGTTGCAACTGGATGAGCTTTAAGGTCCCTTCTAACACAAACCATTCAGTAATTCTACTATCACGACCGTACCACATTAAACCCCATTTCGTTCTCTCTCTCTTCTCCCCGCCAATGCAAACCCAGACACAAACTTTCTCAAAGCCTCTGTGCATCTGAACAAACCTCTTTGGAACACAAACAAAAGCCGCACCAACACTTGCCACATCCTATCACAACCCTAATAAAGATGTTTATAGTTTTAACCATCAAATAAAGTGCTTAATTCCACCGAGCTTGTCCCCTCCACTCAGTCACTCCACAGCTTCATTTAGCAGGCCAGTGGTAAAAAAAATTCATTAATTTTTATTAACAGGGAGAGCCATTTGTTCCCTGTGACAATATTTGACTTGTCGAAATGATTTTCACCTCTGCCATGAGGTGCGCGCTCCCCACATACATCACCCGATTACTCCAGGAGCGGCCAGAGTTGCAGTCATTAGCCAGTGAATTAACGACAATCCACAGCGCTATTAATCACGCTGACAAAAGCGTTAGCTTGCTGCTGACCCGAGCAGGGCTCTGGGACACGAGCAGAGGAAGGAGAGCACAGCCACAGGGCTGGGAAAGAAAGGCGGTTTTTTGTATTATTCTTTTTCTTTAAGCTGCTGAGGCAGGAAAAAAGAGAAAGAGAAAGAGAAATTAGAGAGTAGCAACAGAGCAAAGTGTGAGAATGGAGGAAGGCACAAAGGTGCTGCTAAGAGAAGGAGAAACACAATCCCAGACTGGTTCGTGTTGAAGGGATCTTAAAGCTCCTCCAGTTCCAACCCCTGCCACGGGCAGGGACACCTTCCACTAGCACAGGTTGCTCCAAGCCCCTGTGTCCAACCTGGCCTTGAACACTGCCAGGGATGGGGCAGCCACAGCTTCTCTGGGAAAAGTCTGTGCCAGCGCCTCAGCACCCTCACAGGGAAGAGCTTCTGCCTCAGAGCTCATCTCAATCTCCCCTCTGGCAGGTTAAAGCCATTCCCCTTGTCCTGTCCCTACAGGCCCTTGTCCAAAGCCCCTCTCCAGGTTTCTTGTAGCCCCTTTAGGTACCAAGTCACCTTCTGTAAGCAACTCCAAAGAACTTCCATTAAGCACCATGTGTTATTTTCTATTAAATTGTCCCCTCCCCACCTTCTACAGCAATTGCTGCTCCTCCTGCGCATGAAGACAACCACCAGCTCTCGTAGATCCTACCATGCCTCCCGTAGCTTCCAAGAGAAGGCAGGAATGGCAACCTCCATCAGCAGCACCTTCCAGGAGCCAGTTTTGGAAATCCTTGGAAAGAGCTGGGCTGATCAAAGCTCATTCCCAAGGCACCTCCTCTCTCTACTTGAAGACTTCAAGCAAGCACATTTCGCAGGGAACTGAATGAATCCTCCTACCCTACTTCCAAAATCACACTCTCTGAAAGCTGTTGGCTTCTAGATCATAGAGCACTGGCCACTTGTGCCTGGAAACACTTTGAAAGAAGCTGTCAGTGCAACACACGGCACTTCCTGGCACACAGCCCCTTCTTTTTGCTTTAATGTGGCTTCTAATTTCAACTTTCTGAACACTGCAAAGTATTCAGGGAAGATACGCACCAAACCCAACCACTACAGTTCTTTGAGTATTACATTTCTTTCAGATGGCACAGCCTCTGTGCTCTTTGTGACTGTGCTGCAGTCATCAGGAACAATACATGCATTTGACTGTCATCTTTAAAGTGAAAACCAGTGTCAGCAGAAACAGGCAAAAGGGGGGATCTGAGGAAACGCAGCTCCCATCTGAACGCATGAGGAAGGACTTACGCACGCTCTGCGGTAGTGGAAGAACAGGGCAAAGAATGAACCTTTGCAATAGTTTTGAATGCTCCGGCTGTATTGTACAAGCAGTGGCAAAGAAGCTGCATTCTTTGAGTCCTGCCCTGTCCCACCAGTTCGTAACTCCCACTACAGCAGCTCCAACAGTAAGGCCATTGAGAGTTATGAAGATAATAAAACCATGGGGAGAATTCCAAAAATCTCTGTCGAAAGTTTTTACTGCTCCTTTTTTTTTTTTTCTCCATTCATGACCCAACAAGGGATTTAACGGGGAATTTTCAGAAGCACTCAGTGGATTCTCCCCCCTCAATTATGAAAACATGGACAGCAAAGCCACTGCAACAGGGGCTGCTGGGCTACCAACAGTGAGGACCGGTGCTACAGGGCAGTCATCGGGGTGTTCACAGTGTATTGTCACCTCTAACAGACATTGTGTCTCCACTGCAAACCATCATCTACTAATCAATTCTCTGCACTCTCCATCCCCTCAGTCACAGTTTATCTATTTCTAACCCCATTTTTTTCGAAAGCAGCAGAACTGCTGCTGAACAGGTTGATGCTGTTTCATTCTTACCCTACAGAATCATTGTAGAACCTGTTTCTTGTTACTCCCTTTCACCAGTTTAGTTCTCCTTTTGCAGCGAGGAATGTCGTAAGGAAAGCTGGGTTCGGAAATCCATGATTTCCTGTCCGTTAATTCATTTCAGCAAAACAGAAGGCAAGGTGATATTCCTGTTTAATGTTGCAACTCAGATACAGTAATAACCAGGGGCTCTAAGGGATTCCATCTGCTGCCATTTGCCCTGCACTACTGACAGCACCAAGCACCCACCTTGTGCCAACTTATACTCTTCCTCCCTGAAGCCATTCTATCCTACTTACAACTTCTGTGAATTTCAACATCAAAGTAGGAACAAGAATTGGTCTAGGTGCAAACCGCTAATCCTGGTTCTACAGAAACTTCACCCACTTGGATTCACAAAGGTTCCTATGGCCTTATGTACAACACAATCATAAAATCATAGAACAGCTTGGGTTAGAAGGGCCCTTCAAAGCTCATCTAGTCCAACCCCCCTGCAATGAGCAGGGACACCTTCAACTAGACCAGGTTGCTCAGAACCACATCCAGCCTGGCCTTGAATGTCTCCGGGGATGGAGCATCCACCACCTCTCTAGGCAACAACGGGTGGTTGCCTCTCCATTCCAACACCTTCCCAACCCACTGGCACCCGGGCCAGTGACACTCTCCACTATTGATTATGAAGATGTTCATTGAGACTTGAAGCTAAATTTGGAAGAACTGACTCTAAAACTTGACCCATTAGTCCTGGAGAGTTCTCTATGCATACACGTACATAACGCATTCCTTCCTCCCATATTACTGCTGCTAGAAATACTTTTGTTGGGCCGTAGACCGTGGCAAAATGATTCACATTCCAGGCTGCCCAGTAACACCACCAGAACGCAAGGTCTCCTCTCCCCTGCAGCTTGGGCTTTGCCAGGCCACAGCACACAAGTCAACTGCAGCTGAACGAGCAATTTTTCTGCCTTTGAAGGTATTATTAAGAAAAATATTTTAAGATAAAAATATTTTTACATTTTGCTTTTGACTGGCCAGGAACAGTCCCGCATGGTCTGAAATATTAACTGTTACCGACAGGAACTCAAAGCTTTCTCTTTAAGAGGAAAAATTCTTATGCTCTCAACCAGGTATCTAAATGACTGTGAGTTTTCACTGATTATTTTTCAGGGAAAAATGCAGATGCACGGAAAACATATCAAAATCAGCATTTTCCTTCTGTTTAAAACTAAATACAGCTACTGTCTGCTCACAGCATCATCACCCAGAGCAACAAAACCAACCTCTTCCCAGATGCTCAAGAAAGCTCCATACCCTGTAGACTTTTTTGCTAATAAATTCATTTCAATATTTGTATCTTCTCTATATTTCTGTCATTTAAACTCAGGTTGCACAGCACCAACCTTCATCAAACTCCACCTCTGCACCTAATTTGGTGCTCAGCCTTTCCCTTCACTGTCCTTTCAGCGCCATTCCCATTTTACCCCCCTTTCCATGGGTCATTTTGCACCTCACCTGAAAATCTGTTTCTTACCTGGGTTTGTGTTCAGTGCTTTTCTTCCCGAGTTACCCATTATTTAATCCTGCAGTCCACTTGGAATACTCTGCATGGAAGTTATTACAGAAAGTTCTCTTTCTGAAATACTACTTTAGAAAATTACTCTCCCGAAATCAGTGATGGGTTCTTTAACTCTGCTTTGATTTGTAGGAGGTTTTTTCCTGGGGAAACACATGCCTGGCTCTGCGAGAGAGAAATACCATCTTTGATGTGCCTGGGACAAGGTGTGGATTCAGAGTCCCCCGTTTTACTGCTCCTGCTGGATCCAGCAGGAAGATAACAAAGTTACTTTAAAAAACCCACCCAAAACCCTAACTAAACCAACCCCCTCGAACCCCTTTTGGCTGACCAGATGCCAGGCATGACGCATGACTGGCAGCCAGAGACACTGAACAAGGAGACGAGCTCCTCTCTGGTTATTTTACCAGCTCTCAGCCATTCCCAACAGCTCTGCAGTTGAGCTCAGCTCACTGTTTTAGTTATAGCCCCTCCGTGTTTCTCAGATCTATGCTCTGGACCCTACTAAACTGAAAAACTGAGAAGCAAAAATGAGGATGCTCATGCGCAGTAAATGACAGCAGCTGTGAGAGCATCCTGCTGCTGCCCTGCAAGCAGGAAACCTTTTCCAGCCAGTCCCTGGATATGATCCTTGCTGTCCCACATTGTGGTTTTTTTCGTTCATTCTCAAAGCAAAAATTAATTTACAGAGTTCAGTGCATACTAAATGCCAGCAGATTTTTTCAAGGTTCTCAATTAACTTAAAACAATTAACATCAACTCAGTTCGCGATGGAAACTGTTTTTCTGAACCTGGGACATCTGAGTCCTTTCATGCTTCCCCTTCTCCTTTTGTAAACGTGGGGCATTTCAGGTCAGAGCTAACATTTTCAGCTCTTCTGAAATCAAACCCTATAAAAATATTCAAGTCTCTGTTTGGACATTTTCAGGATTTTCCATTTTTCTGATCGAAGCTGCTTTCCAAATTCTACCTCCAATATTTTTTCCTCCTTTTGTAAATCAATTATTTGGTTAAAAACCAAAACAACATTATTTAAACCTGGGCAGACACTTTACATGGATATGCCATTTATCATTCATGTTCTTTTCTGGAATCTTTAGACTCATCCAGGCATTTATGCCGTGATGGGTAAACTGGGCACATGAATCTGAACTCAACCATCCCCACGTTGTCCACAGCAGCATCGTGTCAAGTCTGCCCTGCTTTTGTCAACACACATTCACAGATCCAGAGATCACAAAAAGGAAAATCTGGTGCTTAATGTTTTTTCCGTACCACTTTCTGGCTGCTTTATATCTTCTTCTGAAATGCATGGTGAATGAAAACATTAAATGTTTCACAGACTTTTTAACTTAGGGTCTTCATCCCCACATATTTTTCATATTACTCATATTCCCCTGCTTGAGTTAAACTCAAACAGGCCTGGAACAACTTCATTAACATAAAACCACATGATAATAGGAAACAGAGCCTTTTAATGGTTTATTTTCTTATTATCTTGTGATATATTTCATCTTCTCCCCCTTTTCAGAGTGCTACTACATTCTGTTTTCACTCTGCTTGCTGGTTCTAACTGAGCCCTGGCTTGGCAGCAGGGAGCAATCACACACAGAACAGCAGATTCCATTAAGTCCAGGCACTTTCAAGCTCACAGGCTACAAAACACCATGTCACTACCTTAGTATATATATTAGGCCCAAACTTTTCACGCCCCAAAACATCTTCCACTGCCATACACCAGTTGCAGTGTTGCTGCTGTATAATCACCAAATGAAGTCAGTACAAACTTCCTCTGTGGCTCACTGGTCTGGATGCTGGGAATGCTGCTGAAGCTGATTTGGGTTCAATCAAACTGTGCAGGTTGGTACCATAAAGCCTCCAGCAAAAGGTATCACAAGGCCTCTGTTTGGTTTTACCTTAATGTATAAGCATAATGTATAAGCACTGTATAATGTACAAGATGATATATATATAGACATATAGAGAGATATATACACACACACCCCAAGTCCCTGGCAGTGTTCAAGGCCAGGTTGGACACAGGGGCTTGGAGCAACCTGCTCTAGTGGAAGGTGTCCCTGCCCATGGCAGGGGTTGGAACTGGGTGAGCTTTAAGGTCCCTTCCAACCCAAACCATTGTATGTATGATCCCCGCATACCCAAATAATCCCCAAACAGTGCCACACACCAGTTTTGCAATAACTCACAGGATTAGGCGATCGAGGCCCTGTGACAAGGGAACCTCTTTTGCAATAACACATTTTCTTTTCTCCCACGACCACAGTTTCAAAATCCTGGAGTTGCAACATTTTTGATGAAAGTTAAAGGCATCTGAACTCCATGAGAAGCTGCGTCTGTCTCAGGATGGTTCCGTAGCTTATTTCAGTCCTCCTTGCTTTCAATAGTAAATATAAAGAATCTTTGCAGGATTTCTGCTTTAAAATTATTTGCTTGTATTTTCTTGCCTTTAAACAAATGTCTGAAAAGGCTTCCACAACAGCTTAAATGCTAAAGAATTGCTACAACTTCTGTACTATTTTGTACACGATAACTTAAACCCTAATTAATCAGCACACGCAGGGTAAGTGTATTAGGTCTGACTATAAAGTACATTAACTTAGTATTCATTGACTATATTTAATCTGTTGCTCGAGAGGCTCAGTAGCAGCCTGAGACTCATCTCTAAAAAGGAATGGCAATTTCTAGGATTCCCATTCTATCATAGCTCAAAGTAGGTGCTCTGAATAAATGGGAGATGGAAATCAGTGAGATATATTAGCACCAGGATATATTTTTCATTTCCCTCTGTCTCTGCTTCCAAAAAGAATACTGGTGATGAATTTGCAAATGGCTCTGGATTATGACAGAGTTTTTTACCCTTCATTATTTATCCCCCCCACTGAACACCTCTATTAGAGATTACAGTGACAAATGCATGAATAAAAGGCAAAGACAATATTTGAGCACTGCAGTGTAAATCTCCTTTTACGCATTATTAATTTAAAGAAATCCATTACACCGTACAGCTCTGAGGGGAAGACAAGGTTACATGAGACCTGTGATAGGCAGCTGGGGGTCAGGCACAGGCAGAGCCCCACTGCCATCACCCGGGATGCTCAGTCTCCCTCCTGGGAAATCTGCCTTCCTTTTGGATTCCTCTCCTTCTCCATTTCTTTCTTTGCTTTTATTTAACACAGGCAAGAGGTGGCCTGGATGAGTTCTGCCTATCTCAGAGCAGACACAGCATGGGCAGGAGGATGACCAATGTGCTTCCAATGTGGATTATTCTCCTTTTCCCACAGAGGGGCATGGAAGGAACCACATACCAAGGACAAGAGAAGAATAAGTGCTCCTTTGCCAACCCAGCACGTGTGACCATTCGCTGGAACGGCAGAGAAGTGTGTGTGTGATGGGAGAGGAAGGAGGGAGAAACCAGCACTGGCTGAAGGAGGTTCTTCCTGTTGTGGACCCTTAATTCACCGTGACCTGGACCAGGGCCCAAATTTGTATCGCAGGGGCCACCCACAAGCTTTAGGTAGCAAAGCTGGTGATCCTGCACCACTGAGGCTCCCTTTCTGTAAAGCCCTTGAAACAAACCAACAAAAATTATTCCTTCTCCCTTCCTTCCCCTTTTTTCCTCCAAAGACAAGGCTTAAATCTTGGGCAATATCAGAGAGCTGAATAAGGCTTTGCACAGAATCTCTCTCTCCGCCCCTTCAAGGAGTCAGAAGGGGAGGAAACGCTGCTCCTATCGAGAGGAAGGAAATAGGAAAACAGATGGAAAGTACTCAGAATTGGAACAAGTGCTTTTTAAACAATACAACAGGTCCCTTTTACTCCAAAATAACAGAACACTTCTGTGGAAATCTATATACAATCGTGCCATCGACAACAAAGATAACAGGGAAATAATTCTGTGAACCTGAACTGAGAGTACTTTTTGTGAGAGAGGCTAATCTCAGGCACAATCTCCGTATAGCTCCCATCATGCAAACCCAAGCCTTTGATTTCACTTCATTTATTTATTTATTTTAAATCTTGCAACAAAAGACTCAGGACTAAAATACCCTTCGCTTACACCTACCAGTTGCTTAAAAAATACCCACCGTTTGCAGATGTCTGTCACCAGTTTGTTTCTTATGCTGTAATTGACTGTATTTGCAGTTCATCTACACAACAAATCCAGTCTCGTTTTGTGCTTTTTCACTGACAGTCTTCTAAGAGATTATATGTTCCTCTGATTAAACTCAGTTCTAAACCGAGTTTAACTTATAGAACGCAGGGTCACAAAGATTTCACTGGGATCCTTCCTCCATGTGCTTAAAGGAAAGCATGAGCCCCTCCAGAGACGAAGGATGGGCAGCACTGGAACAAACACAACTGGAATGTCTAAACCTGACAGCTTTCAGTTCTCTTCTGCATGGCTGTGGGCACTTGAAACCCTATGTTTGAAAATGGAGGCTTTAAACATACAGCCATTTAAGTGTTACAACAATATACATTAAGCTCCTGCTCCCATTGACAAACACGTTAATCTCCCAGTTTTAAAGGGATTAGCATCACGCTCATAAATGGAAAGGTTCTCCCACTTCAGGCCTTTATCTTTCACAAGAGGAACACTTTATCACAGCATCTGTTCTACATGTTGTCACCTGAGCCCCGTTTCTATTTCTCTACCTGGTGCTCCTTACAGCAAGCCAGGGTGTTCTGCTGAGGTTCTACATCCCAAATCCAGGCTTTCTAATGCCAGCAGTACAAAGGACTAAAGAGGGACCCACGCACTTGGTGCAGAGCAGCCCCCAGAACAGTGGAAATTTTGTTCTGAAAGGTCAGATAAGGTTTGCATGGTAATTTGTGAAATTCTTTGATTTTATGCACAAGACATACTCAATATACCCCATCTGAGTACACAATGGTTCTGCTGCTGCTCCTGACGACACAGCTCAGGGTTAAAAGAATCCAAATACACACAAAGGAGGAGGAAGAACATCAAATGCTAAGCTTGTCAAAAGGCTGGTGAGGGCTGGATTCTGACTTATCTCCTTGTTCACTCAGCAGTGTTGGTAACTGCTGCCACTCATCAACAGTTAAAGAGAGTTTTGGGGAAAATACTTAAATCGGATTTTTCTAGCTCACCCATTATAAAGCACAACAAATTCCCTTCACAGCTGAAAGGACACTGGGAAATAAATGCTTCTCAAACACACTGTTTTAAGCGTCCAGTACGGAGTTTAGGTGGCCCAGCATTTGCTACCCCACTGGAAACATCAAAAGGGAAATGTCTGTGGAGAATGGTACAGCTTTCGGAAAAATTGGGTTTCTTTAAGATGTTCACTATTGGAAACTTAAGCTTGCTAGTTCTCTTTCAAAATGTAGACTATGGTTCATTGATTTCTTCCCTTCTGAACTGAGGATCTCAGTCAAGGGGGTTGAAAATAAGATACTTAATAGTAATTTTAAACCCCTAATTTGTTTGCCCTCCCCCATGCTCCCTACACCTTCACAATAAATCCTTTGAAAAACTGGAAAAGCTTTAGTGAAAAGACTGATGGGAAATGTTAAAAAATATCATGCAAGCAACATGGAGTTATCTCTGTTATTTTAGGCAAAACGTATTTCCTGCTTTTTTCCCTTCAGACTTACTTAAAGCCTGCTGTGGAGCTCAGGCTTCAGACTACTCTGCCAGTGCGTAGAGAAGTCACTCATGTTGGGGTTTTACCAGGGCACAAACCTCCCTCTGTAGAAGCACCTCCACCTGCACATGCTGGTGCAGCAGGTCTGTGGGGGAAGAGTTTGACCTGGTTCATTCAGCAACACACACAAAACCAGCCACAAATTGCATCGCTGGGGCAAGGCCACGGCACTGCCAGGGGGTCTGACCAGGTCTGCCGCTCTATGGGCAGGAGGAAGAAGGGCCATGACCAGAGGGCTGGAGCAGCTCTGCTCTGGAGCCAGGCTGAGAGAGCTGGGCTGGGGCAGCCTGGAGAAGAGAAGGCTCCTGAAGGGGAGACCTTAGAGCAGCTCCAGGGCCTAAAGGGGCTCCAGGAAACCTGGAGAGGGGCTTTGGACAAGGGCCTGGAGGGACAGGCCAAGGGGAATGGGTTTAACCTGCCAGAGGGGAGACTGAGATGAGCTCTGAGGCAGAAGCTCTTCCCTGTGAGGGTGCTGAGGCGCTGGCACAGGGTGCCCAGAGAAGCTGTGGCTGCCCCATCCCTGGCAGTGTTCAAGGCCAGGTTGGACACAGGGGCTTGGAGCAACCTGTGCTAGTGGAAGGTGTCCCTGCGCGTGGCAGGGGGTTGGAGCTGGGTGAGCTTTAAGGTCCTTTCAACCCAAACCAGCCTGGGATTCTAAGTAACTGGCATGATTTTCTTATTTCTGGGACAGGGGATACCTTGTATAAAGACTTTTCCTCTATAGGGCCTTTAAATCATTCATATTTTATAAAGTACAACACCTGAGAGCTCAGTGTCACGCTCCTCATCACAAATGCCTCAAAAACCACCACGGGAACTATCACGATATACAAAAATGCATGTAAAAAATCACAGAAATACTTCCATAACCCTTCACTGGAGTCAGTGAAAAGGGTCATTATTGCACCTCAGTGATCCTGTCCTAATAAAACAGAAATTAGTCTGTTTAATAACAGTGCATAACGAAGACTGTAGAACAAAGCAGTGGATAATTTGTCAGTGATTAGAAGGTCAACGGGTCAACTTATGAACAACTGAGTTGCTTTACCTGAGGGGAGCCACTTCTGTAACAGGAGAAAGCCCCTGCTTTGTCCAGTTATCTCCCCACTGCTGCATTATCAAAATAAAGCTGCAACTTATCAGTCACGAGGGAGACTCAGCCAGGTAACTACCGTGCCTATCGACAGAGCCTGGAATGCTCACTGCTTGCTGGAAATGCCTTTAAAAAACAAGACTTATTTTTCCAAATGCAAATAATTTCCCCCTTTCCTGCTGCAAACTGCACTTTCATCACACACTTCCTAGGGATTACATCACTGCTGCAGAAATGGTTTTTTAGCATAGTCATCTCAAATGGGAAAGTCAGCCCAAACAACAAAGATTCTGCTGGATTTGGTCTGTCATCCCTGCACCACTTCTGATTCCATCCTGGGTAATTCAAGATCTATTAAGCACGATGCCATGATGCTCTCATTGCTGAATGATCCACTGCAAAAAGTGCTTCTTGAGAAACCTATAAAGGTGAATTATGATAAATTCTGTATTATTCTGCAAACATGTGCTGATATCACTTACAGCTGCAAGAGGAAGCCCCGTTCTGCTCACTGTGCTGCATGTTGGTCACATTGTCAGCTGTAGCAGGCAAATTCAGAGCCAGTACTGCAGGCTCATGAGATTTTCTGGGTTTCCTGCACCTATTTGCATCTACATTTTAGGGCCAGGTTTGTCCTCAGATGCCTGCACCTAGCCCCAGGTCAAACTCTAGCTTGTGTGTGTAGTAATGTCATTCACACAGGCTACAACTGAGATTCAGACCATCTTGTAGCTGCACAGAGACAAAAACTACACAAGAGCTGTGCCCACAAAACTCTAGCCCTGAACAAACAGAAAAACACAGACTTTTTACCCCAGTGGTACAGATGAGAAACTAAACCCTTGATATATGAGGTGATCTGGCCAAGGTAACAGAGCGAGGGCTAGGAAACCATCTCGGCTTTTACTAAATCCTATCTTAAAGCCTTTGCCGCAAAACCATCTTTGCTTTTCACTGCTGGGGCTCACTCTGGGTACACAAATGGCTGGACCCTACTGCCAGGGATGTCCATGGTGGGGTCTCAGGTCACCCTCAGCATGGGCACAAACCAGCCCTTGTCCTGATCCCTGCAGCCCTCCCAACGGAGGAGGAAGGATCCCGCACAGGGCAGAGCGTGTCCCTGGCAGCATCCCATCCCACCGGTGAGTTCAACAGAAGTTCCCTTCTCTCAGCACTGAGCTTTCAAGTTCCTTAAGGATCACGGGTATCACCTTGGCAAAGGTTTGCACTAACAATGTGTTTAAGTGTGTGGCATAGTGTGACCTGATATTCCCATGTTCCTTTTGAAAACCTTATTCACAAGCACACAACAAAGACCATCTCTGATCTTTGGAAAGGCTGAAAGCTCACTCTGAACCCACATAAATGCAAATTATTTTCATGTCAAATAATAAAAGTAGATCAGTCCATTTCTAATTAAGATTAAAGGAGGATAAAAACATTAGCAACGATTCGCAGTGCACATACACACACACACAGAACCAGGTAAAGCATCTCTGTTTCATAAGATCAGGTTCCATCCAGAGTCAGGAGAGGGAAAAGCTCACTGAATTTGAATTGATAATAATGTTGTGACTTGAGCTCCAAGGAATTCCCCCCAGCCCCTACAACCACCTTCCCCCCCCCCCCCCTTTTTTGCTTAAAATAATTAAATTGGATGAGGCAAGATACCTGATCAGTTCACTTTTCCATTCCTCCATTTCCAACGAAACAAAATCCAGCAACAACTTTGTGCAACAGATTCTGTTCTATGCCAGTGGGTCAGTGGCCAACTTAACCATAACAAATAATAGTCTAGGCTTTCAAAGTTTCAGCCTTTTTTTTTGAAGGGGAAAAAAGGCTCCGAGTGCTAGAAGACAGTTTGGATTTCCTCTGCCTTTTTACACTGCCAAGTCCCCAGCACATGTTGCCTCTGGCTGGCTAACACATCTCCCGGGTGAACACGTGCAAATCGCAGCTTCACAGCCCCGCTGCAGCGGCGCCGGGGACAGGAACCGCGCGCAGGTCTGCTCTGAAACAACATCATTCCCCAACAGCACTCCAGCCAGGTACCGGCCACGTTCCGTGTGACTTTCTTGGCTTTGCTGTTTGCATTCTGCAACTTCAATGGCTCTGGTGGCCGAGGAGTTAAAATATTTCAGTTCTGAGTTAAGGAACAGTAAAAGTTTTAGTCCAGAGACACTTTTTTCCTCCTTTCCAATGGTGATTGGCTTCCCCAGCACCTCTTTTGTTTTGAGAATTTTGGAGTATGCAGACTTGTGTAATGCAGAGATTGCTTCCAATTTAATTTAGTTGTTTTGTCTTTTATCATAATGGAAACAAGCACAGGATCCTTCTCAGGCACTTTGCCATGTAAAAGGATGCAGACTTTGCTCTTGTGGTTCCTCAGAACCATGGGGGGAGGGAGAGCAGGGGGAGAAGGATTAAATAAAATGCTAAATGAGGGTCCTACAGCAACTTCTGCACGTCGAGCAAGACCCAAAAAGCTACTCTTGGACTCTATGAATTAACATTTGTTTAAAGTATCACACATAACCTGCTAGCTGTCAACCCCCAACAGTGTAGAAGAGCCCCCACTACCACTGACAAGAGGGGAGATTGAGATGAGCTCTGAGGCAGAAGCTCTTCCCTGTGAGGGTGCTGAGGTGCTGGCACAGACTTTTCCCAGAGAAGCTGTGGCTGCCCCATCCCTGGCAGTGTTCTAGGCCAGGTTGGACACAGGGGCTTCAACCCATCCAGTCTGTGATTCTGTGATTTCCTAGAGAAGAGCAACTCAATGAGCAGGTCTTCTATTTCTGGATCTGAAATCCACTGTGGATTCAAGTGGGGAGAGATTATATTCATTACACACTTAGCCCCTCACTACACTAACAGATTGTGTTTTCTCTGAACATGTTTGATTTCTGAAGCATCTGCTAAATGCTTGGAGTACTCACACTGTTCACTGGTCTCTCAAACTGCTCACGTTGGCTTTTTGCTGCCAAGGTTTCCTCCTGCAAGTCAATGGCAAAACTGCTTCCAAACGGACCTGCGGACATGGACCTGCAGATATTCCCCGTGGGAACTGGAGGCTGGTCACTGCAGACGCTACCACCAAGTAGTGTTGCAGCCGGACAGCCACCCTTCCAAACAAGAACACAACACACAAGGACTGTTGTCTTTCCACAGTCCAAATATTTGAACTAATCATCATTCGGGAGAAATATGTGAAGCTTTTGGGATTTACAAACAGTTTTCCAAATTCCTGGCATTCAGCCAAGCACTTAACAGAATATTATGCTACAAAGCACAAATCAAAGTACAGGTGCAGAGAACACAACCATTTCGGGTTTTCATTCCAGGTACACTCCAATCCCAAGACCACTACAATTTTCCGGTTCCCAGGACAGACGGAGATCACAAATCTCTATGGAATGGCACATTAAGACATTAAGGCACCTCATTTAGATGTCAAAGGTACTTCAGCCTGGGAGAAGAGACTTAGACTTCAACAAATTCCCAGAATACAACGAGCCATCCTCCCATTTAGCCAGAGGAAAAGTTCCAAGCACTATCACACTGAAGGGATGAAAGGATGAAGCCAACACTGAGCAGCAGAAGATGTATGACTGCTTGTGATTCGTAAGCCTGCTTCTACTCTTACACACACTAGGCAAATTCATGATTTCTGGCACCGACTGCAAGGGATTTTAAACCCAACAAGAAGGTTTTATCCTGCTGGACAAAGTGTGTGTCAGGATCAAATCTCCTAACCCCATTCTTCACATGCAAATAAAGATCTCTTAGTCAATATTACTGGGGTGATTTCCACTGTAGTGCTTTGTCTTGCCTTTAGTGCTCTACATTTTACAGTAAACTAACTGATATTTCTCCTGGAACAGATGAATTGGTGCAGGAGCTGTAGGACACGCAACATCCTTCGCAGCTCGTGGAAGGAATGCAACTGAACTGTTAACAGCAGCAGTGCTGAGGGAAGACCAGGCAGAGCAGGTCACCATCTGGGCATTCTGGAGTGTCCCCACAGTGACCACAGGACATGGGGGACGTTACATTCCATCTGCAGCCACGTGAACATTCATATATTCATATATGTTCATATGAATATGCACTGTGCATATTGGGTGTAAAAGAAATCAGCACTCTCTGGATTAACAAACCTTAGGGATGGAAACCTGCTTCAGAGATGAGGTCAGAAGCAGAAGAGGAAGCTCTGCCCTCTTGCTTGATCCTTGGAGACCCTTCCTAATCAGAAAAGCACACACACACCCCCAGCAAGGCCTGAGAACTGCCCAAAGATGTTCCGAGTAAGAACTGGGATATATCTGCAAAACTCCAGACACATGTGCCACTTGCTGCACAGAAAGCAACATCTGCTTGATGGGCATCTTGAAAAAGGCCACGTTTCGAGAGAGAATAACAAAGAACATCTTGATTTTAAAACCCATTTAAAACCCATTTAAACTGACACAAAAACCTCATTTATTGACCAACCTGACAACAGACTTTTGAAGCACACATACCAAGTAAACATGACGCAAATCTATTTTTAGCCACGAGTAACTATTTAAAGAAAGCTCAAATTACACACAAGAATGAGAAAATAGAGCCACCAGCATAGTGAGCGCAATAATTCTGCACCCTTAGCAACTGGTTTTAAGTTTTATTAATAACTTCCAGGAAATCTGAAGCATGGGCTCTGCTGAGCCCCAAATATTAGCAGCACACAGAAGCTGAAATTTGCCACTGACACCCTTTATGCAGAAGAATATGGAAGACGAACTATTACAACAGAGCATATTTGAACAGGGCAAACAGATGGGATTGAGTTTTTTGAGGCTTAAACTTCTGACTACACCTTCGAGAACTGTTTGATATCACATCAATATTGCCCTGTGAAGGTGAAATGATACAACACATCCATTTGAATCAAGAAATACATGAATGAACCTTGAAAAGCAGCAAAGGAAATAAAATGGCGTACATGGAGTTTCTGTGGACACTGGCAAGGGGACGATCAGCTACTGACCGACTCTTCAGTCTCTGAGCTTCCATCTAGAGACACACAGACTGAAGGGACAGATCTTGGTAAGTATTTAGCAATGGAATCAGCTTCAGGAATCACAACTTTAAAAGAACTACATTATGGTCACACTGTCAGGCACTGGAGAGGCAACACATGATGAGATGGAAACAGGGCTTTCAATACAATCATCTTAGTATCTGCATAACCCAGGATAGACACAGCTCTGTACATCAGCCTCCATAACAGAGCACCTATGAACATGCAACACAGGCTCAACACATTCAGAAACTGAAACTTTTCAAAAGCTGCTTCCCAATGCACTGTGTAAGCCATGTGACGTGATAATTCCTGATAAACAGAGCGCAGATTACCTGGAATCATACCATACAACCATGCTGAATTATAACATGCTACAAACATGGCCTGAGAAACTCAATTCTCAACTCAGACAGCTCCTCCTCGCTCCTTTGGCTAACCTGTTATCCCAAGTGTTCAGTGATTTGCTGGAAACTCACACAGGGAGCACCAAGTTTCTGATTACACTGTTAAACTCTTCTCTAAACACAATCCAGCAAGACAAAACATGCACCCCAGAAGTGCAAGGGTGCTTCTGCTACAGGCATAGAGGGGTGGAGAGGCAAGAAGAAGAAAGCCATACACACAACACAAAGCCAAACCCTTCTTAGGTATTTGTCCACCTGCTTGGACTGCACAGGACTGCGGCAAAGCAAACAAAAGCTCCACGCTATCAGCAGATAGCACAGTTCATGGTTAACTTCAAGTAGCACAGAACACACCTCTTCAGAAATAGCAGCAGCTCAAACAACTGCAGGGAGAAAGGAAACCCGCACAACACACCCACAACCTTAGGAAGGGTGGATGGCCCTGGCTTCCAAAAGCAAACCCCAGCGTAAACCAGATCATTGCTCTATACTTACAAGTCAACATGACAACAGAGAAAACATGAAACATTCCCTAATCCCCACAAAGCAGAATTCTTCAGGTAGCTCACCTTCACTGCACTGAGCCCAGGAGCCGCAGAAGATGGCTTTCTGACCCAGAGGCCTTCACTCCAACCAGCCTATGAGCCTCCGAGGTGGTTATTACCTCTAAGTGCTTGCAGTTGTTGTACCCAGCACAACACTGATGGGTGGGCCCTTCAAAGAGGACTGAACCACAACCAGCAGGCACAACAGCAACTGCACTGCATCAGAGAAGCAGAAGGGCACGGAGTCATTACTCCTGCTGTTGTTACATCTTTCACACTTGAAATGTGAATTAAGTCACAAAAATGCTATTTGAATGAAGACAAAACCCCCGTTCTGAAAGGTAACTTTCCCTGCCAGGCTCTTTCCCTCTAAGACACCTATTACCATTAGACAGAAGATGCAGATCAGCTGAGCCACAGGGGGCTGATCTGTAACATCAGTTCCCAAGCACCAACACCAATTTGCCAGGTGGATTAACTGAGGACATCATTGCCACTCTTACACGGAGTCGGAGCACAAGCACCTCTAAAACACTGTACCACTTGAGCAAGTGCCTAAGAAGTGGAACCCAGTGTCCAAAGCCAGACAAGCAAAACAAAAACCCTGAGTCCAGACCTCAGCGTCTTGTACCAAGCACACGAAGTTTACTAAACACACTTCTAAGAATGAGATCCCTGAATCTGTGAACCGAACACTGCAAACGAGAAAGCTCTGGGTAAAATGACAGGGCAACAAGGAATCCAGAGCACACCATGAAACATCCTCCTGTAGTTCAGCTGCTAATTTGTACAGCTTCAGAAGAGTGAAGGTAATGGGCTGTTTATCTGAAATGATTCCTCTGCTTCAGATCGTTATCTCCAGACTGCATTGGGCAGCAGTGATAATCACAGCAAAGACAGCATTTACAAACACAAGAGTCATTAGAGCATGTTAATTACAGTGATATACAGGTATTAATAATTTCTCCATTGGATATTAATGCTGTGGGTTTGACCCTTTGCTGTGGAACATCCACACTGGCAAATCTCCACACACACAAACCTTTTTTTCAAGCCACCCTTAGTTTTAAATGGAAGACTATAAAATATCTTTATTAAAGTTTGGTTTGAGATTAGCAAAAGGGCAATAGCACTGTGCCTCTCAATCTAGCACACACATTTCCCCCCTCATGATAAAGTAAGGGAAAGCAATGTGATGGCTCTTTCCACCTTCCTGATTTATAACTGTCTATGACTATAGGTCAAATGAATGAAAAGCACCTGGGGAGCAGGCAGCAGGAGCAGGTCCTCAGCTGATAGAACCCTGGAGTGCAGGGGAGATAGCTCGTGCGACTGCTCAGACAAATCAGGTAATTAAATGGAAACAGGCGAGATAAATTGCACTTTCTTAATTGGGTTATCAAGAAACAATAGTGACTATGAATGACCTCACTGTCTGTGTAGTCTAACACTTCTCTCTGTAGGAACTAGGAGGGAGTTATTCGTCTAGGCTGGGGTTATTGTTGGCCTAGAAAATGAATGCTTAAGAACAACTTACTTTTTTTTCCTCCTCTCACCAGAAGCCATTACAGATACAAATCTAGGTCTGCTGATGTGGAGGTGGGAGTGTGCATGGGATGCAAAGAAAAGAAGGACTGCATTAAAAATTAATAGGTCTCTCCCCAAAGTTAACGGATGTGCAGCAGATCATGGGTGCCAATGCCTGGGCTTGCTCACACCCACAGGTCTGTCATCACTTGGATCGGCCAAACTAAATGGTGTGTGCTCTGTGCGTGTACTGGGGAGAAACAAGACACGGCAGCATGTCTGAGATGCTGCAGAGAACACAGTGGTCAGAAGGCAAGAGATTGGGAATTAGTCACCTCTTCAGCAAAAAGTGAATTACATCCACTTCTTACCAGCTTGCTACAGAACTGGGTCTAAAGCTGTCTGAATTCAGTATTTCACTGTTTAATAACGTCAAGATCTTGATCTTATCTATTGAACTATCACTCCATCATGCTCAGATCCTGCCGGAAAAAAAATCCTAACCAGAAGTGCTTTGGAAGAAACCATACTGAACAACCCACATGCTCACTGTGCATAGCGCAGAATGACCAAGCACAGGGGTGGAAAACCAAACATATACTTTCGAAGAATATTTGAAAGAAAGAACAAGCATACGGCTTATGTTTAGAAACCTCTCGACTCAACAACCCCGAGGCTAGAGGCTGCATTGAAGCCCAAACTTAACTTGGTCTTGGTTGCCTGTCTGCTGTTTGTTAGAACAGCCCCTTTACCCTTCCACTGAGTTAATGAGTATTATGATCTTAGTTGTGCTCAGTTATTAACATCCCGAAATTGATTCTAATTCCACACACACTTCCATTTACTTCTGTTCCCTATTTACAATGCAGAAAGTAGCTGTACCCAACAAACTAACAGTAAAAACACATTCTAGGATGTTTGCAGCTTGTTAGCTTAAATTTTAAGCACTTCCTCAAAGATAGTCCTACCTAAAGCTACTTTTACGCAAGGTTCCCCTTAAGATACCCCATTCTCTATCCTTATTTTTATTCAAAATGACAGGAAACCAAAAACATCAAGTGTAGACCTTCTATTTAAGCCTCCCAGAGATCTAATGAAAAACATAACTAGGGGCTGCATCCAAGAACATATTTAAGATTCTCTATCTAGGCAAAGGCTACCAACATTGTCCAGAATGAGATGCTGGTGAGTTTGGGTATTTTGAGACTCGAACACTAATTTCAAGAAAAAGAAAGGCAGATTCTTCCATTTCTTCTGTACCTTTTGTTCAAAGATCTCAAGCACTTAGGCAACGTCTACCACCTCGCTGAGGCAGTGAAGCACTGACATGCTCTTTGTTAGCAATAAGCAACCTGAGGCACACAGAAAACAGGTCCAAGACAGCATCCTACCACTCCTATACAATGGGTGCTTGGGGGAAAAACGGACATGAACAAAAAAGCCATATACTGCTTGGCCAGTTCCAGGCAGTCCCATGCTGCTTTGTGAGCGGTTCTGTGCACAGCCCTGGTACCCTTCCCATTAAATATTAAGAGCCTGCCTGAAAACTGAACGCATTCAGGAGGAGAAGATGGCAAGAGTCTCCACCTTGAGAAATACCAGAAATCTACTCCATCAGGTACAAGCTGCCACAAAGCCCCTCAGATCCTGCCCAGATCTGCCGCAGTGCACAGGCGAGGGCAGAACATCCCGACTGGCTTCTCTCGCTCCCACAGGCAGAGCAACCTCCCCACTTTTTACTTCTCAGGGAATTCTTAAATGAAAATTGTTCTCTTCATTTTGGTGTAAATGGATTTTTCTCTGTCAGTGGATGGATTCTCCCCCTGCCCAGGAAAAAATAAAAAGGAGAGGGGGGAGAACAGACGACACTGAAAAGAGCTGTATTAAACATCTCTATAGGGTGAAGTGTAACAAGCCTGAATTTCAGCATGGCAGTCTTCTGATTTTATCTTGTTAAAATGAGGCAGCGAAATAAATCTTTAATTATTTACAACTCTGGATTTCCTGTGAGTGACCATGTCACTGAATTCAAGCTGAGTAATAATTCCATTCAATTTCAGCTAAAGTCAGGTAGCTTTTCTTCTAAACTTCTTTTAATAAATTAATGAAATAATTCCCCAGCTGCTGCCAGGGAACTAAAATCTGCTTCTGAATTCACTCCCTCAGCCTCTTCTAAAAGGAAGGCAGCCATGAATGTTACCTGAAAAGCAGCATCGGTGACGGATAATTTGCCTTTATGTATTAGATCAATGTGTGTAGGTTCACCATAAAAATATCAGTTACCATTGGGGAGATTTACATGAACCTTCTGCAGTCCTGCTTTCCAGTCAAGCAGGGGAGAGCTAATTATTTCTCCAGAATTTATCTTCTGAATGGCTATTCACCCGGTTCGTTATTCACTCTACTTTGCAATGAACTCTGCACTTCCCTACTTTTCTCCCAGGAAGTCACAATCGAAGACAAAAGCCTGCAAATGATAGACAAGGGCAGAGGCCATGTCCAACTTTGATATCTTGTTGATAACGTATTGTACAATTAGATCAATTTGACAATTTCCATTATGGCTGATAAAATATTTATTGAGCCTTGGAGATGATGTCTGATCCCTGTGCCATTTGTTTTACTAATGGGGGAGATATTTACCAAATCAGTAAAAAGCATTCAAATTTCAGATCCTCATAGCCTCCCCAACATTAGATTTGCAAATTACTGGCTGAAGCCATAAATTACAGCACAGCACAGCCAGACTGATGCCAAGCTGACAAGGTAGGTAGATGGCTTGCGATGACATTGTTTCATAGAAGCATTAATCATAGGAGGAAAGAAAATACTCTCAAATTGGTCCATAAGTCTAAATATTAAGGAATGAGAAGCAGGTTGCCGGGAGATAGCTTTAGCTGCAGCTGGAAAATTAGGAAATGAAAAACCCTTTCTATTATTTAACAAATCATCTTAATAATGTTTTACGCTGTAGTGCCAGCAAGCAAACGAAATTCCTATTCTCTTCCATTTGCTCTTTATCCTCATTGCTCTTTAATAGGAATATTAATAACCTGAGGATTGGTGCAGATGTAGCCCAAGCCGTATTTTTCTCCTGCCATAGGTTAACTAAAAAAAAGAAGAAATACTGAAAGAAAGTAAAATTTTAATTCCCATGTTTAAATGTTTGCTTTGTCAGCAACACCAACACTAAGGGGCTGTAGCTCCTCTGCTACTATTATGGTCAAGGTCAAGCGCACGGTTACTTATGTGCAGGCCAAACTTATTCAAATCCCACAAATCAGATAAAGCGCAGAATCCAGCTTACCAGGAAACACTGAGACAGAGATCTGTAATCTTAGGAAAAAATATACATGTATCATTGTTGATTAAGTACAAGCCCTGCTGATTAATTTAGAGAAAAACACCACCTTACAGGGATGATTATACAATGAACAGCTTAAAATGCCTCCCTGCTAATAGCACTGTCAAAACCCAGAACCTTACAGTACATTGGCCAAGGGAGATTCATAGCATGCCAGGACTAAAGTAACTTGAAGGTGACATATTTGTCTAGCAGACATAATTAAAGGTATAATATTGGTGCCAAAGGTCAGAGTTGTAGAGTCCTAAGGCAAAAGCACTTTGAAAGAAAAAGCTCTGAAATAAGGGAATGAAGAATGATGCTGGTCAAGACTCTGACACCTCTCTAACCAAACGTGCAAAGGTTTGTCTCGGCAGGACGGATGCTCACATCTTCCTACCTTGTACCAGCAAAACAGCAGGTCACACAGGGTTCAGAAGTCCCGAGCACTAAAGTGCTGTGCTTCGGTAGTTCCCACTGGAACATGCTGATGATTTCCAACAGAACTCAACACCCGCTGCATATCCCAATCTGCAGAAAGCTTCAGCTATTGCTCAGTGCTGAAATGGAATCTGGGCATCACAACACATCACAATCCCCAGCTTCTAGACACTCTACTGGTATTAGGCATCTGCTCTCCCTTTAGAAATTGATGGGAAAGCTGGATGAGGATTCATAAAGGACCATGACACTGAGCAGGAAGCACTTCTATAGTTAGTCACTGATAGTTTGTCAAACATGCTAAAGAATGGGTTTGCCTTAAGCTTTGTCTCTGTCAAAAGCTTAAGCATGATCTGTGTCATCAGGATTTGTGGGTTCCATCAAAATGGGCAGCAGAAGATGACCATAATGGTCTTCTGCTGAAAAACTCCTCTTCCTGTTCCCAAGGGAAGACGTAATTTCCTTTTTTCACTGGGGAAAAATGCCTTAATCACTTGGGCCTGCACACTGTCAGCCTTCCTCCTGCAGAAAGCAACACCACAAGGAAATGTCCCCATCAGCTACACTATTGCCCAAGGGTTTAAAGACACTCTTCCCATCAACAGACTTTATGCAAGTAAAATAGTAACTGCATCTTCTCAGAACATTTTCTGAACTCTAAAGAACCTTTATTCAGTATTGTCAAAACGAACAAGGAAGGAGAGATGCCCCATGTCTTAGGTGAGTACCTGGTAGGGTTACTGGATAGAAGAGTTACACGAGCAGCAGACCTCAAAATAGAGTAATGTTTCTTACAGGGGACATTCTGAGGATGCACATCACCAGCCACACACCTGAAACACTGAGCTGGATGATACTTCTTAACCTCCACAGCTCCCACTTGATATGAGCTCCCACCTCTCCTATATGAGAATTCAAACAGCTGCATTTTAGCATTTTGACAAGCGATGACACGAAGTGAAGAGGGAGAAAATTCACCTCAATGCTCTTAGGAAAGCCCTTGTTACCCCTGTAGATAGAAATAGTTTGGTATGTGTAAAACAAGAAGCATTGGAACCTTCACTCAGGATGCTCTGGGGTTCAGAAAAAGGTTGAACCCTTTATCGCTATCGACGTCTTAAAATCTCATTCAGCTTTCCAAAGGCAACATTATGCTCATGTGGCCCCTTGTACATTTTGCCAGACCACCACAGATTCAAAAGCTATAAATCCCTCTTCACTCCACTCCACAACACCCTCACTTAGTAATCCACAATGGTCAAGGGAGAAGGTTACTACACCTTTAAGAGTGAAATCTCAAAGCAGTGCTGTCTGTTTTGTTTGAGATAGCGAAGTTATTGTCCTTTGCGCTGTCTGGCAAGCCCTTATGTCCCTTGGATTTATCTCACACACATGATGCAGCTTTGTGGAGGGGATCGGGGGAGACTTTACATTCCTCTGGTAGGATGATATGAGTTTCTATCTAAATCTGTTCCATATGACCCACCTCACATGGTTAGTGTCTGGCCGATTCACTTGTAAAGGTCAAGAAGTATTTCAGCTGAGGCTTCAAAGTCAAAGGGTTTGCTAATAAAAAAAAATCCCACTGACAGAACCAGGCCTTCATAAAGACACTGTGAACACTCCTTGTTCTTTTGTACAGACTTATTTAAGGACCACCAGAGACACAGGTGCAAGGCTGAGGCTTTATGTGTGGGGCTGTGGGTGCAGTGTTCAGGGTCTCGCAACCTTTCCACCTTCGATACCTGAGCCTTAAAACAATCTGGGATAACTAAAATCCTTCCAAGCCCAACAAAATCTGCTAAGTCAAGAGAAGAGGGTTGGAGGTAGATAATCGCATTGCTAATAAGCTATCAAAAAGGCAGATGAAGCTATTTCGTTTTGCTGCGCTCTTCCACATGCTTATGAGAAACAGAGACTAAAATATCTACACACAACTAACACGAACTGCTTCATCTGATGGCAGCTCTCCCAATGTCACCCATGGCAAGCAGAGCTGGTCCCTCTATAGTTGAATCCACAATTCTAAGGCTTACAGCTAGAAAGGCAGAAAATGAAAGGCAAGATAAAATGACAATTCAATTTATCCTCCGTGGCCAGCGCAATCACTAAAATATGGAAGCCGATTACTGCACATCAAGTTGATGGGGCTGTAATATACAGTTATGCTTATCAAGAACTAGTTTAGAGTCACAAATTCATTCCGCATAGACCACCAGCCAAGGACAGAAGGAAAAGGGCTTAGACAGTGCTGTGTGTATGACCTAAATGGACTAAAGAACTACCATCACCATTTGAAACCCCCACAATATTGCATATTCGCAAGTAGCTTTTATCTTTTTAAATGAAACATTAAAATAGTAACATCAGAATAAACCCTGATTCTATACCAGGCAGCAGCAGAGAGCTAGCACCTCACACAAAACCAGCACCTTAACTTCCTAACCTATAGCTGCTTAAAACATTTGCCATCTGCCTGTGCGTTATCATGAAGGTCTCAAAGCTACCTAAGGGTAAGGTTTAGGAACCTGTATTCATTTTCAGAGGTCACATGAACACGCAGAAGCCTAACTGCTATTTAAAAGCAGTGGCATCTATTATCCATACCTTAACACCAGGTCAGTATTAATATCATGAATCCAAGGCTCATTTACACTAGCACGGGGAAGATCATTGCCCCGGTTTTTCCCTCTCATTTAGAGACAGGTTTCACAAACTTGTCTCTCCAACAGACCTTGTGGGTGGCCAGTGTTTTCCCTGCTGCACTAGCAACTTCGACTTCTAATCCCCCTGCTAATACCCAGCCTGATTCGCTTTCCTGGCGATAGATAAGTCATGTTTCTGGGTCCCGCACACAGTGACCGGACACCACCTCTCAGTGGCTTGCAAGCAAGCTCCATCGCGGAACAAAAGGCAGTCTGTTTGGTCACCCTTCCTTCAGAGAGGCTTAAGGACATTTTTGTCATTTTTGAACAGCTAATATCTTGCAAAGGGAAGAAAAAACAAAAAGTTGTCTAATCTCTTTAAATTTAATCTTTACTTTTTGAAAAATCTGAGCCCAGATGCTTAGTGCTGGACTATGTTCCATTAGACTAATTAGGTCAAGATTACCTACACCGGTATGACTCCACCAACTCAATTTAAATTCCCTCCCTCCTGTCCCTAAACTTGCACCAGTTGGAATTCTATTCCCTTTTTCCCTTTACTTCCCCAGAAAGCACAAAGTGTGTGGGCAACTATGATTAACTAATCAACAAAATAAAACCTGAATGAATACTGCAGGGAAATCCAAGGCATCCTTCTCCTGGTGTTCAGTATCAGTCCACACCAGGCAGAACTATACTAACACCTCCTGAATTCAGGACAACCATGCTCAATGGCACTGCTAAAAACATCTGCTTAGATTCTTGTATTTTGCTTCATTTATAACACGGATCCAACTTTGCACTTTTATTAGTCAACAGTTGCCTGTTAATGGAAGAAGACAGATGGTATTTTTATTTCTTTTCTCGCTTTTTTGAGGCTTTCACAAAGTTTTAAATATTTTATACCCACTAAAGCAAATAATAATGAATTAAAAGCACTGCAAAATGTAAAATAGTTTGTGCTTTAAAAACCAAACTTCTGACTGATGTGCAACACTGCTTATCTATAGAACACCCACTGCTATTTGCTGCATCAGCTCATCTACCTGCCCCTCAACCAACTTCTGTGGATGGGTTCAGTTTCTGTATTTTTCCGATAGGAATTTCTCGTTTTCTTCACAACCATGGTTGTTTGCTTCATTGGTTCAAGATTAACGCAAATACCTGAGAAAACACAGGCTACACTAACACCCCTCACCCAAAAAGCAAGGAGTTCCCAACTCACCTCAGTATCTAACCCTCACAGACAGCAAGTTCCTCCTGACAGGCTCCTTTAAATCACTATGGAAAGGTCCCTCAAGTTTCATGCTACCCGAGCCTTGGAACTAATTACTCAAAGCGATCAAACAAAACAAAGATATTTATTTTCATTTGGGATCCTTCAGAACATGAATGAACAATCTTAATCTGTTTTTTTCCCCATGTGCTTATTATATAATTCTTCACAGATTGATAGCATTTTGCTTTGAATTCCTTCTAAACTTGCTTTACCACTGAAGTCTTACAGGAAATTTAAAAGAATCCTGACCAAAGGCTGTAAATCTCCTATGCAGCAGCAGAGGACCCACAAGCAGAAACATGGTTCCCAAACTTCTTCACATTTGAGCTGACCTCCTGAAGCCAGACGAAAACTTTCAAATCAGTGTGATGTACAACTGGCACACACAACCTCATGAGAGAGCAGAGCGAAGCAGTGCTTTAGCTGCAGGAAGAGGAGTTGTGTGAAAAGAAAGTCGGCTAAGCAAAAATACACTGAGAGCTCTCGCCTAAGCTGTAGAGTTTTCCAGTGAGCGCTAACGAGTGCTACTTGAACCTGAAGGCATCTGCATCAGGCCCGTCTGGTGCTTGTCTCTAGCAACCCCAGCATTACAAAGTTGCACAAAACAGGCTGAAAATCTTGGACAACACACTCCTTGCAAATTTGCATTGCTGCTCCTTGAAGATTAAATTGTTTACAAAGATATGCCATCATCCAGATGTGACAGGCAGTTCTCAACAGAACACACTGAAATCAGTTCCTATAAAACAATACTTTCTATTGTTCTAAGCACCTTGGATTACAAAATAGAAATTAATGTTAAGATTGGATAGATTTCACACACAGATTTTTCTTTTCGTTATTTGGCTAGTTTTGTTCCCTTGCATGTTGCCTGGCTTGGCTGAAGAACAGATCTGGGGAGCTTCACATATAGCTTATGGTCAGCAGACTTTCTGCTTTCCTGTAAATTAAGTGTCACCATGGTTTTGTTTCCATCTCAGCAGAAACTCTGCTATATTTAAAAAAGTATTTATTTTACCCATTTTTCATGCTAACGGTTTAATCTACCTTTGATTTTCCTAAAAGTTTCATCTCTTTTTACTGACTGGGGGCTCAAATAGTTGTAAAACTGCCCCTTTTTCAAATTGCTGGTTTGAGGGTTGCTTTGGCTTTTTCAAATGTACTGTAATACAGGCCAATTTCAAACAGATGTTAAAATATGGGGAAGGAATAGTTCAAGACTGTAAGAAGGGGACATAGTGACAGATCATGAACCAGTCTGGACTCTGCCTTAGCACACGTGAGTTCCCAGCTCTGCCACAGACTTCTCTTGTGACCTTTCTTAACTCACCAGTGAGACCAACTGACCCAAGTGCCGCTGAACCTGATGAAGGGTTAACACCAGCTGCTCTCCATCACCTCTCCATCCAGTACTGCCCCATTAGCTGCTGCTTGTACTGGTTCTATGGAATTATCTGCATAAAAATAACCAATTAAGTTAAAAGGACACGCTTTCTTGTAATGTTGAAGGCAAGGAGAGAAGGCGAGCAGTTAAACTGTGGGATTCAAAGGGTCAGGCACATCTGGCTGGGAGCAAGGACCGCGAGTGGGACAGGCGGGAGCCGCAGCCAGACCAGCATCAGCTCCCGAACTGCTGCAGCTCACAGCCAAGCGTTCTAGAGAAAA
This sequence comes from Strigops habroptila, assembly GCF_004027225.2. Taxonomy (NCBI): domain Eukaryota; kingdom Metazoa; phylum Chordata; class Aves; order Psittaciformes; family Psittacidae; genus Strigops; species Strigops habroptila. The sequence continues at coordinate 7,546,986 of NC_044292.2, forward strand.
CCTGGAGCTGCAATGGCTTGCTTTAAACATTTCCTAATGGAATTCTGTTTCCCCTCTGTAAAGGGAGGACTGTAGCACGGTGCTACCTCACAGAGGCAATGCCACACCAATTCAATCATGTGTGTTGAAGTTCATGCTAAGATCAAAAACATCCACTCACTAAATAAGCAGTGCAAAATGCAGTAGAATCAGGACAAGGGTGATGATTTAAGGGTGATGATTTAAGTTTTCTTTTCTCAAGATACAAATCTTAATGTTTTGAATCTTTTTACATTCTATTAAAATGACTGAGAAAACCCAGGATAACTCCTCCATGGAGGAAAAGTGTGAGTCTGGGTTGAGTCAGGTATCATGGGCTGGTGCTTGCTTCTCCCTTCCACAATCTATTTGATCCTGATGACTAGAACCATCCTTTAAGAAAGGCTTTATCAGAATTCCTAGTTAGCTTCAGGGTGGAGGCTTTCAGAAAGTCCGAAGTGCCACTGAATTTTAGCAGAGTAAGTCTAAAGCAATTTATGTTTCACCCTACAATCATTTAAACACAAGCATAACTTTACACACTTATTTACCCAGTGATGTGGATCAACTGTGGGCTTCTTGTCATTTCCTTTTCTTAAAAATATGTTTTATCCAACTTAATATGGAATTTATTTAAGACACAGGATCAGTTATTAATATGTTCTTTCAAATTTTGGAAGATATGAGTATCTTCTTTGGCTGAACAGCATAATAGTCCATTTATCATCGAGGAAAGCCTCCAGAGGAATGAGATTTTTATTTCAAATACACTTTCGCAGTTATTGGAAAAGATTCAGCATTTTTCTTGGAGAAATATGTCATTAAAGCAGAAAGATGAGGGAAATGCTTGTATGCAACACAGGCTTTTCTCTGATAGCAGACTGGTGCCCGTCTGGACAGATCCCTGAAGACATAAGCAATCCCAATTAAATCAAGAGCATAGAGCTCTGCCTACATAGAGCTGATGTCTAGATCAAGACCTTGGAATGTCAGCTTCGAAATTTCCCTGGCAATTGCATCACACAGCCTAGCGATATGAAAAAGCTCTGGTGCAGGGAGGCACTTCCCTCCTCCTTCTATTTTAGTGACTTGTACCTCTAGGGGGAAAAAAACCAACAAACCAAAACACAAAACCCCAACTTTTAACCCCCCCTAACTGCTGCACTCAGTATAGGAAAGTGTGAAAGGAGCAAACCTGAGATGTTCTGTGAGTAAGCTGCAGATTAGCTGAGTTCAGCCTCACAATATTCTGTAATATCTCAGTGAATTCTATGGCATGAAATATAATATTTGATCTCACACAAACTCGTAGCGAAGTAATAAATATTTCCCTACAGAATAATTTTCCTGTAAGCAGAGATTTACTGTAACTCAAATCACAATTTACTCATTTTGAAGCATTAAAAACTAATCAGACTCTCACTAGAACTTGGATCACTGGAAGAGGAGTCTACAGTACAAATACTCTCCCAAATAGCATCCACAGTGAGAAAATGGCTATAGATGTTTTTCAATCGCTAAGCTGGGGGGCGGGGGGGATTTTTGTTCTCTTTCTAGCCATCTAGAAGACAGGAAAAAATAAGATTATTAAAAGGAAAACAATAAACAATAGTGGTCTTTTAGAGACTGGGCGGTTATGTTTAGAACTAACATTTCCAAAATAAAATTGTCAGGAACTAAAGACAATCATGCTTGGGTCAAAGAAAAGTTTTGCCAGTAAAACAATGAAAACTGTACCGGGTGCAGCAGAATTCCCCTGCCTGGTAAAGGTTAATTCTCTTTCCTCACTCTCACAAATCCAGAAAAAAAGTGATGTATTCGCTGCATCGAGAAGTGTTGAACAATATTATCCCAATAACCCAAAATTATGCGGAGCAAAGAGAACAATATTCAAGAAAAACGGTGGGGAAAAAAAAAGTATTTGGGGAAGGTGGGCTTCTGGCAAGCACAAACACAACCCTTAATGGATTTTTTAATAACTCTGTGCCACGCAGTAATAGGGAACCACCTGCCAAAAGCACAGCAAGGTCAAGCAAGTGTCACATCCATGTTACAGCCAAAGAAATTCTGAGATTGTCTACTCTGACCTTCCACAGCAACCACCGCTGAAATCCTCTCCTAAAGCAGCACGGTAGGTTTGCAGCTCGCTTTTTGTCTGGTCTGCTTTTCTTTTCCTTTACTTCAACATGTTTATTTTGTTGCACATACCACCTAAAATAAACACAAGCATTTTATGATGCCCACACTTCTCCCCTTCCCCAACAGCACTCTTCGCTCCCGCCCCAACTGCGATTCCACAATTATTTGATGAGGGAGAGTGTCATAACACACTTGGAGTGAATCAAACCCGAAGGCAGGCAGAACAAACAATACAGTGTGTGTGCGCCTGTTTGTGTAAAAATCAATCACTCCGGGCTTCGCCGGCGTTCGGCTGCCAGCAGCTGAGGGGAGATGCCGAGAGCGTGCATGTGTCTGCACAAGGGGCTGAACACGAGTGTGTGCACAGGGGATGAACATGAGCGTGTCTGCTCTGGGGTCCAACCAGCACTACTGGGACCACATGCACCTTCTCCCAGTTCAGCCCTGTGCAGGCTGCTGCAAAGTAACCCTCTTTCTTCAACCCGCTCCCTGTGCAGGCTGCACACCTCCGCCAGCCGTGGTCATAGCCTGGGCATGGCTTCCCCCTTCCCCTTGGCCCACAACAGCCCCTTCTCCCTACCAAAGGGGCCTTTCCGTGTCCCGAGGCAGCCGGCCCGGCCCGCTGGCAGCGTGGGCAGCCAGCTGCATGGGCAAAGGGTAGGCCCTGGACTCCAGAGCCAGCAGAAGGGCGCGGCGGGCACCTCCGGGGCGGCCCCGCATGCGGCCTGGCTGCTGCGCGGGCAGGTGGCACAAGACAGGCCTCGTCCCTACGCCGGGCCGGGGCCTCACCAGGCCTCATCCCCTCGGGCCAAGCCTCGTCCCCGGGCCGGGGCCCTCCCGAGGCTTCGCCCGTCCCCGGGCCGAGGCGCGGGGTCCCGCTGCCGCCCAGCCCCGCGGGCGCAGCTCCCCTCTGGTTTCTCGGGGCAGGTCAGCATATTTAAACAGTTGTATATTCAAAGACCACAATGGAGGGAAGAGAATTACCTAAGGACAGGGTTAGCCTGTTTGATCAATGCATAATCAGATAACTGCTCCAGCTTTTTTACAAGTCTTTAAGCAAAGATCAGCCACTCAAATTCTAATTCCTTTTGCTAATTAAGCAGCCTGTTAATTGCTCTCGGGGTCTCTAATGCCATGTCATTATGCTTTTTAACAGCCTGCTTGACATCAATAGGGCTGCAAGCTCCACACAAACAAAGCGGGCATCTAGCACTTACTGAATTAGGCTAATGCCGGCATTGGAGCCGGGCACTGGCACGTCGCCTCCAGCGGGCGGCATTTCATTATCATTTCATCATCCCTCACGGGAGGGGGAAAAAAAAAAAAACACAACACCCCAAAAATAAATAAATAATTGTAAAAGGCAAGTTACGAATGTTCAACACTTACCAGCGCGGGCAGCAAAAGCGCCGAACCGGCGGAGGGAGGACGGCGCCGCGCAGCCCTGCCCGGTCCCGCCTCGCCCGCTCACCTGAGCCCCGGCCCGGCCCCGTGGCGAGGCGGCCGGCGGGGTCAGCCCGCGGGGGGCCCGGCCCCGGCTCCGGGCAGGGCCCCATCCCCCGGCCTGGGGCTAAAAGCACAACATGTGGCTCCAGCTGAGGGACTCCGGTTTCCGCACTCCATTAGCGCGGGAGAAATTCCACCGGTGAAGCGCTGAGTGAGGGGCCGTGTCTGCCTGTCACACATTAGTCTCCGGGCGGGCAGTGGCAGGGAGCGAGGGCTGCAGCACCCCGGCGGGGTTAACCACGACTTCAACGAGGCACACACGCACGGAGACACGGAGCCGCGCGGGGTTCCAGGGCTCCCGGGGAGGGAAGGCTGCGTCCAGCAGCGTGAAATGCACCGGGCCCCTTCCGAGCAGAGCGAGGGCAGGAAGCGGGGTGTGAGGGCTTCGTGGGGTGCCACGGGGGACACCGAGCCCCGCCGCAGAGCCCGCGGGTCCCACAGCGCCCCAGTTTGAGCTGAGAGGCTCCTGCCCGCTCGGAGTGAGGCCTAAAGGCCTGGCCTGCAGCGAGGGAGCATTCATGGTGGTGGATCCAGCACCTAGAACCCTACACAGAGCAAACACAAGGCTTTGAGGTGCTTCACACCCCTGACAGACACCTCTGCAACAGCCCTGAAGCATTATCTTACCCAGCCCCAGCCATCATGCACTGCAACCCTGACCGTAGGGGACTTCAACTATGCGCTTCTACCCCAGCTCACACCATCTCATGAGCTGCTTTTATTACTACTTTTGAAGTAAACAGACTACTACGACTGAAACAGACTACTACATCCCTTAACGCTACCACCCTGTCCTTGCAGGAAAAGCACACGGCTCTAGGTGCGGGTACCAGCTCAGGGCATTGCTCTGCCAAGCGCTATTTAGCCCTGAGAGCAAAGCACAATCATTACGAGAGTTCAAGTTAAAACTCTGCTTTATAAGAACTTCCAGACCCTGAGAACTGCAGTTAGGAATCGCGAGATCACCTAAAAATGGACAAGTCTTCCCTGTTAGTGAGCAGCCGCCATTCATGTCAACAAACAAGAAAGGAAGTAAAGCTAGAAAATAGCCCCCATTTCTCTGCCTCTCAGGAACAGTGTTCACAGACAGCACAGAGATCTTGGCATCCCTCACATGTTAGTATCTGCATGACCCATACTGCGGATGAAGAGTCGCTGTTATAATGTATGGAAAATATTTTCAGTAATACTAAGAATACATAAATTGTATTAGGTTGCTGGACAGGCCACGCTTGGGGAAAGTAAAAGAGCATGAACAAGTTTAAGACCAGACTGAGATCTCCATTGAAGCAGTCAAAACAAAGTAGCTAAACCAAAGTGCCAGTTGTGCTGGATACACCCAAGCTAAAGTGCTCTTATTTCAGTCTTTATTTTGACATTGTTTAAAGATATTGCCAGTATCTGAGTGAAGAATTCTGCATACAAAGATGCATCAAAACCCCCAGTAGCACAGTAAAAATAGCTCCTATCCTATGTTCCATGAGGTGGAACAGGAAGCAGACTTTATAAAACACTGAGCATCAATTAATAGAACAAGAAATCATTATTATTAAAAGATGAATTAGGGAACACACCTCTTTTCTCTTGAACACCAGATGTTTGTTTTCCACTGTCAGGCCTTTTACTGGCTCTTGATGCAGAAATTTGGTGGTTGGACAAAACAAATTCTAGATTTGGGCTGATAGCAAAGTTCCAGTGCTTTGGTTCCCATCAAACAGCAGCAGCCTTGCTTCCCATTTAGTGCTTTTAGCACAGATTCATGCTCCCCTGAGTTGCATGTTAAAGCAAGTGGTCTCCCAAGCTCTCTGTAACCTTAAATAACGCTTGATCACATCCAGAGATGCATCTTTGGTAGACAAACTGTCTAGGTGCCTGCTTGGGGCTGCTTTTCATTCCTGAGCTCCAAGCATAAAGTCATAGGTACGCTTGGAGGCAGGAACTTTTGTCTGAGTTTTCTCAGTTTCTCAACCAAACCACAGCTCAAAACGTGATGGGTCAGGAACCTTGTCTGATAGAGAATAAGAAATCTAACCAACATCCTTCTCATTGCAGGTGAATGCTGTACTGTCAGGCTGGAAAATAACTTGCTCTCCCCAGTGCCCTCCCTGCGCCAGGGAACTAGTGGAACAGAAGCATTACAACTGCATACCTGGGGTGGTTTTCAGGCAGGTGACAGGCTGAGGGAGACCCAGGCTTAAATTCCAGCTCCAGATCAAGCAGTCAGAAATCTGAACCTGCACCTTCATCCCAAGCACTTGCCCTATTTTGGAGAGCAAATCTCTCTGAATTTTAATGCAAATGCTGAAAGATCTTTGGTTTGTCCCTGGGTAAATTTTAAACAAAACTTGTAAACTGGGTTATTTTTTCAGCAACAAGGCTCCTGTGCGTTAGCACACTGTGAGCCAGGCTCCTCTAACCCAGAACTACTCATACACCCCTTCCCCACTTCTTTTTCATTATCTCCTCTTCTGCTCTTCAGTGCAATCCATCTTTCTCTCGGCCTCTTCCCCCTCTCCTTCCCTTCATTCCTTACTCTGTCCATTTTCAAACAGCAGTAGCAATACCCTCACTATTGCTGACAGTTTCCATCTGGTTGCTATCTCCCCATGCTAGCTGTAGTCTGGGAAACTCTCCACGCTGTCCTCTTCCCCTCACCATTTCCTCTGCGGCTCTGGCAGGGCTGGCTTGTGCTCTTCAAACAACTGGTGGAATAATGAGACGGGACGAGCAGGGTCTGCCCAGATATCTGCACTGATCTGTACCCACAGCCTGGAATGTTTCTGTTCCAGTGGCACCAGAACTCATTTCAGACTGCTTCCCTTTAAGTTTGACTCGTTTTATTTGCTCTGATCAATCTCTGCAGTTCAGACTGTAGCTCATATCAAATGTGCCTAGTTACTAGCTGAGTTAAAAGACCCATTTCAGCTTTATGTCATTTTTCAAGTAAATTTTGGCACATCAGAATGAGACACAGAAATATTTAGTTTATGACCTGCTGCATTGTGGGGTTGACTAAGGAACAGCTATTGCTGATATCGTACAGAATTAACCCTCTGGCTGCTATTTAATTTATAAATGAGAAAACCAATCAAAATATATGCATCTGTGGTCTCCCAAATATGCTGTTGTCCTTACGTGGAAGTAAACTGTGGTCCCTACATGTGCCCATTTAGGTACAGATATTTATGTGCGTGCATGTGACAGGTAAAAATGCATACACACAGAGTGAATAATTTTATGCATCTCCTATGTCTGCTGCAGGATAGCAACACAATTAAGTCACCGTGACCGAGACAGTTATCCGTACAGTAAGTACAATGAGATGTCCACAGTATGCTGCGGAGTTTCTAAACATGTGGGAATAGAGCACAGAAACTCCGTAGAGTCATGCAGCTAATGAGCAATAAATACACACTGGCACACCCTCATCAATTTTAAAGTCTTGGTATGAAAAGAATGTAATTAATTAAGATATGTTGATTTATAAGAGGTGACATAACAAGATGGATAGAGAAATCTTTTCCCTCCAATCTGTCATGGTTTCTTTCTAGAAGACGGCCCATCGTGTGACGATGCCCTCCTTGGACAGCCATAAAGGAATCGGCTTGGGGTTTGTTTTGGTTTTCCCCACTATCGTAAGGAACACAAACTTCCTTTTCAACACTTATTTGCATTTGGCACAATTATATTTATAGTGAAACAGTTCTAAAGACATAAAAGGAAAAAAAAAAGCTGAAAAAATTATAGTTAGAAAAATCCTTTCCCCTTTTTTACTGTATTACATTTCTGCACATCGAAACATAAGCCCTGTTTCCCTTTCTCCCCCCCTTAAGTCAGATGACTTTTCTGTAACTTGGCACACAGACAGTCTGGTATAAGACAGGACTGGAGCATTTGTTGAGTCAAGATGTTTAATTTTTTTTCACTCACATAATGATCCTTTTTTCCCTCCAGCCACTTGAGTTTTGTTTATGTTGCTTGAGCCCTAAACTAATACATGAATTCTCCTCACTGCCAAGATGACGACTTCGGCACCAGGCGAGATGAGCTGGAGAGGCTACGTTCACTTTTAAGGATAGAGGTATTTTAAAAGACTTCATTCCAGTTGTGACAAATTAAATGCATTAAGGGAAACAACTGCTGTTGCGAGAGCTACTGGACTTCAAGGAGGAACTGGGAGAGTTTTATTTTCTTTGCAAGCACTTGACTTTTGCTAGGGGGCACTTTGCTCCTGTGCCAACTCTGGCTTATATTTTATTATTCTTAGAACAAAAGGTTGCAGTAATTAGAATTGGGGAAGTTGCGCTCAAAGAAACTGAGTCATCAGATAAATTTGATACCATTAAGTGGTTATAAAAGGTGGGATTTTTAAAAAGAGGAATAACTGCTTCAATATCTTGGGTTTATCCTGTCAAGGAAAGATGAATGGGAAGTACAGCTACTTTCACTCAGGCTAGACATGTAAACCTTGTACTTAATGACTGATGAGCAAAATCTTTTCTCTTCCAAGTGCAGATGGGCAAATCCCTCGTAATTACAAAACACAAGAAAATCTAATTTTACCAACAGAAAGCAGCGCACTGTCCAAATGTTTCCCAAGCAAGAGCTTTAGGTGCTCGTGGAAGGGAAAAAAAAAAAAGCCAAACAACATTTCTTATAATGTGATCCATATTCTACCACATGCACATTTAATATAAAAGTTATGTTTGATATATACCGCCGTAGCATTTTTCTATTTTAACTGAAAGCCTTTTGTTCTGTCAAGATTATAGTAGGATTTGCTTTCATTTTTCATGATGTTTCACTCAATACATCACTAACATTAGCAGGACTTAATAAGCGTCCACCTTCTCCTTCCCCCCGCCCTGCCCGAGGTCTTTTGATGCATATTCCTCAAGAATCTTCAGATGCTTGACACTGTTTGAAAAGCAGCCTCTCGATAGCCTCGTATCAGAGATAATGAAGAGGACCAGCCTGTAAAACGCTGCATGGTGCGAGCAACACAGTAAGCAAAATGTTTTGCAGCTTTAAATCCTACCCTTGGTATGGTCTCTGTAATGGGCTTCCCTTCCTCCTTTTCTCTGTTGCAGATTCACATCTGTTTCTCTGCATTTTGAAACTGTGTTCATTTTTCACTGCTGCCCTTTGTCCCACACTTACTAGCTCTCGCCAAGGGCTTCATTTCACTTATTCAATAAGCGAGAGGCACTGCAGGCTGGAGAGAGCTTTAGGACAAAGCTCAAACTTCTATTAGGCCTCAACAAAAATGTTTTTGTTCCCTATCAAGGAACTTTTTCCTATTGCTTCTTGTTGGTTTGTTTTGGGTTTAATTAACGTTTGTCGTTTGTAATTGCCCAAACAGCTGCAATTTCTGAGCTTTAAACCAAACTAAAAAAATAGATGCAACAAAAATCTATATTGTCTATTAGCAGGAAAACTTCGTACTAGAAAATCCCATTTGTCCTTCATCCTTTGCGGCCGCAACCCTTGGCTCTATCTGCACACACAGTGCATCTGTACTTCTGAGATCCTGGTCTCTCTGTACGTCTACACTTGTGTAAGCACTCTGTTAACGTACATTTTGATGTCTCCCTGGTTTAATACACATTATACTGGAAACCAGGCGGGACTTCCTGGGAATGCTGTGCCAAGTCAGCCCCGGCTACGCCTGGCTGCTGCCTCCAGCCTGTCCCCCAGTCACAGCACTAATTGCTGCGTTTCAGCGCACAACAAAGCTAAAGAGGAGAGACCAGCCACGTAGGTTTTCCCAACACAAGATTTCTGACATGTTAACGAGTTTATTATATCCTGTTGCTAATCTAAATACCAAAGAGCTCCTCATTGGAGGAGAAATAGCAAGGATGAAACTTTTAATGCTTAACCATTGTACTAACAGCTTAATGTCTGCATGTGAAATTATCTCACTCTTGTGGCTATGTTCATTGTGCCGCAAGCGCAAGTCAAATAGAGTTTTTTCTCTTATTAAATCATCATCCCACTATGGTGCCAGTATTATAAACCCTCCTGTAAAACTACGAGGTTCAGGAAATATTTCTAAGCGCGTGTTGCTCTGACAGTCTCTATGCACAACCCATTTTCACCCCTTGCTGTATTTCTTTAAAAGCACTCGGCCTCCTCCTGCTTGAAGCTCATCTGATGCTTCAGTCTGGAGCACGCCTGTTACTTGCCTGTGGTTCATTAGTAATTACATTCTATTTTACAGCTTGAAGCTTTAACATAGAAGATGACAACACATGTACTTCTCTAGCTACTGCAGCTAAGGAGGAAGTCCAGAATGACAGCAAGTTGTCCTGCGTGTGGTTCAGCGCCTCTCCCAGCTGCCCAGTGAACGTCCTATGGGCCAACATAAAACGCCCGTGAGAAACCCACGGTGCTGCAGTCTCAGCCCTGGGTGGGCTCTGATGGTGCTTCCTCTGCTGGGAGAAACAATCCAGAGGTGTGGAGCGAGGGGTGTCTCGCATCCCTCACCATCCCCAGTTAATCCATGATTTCTCTGTCATTGACATGAACCTTACATCCCAGCTCCCCTGATAACCCTTGCTTTGCGTAATTAAGCAGACACACCTGTGTGCCTTGTCAGCAGCAACACAGTGAGGAATGAACAGCCATCAGTCACCCATCTCCCTTGCTTTTGCTTAGGTATTTAGTGTTGCATTTCCTATGTCCAGTACCTGTGCATCATCTGGTCTTACTGGTTTATTGCAACTGGTATCGTTGCGCTGTTTGGTTTAGGTTCTGTCCACCATCAGGGAGCTTTTGAGGGAGTTATCCTAATGCCCATTTGTAGCCTCCTGACTTTCCCAGCACTTGTTTACTGCAGAAGTTTAAGTGTGGATGGGCTTTTCAAGGGCAGCCCAACTGTATTTACACTTGTTCCAGTCGCTGGTAATTTAAGCCCATAAGTCAAAGTGAACAACTGGTGACATTAATGAGGCTTCAGAAGAATGAAATTGGTGGTAACTTGCATCCCATGGGAGGGGTGTTGATGATGGAAGAGGGAAACTTAATATTTGTGAAATTAAATAATACTGAATAAACAAGAGGGCTAAACCAGACTGTATCCATCTCTTTAATTATTTAGGGTTTGGTGTGCTGGTTGTTTTAAACTAGAACCTGACTGTTAAAAGTATTTCTATTTTCCCCAGCCTCCTATGGGACCCAGAAACCATGATATTAAAAGCCTTAACATTGCTCTTAGAGGGCTGGGAGGGGTTTGATTGCACAAAGCATCTTTCTCCAGGGAGCAGAATTAATGCCTTGGTCTTCAGACACTACCTAGCACAAACTTGCCAAGTTACCATCACAAGGGAATTTAGCATCCCTTGTGATGGGGATCAGCAGCATCTGTTGGAGGGAAGCCCATAGGCTGCCAGAGGCCTGTACATGGAAAGGACCACCCAGGTTCACGCAGGAGATGGGACAGAGAAGGGAAAGGGTTAAGCAGAATGTGAGAGGCAAAACCTGCAGCCTTGTTCAGGTGTCTCCAAAACTGAAAGAATTCCCAAACCTTAAGGAGCCACGTGTCAGGTTCTTCAGTACAGTGTAAAATACTAGGATTTATACTGGAAGATAGAAAGAAAAGAGAAGGGGCTGTGGAGTGAGGTAAAAAAAGGGGGAAATAGACCAGCTAATTTTTGTTCACAAGAAAGTTTTTATCATTTGGCTGCCTCCCCCAACAGATCTTCACAGCCTTTGCACTTGTTGAATTTGGTCAAAGAATAGCTGCACTTCACTTTATGTTGCCTTAAAATAGCTAAAAGGAAGGGAAATAAAAAAGAAACACAGCCCCTAAAACTCATCTTTGAAAGCAGAGAGCTCGCAGTTTCAGTGCTACTCCATCCAAGGCCTTGATTTTTACACTTGAAATGGTCAGATTCTTCCCATCCCCACTTCCTACCCCCGCTCCCCATCTGAACAAATCGGCGCATGAATATTTACAAAGACGCGGAAGAAGGTAATTGTCCCCCGAGTTCTTTTCAATTGAAATATCATTTCAAGCTGGAATCATGTTAAAGATAATTAAAAAGGATTCCAAGGGGACAAACCCATCCCCAGCTCACCCGTACGGCAGCACAATGGGCTACCACTGTGCGAGCGAGCAGGCCTGATGGCACTTTATTTAACACGTCTGTCTTGCCTTGATGAGCAGCTCGTATTGTGAAGCACAAGGAAGACGTACTCCAGGACAAGCAGCGCTGACAGACACAGGCTGTGCCTGCTCATAAAAGGGAAACAGCGAGAGCTCTCTGCAGAGCAGGGCACTGTCCCACTCCGGCGCAGCATGGAATCGATATGTTTCTAGATGAATTCACCAGGGAAGTTTGGAGGGGGCGGGGGAATGGGAAGGATTAGGCTCCGACAGAACTGCAGCAGGAACCGGCGTTGCCGCGCTGGCAAACTTTGCCAGGAGCAAAGATAAACCGCGCCGTTAAATCGTGCCGCGAGTTTCCCCCTCTGCGAGGTGGGTTTTGCCAATGTGCAGAGTTTTCTCAAACTGTGTCCTCTATTAGCACTTGCTTTCATTCAAATTAGGGCCACAATAAAGACAAATGACTGTGGCAGAGTCAATGCATTTTTACTTGTCAAATACAAGGCACATTCTTTCCCTCATGCGCAGCTGGCTGTTAAGGTAGGGAGCTGCTGTAGCCTGATACGCCGCAGATAGCTCAGAACGTGCATCCAGGCTCTTTTCAGAGTTCCCTTTTTTTGGACGAAATGCTTCTGAAAATGCAAAGTGTCCTTATTCCATGCACCACACGCAGGGGCATGCAAATCCCTCATGCGTGCCCAGGTGAGGAAGCCTTTGGCCGCTACCTTTGGGCACAGACACGTGCAAGCGTTCTGGTTTTCTTAAAGAAAACAAAATTAGTGGATTCCTTTGAGATACTTGAATGGGGAATTAGCTTTCATTTATTATATACATCAACTGATTCCAATTAATGCCTCAGCGAAGCAATGCATTTATTGTTACAGCCAAGCAGAAGAGGGATGTGTTCCTTGGGATGCTCAGAGCTTGCCCCCACGCCGCCACCCGTATGACGTGCAATTTCTCTGGCCCAAGCAACCGTGTTACAAGGGAAGACAAGCCAAAATAAATGCAAAACACTCCTTTTTCCTCCAGCTTCTCCGAGCACACGTTATGCATAAATTACAGAAAAAAGAGAAAAGATAGTAAGAGAGGAGTTTTCTGCTTGTTAGTTGGCTTAAACTGCTGGTGTTCAAGGAAATGCAGGAAAGCAGTGGCAATGTTGGAAATACGCGTAAAATGGCCTCAATTTCTTATTCTCAGCATATAATTTCTATTATTTATTCTGGTTGCACTGTCTGACAACCAGGAGCAGTGAGATCACATCAGTAACCAAGCCAGCCAGACAATACTGAGACTAAACTTCTCCCTGCCTACCCCCCCTCCCCAATACACCCCAACTCTCATTTTAAGCCACGTCTGCTCCCATGCAGCAGAGATCCTGAACTGGCAACTCTCTTCTCTGACCTCCTTGCCTCCTGCAATAGAAGCCAAGTATTTGAGAGCATTCCCTCTTCTCCAGCAGTCCTCGTGGCACCATGTTTCCATTTAAGCTCCATCAGTTTCATCACCTCTTCATGTGCATTGCACTATCCTCTATGACACAAGGAAAGCAGGGGATATGCACGGCTTTTCAGAGGCCAAAATGCATTTGTTTATAAATTGTTTTCTTTTACGAAGTGTCCATACAGGTTACTGCAACTCTTGTGCATTCCGGTACCTCTGTGCAAACCAAGAGTACTTGATTTTAATTAAATACGAGACCATTAACAATACTTACATTGCTCACAGCTAAATTTCTCCATGATTTATTTCTATTTTGCTTAGAATTTGGGGGTTTTTTTTGTTAAATGGCCTCCACATAATCCCCGCCTTCCCACAGCATAGCTATATATATAATTTCTAAAAGAGCAGCTTGTTAGGCTCTAACAAAAAATACTTGCTGCCTTCCAAAGGGTTCCTTCAGATGAGATAATGCCTATTTATCTAAAATATCAAATGGGTAGAGAGAAATATCAACAGAGAACCCAACGGGCACACGAGAGGTTTTCCTTCCTTCTCTTTCTGAAGAGACTTTAAAGCTGAATAAACACCTTGGAAAAGCACAAGCAATGGAGGGATCTCCTGGGCTCTGAACCTGACCTTTCCAAGTTAAAACCACACATTTTCACGGCTGCTCCTACAAACCCTCATGCACACGAGCGACGGGCCCGGTTCCTCCCTGCGAGCCCTCCGATGGGAGCTGTAGGATGGGATCTATAAGGTCACACTGAAGTTTGTTAGTTGTTCCTGGTTTCTTGACCAGGCAAAAGCATTCCTGCAATGGCTCCTCAGTGTTAATTTCCTGCTCCTGATGATGAGCACATAAATCTAAAAGCACGTGTCGGTCTGTCCAAGGGCTTTTTTATTCATATTTACTATGACATTAACCTTATTAGCTGAGGTAAACAACTAACAGCTATTAAAGAGAGTGCAACGTAACAGAACCCAGTTAACCCTTCCGAGCATGCCGGGTGAAGGGGGAAAGCTCTCCGAACGATGGGAATGTGTATTTTGAATAAGACCTACTCAGATGCAGCAAACTAGGTGTGTGTTACAGGATGGTGCCTGGGGCCTCGTGTCGCTCTGTAGCTGGGGTTGACCCTTCCTTCCCAGTAACTTACAGGGCTCCCCCAACCAGCCCAGAGCCCCGGGCAGTCGCCTCCATCGCTCTTCCCAAAGCCTTCACAGGCTTCTGAGCCACAAAAAGAGGAGGGACAGGCAGGACTGAGCCTGAGCACGCAAAGGCATAAAGAAGCCCATCAGCAAACTTTGAGCTTTGAAAAGCTTTTGGATTAAACCTCCTTGCTGCTGGTGTGATGGATGGAACTGCCCCGGCAAAGCTCCCGCATCCCTGCGCCATGGGGCAGCCCCCCCGCGCCGCTGCACGCTCCTTATCGGGGCAGGGGAAGGGGCTGTCTCGCGGTCCCTGGAAAAGGAAGGAAGGGCAGGGAGGGAAGGGTGCAGCTGGGGGTGCAATCAGCAGGACTCTGGACTCGCCAGCAGTGGGGAGGAGTCTCAGGGCCCTGCTTAAGGACAAACCAAAACCCAACCGGCCCCAGCCAAACGCGGCTCAGCACGGGGCAGCGGGTGGGAAACTCAAAAGCTCAACAGAGTGATGCCAAAGGCATTCAGCACCAGGAATCAATGTACCCAGGTGCGGCCTGCTCCATGGAGAGGGAGCCTGAGCTTTCCTGCCTGCTCCGGTAAGGAATGTCCATGCGCACACCCTGCATGTCCCTCACTTCGAGGAGTTTTTCAGACTCTTCCTTCCATTGCAGTGACATTTCAGTGTTTGCACATAAAGATGCACTTTCTTACTTCTCTTCCTTTGCTGCCCAAGAGGAAAGCCCTAAACTGCTTTTCACCTCATCCCCTGGGCACTCGCCTCTTCATTCATGAGGATCATTCCCTTTTAGAGAGCCCACAGACCACATCTACTGACTTCATCGCCCATGAGAAACAAAGAGAAAATCACCCTAAAACCACCTCACACATCTGGTGGCCCCCGCTTGTGGAAATATTTGTGCAGGTGATGGAAAGAGCAGGCCAAGGTGATGGAGAAATCCTGCTGGACAAGGACATAGAGCCTGGGGAAGAGGAAAAGGGTTCCCAGCTGCTGGCACTGGGACACCCGCTTGCCTGCAGGCTGGCATTACACTCACTGTCTGGGGATCACACACACAGATGAGCTCTCCCTATCCCAAACAACTGCCAGATATTCTGTCATTCCCCCCCCCATATATATGTAAACACATATCTGTGTTTAAGAAGGGCCTTATTCCTGCATCATGCAGCTGAATAGCATAGAAAAATCACATCCCATCAGTTTTTCCCGAGTTCTGCACACAGTGAACCCAGTTTATACCAACTGCAGCTTCTGGGAATAGAAGTGGACAAAGACAGGAAAAAAATTCTTTCTATGTGCACAGCCTGCCTCAAAGCCCAAAAAATAAAGCTTTTTCTCCTCGCTTCATAACTACTCAATCCCACATCCCTGCCCCAAAACGCAAGGGAAGGCGCGAAAGGAAGAAGCGAGGCGAGCGCCAAGCGCGGAGCCAGAGGCACAGACAGTGCCACATCCCTGTTTCCAGCACTGAGGGAAGAGCTCCCGGGGGAAAAGGCTCCCCCCAGCCTGCACAAACCGGGCTGTGCAGAATTCCTCTTCCAGCTCCCCCCTGCGCTGGACCCGGTGCTGTGTGAGCAAAACACACACCTGCTATCAGCAAATATCTGCCTCCTGTCCATACAAACGCTATTCACAAGGTCTCGAGCTCTCTTGCCTGATAGAGTATCGATCCCCTGGAGTGCAAAGTCCAGCATGCCATTAGTCCAATCTGTTTTCAAGCTGACACAATCCCGTCATTTGTCATCTTCTCCTGTCCTGCTGTGTTTGTTTAGGAGCAGGATATTTGCTTTATCTGTCACTTCCCAATCCTCACTGTATTCTTTACCTGACGCGGAGTTTATTGGGTCCACAGTTTTCTCAGAGTCATTAACAAGGGAGATTCTGACATGCTGGTGAGATCACTGGAAAATGATGATGTCGATAGCTTGGAAAGCGTTCATGGATTGGGCTCAAAATATGTTTTGAACGAGGATGGGGTTTGTGTTTCAGACAGATTTCAGTGGAGACATTTCTAAAGAACATTGAATTTTCCATAGGAAGCACATGAAAAGAGACAGGCCAGCAGAAGGCTGAATCAGTCAGAGTACTTGAGAAAAGCAGTCAGCTCAGTAGCTACCTTCAAAATGTCTTGAAAAGAAGGATGGCAATACCTGCACTAGCATCAGCTACGCGACTGGAGCAGACAGCTTGCAGAAAGCATCAAAGACACAAACCACAGGGGCACGTCAGTGCTCGTGGTATCACAGACTGGCAGCTTTCTATTTTACTTTCCACATTTAAGAGATGTTTGTGTCTAATAACACAGCTCACAAAATGTGATGAAAGTTCATTTGATCATTTTCACCTTATCATTCGTCACGAGCTGTGTACATGGTGGTTAGCTTGCACAGAAATTATCATCGCAGCCATTGGTATTTCTACACTGCCAGGCATGAAAAGCACCCTGAGAACAACCTTTGTTTATCACCTGATAGCCAACATCTATACTCATTTTATGGTTTGTATTTTTAAATGCAGATAACCCAGCAGCAGAGTCTCTTGTGGCTCAAGTGCCCAGTGACACACTGATGGCAGGACTGCCTCACCAGGCAGGCATCTCATGTCATAAAACGCTAAACCCTACGCTTTGGCTCATACTTATATGAAATAGGGAATATATTAAGCGGGGAACACACGTCTGTCTTGGCACACAGGGAATTTACAAATGGGAAGATAAGACTTAACTGTTCAGCTCTCGCTCCTACAAAGCCTCTGTTTGTGTGGAGTGGAACATCCACTTCTGAAACTCACGGTTTCCATCAGAACTTCACGAGTTTTGTTACTGCAGGATCTTAAACTAAATACAAGCAAGACCCTCCTCAGGCTAAGAAAGCCACAACGCAGGCACACACTTAAGTAAGTGTTTAATTACAAAGAAAGCTGCAGGCGTCTCGGAGCTGAAGCTGCAGTTAAGGCACCTTGTGGCCAGCATTCCTGGTGAAGCCGGCACAGCGCTCATAAAGCCTCACAATATTGGTTATCCCTTTCCTTTCCCAAGGTTTGGAGTGTTTGCCGCTGCCTTGTGTGGAACGAGATCGGGCTCCCCCCATCCCGTACCCGCAACTGGGCAGGTTTAATGTTATATTTAGCCAACAGTGTGTATCCCACTGACCTCTGCACACACGTTAAACTCTATCTGCATTGAAGACCAGCTCCAAGCGAGCTCTGGAAACTCCTTACTCGCTGTAGAAACGTCCCCATCACACCAAAGCTTCCTCCTCGATGCAGCTGCTGCCCTGAGCACACAATAACAGCGCTGTGCAACGGCAGGTTCTGCTTTTGTCCTTCACTACTGTAGAATAATTTACTCAACAGTGTTTCTGAAAGACAAACAGCTTGTAACTACTTGCTCTTCTTGCCTTTTCCCGTTTGGTTTTGGAACAGCAGGAAGAGAACCCTGAGATACAAAGGGATTAGAGACACACCGGTATCTTTTCCTATCTCCTGAATTCTCCAAACTTGATTTGCTCAAGCCTAGATAAAACACAGAGCCCCTGGATCCTCACATCTCCTTTCTGGGTGCCCTTATCTGTTCTGTTTTTTGCAATATTTAAATTCATTTTTAAGTACATTACCCGGTTTTCCTGTCAAAATACATTCTACATGCTGGGGAAAGTAGTAAAAAGATAAGGAGGAAGTAAATAAGAAGCCTGGGTAATTTAGGAGGTGGCATTTCAAGGGTTCTGGAAAGCTCGAGCAGTTCAGTATCCCTCAGAGATCCGGATTAGGGAGGTTGTAGATCACAGGATACACTCCTCAATAAAATTCTAAGCATTCTCATTAGCTAACAGAGGTCTCTGCACAGAAAACAGCTGTACAGCTGCTCGGACGGCCCGTGCTGCTCCGCGTTGTAAAGGCAGCGCACGCAGCACGGCCAGCCACGTCCCGGGAGGGAGGAGGGGAATGCTCCCGCCTCTCCAGCGACAGGGAATCGCGCTGGGCTCCGGGTCCCCGTCACTCAGTCCCGCAGATGTTAAACCGAGTTTACTACCGCTTGCAGGTTGCTGGAGTAATTGGTTGGACCAAAAAAAAAATCCAAGGCAAACTACTGCTAATAATATAATAAAAGCAAATTCTAGCTAGTACAATAAAAACAGGAGGCAGTTTATGCTCTCTGAGCGAACAGAATGTGAATTTATGGACAAACAGGCCTCTGCGTTCTCTCCCTTACACATATTGGGGATAAGGTTACATTTTATTTGTAGGGAATTTTATGGCAGTAAAGCCCATTCATTAAAGAAAGAAAAAAGAGAAGAGAAAAAACAGATGATTGTTACCCAGAAGCCCCCATCAGCTCCCCCCACTTGTTTATCCTTTAACTTTTTAGAGGAATTTTCAGACAAAGATGCTTTCTTTCTCCTCTGGAAAAGAAAAGGGAGCGGGGGGAAGACGCACAGATCCACGCGGGCGCTCTGCAAATCTCTGTCGGCAGCACCCTGAAAACAACTTTCCCTTTAATGAAGGACCTTCCCGGTGCTCTCCTCAATATTCACTTCACAAAAAATTAAAACTTCACAAGTTCATAAGGACGGATCCCTGGGAAGGACTTTTATTAAGTCTTTTCTATTTACTTCCTACCTAGATAAGATCTTAATCACAGCCCCCAAATTATCCGCAATGACATTTATCAACTCTAGTCATCTTTTCTTTAGCATGCTCCGCCTGACCAGTCAGCTTTTCTTCCACCCCTTCCTTTCAATGGAAGTTAATTTCGAGTACATGATTTATCTTGCTGGGCTAACAGCACTGAGGCAGCCCACCTTTTCAAAGGGCTGGCCAGGGAGTGAATTATAGCAGAGTTGTCCAGTGATTGCGTTCCATAGGGAAGGAGAATAGGCAGCCAGTATGTTGCCCCGATGTGGCGCTGGGACCTTTTCAGCAACTGAAGAAAAAAAGATTGGGCCTCTGACCGTGGGGCTGACAGGCAAGCGTTATATCAGCAGACAAAGGCTCGAATACCTGAAAGGATCAGAACTCCATGTACTCCGAGATGTGATGTTGTTTACAACACCATACGCTGACCCTATCCTGAATTTACATGATATCAGTGCAGCGGGCTTTTAACCTTCCCTCATTCTTCTTCCTGCATCTTCACACAGCTATTAGCATACGGAGAATTAGCAACGACCACATTAAATCCACCAACACTTTGAAATCCTTTGCACGCATTCTGCAGCAAGCGTCGCTGAAATGTATAATTTCCCTGCATGCCCTGTATATATCCAGGGGCTCTGTTTGGTTTGGCAATGGGCTTCATTCAGTATCTATTAACATTCAACTTCTATTTGTAAAGGGCATGTACAACCCACTCAAGTACATATTTGGCACAAGCCACAGTCATTTAGTATTGGTCCAGGAGTACAGCTGGTGCCATCTGGGGCAGGATAATAAGAATCTTTCACAGAGATCTCAGAAGCTGTGTTTTCATATTCCTTGTTCCTTCCTTGCGTTATACAAATGGGGGTGGTTTCTGAATACGCTCCAGTTTAGAGTCAGCTCTAAACAGCTCGTCCAGAGCCACAAGCTCCAACTGTATTAGGAGGGGACAGCTCTGAAAGCTTTAGAGGTGCCATTCAAACAAGCACCCCAAATCTGCAGGGTCCTGGCTACCAACAGCTAAAAAAAACCCTGAAAACCCCACAAATTCCAAGCAGTGGGGAAGATTTCCAGCACTTTCTGGTTTACTTCTAGACAACGAGGCATCTCCTTGCTAAAAATTCCACTTTCCTTACCGACAGGGTGGGGAAATTCATCAGTTCTGGCTTGTCTGAGGAAAAGGGAGAGAATTTCTCCAACATCACAAAGATTCTCCAGGGGTTTAGTGCAAAAGCTGGTTCTTAACACACACCACGGAAATCTCTTAGACACAAAAATCACTTGTCACTGTTGGAAGACCTGGGGCCAGAGGACTCGAAGTCTTCTGCACCCACTTCGCTGTTTATTTTCCCATTCACAACTCTGACACTTCACATTGAGCTGGAAGAAGTAAAAGCCCTTCACGTTCCAGCTGGCAACGCAGCTCCAGCCCTGCCCTTCACGAGGAGCTTGATCGGGCACCGGCAGTGGTTTTACCAGCACAACCCCAACCAGCCCATGTGCAACATGCATGAGCATCAACGCCAAGTCTAAGGGATGATGGAGCAACTGTAGCCACAAGAAAGCCACTAATCAACAAGGAAACAGTTCTTAGCATCAAATTAATCCCTCAAGGGGGTGGGAAACTGGGAAATAACCGCGTTTCTGTCTGTTCAAATAGGAATTTAAGTTCTGCTACAATAGGCACATGCTACTCCCAAACACTGCTCCACCTGCAGGGAAGACCTGCTAGTAAGAGTCATGAACAAGGAAAACCAAGGGACTAAACACAGTCAGCATCCACACAGAAGTTTGTGACAATGACCACTAGTATGTATTTCTCTATGTACCCAGCCAAGGTAAAGATACATGTAGCCTGCTATATATAATTATTACACTGGAGAGAAGTAAGTTGATAAACAAATAGGTATTCATCCCATAATTGTTCTTTCTCTCTCTGGCACCATCCTGATACTGATATTTTCAGGTTCAGGAATAGCCATTGCTTATGGGAACAGGAAAATCACTGAGCACCTCCAGCCTTATTAAAAGATGTCTGACTTCTGGAAACAGCAAATCCTGATCCTTCTAACATCTGCCCCCAGAGCTGCACACACCTCTTTCCCAGCCTCCTCTTTACAAAGGACACGAATCAGTGATTGAATAAATCAACACATATACACATGGGGACAAAAAACATTTCCAGGTTTTACTGACATGAAGTTTGTCAATATTTTATGAAGAGGAAGAGAGATAACTACGTATTTTGGTCTAAAACATATGCATTTCCATTCTGCTGATAAACAGCATTAGATAAATATGAAGTCACCGCTGTTAATAAGAGAAGTACGTATTTTAAGAGGTTACAACCGTATGTGCCTATACTTGAGTATAAAATTGCCTCTCATTCCACTTGAGACCATCTTGTGACAAACACATTACACGAATTGTAAATGCAGCTACTTTTTTCCCTGGAAGTTTGTACTCTATGGCCTGTGGTTCTCTGTGAGCATATACAAGAAGGAAACTGTGTTCTGTCGGAGGCAGCGTGCTCAGCTTTGTTTCATTATTCATACGGTCAGATTTCAACAATGTAAGAATCAACTGCAGAGGTGAAGAGGGGGAAAAAAATAATTAGGAGTGCAACAAAATGCAAGAGCACATTAAGGTGTTAAAAGGGTTGGAAGTGTGAAACCCAAAAACAAACACTCTGCTTAATCTAGTAAGGTAATGTTTTGATGTATGCTAACCGAATCAATAGTTGAAATCATGGGAAGAGAGCTGCACTTCCAGCTGGTGTAAGGGCATAAGAAGTGAACAGATTGTATTTAGCACAAACCTTACCATTGCAGCGCACCGCGCTATCACAAGCCTGCATTTAGTGGCATATAAATAGTGTTATGCTTTGTTTACATTGGGATTAACTTTGTGGATTGACACTGAAGAACTGTAAAAAGAGTTTTAAAGCCCCTCACTTTTGTGATCTGTTCTTAACCACATTAGCTACTGTGAGCTAACCTGATGGGCCATAAAGACAACTGGGGTTTGAGTGGGGTGTTTTTCAAGCAGGAGCCTCCCAAACACACTCCTGTTTGCAAAGTGCCTTTGCAAGGGCTGCTGAAACAGAACCAGTTGGGACCTTCCCCCACCTCGGGTGTTAACATTAAGAAAAGACAAACAAAACCCCCCCAAAAGCCTAACCACACACCTTGCTAAAGGGCGCGATCAAAGTGCCGTGCTCCTCATTCTCCATAGATCACCGCGCTGGACTAGCAGGAACGTAAACGTTTTGTGAGAGAGCAGTGAAAGCAAACACAGCAAACACAGCTGATGAAACACAAGGTGAGGTGCAGATCAGCTCCTTTCTGACTAGAAACACTGACACATAAAGGAAAGGCGCACGATGGCAGCGTATTCCGGTGGCTGAGCCCATTTCGTCCTGGCGACATTCAAGGCCAGGCTGGATGTGGTTCTGAGCAACCTGGTCTAGTTGAAGATGTCCCTGCTCACTGCAGGGGGTTGGACCAGATGAGCTTTGAAGATCCCTTCTGACCCAACCCATTCTATGATTTTATGATTCTATAATCTGGAGGCAGTGTGTGAGATCCCAAACCCTGGGAAATCCTCAAAGAACAAACCCCACAGGTACGGAATGGAGGTGCTGGATGGACCATGGCTGTCAGGAGCAAAAGGTGGCACCAGGGAAAGACCCTGAGCAGATTATCCCAGGAAAAAAAATCTCGACAGACTTTCTCAAACCACAGGACAGGCAGAACCCAGTTCCCACTGGGACAACCATTCTGTGCTTCAGAAACGTGAGAAGCTCGGCTTCCTTCGTACATGCTCCTTGTGCTAAGGAACCACTTATTCAAAGTCCAACTTTGAAGTAGCTAACCTATGTTAAATTGAACTAAATAAAGCCAGGCCTGGTTTAACCTGAAAGAGCAATGTCCATAAAATATTTTCACTCAGTTTAAACAGATCCTCAAAAAAATCCACTTTGATTAGAGCAGATTAGTACAAATCCCAGTGTGAAACCAACCCCGAGGAAATGGCTTCTCTACATGTTAGTATTAGAAATGCACTCAATCAAATATCATCATCTTTCAGGCAGCAAGATGACCTCCAGAAATCCCTTCCACCCAAGGCTCCTGTGATCCAGCAAATACAACCTTGGCCTGCACAATGGATCTGGAAGAAGTTTGCTTCCATTTGAGAGTATCTTTGCTTTGTTGAACCACGCAGGGTGCTTGGCCCAAGCCTCAGCGAAAGCAGGCTTTTCGCAGAGGTAAATAGGAAGGAACTCGCCAGCACAAAGCCCCGCATTGAACAGTTGTCTCACAACTTGCCTAGATTTCCTTGGTGTGGAAATGGGGCGAGCTGAGCCAGGACAGCAAGGGCCAGCCACTGTTGGGGTGCACCAAGCCTGTTCTGGAGCAAGATAACTGCTCATTCACAAGAACATCTCCAAACCTGAGACAACCCTGATGACACTTTTGCAGCTCACTGTTAAGACCCACAGATGCCAACCTATAAAGGAGATGCAGCCCAGGAAGCACAGCTCAGAGGAAGTTGAAACGTGCTGCTGAGGGGACGCTGGTTTGCCAAAAGGCCAATCCCCACACAAAGGGAGCCCTGTCGGTGTGGAGGAGGTCCATCTTCACGGCAAATCTGACAAATGTCTTCTTATTACTATTATTTTTCTAAGTGGGCTTGTTCGCTCTGGGTCACTTTCCTCAAGCCTGCCCAAGCCTGGCAATAATGAGCTGGGGCTGGTTAAGCAGCTCATTAGCATGCCGTTTGTTAGACGAGTTAAGAACGTAATTATTGGGAGTAGGCAGAGCCTGCCGATGGAATGCATTTTGAAGGTTACCATAGGAATCTTTCCTTGGTCTATTCATTCCGAGTGTAATACTAATCACTATCATAAGGAAAGGATTGCTTGGATATAGACTGTAGGTTAACATCTGATTAGATTTCCAGTGAACAAAGCAATTCAGGCAGTTTGTTTGTTAACCCTTTTGGGTCCTGCCAAAGTGTCCTGACCTGTGTGAAGAACTCCACGCTGCTGGGTCCCCCCCTCCCCTGCCCTGGGTTTGAAGTCACAGCATCCTGCCACAGAGCTCAGGGCTCTAATTGCAGAGGGCAGGCTGAATGCTGTCCTCCGAATGTGCTGAAATTAGTGAGGTATTCACCAAAACTGGCATGGCAAGCCACCTATTACGGCTTCCCCCCCCCCCCCCCCCCAACTTGTAGATCAGTCGGGTTCAAATTGTGCTGGAGAATTCAAAGATCTGATTAAAACAGTAACTGGGAAAAACTAAAGGGCAGAGCTGCAGCGTTGTTCTTTTCTTTATTTGAAATACAGGGTTCCTCTTGCATTCAGTGTGGAATCCTGCAAACAAACATCCTGGGCACGAGCCTGTACTAGTGTTACGCCAGCTCCACCCTGTAGCACCTACACAGGACAGCACTTTGCTCTTCAAATGAGAAGCTGACCACCAGCCTTTGCTACATCATCTTGGAAAACACTAGTGTACCATGCTACAGGGAGAGCATGGACAGAGACCCCTGAAAGCCTGTGCAGATATAGATGCCACCAAAGGATGCTCCCATTTGGTGGCTCTCTGATGCCTGGGGGACAGGAACAGGGTGCTTTGCAGTCCAGTTCTCCTTCAATCACATCATTAGAAGAGTCTCAAGATACCTCAACCCCAAACTTATCTCTCCCCTTCAGAAGAGCTCCTCCCAGAGCAGAGGCTTTGGCCGAGCATCCATAAGCAGTACCTGCTCAATACAGTGCTTCTGTGGATGAGAAGCAGCTCTCTGTTTAAAGAGCGCAAATGTGCTACCGCTTGTCAAAAAGGAAATGCATGTACATTTATCCTTTGTTCCCCTGCCCCCAAAAGTCACAGTCAGCAGAGATCACATTTACCCCAGTTCAGCTCTAAAGAGCCGTGGATGTTCATTAAATCGCCTCTGCATATTTTGCTCCTTTTTTCCCCTCAAGGCTGCCTACCAAAATCTCCCCGTGGTGTTCCTTAGCTCTTATCCTAAAAGTATTATAAAAAATGAAGCCGTGAATGCCACAATCTGAATGCATTCTGTGTCCAGCATCATGCTGTTCGCAGCTCACTCGCGAGGCCCAAGTCTCGGTGGGAATTTACAATTCATCGGCGACTGAACTATTTTAATGTTATCAACACATCTTTACCCTGGCATATGAGTGTGTGACTTATGAAGAGAGAAGCAATTTGTTTCATGAATTTCATCCTTTGTTATTGAAAGCTGCTGGATTTGGATGTATAAAGACCTGTGCCATTAAGCCACAGGGCAGAAGCATCCTATGGGCTAACAAGTTTGTTTGCTTGTTATTATTATTTTTTAAATACAAATTACTTTAAAAGTAGCATTATGTAGGACTCGGAAGGTGCTTTACTTAAATCTTGTGCCTCTTCCAAAAGATTGTAGAATATGAAGAAAAATGCATGGAACAGTCCGCGACCTCAATTCAACAGGAAAATACCAGCTGATTTCTAACAAAATTAATGTATATAATTCAGTGGGTTTACAATTGTCCAATCCAGTGTACCTGTAAATAACTGTATTTAATAGAAAATCTGGATTTATTAAAACAGGAATTTGTCTGGTCTCTTTTTAAGAAAATTGAAAGAGGTAAAAGGAGGATTAGTGTGAAAAGACAATCTGACATTTACTGTGCAGCTCCTTCGCTGCAAAATGCTGTCTGCTTAAAATGAGAGGTCTATTTGTAAAGAAAAGAGTCTTAAAAGCCAGGGTGAAATTGAAATAAAACATTTAAGGTTTCTGAAATGAAATGTTTCTATGAACAAAATTCTTTTTTTTTTTTTTTTCAACTAATTAATGATTTGTGGATGTAAGAAAAATGCTCAAACCCAATTCCAAGTGCTTGGATCAGCGGCAATTCTCATGGAACAGAACTCTCCTGGCTGTGGCCCAGCACTAGCCAACGGCTATATTTATTTATTCATATATATATATGAATATATATATATGTATATATGAATATATATGTATATGTATATATATGTATGAATATATATATATATATATAAAAATTTATGGCTAAATATCAGCTGACCAGGCACTTGGCTGCGGGGTGGATGCTGCAGTTTTGCCCCAGAGCTCCATTTCCTTTGGTCAACATTGGCCAACGTTGCATGAGTGTGTGATGGGAAGAAAGGAGTAGGTCAGCTCTGTTGTATCAAGGTTGGAAAACACAGGAAAAGTTCTCTTTGTATTATTTCATATATTAAAACCTCAAAAAAAAAATTTTTGATAATTTATTTTCCCAGTTAGCATCTAAACCCAAGAAGGCAGGAAATGAAGAGGAATAA
Organism: Strigops habroptila; assembly: GCF_004027225.2. Taxonomy (NCBI): domain Eukaryota; kingdom Metazoa; phylum Chordata; class Aves; order Psittaciformes; family Psittacidae; genus Strigops; species Strigops habroptila. Next base: position 7,573,354 of record NC_044292.2, read on the forward strand.
CATCTCAATCCAGCTTCCACCAGATTACCAGATTCAACAAGAAATAGGGAAAAAGAGTGTTCTTTGTGAACTATTGTTCTCAAGCCAGTTCTTTCACTCTGTTTTCAGCTAATTAAATTAATCTGGTAAGCAGGTGTAAACCCACTTGTGTTTAAGCAATGGTTTGGGTTGCTAAAAGGAGAGATTGGAGGTATTTGCACAGTAAGAGATTTGTACACGGGAGCATTAAACCCTATCAACAAGAGGAAACTCCACTCAGGATGCAGAAAATCCTGTTTAGCACTTCCCAAATCGTACCAAATGCGAAATGCAGCCTGCTTCTAATCCAACACACTAACACGGAGGTGAAGTGTAATCATCTGTTTTCTTAAACGGGAAAGTCTGATCACTACATGGAGCACATTTTACATAGTTCATTGTTTTATATGGTAAATAGAAACACAGAAACGCTGCTGTCCTTTGACATCTGCATTGTACATGCAATCAGTAGGACACTCAGTTACCATCCAACCTTTAATTGCAGTGGAGAACTTTTTCCATATGCACATTATTTTGCAGAAGTATAAACTGACCAGGCTAGCAATAGACATTGCAGACAAGCACCACACCGAGCACCTGAGTCACCACCAAAGGCAAAGGAATAGCCAATAAAAACAAATTCCAGCCAGATAAAAAAAGACTCTGAACAAAGAGCCAGAAATCAGCCTCACCTACACACGGTTACGGATCACCCTCCATTTGCAAGTACGAACACTTGGCTTGGTGTCATTATTATAAGGAATAGCAGCCAACATGAAAAATGCTTGATTTCTGTTTGAAAGTTTGTTAGACCTTTCTCTGGGCTGTAAGTGTGCTGGAGGAGAAGGGCAGCTCACCACTGGAGTGCCAGGGGAGCTCCTTTAGGGAGCAGCCTTTAGGATCCCACAGACAACAGCCCCCCACGTGATGCCTTATTTCTGAACACATCAAGCTCATTACCTGACACTTGGTCCAACAACCAGCCACGTTCCTGCTCGCTGCACTTCAAAATTAGTTCTGTGAACCACCAAAAATAAAGGGACAACATTAACTCCCATGGAGGCATCTATAGGTGGGATGGCAGAGCTTGCTGGCTGGTGGTGAGGGATGCTGTAAGGGCGAGCATGAGGGGAGCAGGAGGAGGAGAGGGGCACAGTGATACGAGCTGTGACTGTGTGTGTCCCGTGTCCTCGCAGCGCTGGGCCCTTGCCAAAGAGCAGAGGAAGCGTTTAGAGGAGAAGCAGTGGTGGTGTTGCCTGTGGGCTCCTTGAGACATTACATCTGCTCCAAACATTCCTCCTCTCCCCGGCTCCCGCCAGAGCCCAGCCCCTCAGCTGAGGGCAGCCAGCTCCAGCAGCTGAGCAAATGTGTTACAAACCCCCTGCAAACGCCTGTGCCGCAGCCATCCCTCCCTCCAGGACAGCCTGGGTGGCAGAGGGTCTCTGGCAGCGCACCTAGCCCGTGCCTTGGCATCGCCAACAGGTTCCTCCCTTAGGGATGCTGCGAGAGGATCCCACCATCATTCTGGGACTCCCTGAACCACACAAGGACGTCTCTTTGCACAAACCACCCTTCCACTGAAGGATGCTCATCCCTAATAGTCCACTTCGCATTTGTTTCAATGGGGAGGAAGCCGGACAGTCGAGCAAAATGGCCATTGCGTTTACCTCGCTCAGTAATAACGACCTGCAACAACAATTAACATCCCTCCTCTTCGCCCAGTCCAAAGCACTTCTGCTCTTCCCCCTCCCACCCGCCCCTTCCAGATTTGCTCCTGTTTTTCGTCTATTTGTGAAGGTGCCCAAGACAGGAGCTCACTTAATACGTTCCCTTACGCTTGTGGCGCAACAGCCTATTCAGTACAGATAAGCCCCTTTAGAAATGAAGGGGAATTTAATTCAGTGCTTGAGTGACAGCAGGAAGATTTATCCCCTCAGTAGACAATACGGCTTTTGGGGCTTTAATCTTGCCCAGACAATGGGCTGTTTCTCGGCCCTCATCTTGTGCTTTTCCCACGATGTTCGGTGATTAACCGGGGCTCCATTGGATGGAAGCCACTATCTCTCATTTAGGAGTGTTTGCGCCTCTGTCAAGGACCAGGGAGGGAGGGAGGGAGGTGGGAAGAAGAAAAAGGAAGGGGAGGGGGGGAAAAGTTTAACTCATCTAGGAGAAATGCTGCAAGGCTGTAGACTGGGCCCAGACAGATGCCAGCGCTATCTGCAGTAGGCAGGGCTGGCTGACAAAGCAGATGGATACTGGCATTGTCACCTCTGCGAGAGCGGTGGGCAGGGCTCTATTGATTTATTTCAACAAACAGAAGCTCATTTATTTCATTATGGTCTTTATTTAGAAAAGCACTTGGCACAGCCTGAAATCCACTAGTCCTTCGATACATGCTGCCTGAATGCGAGCAGAAGTGCTTTTCTCAAAAAGAAGGAACTGAAGGACGCTGAAGCCTGCTCCTAAATGAACCACTGTGTTCGCAGCTGAGAGCAAGAAGCTGAAGGTCTGCACTTGCCTAGCAAAGCATAGCAGAGGACAACCACAGAACTGGTACATCAGGAGCACCTGTAAAATACAGGAGGTCCTCACCACACCTTACAACAGGCATCTATCACCATGCCTGCACTGCACAAAGTGTTACGGATTACTTCACTTCATTGATGAAGACTGTTACATCATTAGAAAGTTCACCACCAGGAAGTTTCCTCATCCCTAGTGAGGGGCAGCCATAACGTTACTCCAATTTACAAATGAGACTTGATGGCAAAAAGAGAGGTTTAGATCCTTCTTACTGAGAGAAAACGTTGTCACCAATGCTCCAACTTTGGTAATGAGCAGAAATAGAGTTAGCCTCAAAATAACATCACACTATTCTGAGCAGATGTTTATTACAGTAACTCTGTGCCAATTCAGTTGCAATGGTCAAGATCAAGGCATTGCAGCATCAAGATCTTATTTTTCGTGGAAAAAGTTCCCATCAAACTAATGTAATTTTTCATTTTGTTGGAATTTCATAGTTTGGGTTTAAAAGTTCTGTTTATTACAGAAATTCTATTGCTCTGTGCACCTTCCATCACAGAGCTGCTTGACTCCCACAGAAGGTGACAGTACCTGTTTGACACTGAGCAGGGAGATGGGACTGAGAAGTTCCTCCCCAGAGCCTGGGGGAAACATTCAGTCTTTCGTCTCTCTCGAAGCGCCCTGGACCAGACCGAGAGGACTCCTGCAGGCTTATGTAGTTGTGGTTGGCAAATACTTTAGCAATCCGCATTTGGTGTCTACTACCTGAGCCACTACACAAAGCACCAAGTGGAAGAGAACCACTGCTCACAAATACTGCAACTTAAAAAGTTTACTTTTGAAAGAGGAATCATTTTCTTCACTCGAGACCTGCCCATCTCACAATCATTGAGGAAAGTAAGATATATAAGGATAAGAAAGGATATATAAGGATAAGAAAGCTCTTCTATAGATTTCCTACTCGCAACCAGCAAAGCTTCACATTAGATCATATCACTTACACTTCAGTACCTGCAGCATCAGCTACAGCCACAGCACAACAGCATCAGGTACTTACATGGCCCAACCAGCCTGAGCTCTAAAGCATCAGCTGGTGCTGACCCCTCCTGCCATACACATCAACATGGAGCTTCTTTCCTACAGCCAGCAGAGCGGCTCAAAGATGCTTTGTTCGAGCTATCACACATCCTCCATTCTCTGATCCTACAACTGCATTTTTGGATGACTCAGTCAGCTGAAAAAAATAAAAATAAGAAATGTTGCAGTGTTCTCTTTTGTTGATGTGAATGTTTGGGAGCAGCTGAGCCAAAAGGCAGAGCATATGTTTCTGCCTGCGCTGAGGCTGGAGTGTGTAATCCAATAGACACAGCTGAGGCAAGGCCACCAACAGACTGACGTGCCTGCTGAAGGAACAGGCACACGGTGCACACACGGGGTGCCCGAGGGGTGGCACAAACCCTGCCCTGGAAAGAACACTCTCAGTCCACCGAGAGGACAGGGGCTCCTATGGCAATTAACCTGGAATTTGTAAGTGTCCGGGTGGTTTTTGCCTTGCAAAGTGGGGGGGGGGGGGGTGTGTGGAAATCACTAGATGGAGCTGTTTCATGCAAGCACTCCCCATCGCTGGGCTTGCAGCGGTGCCTGCTTTTGGGGGGCTGCTGCACACAGCAAGGAGAAGCATCCTCCTGCTGGAATCAGTTTTGCTAGAAAACCATGGAAAGCAAACGATGCTCATGGGCTGCCCTGCATGAAGGGGCAGGACAAACAGCCCAAGCAGGCAGAGATGCTCAGCCTCATCCCCAGAGTCTCTATAGAAACTACTACCTACATTATCAACTATCACAATTAATTTGCCTCCATTTTTCCATCTTTTCTACCTCCAAATTTCTTAATTTCCATGTTTCAGTTACAAACAAAAGAAGATATTGTTATAGATAAACAGTCTGAGGGCAATGCAAATGTCTGAAGCTTGCATGTCAATCAGACATGATGACGCCTTTCATTGCTATTAAAAGTACCTTCATGGTGGATTTTTTCTTACTACTTTGTTTTTATTTCTGCACTAAGAAAATTAACATAGAAAACGATCAGAGCATTAATACAGGGCTGTTAGAGGGTGTAGTTTAAGATTTCCTTAACATCATATTTGGGACTTCTCAGTTCCTTCAACCACAAGTTCAAGTCCCTGAGGAGTCACTGAAGTCCTTCAGTCTCTTTAATGAGATCAGCTGAGTGAATGGGTTCTGGTTTTTTGAGCGGCCTTTACATGTAAATGGGTTGAAAATGAAAGGTTTTGTAGAACATTTTAAGGTTTGGGCGGTTGTTTTGCTTTTAATTTGGCCACAATCACACTGCATGGTGGGACAATGCAGGGGCTACCAGCCCACCGCTGCTCACCTGCCTCCAGGAGCCTTTAGGGTGGGAATCATGAGTTTGTAGAATAAAAAGCAAATGCCATCGAGAAGTGTTTAATCAGCTAACACAGTCCCACTATCTCATACCAGGGACCCCCTGTCTGCACTCTTTGCCCTCTTCCTTTTGTCTTTGACTCCTGTGAACTCACTCAAGACTCCCTTGAGAGCTCACTCGAGTTCCTGGGAACCTTTTCAACACCTTTATGCTGAGCTGAAATGGGCCTTTAACATGCCAAGCTGAGAAGCACGTCTGTACATCCCCCAGCATGCTCTAAATGCAGAAGGGCTTGGGTTTGCTTTTGCTGCACCTCTGTCTTAAAAGATAAAAGCCCCGTCTTCCACATCACTTCATGTAAATGAGACATGCATGAGACCAGTATCTTCTAGCCAGTGACCAATGCTGCCTACAGCTGGGCAAGCCACAGCCCTTTCTCCTCCCTTGCAAGGCATGAGAGCCCACCAACAACCCTGGACCCGCTGCACATTAGTGCACGGGCATCCTGGAACACTCTACATCTCCAAGCTACTTCAAGCAGTGTTTTTCTGTTCTATTTTAACTGGTGAATGCAGGGAGGAGGGAGAGGAGGGAGGAAAGAACACGAGAGGAACAAAAATAAGATTAAAATAAAAAACCATATAGGGAGCCCACAGAAAAACAAATGTCAAGGCCCAATTCCCGTGTCGCCTCAACCACTGTGAGCCCAGAATCTCTCCATTTAACTTAGAGAGATCAAACTGCGGGTTGTAATTCTTACAGCACCTTTGTCTGGCCCAGCATTTAGAGGAAGTGGGGAAAGTAGAAGGAAAATTATGCTGTACAGGCTTCCTGAAAACCAGGAGGGACTTTTGTGGCACCAGCAGTAGGGCAGAGCAGAGCTGTGGTTAGAAGAAACACACCATAAGAATCAAACTCATTTTGCTGTAGTCCCCACTCCCATGCCAGCACCAGCCATACCCATCACTGTCCTCCTTCCATGGTGGGCAGAGGATGTATCAGTGGCTAACAAAGGTTGTAGGAGCTTCTTAACCCTGCAGAGACCCCTTTTTCATTCAGAGATCTTTGCAGCAGGTATCAAAAGCAATGTGCATCATTCACTTGAAGCCACACGGAGACAGGCTGACACCCTTCCAAACATGAAGTAATTCCTGTAGCGAGGCTCTTACACAGGGCACTGGAGTCCCCTGCTTCAAGATGGGTGATCTCAGACCCAAAAGGCTGCAAACCTAATGGGTTACACATCACAACACCTTCGACCCCCAAATAGGAGTCAGACGTTAACAACACTGCAGGTTGCAGTTGCTGTTGGTCATTACCATGTGTTTCCATTGCCAGTTCAGCATCACATGAGCCACATCCCGGTGCTCCCTCAACTCCATCTATTCCCTGGAGAGCCCAAGTCATGATTACCATTTGCCAGGTTGAACTGCAGCTGAACCCTGGGAGGCCAAGGCTGCTGAACAGTAACAAGTGGCATGAGAGGAGTGCTGAGCCAAGCTGGCAGTGTGGCACAGCCTGGCAAGGCAAGTGTCTCTGGTCACTGCCTCCAAGCCGGGCAACTCAGCTTTTCCACTTGCATGTGCCAGAACATCCTGCGGTAGCAGTACATGCAAATATGAGCTCACCACCGGACCTCAGGTGCTCCTTGAGGGACCACCAGTGTCCCTTCACCCTCTTGGATTTAAAATACAGCATTTCTAATGGCTGCTTTCAGGTCATTGAGGCTGCTGCTTTGCGAGAAGCTGCTGAGAGAGGAGATCAGGAACACATCAGACCCACTTCTCCAGCAATTGCTCACACTTCACAAGGTCTCCTCTCTCCAGGCTTTGTACACCCTCTACAGTTCCCAAGGTAAGTCTGTGGGACTCACTCAGTGCTGCACAGCACCACATTTCTAGTTGGTCTCCAGTTTGTTATTAGCACGCTTACACGGAGTGGTTCCAGAGCTATAGAGTCAAAAGCAAACCAGCAATCCAGGTGATCCCAGATGGGATACAAGACCCAAAGGGGAAAAACCACCTTGCACTGCTCACAGGTATTTTGAGTTTGGGTTTCTGATCAAGTGGAGCGCTGCCCACAAGCAAGTTAACACATACTGCTCACCCAGGCTGACATTGCCTCAACTCCTCTAAGGTCATTATTTGTGCTGCAGTAATTCCCAGAGGCCTCGAGCTGACACTGGACGTGGTACAACTTGTTAGTAAGAGCGAGTCCTTTCCCTGAAGAACTAACAAATCCTTGTGCTGCTTGTAAAGGGTGCAGAGCAAAGAGAAGAAATGACCAAGCAAAGGTTATCCTGCAGGGTAGTGGCAGAGACAGAAGCCTTGCCTTCCTGAATCCAAGTCCTGTATCCACAAAGCTAGCCTAGCTAGGAACAGATTAGTCCAAACCATGCAGGTCTGCCCCAAGTGCAAACAAAACCCTGTAAATAGAATTAAATACAATCTCAGCATCCACTGCTTGCATTATAGCTACATTCAATATTAAACTCGTTTAGCAGTGTGTTTGCTGCCTCTGAGTTTAGCAGCACAAAGCACTTCAACAAGAAGTGTAAACCCCTTTGCCCTTCACCAGTCTTTGCCCAAAGCCACAAAGTGACACAATAGCTATTATACATAGAAACTCACCTTGTTTTTCTAATAGGTTTTTGTTTCAAGCATCTTTAACTTCCCAAGCCCCAGGTCAGGCTAACATAAAAGTACAAGTACTCAGAAAGCTTCTTTGCTTTAAAACTGCTGCAATTTGGCAGCAGCCCTAACTCTTGGTTAAATTACTCCTTTTTCCTCAAATAATCCACTTAAATATATATATAGGACAAACTTGTCTACATAAGCTGCAGTCACTGCAGTAACACAAATCCTAATTGAGATGGTGTCAGGTGCTCTATTTATAAGGCCTTTCAGTTAAACATGCAGGTGTGGGCATTTGCTTCTAAATATCTACAGAGTCTCTATAAAGAGATTGTTTCCCATTATCAGCTGTTTGACAATCCACATTAACCTGGACAGCATTAGATGTCCTGAACCAGTTTTACACAGAGGATTTTCCCCAGACACATCTCTCATAACATAATCATGCCAACTCACTACTGACTGTTACACAGATGCAATACTTCAGAGGCAGCGTAAGCCATTTGTTAAGGGAAATATACTTAGACTTTTGTCCTGACCCAGCACATATGAGGTACAACTGACAGGCCACAGGATCAAAGTCTCCCCTTTATCAACACGCACTTGGCAGAAGTGTAAACTTCCCCATATATGGCTTCAGAAATTTGTTTGAACTTACTGAAAAACCAGCTAAAGATGTCTTGGAGTGAAAACTCACTGTCCCTTCAGCTCCAGAGCCTGAATAGGAACAGCAACCCGAGTGTGTTACGCTGTGGAAGTACACTTTTTCTTCCATCTTCTGTTTTCAAGTTTTCAGGGGAGAACAACTCTGTTAAGATTAGAGAATTGGGTACCTTTTGGTAACAACAGAGAGGAAAAAAGTAAAAGACAGTATCTAAAGATTTTATTTTTTCATATAACTGTAATTGGTTTGATAGTGAACTGCTTATTTATCTGCAGGAATAACCAAATGGTGCAAATCCAAACCAAAAGATTATGCAGCATCTAAACTTCCCATCATGGGCTGCCCCAGCTGCAGAAGGGAGATGAGGGAAGAGCAGATAAGACAGGCAAGAAAACACACACATACAAAGAGCAACCTTATCAGAAGGAATGACTGACAGACAGACAACCAGCAGTGCCAACATTCCTAAATGTGGATCACTAAAACCTGACCAGACCCTGGAGAGAACTCCTGCCCTCCCAGTTCTGCAGTTCCTGCAGCTCTTTACAAGATGTTTTCTAAAGGAGAATTGGCCAAAAAGTTTGATTTTGAAGTTTCCTTGTAACGTAAAAACCTGTGGGTTCTGGTGAAAGAAAACATGTCATTTTTTTCATGGTATATTTTGCATATTCCTTTCTCCCCTGTTCCTGCAGCCATCCTTGCCCTAGAGCTAAACATCACCCTTTAGTACAGCAGGACAACTGCTGAAGGAGCTGGAAACTATCCAGTGGGCAACAGTGATTGCTTAGAAAAGGATGACCCAAAGTGAAACTCTGGCTGCCAGGCTGGTGTTCCATCTGGAGAACACAGAAGCCAAATTCAGACCATTCAGCTCCAAAAGCCAAAATGGGTTGTCACAGGTTGAAATTCTAATTGAGACTAAAGACAAAATGAAGGATTGCCAAGGGCCGTAAAACACCAAAGCCAACAGCAACAAACGAGGTGTGCATTTAGATTTCATACCTGCGGTGAAGTGGGTTTTATTTGGCAAGAAAAATACCTGGAGCAGTAGGATATTAAAGGCTATCAAGCAGATACACTTGAATACAAATAAGCCAGTACTGATCAGAACATCAGAAATGAAAGGAAAGCATAAGAAACCTTAAAGATGTGGCCAGTAACATCACAGTGATGTGACACATTCAGGGAAGAGTTCGGGATGATTTTAAGCAGGTTCATGTGCAAAAACACCTATGATTTTTCAGTAAATAAAGGGACTTTTAGAACCAAGTCATCTGTAAAGCAAATAGAAACATACCAGAAGTCTGCCAGGCTGATCCAGTGCTCTCCATGTTTTACTGCCCTGGAAATCCTGTGTGTAGGGGTCTGATGCAGTGGAGAAACCTAGACTGCTCCTCAGAAGTCAGATCCACATCCCTTGGGTAAAGAAAATACCCAAGCCTCTTTCCTAAGGGACTAATGAATCTGCTTTACCTGACCAGCATTGCTTTCAAAGAGGAGGAATTTGAGATGTGGGTTTTGTTTGCAAAAAAGGCAAGACAACTGCTAGAGACAGAAAGAGGAAGGAAAGAGGGGGAAGAACTAAGAAGAAAGTACCAGTCCTTTGACACCTTTTTGAAGGAGTTAGATCTGCAAAGTAGAACATACCCCCTTTCACTACTCTAATCTGATTTTACAAGAACTCCCTGAAATGAATCATCACCCCATGCCACATGTGCTGCAATAGTTTTGTCTTTGAGGGGTTCTGTACGTGCACCTTTGTGCTGTGCTCTAGATACACTTCCCCAGCGCTGCTCAGGGTTTAGCAAGAGCAGTCGTGGCCATAAACCCCAGCCAAGCCTGGGATGGAGGTGCTTAAAGCGCCATCAAAAGGATGGACACACATGGCAGCTGCCCTTCAGCACAGCGTTTGCAGGATATGGTGAGACGGCCCCTGGAGGCCAATGATTCCAAACCAGGCCAGAGTCCAGGTCTGAAATCCCGCTCTAATGGGTATGTAAATGCCTCGGGTTTTGCTTTCACTGCTACTAACAATTTGCCAGCAAACTTATCTTGTTCCTTGAGCCCAGTTTCTCTCATTTATCCCCCCAAAACCCACAAGGGCTTGATTTTTATGAGGTGCTGAGCAACCACAGCTCCTGTTCCTTACACTGCGGTTGGAGGTGGGAGGGCAGGGATGCTCAGCTCAGCACCTCTGAGGAGCAGACCCCGAGGAAGGACGCCATGCACATCCTTAAGGAATACACAAACTGGGTGGGCAACTGGGGATCTATAGCAGGACCCTCAGCTTCACACAACCCGAGAAGGAGGTAGCCTTCCAGACCTGTACATTTGAGTTGCCACCTGGCTCTTTACCAATGAAAGAGGGAAGGAACAAGCTTTGGAAACAAGGTTTCTCTTGGCATACAGCTCATATGAACAGAGGAGTTGCCTGCTCTAAACTCTATGTAGTAATACAAGTTAATTCTAGGGCTAAAGACAAAGTTGTACTCAGCAAACTGAGCTTCTCTTACTTGCTCTGACGACATGACGCTGTCAAGACGGCACAGAAGATGTCCAAATCCTGTGTTTCCCTGTGTTTGAAATCAAAGTAAGACATATTTCCCTTTTTGTGGGATGAGCAGTTGTCCACGTTTATAACCTGCTGATCTGGGGAGTGCAATGAGTGCACATGTAGTAAAAGAGCACAGGAGCTGCCACCTTCACTCTATCCCTCCTCTCCAGTTTACAGTACTGCATTCGTTACAGCACTTGATGTGCATCTCCTGCACCTTTCAAGGTCCCAGAATATCTCCTGGGTGGAATCCATGGGCAATGCTTTTATAGGCAAGAACAACCTATTTTTGATGCTTGTATTATAATGGCTGTTTGTGAGACCCAGCTATAATTGAGACAACAAGTACCATGTAATACAGCCTGTGTCAAGAGAGAAAGATGAAGAGACTTGCCCAAGGTCACACAGGGAGGCCATAACAAGACCAAGACCAGATCCCGGATGTCCTGCACCTCAGTCCACCTTGTCAGATATGAGTCTTCGTTTTCCTCCTTAGTAACTCCTGTGTATGATTAAGTTTCACAGGAGCATAACAGTGTCACTGGTCAGTACAGATGTGCTCCTTGCCAGTTGACAGTCTGATGGAAACAGTAGACATTTTCATGTTCTAAATGACAAGGAAAAAAAGATTCGACCAGTAAATCTAAGAGTGGCAACCACTCCTCCTTAGAGTGACATATCTACCCATTTTTCCAACAGCATCCTGAGCTTTTCAATGAAGACATTAAATAAGCCACTTACATTTTGATCTACCAGTGCATATGCAACTGCAGCTGAATAAAGGCGAGCAGTCTTGCCTTCACTAGTACTAGACTGTTCTCTGTGTTACTAATCATTCACTTTTCCTCTTAGCACTGTTCAGAACTGCACTTACCCTAGCAGTGGACAGAGGGAGAAGGTATGATTTAGCCAACAGGGCACTGATGGAGACTCTCCCCTTATCTGAGCCACAGACCAACGTATGACCGCAGGCAGGTTACTTCTCTCTTCACCCCTGTTCCTTTTTTCACCTTTTTCTTCCCAGGTTAGGCTGATGACGGGATCTTTGACCTCCTGATTTGACAGATCTTGCACATCTAAGCTCTTTTTAAAGCAGACCAAACCCTGTTGTACAGCAGCATTTATTTTCCTGTGCATCTATACAGCACCTTGCATGTTGGGACACTGGTTTCAGCTGAGACAGGCACAAGACCCATGATACAAATCACTATAATTAGGAAATCCCTTTCGAATAATGATTTCCCTTCATTTCTGTGTCCTCATTAAAAACTAGCATGGTAAACTGATTACAAAATCAAAGCAGAAGTGCTCAGTAACACCAGTAAGAGAAAAATTCCTCTGTGCCAAAATTTACATTAAAATAAACTAAATTCCCTGTTTACCCTGGCAATGATACAACTTTTCTCTCTGAACTTTGTAAAACTTCATCCCCAAATGGATTGACTTCTACATTATCTGACATTCCCTCATTAGCTTCTTTCCTTTCTGTCTTTTCTTTGCAAAAAGGCCTGAGTCCCACAGTGTCAGAAGCCTCTGAAATTTGACAGATCTTACATTTCCAGCTCATTTTCTAATGAGTTTGTACATCAGGACTGATTAGTGTAATAAGGAATTCATGAAGCAAATAAATGTAACATGAAGACACCTTGAAGAGAGGAAAGAAAGAGCAAGTCAAATATGTTGAGAAAAGGTCTGGCCTCTTTAACCTTCATTTAATCGTCCTGACAAAGACACTTCATCAGAGAGACTTGGCAGGTATTTGGACTTTGTGCACAGAAATACCAGGCTTTGAACTTTTCCTCCCCTGCATTACCCAGGAGAACCCATCATTAGCCTAATTTAGGCAACTTCTTATCAAACCAAGCTTTTGGTAACCATCTCCTGACCTGCTAAACACAACCTAAGTACTGCAAAGGATGAAATGCATCCTTGGTGACCCGCTGGCACGGGCAGCCTCCGTGTTGCAGGGATTGGATTTCGCAGCCGTTTCACTGTACACGCTCACTCTGTTTGTGAATCAACAGGCAAACTTCCTGACGGGCAAACCACCACCCAACGATCCAACATCATCCATAAATCAGCACTGTCTCTGTTTAGTAAATCTCAAGTAATGCTGCCAAGCAGAAGTTCTGCAGGTTTTCCACTGCTGGTACTGCTTCCCCACATGAAAAAAAAGGAAGAACAGCAAGTTCACAAGATTCACATCTCTGGGTTCACTCACACTTTATTTTCACCATGTTCAGTATCACTTTTCTGTCACCTTTTACTTAGCTTTCAACAGAGCTTCATGCCCCAAAGTTATCTGAGCTAAATAAGTTTGCACAATCTCCTTCTGGATACAAACTTTTTCAAGGAAGAATTGGCAAAGAACCACCACCCAGATGTTCAGCTCCTGTGGGAAGCAAATACCAGTGTGTTTTATTTATTTTCATCTACAGAATTAAAAATAGGTTGGGTTTTTTGGTTTTTTTTTTAAATAGGAGTGGATTTAATATCTTTGCTGAGGAAACTATAAATTTGAGACATTTGCACGGAAAACATGCCAGAGGTTTTTGACCAGCTTTAGTTTGGAATCTCTTCCACCCTGGACACAACTCTTGGCATCAGAGGCCTGAAATTCAGGAGGAAGTTGCACACACTATTATAATAGAAAGCATAACACCAATACTAACAATGAATAATTCTATTACATATGTTCAGATGAATAAACTACAATTCATGAGACTCTCACTATTCAGATCTATTTCACTGCTGGACAACAGCAAATAAGGCTCTATGAAACACAGCAGAGCAAAGCTGCCACTTCCATTCAGGAATTCCCTCAGTGTTACTCGGTCGGTTGTAGTCACTGTTGTCCTCATGAAAGAGGTTTGCTCTGTCTTTACCCAAGTGTAATACTGTCGGGGCTCCTTAGGAAGCTGCGAGAAGATTCTTTTGAATAGGGACTGTATGTAAAACAGTTCAAAAGGGTCCTTGTCCTGCGCAGGCTGGATCTGCATGGGAAGTCACTGGTTTGTTCTTTGGAAGAAAGCAAAAACCCACAAGGAAAAAAAAAAAAGGAGAAAAAGAAAGAAACCAAAGAAACCTCACAGAGTTCAAAGAGCGTTTCATCAGCATCGCAGCCCTCCAGAGCAAGGACCCTTTGTCATCCCTGGGTGACTGACTTCTCCCATGAACTGGATACCACAGAGCATCTGATGGGTAGTTACAGCAAAACTGTTCTTCCTGGGGCACACTGAATATCCACCACACTCTGCAGCACCTCCCCCTTTTTCTCCTTTTGCATCTGATATTCTGCATCCTCTTTATTCTTATCTCCCATCACTTCAGCTCTTCTCTCTCCAAGTTCTGCAATGCTCTGGCCCGACCTCCCCCACCCTTTGCCTTCCACTTTCAAGGACATTTATCTATTTCTTCACTGACTATCACAAAGGAAAAGTTATTTCCTTCATTGAGCAGCTGCTCTAGATATAATGCTACCCTTTGCAAAGTTCTCATGAGCAGTAAAAGGGAAAATACATCCTACAGGTCCATACCATCCACACATAAGGCACAGACTGATACGCCACAGGGTGTATCACACTTCGACCTTCTTTTCTTCCTTTCTTACGCACTTGCAGAGCATTTGAATAAGCAGCATTGCTGTGGGAGCAGGTAACAAACTGTTTTCCAGAAAGCTACAGGAGAAATCAATACAAGTGAGAAGATGGTCAGAAACCTAAACGAGTAATAGGATACCGGGGAAAAGTGTGCAGCCATTTTGGCATAAGAAATCATTTATAATACGTATGATAAAAACAAGACACAATATAATTAGTACAGACTTGGCAAACTTCCAGCACGCTGAACTAGAGAAATGATTCTGTATTTGTTTTATAGCATAGAGAACTATTTATATTGTCATCACAGCGCCTGAGGGATAACTCTTTCCTGGAGTAACTCTACATACCGCAGAAGTGCGATATTGCCCCTTCGTTTTTAACTCCGGCTTGAATCCCATGGCTTGAGTCCCGCTCATTTCCCGACTTTTGCACCTCTCTCTTTTGCAAAATCCCAGAAATGCTGCAGAGGCACCTGGGTGAGATGGGATCTCCTGGTCCCAGCTCCCTGCAGAGCTGGGCTCCGACATGGCAGAGCTGGACAGAGGCCTTCAGCAAGAACCTTCATGGAAAAAGACACTTCCCAGATTTTCTCTTTTGACCAAATTGGCCGGCAAACAGAGTCTTTTTCCATCTTCCCCCTCCCCACATTTCCAGTAGCCAAATGGAAAAGGGAAACTCCATAACATGTAATAAAACAAAAGTTTCCATATGTTTTCCTGAATAGTGTCCAACTACTCACCCTCCCCAAAGACACAAAACCTCCTTTTCAAGACCTCAGCTTTGAAACCTTTGAAGCTGCTCATTTTGGGGGTAAAAACCTTTCTTAGCTCACCATCTCCACACCCAGCCCACCCAGACCCCGGTCCTGGTCAATGCCCTTCTGTGGGCTCCAGCAGCTCCCACAGGTCTCCTCAACACCGTGTGACACTAACCAAGGTAAACTTCCAGGTAATTCCACCACCCCACCACTTCTGTTAATGAACTTCTTGATTTGTTCTAACCACATGAAGCAGTTTCACCGCAGCAGCAGCAACTTTCGTTATCGCACAGAGAGCGGCTCTTTAGGGACACTTCTTTTCCCATGGAGGAGTGAGTTTGCATGAAGCTCTGGTCATCACTGGTTCAGAGTTACCCGAGAGGAGAGAGCAATGGTTGTAAAATCACTGTAAAGCTGCTGCGGGCAAAGGCTAAAACCAACAAAGAGAGCAGACCCCCATCATCCACACAGTTCCTACCTTGACCTCAGTGTGATATTCAGTCCCCATCTAAAAGCACCCTGAAAACTCACCAAGATGCAGGCTGACAGGTTTTGTGTTTAAATACAGGTTTTTGGAACAATCACTTATAGAACAAAATTGAGACTTTTGGTAAAGCATGTTGCCACGAAGTGGAAAACAAATACATGTACCCCCCCTCTTTCAGGGTGCTCTGATTTTAGCTCTCATTTCAGTAAAGCAAAAGGACACTTTTACCCTTTAAAATCCAAAATATTTATGAAAACTTGCTAATCCAAATTCTAGCTTGGAGATAGAAGCTGCCAGTCCAAAATAACCCTGACTCTAACCTCATAAAAGGCAAGGTCAAAAGGGACCGTGTTGTGGTTTGCCAGGCTGACCTCCCATACGACAAGACTTCCTCAAACCAATTCCTGTTTGGTACATGCAGACCTTTTAGGAGGCATCAAACCTCAGTGTTTTAAGTTGTCAGCAACAAACTTCAAGTCACTGGCAAAGCAGAAACACTGTCCTGAGGAGGTCTAAGAACACATTTAACAAAACATCTAGCAGAAAGATAGGCAACATTTAGCTTGCTGTTGTCCAGGAGGGTGGACGAGCTGAGCTTTCAGATCACTCCTCCAACCCATTTTTCCTTAATTCCTACTATATATATATAAAAAATAAATAAAAGGCCTGTATTAAATTGGGGGTTGTCACACCTTTAGTCTATTGAATCAAATTTTGTTGTGAGGCAAGTACTTTAAGATGGCATTTGTGTCACCTTTTCACTTTCTCTTCATTAAACTAAACAGATTAAGCTTCTGGAATAACAGGCAAACTGTTTATTTCCAGGTTTATAGCTGCACATTTTCTTTAGAAATTATGCATGAAGGCTTATGTTACAAAGCAACAAAATGTGTTTTGCATTGTTGTTCTTTTAAAACCCCATTTCATGATGAAATCCAATGGAGAAGAGCAAAACAAGATGTATTCTAATCCTCTTTATTTAAATGTTTTAATGCAATTAAATTTGAAGATCCTACAGTAGGGTCTTACCCACTGCTCTCAACTGAAAGAAGGAAGAAATGAACTGACTTTAAAATGAAACAGGTTTCTCTTCTGACTGAGAGTTACAGGATGTTGGTAGTGAACCAATTAAAACACATCTTAAAACGATAAATACAAACCAAATGTACATTATCAGCATGTTCAGCCTTTTGTTTCTTGGTTCTATTTTCTATCTGCTTATTGCAATCATATGTGTTTTGAAGGAGGGGGAAAATCAAATCATTTTAGGAAATAATAAATAAAGAATTCAGTGGGGGAAACAAAGGAGGACTGCACTGATTCAAACATAAAATAAACCACGCTTCAGAGGGGATGTGAAAGAGAAGCCACGACATCCATGGATCAGTGGAGCTCAGAAATATTTGAAAATATCTAAATATCTGCCTCAATTGAAGACAGTCCTGTGGCATCTCTAGAACATTCTGCAGAGCGGAAGGAATCTGCTGCACATGTTCTGGGTGTCTAGAGCTGCAGGGAAAGGTGTCCAGACATGGTCAACAAGGAACTGTTGTCTTGCCCACTCTACCCTTCAGCCTCTCAGTTTGCTGGGAAGGAGAAATTAGACCTAAAGTGCAGTAGGTGCATATAAGCAAGCAATGAGCTTCCTCTTTTCCTTCCACAGCTGAGCAGCCCTTTGGCTTTCTGTTAAATGCTTCCTTGCCTCCTCCAAGATCCTACATCAAGAAGAGTTGTGTGAAATGACTGGTCTGGATGTCACTGCTGCTCCCACGAGGATACTGACGTTTTCACAAACACTTGCAGATTGGTGCTGGAAGAAAACTGTCCTTTCTGTCACACAGCAGTTTTCTGCAGTTGCGATGAGCAGAAGTAAGTGTCTGTGTGTATAAATATGAACATAAACACACAACTACAGACTTTAGAAGTGAAAACGTTTCACTTTTTCTAAGTCCAAGGAAGACAGAACTATTTTCCCTACATTTTTCCTCCCTGTTTTTTGCTTTCCCAAGGCAGGATGGTTTTTCCTATTGCTCTGTCCCCAGTCCCAAACCCCAAGTGGATTCTTCTCCACGAAAAACTGGACAAAGCTTGCACAATCTTTTCATTACTGGAGGTTGCAGGTAAGCAGCTGCCTCATCCTGTGCTTAGTGGAAGGAAGTACTGAAAGTCTCCTTTGCTATTCTTCGTGTCACGGTTTCTAACGTTGACACTTACAAACACTTTGGTAGCAGATTAAGCTCCAGAGAAAAGAAAACATTTAAAAAAGAGCACAAAGCCTCCAAGTGTCCAAATGAGGGACCAGAAACTCTGCTTTAAGCTCCAGGAGGGGTTATGAGATGTAGTGCCATGTGCCATACAATACAAGATAAACATCTGTTGTTATTTCAGTAAACTTGAATCAGATGTTAAGCTTTTTCTTTGGGGGGATAGTGGCACAAAGAAAGATCTTATTATTTCTTTTCCTCTCTCCGTACCAAGGTGGCCATATTCTGTGCCAGGAAGACCAGGAGAAGATTCTGGAGGGGACTTAAATACTGTTGAAGCAATAGAGTGGTGATAAAGTGACCTTTTGTAACCTGTACTGTACCCTAGGCCTTCAACCTTGGGATCCTGCTCAGAAAGACATTTATTAATAATACTGCAAGTACTGAGGATGAGTTACTACATTCACCAAAGAACAAACCCAATGGAAAGATAGTTTGTGGTGGGCTTTGGATTAAGCCTTCCAAAGCTGCCAAGATGACCATCCTGTGCTGGACAGCTGCTCTGCAGTGCCCTAATGGATAAAGGGAAATACTCAGAACCCCGGGGTCATGTTAAGACATCACGAGCTTGCTACGTTGCTGTTCAAGGACAGGTCCTTTGCTTTGCTCCAGGCTCTAGTCTGTTCCCATCAGCTCCAACAGAAACCTTCCTTCCAAGTTTCCAAATGAACGATGTCCAATTCCTAAAGTGATGGATGTATTTCGGGTATGTGCTCCATCCAAGAGAGGATGCCACCACAATCTGCTAGAGCCATGGAGTACCTTCCGCACCATTGGAGGCTCCACCACCTCAGACACCTGCTGTGGCCATTGGGCAACAAAGGGCTGTGACAATGAAGTGTGTGCACTGCATTGGTTCCAAAAGGCATGAGCGAGGTCACATACTTGCTTACACAGAAGATAAAATAAGGTAGTACTGATTTGCCATTGTAAGCCCATGGTGGTTTGCCATCAGTAACATGCTTTGATTAAGCAACATACAATCACAGATTGGTTTGGGTTGAAGGGGCCTTAAAGCTCATCCAGTTCCAATCCCCTGCCACAGGCAGGGACACCTTCCACTAGACCAGGTTGCTCACATCAAACGGTTCAGTTTTATATGCAATATTCCTCATTTTAAATTGCAAAGGATCAGTCTTAATTGCTAAGTTTGACAGCTTGTCTACTTTTCTCATTACACACTGTAAGCTGTAAGGTCCAGCTCAGTTAATATTCCAAGCTGTTTCTGGTTTGAACATATTAAAAGGGACCCTATATCCAAAGCACCAGACAGCATATGGAGCTCAGCTCTCAGCCTTGGGGTAAAACTGCCAGGGGTTGTGCTGGACCACTGGAGATGTTGTAAAAGGTCCAGCTCCAGGAGCTGAGCTCGCTGGTGTTTCCCTGCACAGTGGTTCCCAGCAGCGCAAATGAACCATAGACCAAATGCAGAACTCCGGATGCAGTCACACTAATCTGCCTTTGTGTCCAATTCCAGATGGATTTCTGGTCAGCTTTTAATTCGGAAATTTTGTGGCAGAAAGTGATTTAACAATGCACTTTTAATGACCCTATATATATATATATACATATATATCTCTTTTGTTTCATTTTTATTTACCTTAGCAGCATACTAAAACATAACCAGCATGCTTCAGTTTTTTACATTATATTTTAATTAGTGTTTTTTATATATGAAAGACAAAGGCACTACTCAGTACAAACACACATCGACTGTGCTGCATTTCCCAAGGCATATCATTTAATACTCAGAACACTAAGTCTCTCTCCATCAAAATTAATATTCCCTTGCTGGGTGCAAGCCTTGGTGCATCTGGTAGCTGGGGTTTAGGACCTGTGCTGAGGAGAGAACAATGTTTGTTGTTCTTTTCCAAGTAGTTAATGTTTTATAAACTCGTGAAACTCCACAGAAGTAGAATCCCTGTGAAAGCAAGGCAGGGCAAGCAGATGTGCCCCACAATTAATTCATTCTAAGTGGGGTTTTTTGTTTCCTTTTAATAGTCACATATTCAATAAGGACGATGTAAGAGATGAAATGAAAACTGAATACAGCCCTTCTTAGCATTCTGTGTTGCTTATTCAACTCCATTTAAGTATTTCCCTATATATTTTGATAATGAAAACCCTTCCCAACATGAGAAGCAGACAATCCCAGCAGCAAAGTGAAGATGACCATTTCTTCTCAGCACGAGCCCCCAGTGCAGAGGGAGATGATTGATTCTGCACTAAATTTGGACTGGGAAAGCCAAGAAACATCCAGCACAGATTGCCCCTCAAAAGAAAAGCGGTTCATAGGTGCTCCAGGCTGCAGGTTCGGGCTTTCAGTCCCCATCCACAATGATTTGGCCGCTACAATTTTAATCCTGTGCAACATTTATGGCACATTCCTTTCCTCCTCCTCCGAAGCAAGTGCAAATACTATTTGGCAAAGAGGAACTACCCACAAGGAAAGAGCTCCTTGCTGCAGTTGCACTAGGACTTGAACTAACCATAACATAACACGTCTGAATAATACTGTGAAAAATATAAAATACGTTATGGCATTAAAAGTTTAAACACCATAAATCTTGGGTGTGCTATTTACTAGGCTGAGAAGGTGATAGAAACAACATTCTGAAGTGGAATGAGGAAAGAAAAGGAAACGTGGCATGGAGGCCAGAGCGCAGCAAAGTCCCCCGGGACCTGGTTAAAACACAGCTTAAGGAAACATCAGCCTAAGCTTTGCAGGGCCATGGCTGGTACAATTCAAGCCCGCGCTGTAAACATCCACCTTCGCAGCAAACTACTGACTTAACAGTCCGGGAAGAGATTGTAAAGAAACTCACCAAAAGAGTTGAGAATTTAGAAGAGGAAGCTTCAGGTAAAAGCAGTGGTAAAAGAAGAGAATAGCCTACAAATAAATCAGTTCTCAAAGCATGCCACTGGAGAGCCCCTGTTCCCTCTGTGCTACCAAAGGTCTCTATCACAAACCAGAGCTTGTGAGGGGGAGATTACACAGAAACAGAAATTAAAATTGCCAGCTCCAGGATTTGCTCCAACATTTGCCAGATTTCAACATAAATTCAGAGTTCAAGCTTAAATCCAAACCAAGACTTTGCCAGTGTTCAAAAGTTGGAACCTCGCTGAAGAATTAGATGGGTTTGAGCTTCTTTCTGCATACACGATTACTGATTGATGGCTCTCAGGCTCTGCATCACGCTACAGCAAATAGAATATTTAAGTAGTTACTGTGAAATATATTTAAACAAGCAAGTGCAGATTTTGCAAACTGCCAGTCCAAATGATGGAGAAGTTATCTGGGGCTCTGGCTGCACAGAAACGAGGCCACTTGCTTTTGGTTTCCTTTTCTCTCTCATGGATGGTTGCATATGCAAGCTTTCAACAAGAAATGAGCAAGAACCTGACTTCGTTGCTCCTTGGAGCTGGTAATTCATAGGAAGCTTTGTATAACTTGTATAACTGTAAAATAGTTTTCTTCACACAACTCCTGTTCCCTTCACTCTCGCAGCGAACACGGTTTTTACCACTGGAGCAAATTATAATCTGCATAATGCTGCTGCTATGGATCAAAGCCGCGCATCCAAAACCTAGAGACAGTCCTGACCAGTTTTGCTACCCTGACATTTAGCTTGACATATCGTACACATGGACAGAGCCTGGGCTGGGACCGCAGGCTATTCCTCATGCAAACTAACTTTATTTCAGTTATAATTCAGAACAAATTCAATTTTCATCTGTAACTGAACTTTTCGAGCTTTCGTAGCTTCAAGTCAGCTCATTAACATTACTTAGACATCGGTTTTATAGTTGAATTATACTATGTTTATACTGTGGAATTCCATTACTTAATTGCTTCACTACTGGAAATTTCAGTGGGGTTCTCATTTTTCGCATAAATCTTGAGAATAAACATGTTTCTGTATTTCTCTTACTTAATTAAGTGCATATTTCATAAAAAATAGCCAACACAGACAAATTAAGCAAAGCATCATTTGTTTAATCAAATGGGAAACTCATGCCGCACGTAAATGGGGAGACTTCAAAAGCTTCCACATTCGCTTCCACCCAGTGCCAGAGACCAGGGAATCCTCAGGATTATCCAAACCTGGGCACGACCAGTCCCTCCACCTCAGGCCAAGGGCGATTCTATCAGCATATTATAGCACATCAAGCAATCCTAATGTGGAAAATATCTGCAGTTCCTCACCGACGCATCTCCCATTCCCAGGAAATCTGCTCTGGATTCAGTCTAGGTTTTTTTTCCTTAAGGCTTTTATCTACATGAAGTGTAGAAGATGCATTTGGTTCACTGCAGTGGTGGGGTTTGAGGTTGTGGTTTGTTTCCCTGTATGTAACAAATCAGCCCATAGCCAAGTGACTCTGGTGACAGGGCTCTAATAAAAATCAGTCAGTAGCACATAGGGACAATATTACAGTGCTTTCCCTCTCCTAGCGTGGAAACAGCAAATAGAAAACAAGGTCCTTGCAATGAAGCAAAGCAGCAAGAAATGGAACTGAGAAATAACAGGAATAAGTATCTTTTAGGTCAACAGTGGGATTATTTTTTCTTTTAACACATTTCTTCCTCTCCTGTGAGGTTCTCATAACTGGATGTGTTTGGTTTGAAGTTTAACATGGGATAAAATAATGCTTTCAAATTAATAATTACTGGAAGTACTTGAAATTTTAACAGCTATTTTAGGGATAAAGTAAAAAGCAATATACACACACGCACACAAACTGGTTCCAAAGTGAGAAAGATCTCATCTCATTTTAGCCAGGCATTCATTTTAATCCTAACTTCTCCTCTTACCCATCTTTACGATAGGTCAAGGTATAGGAATAGAATTCGGGGTTTTTCTGCAGCTGCAAAATAACTCAGAATTCTTTTCCCTTACTGACCAAGAGTTTTGCCTTTTAAAACTGGTACCTTGTCATCCCAGCTGCCCCCTCCTACAAAGACAGTTTGATGCTGTCTATTTATCAATAGTGCAAATCAGCTCCAGAGCAGCCCAAGAGACTGTATCTAAAATTCCAACACTTGACTCACAAGATCTCCTTTTGCCAGAAAGAGCTCCTTCACAGAGACAGAATTCACTCAGATGTAACCCTTAAAATAAAGATGCTTTCCGTGAACAAGTAGTGAGCACTGAACTGGGAGACCTTCGCGGGTCATTGTCCTCTTAGAGGTGATACTGGCACTGATTCAACGGCCCTGTCCTTAGAGGAGTCATCCCTTGGGAGTCAGCACCGTGTGTTTCAGACTTACAGATATGTTTACTGAAAGATCCTATTTTGAGCAGCCTTTTACTCAAACATCAAAACTGTTCAGAAATTATCACCTGCCTTGGCAGAGAGGCAGCAGCTGAACCATGCAAGCATCTGGATTCTGCATTTGTGTCAGCCCTAGTGGTTGGCACCGACCGCCAGCCTCACTCATCGCGTTCTGAAACACAGCCAGGGTTTTACTCCCTAAATGAAACCTGCCTGCACAGTGACATTCCGCTCCACTGCAGTCCTGGGGGAATCGGGTGATTTATGGACACTGGTTACTCACACTTGAGGCCTGGGCTAAATAATTAATCAATAATTTATCAGTATTTTTAATACGACGCTCTGGACTCTGATTGTTCTTCCACCAAGACAGTAGTAGTACTATAAATAACCTCCCTGCTGCATGGGAGAAAGATCTGTCCATGGGACTGACCCTTGATGGGAAACAAATACCTTGTTTTGACTGAGGTGGCATCAGGAAGGACTCGATCCTACAGGTAGGTGCCTCGAACAATATTTGTTCAAGCCTTTTAAGGTGCTACAAAGCCTGTAGCAGAAGATCCAAGCGTTCCTACTTCACCACCGAAGAGAAAGATGAAGAGCAATAATAGTATTCTAGAAGCGTTTCTCTAACAGTTCTTGGTACCAAGGGACAAAGCTAAAAGGAAATCTGACCCACCCAAGTAATGGCTGTAGTCCAAAGGGAATCCAAAGCCTAACGTCTCTCTCACACATGCACAAAACGCTGTTGATTTTTCCCTTTCCTGGATGCAGAGACCATGGCCCAGTGCAGCACAATTCATGAGATCACACTTACTTCTAACCTGTGTTTCCATGTGCAAACTTCAGTCTGACAACCAGAATTATTGCAATTCTTAAGGGATTAGAAATGAAAATATCAATTCTAGAGGGCAGGAAAAATGGTTTCACTCCGAGTGACCCAGCTCAAAAATCAAGTTTGGTTTTCAGACGTCTATTTACTTAGTTTTAAGACTGCCGCTACCAGCAAGAACAACCAACCCTGAATCTCCCAGGCCTGGTTTTGGAGGGTCCAAGGTCACAACAACTTCAGCTGCATTTAAAAACGGCCAATGCTTCCCAACACAACTTTACGCTGTTTAAAACATAAACCAGCAATAGATTTTGGAAGCCAGATAAGAAAAGGGAGTGGGAAAGACTTGGCAAAAAAAGAGCCCGTGTAATGCAGAGAAAAATGTGTACATAAACCAGCTATTTTGAGAGTGGTGCCTTTTTCTACATTCCCTCCCTTATCTTTATTCTACCTGCTCTCTTGAGAGCGAGAAATAGGCAGGTGGCAAAACAGGACCATAAGCTTGGGCTCCATTACACAAATATTTCACTACAAGCATAACTTTACCCTTGTAAATAACACCACTCGCTCCAACACACACATTTGCTGAAGAGCTCAGGACCAGAATTAAGCCTACAGTCACCAAAACATTCTTTCTAGTTCATCCAGTGGGTATTTCACTATAGATGTTGTCCCAGCAGCTCCCATCCCACAGGAGAATGGGGATTCCTTATTTTAAACAAGTCCACTTATCTACAGCACCCCATATTTGCCATCATTAAACTACCCACAAGACACTCAAGGCAGAAAACCTGATTTGAAGTGCTTCATTGTCTATTTCTGATACTGAAACTCTCATCCTTTGGCTCTGACACCTTGCATTACAGATTTTGCTCTTCATCAGCTGTAAGCACAAAATGTAATACACTGATTAACCTGGCAGCATAGCAAATTTTTGGCCTAAGTATTGAAAACAGCAGAAGACAACACAATGAACCAGCAAATGCCCTGGTGAGTTTTTCCTGTTCTTCACAAAATAGAAACTAGACAAAATTAAATCCAAGACAGCTCCCAGATGTGTAAATCCACAGCAGGAACGGACTGCATTGTCTCTTGGCTCTTCTGCCCTGCCATGATCCACTAAAGCCCTGATGATAGGGCTTGGCTCAGCAAGGGAGCATTTGCTCCTCATAGCAGATCTCAGCTTAGCCCACCACCTCCTTCCATTAGCTTTTGGTCTATAATGACCATTGCACAAGCACCATTCCAAACAGAAACAGAGAGTATGGTATTTCAAGGTGCCAATATGACAACTCCGATACCACACTCCTATTACCAGGAAGGTTTGCACCTTGCTGTAGCGGTGTATTTCTACTTGTAATGTTCATTTTGTCTCACTGAGATATGATTTAAAATGGACTTGAAGGCATCAGAAGTTGAGATGTGAAAAACTCCAATGCTTTCACATTAAGCATGTTCTTACAGGGATACTACTTAGAAAAGAGTTGCTTTTCTGTAGCTAAGAGTGCTGTAATACCTGGAGTAGTCCCTTACCTACCTGTACCAAAAGAACATTACTACATGGTGCATTTTAAAGAGAATACGACATATAATAAAATTTTTATTTCCAGCAGGCCAGGCTGCTTCCTACACATCTGTGTGGTGAGTGGTGCTGCACAGCAGCGCAGCAGGGGCTTTATTCCTGACTGGCACGTGAATGCAATGAAAAGTTGACTCTTCTAGTAAATCCCAAAATGTTTAACATGTTGGCACAGAGATGCCTTTAATCTCGTGTCAGGTGTAAAGTCCTTTCCCCTTGAGAAAAGCTCTTCCCCACGCAGAAACCATCCGCAGCGCGTAAAGTAGCCAGTGGCTGGGGCTTTCAAAGCAAACCAACAAGTATTATTCCATTTTCCGCTGAATAAAAGTATTGAGGTTTCTTTGTCAGAGAAAAGCGAGGCTGGATTCCTTTATCCCCCTGCCCTTTCCGCTCACAATGCCATACTCTGTTTGGTGGGCCAAGGAGGGGTGTCTCCCGAGAGATCCCAACAGGATTCAGTCCTCTGGTAATGGACTCCTAATACTTGCTAGAACCATCAACCTCCTCCACATTTCTCTTTGAACGAGGGTAGTCTGTCAGGAGTGGAGAGCAATTTAAAACCACTGGTAAAGAGAGAGCTTAGGCAGAGAAGAAAGAATGACTTCTTATTCAAGCCGCCAATAGAGGAGACCCAGGTGGTATGGCAGAGGGGGATCCCCAAACTCCAGCCCTGAATTAGCAGATGAGATTCAGTAACAAACAGCGGCTTTTAGCAGCCCAACGCAACCTTCAGAGGGTGACGATTAACACCTCGGCTGGCCGGGGAAAGGAGGGGCGAAAGCAAGAACCTCACGTCCTGGGAGGTTTGCAATGCTGAAACCTCCTCCTGTGAAACCAGAGATGCCCAGGTCAGCGGGAGGATCCGCAGCTCCAGAAGGGGCATCAGCTTCAAGGGTCTCTTTAGAGATATTCTATAAACCTGTGTGCACGTGTGAGAAGACCCAGAGAGCGGGAAGCCACAAGAACACGTGGCATGCTCAGGCTTTAGACATAATCACTAAAGGAGCTCGATAGACCCTGCTGGGGCTGATACCCTGGCGCAGAGGATGGGCACAGCAGAGGGACTTTTGGAATGGCTTTTCAGTCTGGCTCTTTGTTGTTGGGCTGTATCAGAGGTGGGTCACCTTACACTCTCCATTCTATCTCATTTCTCACCTTAAGTGAAACTGAATTCCCATTTCCCTATTTCTTCTGTGTAGAAGCAGTTTGTGTAAGAAACAAGCAAAGTTGTAGAAATAAACATCCTCTCATGGAAAGAAATGAAAGGTTCTAATTGCTTTCACCAAACAATTGCAATCTAAAAACATGGACATGCAAAGATGCATTTTAAAAGCATTATCTTTGAACAGGAAACATCCCAGACTTTAGTACATACAATTTAGAGTTCTTCTAATACCTTTAAGTGTGTGTGTGGGGAAGGGGGGACGTAATCTGTTTTGATAACTCTTGACATTAAACAGTGATAAATAATTAAATCTGTTTAACTGTTTCATTAACTAAAGATAGATCGAGAGCGCTCCAGAGATAGAATATAGATCAAAAAGACAGACTGGCTGTAAATTCCCCTGATGTTTTATGACACCATTTGTATTCTGTCACTCACTAGCTTTATGTATAGTCCAAGCTGTGAACTGAATACCCCATTCAGAAAGCCACTCGCTCTGCATGTTATTGCAATTTAATATTTTCACACACAGACACATCATTATCTTGGAACCTGACACTGCAAGAAGAATTCCGTAATTTTTCAAGAGTGCTTTTTTTTGTTGTTCCAACGGGAGCACTGAGGCACAAGAATGATCTAAATGACCACTCTTCCAATATTTAGTCTCTAGATAGATAAATCAGCAGGTAGAGCTTTGTGTTTTCAGGGCTTCTTCTCATTTCAGACGTGTGTGATGTAATTCCACTGTAAGAACTAAAAAGAAAGATTAAGAAGCTGTCATTATCAACAAGAAGAGCAGCCCTTACACGGTTACAGCTTGCCACCCCGAACTAGACATACACAGAATCTATTGCCAGGGAAGTCCTCAGAGCTGGCTCTTCAGTCTTCAATTACTGAAATGTGACTACGGAATGGGATTATTCCACTTATGGCAGGATTCTGAAGGGGCAGCAAGCACACATTCCTCAGGGCTGCTGGGGAAGGATCAGGCGTATGGCTCTTCAAATTACAGGTTAAAACAACAACATTTGTTGATCAATATTTTAAAAGCCAGGTCACATCAGTAAAAGGACTTTAGAAGCAGAGACAAAGGCAGGGCT
This sequence comes from Strigops habroptila, assembly GCF_004027225.2. Lineage (NCBI taxonomy): Eukaryota > Metazoa > Chordata > Aves > Psittaciformes > Psittacidae > Strigops > Strigops habroptila. The sequence goes on from NC_044292.2 coordinate 7,601,215, forward strand.
GATTTCATCCCTGGAAATAGGGATATCTTATACCAGACCCTTGGTAGCTAATCATTAACATGCACTACCTACAAACTCAGATATAAGGAAAAATCTTTACACGCAAATAGTGGATGTCCTGAAGAGTTCAGTGCCTGAGGGCCTGCTCCAAAGTCCAGCGAAGTCAATGGAAAGACTACCCTGAACTTCAGCAGGCTCCAGGTTCTGAGCAGGGAGGTCATGCAGGCTTTTGTAAGTGTCTGGCTGTGGAGAAGGTTCCTTTAACGCAGCCATCAGCTATACGAGACTAAAGGCAAACTTCCACAGTGGAATTCCTGTTTCCTGCTCAAAATGAGCCTCAATTTGCCCTGTTAGGCCCTTGGTATTTTCATGAGGAAAGAAAGGAAGGTTCCAAAGCAAAGCAACGCTCCAGCAGTCTTCCATAGGTTCTTGTTTCATCTCATTTATTAGAGTTCTGGCTTCTCCAGGGAATGATTGGGAGGTCTCTATGCGCAGAGGACAGGGAGGACCATTGCTCCCAGCCCCGTGTTCAGTCTCTGCGCATGTGATTTGGGCTGAATTACTGACCTACAAGAACTCAGCCTCCCCAGACAAGCCAAGCAGGTTCTGCATCCACAACTGTCATGCCGAGAGGCAAAATTCACCAGTACAATGGAGTCACCAGATACATGCCACAGACATACAGAAGAGACACTGGGTAGAATTAATCCTGCAGCAGGACATTTCTCTGGTGAATGCCTCAAGACTCATGTCACAAACAACAATACTTTAAAAAAACAAACCACAAAACCCCACAGTTACCGTCACTGGGTACAAATAGATCTATGGATAGGTGATAAATGCTCCTTTTCCTGATCTGCTGGAACAGGCAGTGATATTGGAACAATCAATACTTAGCTATGGTATCGGCTCCTGGATCATACAAGAAACTTCGTGGCAATGGCTAGAGGCTGCGAGTGTGACTTTGCACCAAGCCTCTGCCCTCCTCCAGGGCTCTGAGATCTACACATTGACTGAAGCACTACACAGAAACGCGGGTTTATCTGAAGTGGGAGTTAAAAAGTAGTACATAAGTTTAAAGAGGAAATGAAATACATACTTTGAACCAGGTAAGCCTTTAACATCATTACCTGCTTGTCTGAGACAGGCCAGAACTGAGCTTTTGGAGGCATGTTTAACAGGGATGGTAACTGTGCTTCACAAGTGCATCAGATTTTTATTTTCTAATATATAATCATAACCCAAACAACAAACTAGTTAAGAAAGTGCCAGAATTTACCTAAAGGGCCTCAACTGCCCAGATATTGTATTGGAAAACCACACGTCTCCAAGAGTCTGAGGAAGCACCAGTAGCTCTTCAGGAATCTCCTTAAGGACACAGCCGTGAAGTTAACCTGGATTTCCTGCAGGCTCACCTTCAGCTGCTGCTACTAAGCAGCTGTTAAAAACCCTCATTAATAGATATTATCATGAACAGGAGACAAAGACCTAAATTCTGTCCTGAACTATATCTGGATAAATACTTGGAGAGTATTCTAGCAGGAAGAATTTAAGAACTCCCAAAGTAACAAAGATCTGTTTTTTATTCATTAAGTATGGGATATATGAGCAGAACTGTTTCTGAGCAGAGGGCTTTTCAAAGTTCTCCATGAGGTATCAACTGCTTCTTAAATATGACTATTGTGCTATGTAGGGATTTAAATTTATTTTATTCCTATGTGATAATTCTAAAATAAAATATATGCTCACTCACAAGTTGTGCGTGTTCCTCAGTTCACATTTCTGTAGTAAAATATAAAATGAAACCAGTCCTTTTCTATAAACAGGAAAAAAAAAAATGGTAAAGCCATTTTATACTACATGAACTTGAAGCACAGCCATTTAAAAATTAATTTACATGATTGAGCCCAAAAGGTCCATTCACTGCAAAATAAACCCCCCTAAATGCTATCCTGAACGGGAAGAGAATGCCAGGCTACGTGTAAACAAGAGCATTTTTCATAAGCATCTGAGATGGAATAGAAGATTTTTTGCCAAATCTGAAACTTGCAAAACAAAAAGAAAAATATCTGATCCAGTAAATTCAGCAAATCCATCCCCGTGACCTCAGTGGGAGCTGGAACAACACAGGGATCATTCACAAGGCGTTTATCAGGAGTCAAAGGCAGGTAGGGATATCCCTCCCCTTTCACAGGTGAAGTAGCCGAGGGTAAAGTATTTGCTTGAGCTGGTGAAGTGAGTTCATCAGCTTAGCAAAAACCCCGTAATTCCTGCTTTTGCTGCATCTCAGCCCAGTCTCTGACCAGGTGATCCAATACTCCCAAAGCTTGGTGGGGTTTCTGTCGTAACACCAGTTCCAGTGCTGTGCAGGGATACAGCTTTCCATGTCCTGAGCAGAACTTCACATCCAACTTCCCTGCTTCCTTACGGGCAGCAAACCCAACGCTCAAAGCACAACAGTGCTAGGCTGAGAGAATAAGTGCACGTGCTAGAGAGAGCCTTTAATGCTCTACGCATACAACTGGTGTAGGGCTGGCCAGAGCCTCATCCTGCACTTAAAACTCAGGTAACGCTGCTCTGTGAGGAGGTGTGTGCAGCAACGAGGGAAAAGCCTCTTTCTTCCTTCATCCTATGGCTTCCCCTTGCACCCCACGGAGCCCAGGAGCAGGGCTGGGCTCTCGGGAGCAAGGCAGGAGAACCCACACACAGTCACATCCCCTTCCCACCCTTGCTATGTGCTTCGCTGCACTACCTTCACCTTCCCCCAGGCCCCTTTGCTCCCTCAGCCTGATGAGGAAAACTGCATTGAGGTTCTTTAGCCCCCCTGAAGTGATTTTATATCAAGTAGGAAATAAAGCTGATTCTTTTCCCCTGCAATACCAATAAAACAATAACTCGATATCACATCTACCAAAACACCGCTGCTATAAAGTTAAAGATATGGAAAAGAAAATTAACTACTGTTTATGACAGCAGTGGAAGTGGCGGAAGGAAAGAAAAAGAGCGCAGAGCATACAAGGGAACAGATGGCTTATGTCCAGAATGGCCCATCTTCTGTATATTACTTCTTTGGAAAGGAAGTCCATGCCACTCCAGAAAATAGCAGTCTGTCTAAAATATGCTGAGGTTTTATCATTGATCATGCCATAAATTAAGGAAAAAAACCCAACACAAACCTAAGCTACATTTCTCCACCACATATTGATCTGCAGATGCTAGAAGTGAATCCCCTTAAACCAGCCATATACCAATATTTGTACATGTTATGCACATACACACACAATCTCTCGGGCCATGTCCTCAGCTGGTGAAAATTAGTTTCATTGATGCTGATGCTGATTTACATGAGCTGAGGATCTGGCCTCTCATTTTTAAAAACAAGTCCCGAGTTTTGTCAGTTTAACCTTGGTTTTCACAGCAGAGAACTGGGCACGTGTGTTGTGCTCAACATCACTCACTGATTATACATGCCAGTTCTGTGTGCACTTACGTGTGAGACACACATTAACCAGCCCGGGACAGAACAGTTCTGTGGCTAAATCACAGTGCCTGGAAAACCACCTTGTCTAATGAAGCGCAGGACACGCTGCTGGGAGTGAGCTCAGGCACCAAGTTCTGCCCCCCCAGCCTGGGCTGAAGCCCTGCTGAGCCCCACATTGCTGGGGACAGGCTGTGCCTGGACCCTGCTACCACCTCCTGCAATCACAATCGGAATCTGCTTGCAGGAGCACACCAGGAGAGGGATGCACACACCCTCCTTGCTGAAGGAATACCCAGAACTACTTTAAGACGTTGCACACCCAGTAGGATGGAAAGGAAGGACAGTGGAGGGGGGGTGGTATCTAAAACGATGCTGAATTTAATAACGTTCTTAGTCTGCACTGCTAGGAAAGCTGCTCCTTGCACTTGCCTTACCCAGAGCCAGGCTTGCAAAGCAGCACAAGGAAATTCAGTTGAACAGACACACCAGGAAGCGTGTTCCTCCCAAACAGCCCGTCCCCAAATTGGGCAGCTTCAGACAGACAGGCGAGGAGTTTCTACAGGGGAAGCAACCTCTGGATCATTCCATAAAGCATCCCCGCGATAATGAACAGCCAACCTTCCTTGGTGGCGATAAGATATTTTAACTGAAAACATCAGGGCATGTTTAAAAAATGATTACAAATTATTTTAAGTGTATTTGCAGAGGGTTATAAAAACAGCTATAATATTTTTGTCTTGGATTCTAGAATTACCAGTGTGACAGCTAATGCAGTAATGATTTGTTTCAAATGCCAGTGTTTAAGCTGTATAAAGCTGATTTTATACATTTTTCCAGTAGGCCGCATTGTAGTTAATGAAATTAAACACACCAATCGCATTTGTCCCCAGGGGATGAGGAACTGAACACGCCACTGGTTTATTTTTTTATTAAAATAAATTGCAGCCAGCAAGATGGACTAATTGCATACAGAATTGAAAAAGAAACATTCCATTGATATAATTAAGCCAATTTTCATGGACAAAAATAGTTATAGTGGATATAAAATAAGCAGAGCATTCACTGCAGTTTGACTTCTCCCCTCCCTCGATATTTTGTGCAGAACATTAACTATTAAACAAATACGTATCTCAAACGGGCTGACAGCGTTATCTAGTAATGATGGCTAAATTGATCCCAATAACTGACGCCGGGGCATTGTGTGTGTCTCAGCCTTGGCGAGAGGGTTCACAAGCCAAAGAAAACAGAGCAGCCAAAAACCTACCACATCAAAACAGCACCTTAAAGCAAAACACCTGAAAGATGTAAAACTACCGAGACAGAAATAAATCACCGCCCGGTTTGTTTGAGTCTGACACTGCGTTCACGCAGTCGCTTCTTTCTGGGGGTCCAGCAGCCCCCAGGGCTGTCCAGCGTGCTACAGAAAGCGGGTGGTTAAGGGAAGGTAAAGTCTTTCCACACTGGCTCAAGAGAGCCCAAGGTTTCCCGTGATAGCAGCATTATTCTGTGGCCTACTGGAAATAATTTGGCTGTCTCAGTCCATTTTCACCTGGAAAATGTCTCCCCAAGAGGACCAGTGGCCTCATTTGCAGCACAAAAGTGGGTTCAGTGGTACAGCAAAAAATGCCTTATTAACTTTGTGTCATAAATCTGGGCAAAGCATATCATTGAGGTGAAAGCTCATCCACCCTCTGAATGGAAACTTTCATTTCTCTCACTGTCCTACACACCAAGCACTGCTGAACAGAGCGACAGTGAGTGGGAACCTCTGCATAGACACACTTTACTCCATGGAAAAGGAGTTCAGATTCCAGCCCTACCAACCAATGTCAGCACACATGACCCTTACCGCTGGGAAATTTCTTCCCAATTATAAAAAGAAGGGAAAAAAAAGCTGCTCATTCAGGGTATGAGCACTCAGAAGCACCAACAAGTACCCTTATTCCACGGACAAAAGTCATATTTCATTTTTATTAGCAAAGAGGATCACATCATTCACTGAATGAAGAGAAGGGGGGAAAAAACCCCTCCTCAGGACAGGGACACCCCGTTATAGATTCGGATGCTGCCTAAGGCACAACCTACTGCAATAAAAATGAAAACAAACAGCCCGTGAGGAGGTAGCGGTGAGGCATGAAAATCCATTAGGAAAATAAAAGGAGGAATAAGGCCGTAGATCTTTCCCACTATGACATTCCTGACCTGAAATTCCTCCAGAAAAAAAAAAAAAAAAAAAAGAGGGGGGGACATATTTAAGCTCCGAAACCAGCAGTTAATTTTGGTGTGGAATGCTGCAGAGTAGTGACATATCAACAGGCTGTTATCCAGAGAGTGGAAACAAATGTGTTCGCAGGGATCCTTCACGTGTCTTCATTCCGCGCTGCAGATGGACACTGTGTGTATATGTATTTATTGATATTATTTACCCCTACAGGATTACAAATATCTTTGGGGAAACAGGCATGAGAAAATCATTGTTCAGCTGAGAGCCTGGTCCCTGCAGTCAGCACGCAGAATCACACGAGTTTATCATTTAAATAATCTCCAACTGGAAAAAAATAAACATATCCAGTAATAACAGGAGAGCCATCAAGTTGTGGAAACAAAGCATGAGCTCGCCCTGGCCCACAGAGAGCACACGCAGCCGTACACGCCGTCAGTGCTGCAAAGGCCTGGATTGTAAATGTGGGGTTTTCTTCCACTAAACAATTTCACACACCAGAAGTTTACTGCAATGGGGGGAAGGAAAAAAAGAAAGAAAAAAGATAACAAACAGAGAATGCAAATTTTACAGTTAGAAAGGCAAAGGCAAGTCTGAAGCTGTGGGTTCTTTCCCTGATCCTGTCACCGGGAGCCTCCACGTCCCAGCTATGCCGGCGCACTCACAACACATTCCCCACCATCAAGGTGGCTCCTGAGCTATGCCTCCTCAATGTTTGCAAACTTTTCCAGGCCTTTGTCTTTGAAGCACTATATTAAATAGTATGGAGCTTTGCTGAAATATCTAAGCTATAATAATCACAGCCATAATAACAATAATAATACTTTTCACTCAGTAGGGCCTTTCCCTCCGAGAATCTCAGGGTGCTTTACAAACAGCAATGAACGCAGCCGCACCGCGGAGGCTACAGCCCTCTCCAGAAGATCCCCTCGTCCTTCCCCTCCGGCGCATGTGTTCACAACTGGGGTGTGTGAGCAGGCACAGTGTAGTTGGTGCGGGCAGGTGTAAACCCAGAGCAGCGGGCAGGCAGGAGCAGTCCTGCAGCACCGGCCGTGGAACGGCTACCTCCGACTCAGGAGCTGGGTATTATTACAGTGAGCAACAGCGATGCGTTACACTGCTCCCGTGCTGTGAAATCCAAGCTCCTGCTCTGCATTTTGCCTGGAAGCAAGTGGAGATTGTGTGTGTTTTGGGTGCATTCGGCTTTCTCCTGTTCGATAGCTCCAAGTCCTGCCCGTTTCCAAGTCATCTCACACCAATAACGTAAGACTGAACACTGGATAGTGTCTGTGGGGGATCAGAAGGGCAATGGTTCTGCTCTTTCTGACCTCAGTGTCTTCACCAGGTATTTTTAATAGCACCCTTTAGAAATACACTTGGTTTAATTCTCCCTCTTAGCTCATTAAAGACCTAATTTTCTATTGCTGAACTTGAACTTGTACTGCAGCTCCAATACAAAGTCTAAAAATAAAGCAGCTTCAGCTGTTGTTACACAAAGTTTTTAGAACACAAGCCACAATTTCAGCACACAACGCACAGGTTTGTGATCACACAGTGCCTCTGATTTTATCATGTGTTACGAGACCTTTGTATGCACATTGTCGGTTCGATAAATGCATCTGCACAGAGATGTTCTGTATCAGCACGGGGGGTTTATAGGACACAGGAATCCAGTGACATTGGAATAACGGACCAATCTTCAATGCACTTTATAAACTTACATTTATAGATGCACACGCAAACGCCCTGTGATGTAAACACACGTGGATAAGCATCACCCGCACTCACGCGCCGGCTGCAGGGACACCCACAAGCACTGCCTGCACTGCAGGCCAAAATTCAACCCCTCATCCCTGCATCTCCTCCAGCTTTGGCACCTTCACCCTCTTGCTCTGCTGGCAGGTCCAGGGAGAACCCCACGACAAATAACCAGCCTGTTCATCCCATTCGCCAAGTTTTTTCCCCAGGACAGGGACAAGGAAGCGCTTTGGAGTTGTTCTCTCTGTGCTGTCTCCAATAAATCAGATAGGGAAGGTGGGGAATTAATTCATTCTATTTGTAGAATTTAGCTATATATTTTTTAAGAGTAAACTCCTCTGAACTCCTCGGTAATTTTTGTTGAAGCGCTAATTACACATCCCCTTAATTAGCGGATCCCCCCCCCACCCGCCCAGCATCCCTAATTGCCTAATTGAACAGATCCGGGGCAGGGCGGGGGATGGCGAAGGTGCTGCCGCGGCGACGGAGGGGACCCACCGGCCTCCGCACCTGCACCGCACCGGGAGCCGCCGGGGGGGGGCACCGGGAGCCCCCGCCGGGCCGCGTGGCAGCGCGGGTCCCTCCGCCCGGTAGCGGCTGCAGGGCCGTTCGCTTGCGATCGAGCTGCTGCTGCCGGCCCGGGGATCGGGGCAGAGGCGGCGGTGGAGCTGAGGATGTAAAAACCCCCGCAAACTCCCCAAATCGCGGCACGTTTTCGCCCTCGGCATGTTCCAACACCCAGCACCGGCGCAGCCGCCCGCAGAGAGCTCCGGCCCCGGGTGCGCTCGTCTCCCGCTCTCTTCCCTCCGCCGCTTCGACAGCTTTAATTAAAACACAACCGTAACCGGGAATCCCGCGCTCTCCACGGGTCCTAACCCGAGGAGCAGGTACCCGGGACCACATTCCCGCCAGTGCAGTCCGCCCGGGAAGATGCAGCAGCTCTGCCCGAACCCTCATCCATGAAACTTTGACTTCCTAATAATGAAAAGCAAACGGGCCGGTAGAAATTCGGGCCACCGTTTGCGCCAGCACGGACATTTATTTAGCGTTTGAGATCCAACGCATCCGCGCGTGGTTTGGAGTTGTGTTTGTTACCCTGCAAACGCAATTCGGGGATTTCGAAAGGAAACGAATTTGCTTTAAACGGGCAGCGCCAAACCCGCGTGTTCGCCGCCTCTCCACCGGCTCACGGGTAGCACACAGGCCGACGGCTTCTCCCCAGCCCCCTGTGCTTCCTCCTCCCGCCACAGGACGAGGCCGCCGGCCCGGCAGAGCACTGGGGGGTCCCCAGCACCCCCGGGGGCACCGGTGCGGTGGGAGGCCCGAGGGCTGGGGGGGTCCCGGTGCCCCCCTCGCACCCCGGCCGAGCCTCCGTCGCCGGGGTTTCCCACCCGGGGCTGAGCGAAACCAGCTCCCGCTGCCGGTACCTGCCTCTCACCCGTTGAAAACTACCGAGAATATCCCTGCGAGCCGCAGCTCCGCGCGCACACGCGTTCATCCCGTTCCAAGTCAGGTAATAGAGTCGAATTCCCGGGGGAGCCTCACATCTGCTTAAAATATTGCCCAATGAAATGAAATTCTGCAGCGGCCCGTGTTTCTAACGCACCCCTCGACGGCCGGGCGGGCACCGGGGGAGGCCGGAGCACCCCCGGTGCGTGTAGGGACCGCAGTCCTCGCTGCCCCGCCGGTGTGAACACACCGACATCCGTACCCTCGTGTCCGTGTTTAATCTGCTTCGCAAATACATACTCCTGGGATATTGAAACCTTAGCTTTGGACTACTGTTTTGAACTGTGATCCCGAAAAAAATCCTCAGCTGAAACCCCATAAACCGTTGGGCCTTGTATTGTGTTAAACACCTGATTTTAATCAGGGCTCAGCATTCCCAACCCGCCTTCCCGCAGCACCGCGCACCCGGCGGCCGCTGCTCCCGCTCGGCAGCTCCCGGGACAGGGGCTCCCACTGCTCCCCCCCCAAGCGTCTCAGCTGCCCCGGCACTGGAGAGCCCTTGGTCCCGAAGCTGCGGGAGCCTTCTCCCGCAGGGAAGCTCATGGGAAGAGGCCGGGCAGTGCACACCGGCAAAGCCCCGGTGCCTTCTGCGGAGCGAAAAGAAAGAGGAGGAGGGAAAAAATGGGGGAAAAATAAAGGGTAAAAAAAGGAGAAAAAGATAAATATTCCGCTCTATTCAACCTCGCTTTCCCAGCCAAGAGCGCTCTGAAAATTGCTTTTCTTTTTAACAACGTAAACCAGTAAGTGATGACTTAAAAAAAAAAGTTTTTGGAATGGGGGCGTTTAAAGCGTGTTTACTTAAAAAATTAATAAATAAAAATAAAGAAGAAACCCGGGATTAACTGGAAGAAAACCTCCGGAATCGCGCCGCAGCGATGTGCTGACCGCGGGACACCCCGCCCCGAGCAGCCGTTCCGCCGGCGGTGCCCGGTGTCACCGCGGCCGGGCCGGGCCGTGCGGCCGCACGAGTGCAAAGTGAGCCTCGGGGTTGCCTTGGGGAGGGGGGTATAAAACGGGTTTTTAAAGCGAGCAAAGCCGCGGAGCCGCGCCGGGCTCCGACACCGCGCCCTCGATTCCACCCCAAAACAGTGATTCTGCCGGCGGGGCACCCTCCTGGCCGGGATCGACGAGGGGACAGCGGGGACCCCCCCATACGCACACCGACCAGGGAGCCCCGGAGAACGCACCCGCGGGTTAACCGGAGCGGGGCCGCGGCTCTGCCGAGCTCAGGCTGCGCTGGAACTTGTGCAGCCTCCAGCTTATTTCGTACGGAGCCAGAGCGAAACAGAAACTAAATAATAACGATAATAATAATAACGATAAATAGAGCGCGGACAGGCTGCGCCGGCACCGGGGCCCTGCGCTGCCCCCAGCCCAACGTGAACCGGCGAGGGGACGGAGGGAGCCGGTCCAGCCGGGGGCAAACGCGCTGCGCTGTGCCCTTGCCCAAGCCCCGCTCTCCTCCGCCGAAAACCCGCTGTAGGAAGGGCTGCGGAGGGAGCAGGGAAGAGAGTGCGCGGGAAGCGCCGCGCGAGGCTCCGGAGCTGCGATCCCCCCCCCCGCGCAAGTGCAATTTTAAGAAATTAAAAATTAAAGACACTCCCCCCCCATCACCCCCTCCCCTCCCCCAGACCCCCTTAACCCCCAGCCGGGACACCCGAGCTGCCGCCAGCATCTTCCTCCCTCTGGACCTGCGAATCCAAAGCCCCTCACTGAGAGCGGATCCATTTTTTCCCCCCCTACAAATTCTCTTCCTTCCCTCTCCTGGATAATTGTTCCCGAGTCCAGAAGGGTTCCTCTGCCCCCCCCAACCCCCCCCCCTTTCGGGCTGCCTCTGCCTCCCCCCCCCCCCAGCACTGAGCCTCTCCGGCTCTCTCGCAGGCAGATGCCAAACGCAGACCTCGAGCGCCCACTATTTCAGGAGCCAGGAATATTATTTCACAAGACTTGGAACGAGTCAATAAGGAGAGAGGAGGAAAAAAAAAAAAAAAAAAAAAAAAAAAAAGTTGCTATCCCCTTTCGTCAACTTCTAGCGAACTTTCGCTTTTCTTCCCCCCGGCCCCGGCTCGCCGCCCGCCCGCTGCAGCGCGCCCGGGCGCGGAGAAGCGCGGAGGAACGCGGGGCCGCCCGCTCTCCGCGCACCGGGGCGGGCAGCGCGGCTTGGCCGCGGCCGCGGAAGGGAGGGAGGGCGGGAGGGAGGGAGAGGGGCTGCAGCCCCGCGTAGCCCCCGGCCCGGCTCCGCGCCCGGCGGCGCGGGGGGACGCGGAAGAAGGCAGAGAAAGGACCTACTTTTGGGCAGTTTTCTCGCCCTCGCCTTGGATCTCATCGTGTCGGCTGGCGGATTCCTCTCCTCCTCCCCGAGCCCAGAAGCAGCTACACACTATCTTCATCTCCCAAGCATTGTCAGTTTGGACACCTTCGCACATGCGCACAGAGCATTCAATCTGACACCCTCACCGCGGCCAAAAAAACTTTCCAATGTATTCATCATCATCGGGGTGGTTTGCGGTTGTTGGCTTTTTTTTCTTTCCTTGTCCTATCCTCTTCCTCAGACCACTTATCTCTCCCCCCTCCTCTCTCCCAGCACCATCCCAGCCTTCCCCTGATCTGCCCCTTTAAGAAAAATCAGCCCTCTCCGCTCCTAACCCTCCGCACACTGACCTTACACACTGGACAATATTTAAGGATCAAGGTGCCATCCCATAAAGAGGTGATTATCGTTATATTATTATTATTACTGTTACTACTAAATAGCAATGCTGTAGAGAGAGTTTGTTAATGGCTGTCATCTCGTAACTGTACCTATGTTACATGCTTTTATTTTTTAACCTGAAAAATATTTCTTTACAGTAACTTCTCGTCCGTGTCTGTCTTTATTTTCTCCCTTGTCACCCCCTCTCCCCCCGTGCTCCCCTCGGCTCAGGGGGGCGCGGAACTTCTCAAACAACTGAATTTACTCTTTGTGCTTTGCCGTCATTTCTCGCGTCTCTACCGGATCTCCCCGCTCCGCACGGGCGGCGGGAGCCGCGCTCCTTCTCCGCGGCCGCTTTGTCTGTATGAACATCCTGGCCCTCCGCGGACCCCCCCCCCCCCCCCGGCTCCGCTCCCGCGGCAGCCCCGCGCTGCCCGAGCCGGGTTCCCCTGCCGGGTCGGGATGCGCGGAGCTTCCGCGGGTACCGCGCCGCTTTCTTCTGCGTTTCAGGTGGGAAGCAGCGGTCCCGGGCAGCGCTCCCGAGGGAGCCGGGAGCCGCCCGGACACCCAGGAGAGGGGCGAGGAAGGGAAAAGCCCCCCGAGAGCCCCGCGGGACGCGGCCGCAGCCCGGGAGCAGAGGCAGAGAGCGCCCGGGCTGAGCCGCTTTGAAGGAGGGAGCGAAGTGTAAATAGCCCGATGATTGATGTGCTGTCTTTGACTGCGGAGAAAAGCACTATTTTAATTCAAGTGGCCAGGTCAGATGGTCACGGAAGAAGGTTGAAAGGTAGGATTTAATGAGATTAATATGGAGAGAGCGAGAGAGAAAGAGCGCGCCTTCATAAACCTTCAACAAAATAACCGGGAGCTCCGGTTTGAGCTCGGGGTGCTGCTGACCGGCACCGGGGCTGGGCGAGCAGCACAACCGGAGCCCTCTCCGGTGAAGGGCATTGCAAAGAAAAACCAAAAACCAAAGCAAAACTTGTGTGGGTGCGCCAGGTCGCTGCTGGAAGCCATTCTGCCAGCTGCACTCCTGCCCTGCAGGTGGAACCGGGGAGGGGGGAATATTCCTGCTAATTACCGGTTTTCCCCTCCTCAATAAACTCTTTAATTGCGAATGGGAGCAGGGCCCTTTCAGACGCTACCTGGGAGCCAGCGAGCAGGGGAAGGGTGGTGGAGCAGGAGTCCAAATAAAATAAATACGGTTGAAGGGAACTTTAGCCACGTGTCGCCTAAAATGCTGACATGGTGCCCGTGAATTCCTTCCTCGAGGACGCCGTTTCACGGCGTGGCGGGCACCCCGAGGTCGGAAAAACAAGCTCTTGTGAGCTTCCCCGCTGAAACAGGAGCCCTAATGTTCCCAATGCATTGAAATACTTCTTCCAACGACCTTGGGCGCTTGCTGTCTCCCGCATACCCCCTCACAGGACAGAATCAATTCGGTTTGAAAATGTCCCCGTCCCCCCCCGGGGTTATTTCTCACTATTTTTCCAGCTGGGTTTAGCCGACGGCGCTGGCTGAAAAGGGGAACGGAGCGAAGCCGGGAGACCGGCGGCTGCCCCGGGAGGACGGATAATAAAATAAAGGGCACTGAGGGCCCGAGCAGCCAGTGCCCCCCCAGCCTAAACCCGGCTCTTGTTTTCTTGCCACCCCCCCAGTATCCAGTTCCCCCCCAGGCAACGGTTCCGACGGTAAATAAGCACGCACGGGCAGACTCGATCGCAAATATTTTGGAGACGCAAAACGCTTTCGGGGTGCATCAGAGGGTCCCCCCCGTGCTTCAACCGAGGCTTCTCAAACGAAGCCGCAGAGAAGCGATCGAAAAGCCGCCGTTGTGCCGGCAGCAGCGCGGCCGAGCCGAGGGCCGGGCTCCCCGCGGTTTCCCTCCTGAGTGTTTCACACTCGCTGCGGGGCCGGAGCGGAGCCGCCGCTACCGGCCACAGCAGCTCCCTTCGGCCGGGCCGGGAGCAGCGTTCGGAAGGGAAGGGGGGAAAAAGAAAAAGAGAGGGAAAAAAAAACCCAGAAAGAAAAAAGAAAAATGAACGAATTTTTAACGGAAGGGGCCGGAGGGTGCTGGCAGTTAGCCGTGTAAGGACCCACTGCCTCCCCCCGACACCAGCGGGGCCCCTACGGCAGCGGGCACCGTGCAGGTCAGCAGCGCGGCACCGGGCCCCGCTGCACCGGCTCGCTCCGAGCCCGGAACGCGGCGGGGCCAGGAGCCGGGCAGGCCCCGGACAGCGGTGCCCGGGTGTGCTTCGGGCAGGAGCCGGGCCCAGGAGGGAGGTATGCGGCCCGAGGGCAGGGAGAGACCCGCAGCCCCCCCGGCCCAGCATCCTGCGGCTGCCACCGAGCGCTGCAGCCCGCACCTGCCCGAGCGCGGGTCGCTTCCACGCAGGATGGCAAGTTAATTGGTGTAAAGGGAGGGAAAGAAGGAGAGGGGCCGGGAAGCTTCGCGGCTCGGCCAAGGACATGGCCCGAGGAGCCACCCGGGTGCTCGGGCACTTTGCGTGGCTTGTTCCCCAGGGCGAAGCTGGAGACAGCAGAAGGGGAAAACGGCTCCACCGGAGGCAGCCGCCTCTCCGCCGAGCCCCAGTCACGGTGCCCTCCGGGGCAGCGAGCAGCCGGTCCCCGGGCCGTGGGGAACACGCGTGGTGGGGAGAGGGACCCGGGGGCACAGAGAAAGCGCCTGTTCGGGGTTTATATCATCGGCCCTTGCGCCTGTTTGCACCTCCGGCTCTGCTTCCTTGCCCAGCTAATATACATTTCAACACACGAAGGCTGCAGCGTGCCACATGCGATCCGGGGAGGGGGGGGTCAGGGCAGCTCCTTAAGGGGAGCGCTGGAGCGGCTGTAATTTACGGGTGGGTTCCCTGGCATTTTCCCTGCAAAGCCCCGCGTTCCCGGGTACTTCATGAAGCAGCTTTAGAAAACACGCTCCAGGTGAAGCCTGGTGTGCGAGCCTCCCGCAGCGGTTTCGTTGGAAGCCACTGGGATGGGGCTGGTTGCCCCCCCGGGCTCACAGGAGGGGGGGTTTGGGGGCTGGCACCCACCCCTTCAGCAGCCGGGGGGTGGGAAGGGAAAAGGTGCTTTGCGAGCTGTTAGGCACAAGTATTTTTAAGCGGTAAAGAAGATTAAAATGGTTGAGGTAGTCAAAGTCCGGCTTGTCCAGGAGCTGCCGCACACGCACAGTAACCCCTTTCCCTTCCCAAGGATTTTTGCATCAATTACTCATTGTTTCTGCGCAACATTACGGGGAGATTAGACGAGGAATTAATATTTTAAACTACGCAAGATGCCGGTAGCAGAGGACAGGGCTGCTCCCCGTTAGGGTCAGCGAGCCCCGGACAGATTAGGCGGTAAGAATGTCACACGCTTCCCTAGGGATTTTTCCCTTCTAATCTGCCATTAATAAGCGGAGGAAGCACACACACAGCCGCCACGTTGTAATTAGGCTCTGCCTTAAATCCACGCAATCAAAGAGCAGCTCGCCTTTCATCCCCGCCGGTGCCAAGGAATTTCAACACCTTTCGGACGCGGTTTAAAGCCCCGGTTCCCTGCGTGGTGCCGGCGCAAGGGGGCAGTTAAGGACAACCGGGAAGCCGGGGCCGCCGCTCCGGGGGCAGCGGGACCGGGGCCGTCGAGGACCCGGGACAAAGTTTGTTCGCTCTCACGGCAGCGGCTCCGCTGCCTCCGTCAGCGGCCGGGGCGAGCCGGCGGGAGAGGGGGAAATACAGATAACAAACACAATGAAAGCGTCCAGGGCTGGCTGCAGCCTCCCCACGGGAACCCCGGGTGGCGAGTCCCCGGCCTCACCGGGCTACCGGGAGCCCGCAGCGGAACCCCCGGAGGGAGCGGACCGGGGCCGGGGCTCGGCCGCTGCCGGTAAACCGGGACTCGGGCTGGCCCCGAGCCGCTCCTCGAGGAGACCGATTTGCCTCCTTATTGGTTTAAAATCATTCTTAAAACCCGAAAACCTTTGAGAAGCTGCAGAACGAACACCACGGTGGAGGACAGAAACGGCCGTATTTTGTACGGAAAAAGAATTAAGTCACTTCTACGGTGCCCTTAGCAATTAAATCCATGGGGGAGAAAGGTTAATATCACCGCAAAGCCTGTGCATGCACCTTCCTGTCCTGCAGCTCACTGCCTCGATAGCCAAAGCTGCACCGAAATCGGTCTTTGCATCAAAATGAGTTTATCAGACTGTTTTTTTCCCCCCTGATTTCTAGAAGAACACACTGGCTCCTCTGGCCATGAACAAATACCGTGTAAATCGCCATTTAGCATTTTTCAAAACCCATGTTCAGCTCTAAGAATTCCTCTGAATTCGTTACACTCCGCCTTGCTGGTCCAGCCCTGGGTCCAAATGCATGTCCCAAAATAAGAAGTCGTAAAAAAGAAAAAAGGAAAAGCAACATTTACATTTGAATATCTAACTTGAACACTATTGTAATTACAATCGTAAAAGATCGGGCACTGTTGGCTTTAAAACGCCAGCCCGTGAACAGGCACTAAACACAGCAGCTCTGCTCATGATGGGCTCTTGGAATGAAGGGAAATTAAGGCGCTATAGCCATTTTTCGAGACGTTTGATCAAAATATTTCTGCCCGGAGAACGTTTGCCAAACGAAAGCGAGATGGAACTGACGGGCGCTGCGGTTCGGCGCTGGGGAGAGCCCAAGCCCCGGGACCAGGGCAGAGGATTCTCCCTCCCGGGGCTCCCGCACCGGTCCCTCCTGCGGGAGGTGGCGAGGGGAAGCGGGTATGGGGCAAGCCATTTTCAGTCACACATTTTTCAGCCGAAAGGCGCTATTCTGGAGGTACCAGAACGAACCACACCGCCCTTCTCCGCGAAATTAATGATCCCCCCGATGCGAGGGAACTCGGACACATTCGCTGCCGGGAGCGAGCTCCGCGGCCAGCACCGGGCACCAGCGCCCCTGGCCCGGGCAGGGGGGTCTTTAATTAACTCCTTGAGGTTGGGGAAACGAAGCCTGTCCGAATTCCTCCTTCTATCTGCACTGAGCATGGAGCCGCCGGCTCCGGAGGGCCCCGGCCACGACGGGAGCCGCGGGGGGGTCAGTCCCTGATACCTCCCCGACCCCCGGCAGCACCCACCGGGGGCTATCGAGGGGGACTCCACTTCCCCCCACCCCCTTCTTCACACGGGAAGGTTACGCGGCCCCCGCCACTAACGACGGCTGGAGCGGGGCTGGGTGTATAATTATTAGCTATTAATTGAGTTCAAGACCTTTTATGGCTCTGGGAAATGAGGAGTCCGACCACTAATCCCGAGGAGGGTCTGCGCGCAGCCAAGAGCTATGAACATAGCACCGAGGGCCGCGGGGCCCGGCCGAGGCTGCAGCCCCCGGGGGCGGGGAAAGCCTCGGCGAAAACAAAATTCATTAGGTGAAAATTATAGAAACTTTAACCCAACCGGTTATTTACGAGCCCCCCCCGGGGCCGCCCCTCGGGAGTGGGGCACAAGGTGCGAGAGGGACGAAGCGGGATGGGGAACACCCCCCCCAGGGCTCCCGCACCTTCCCCGGACCCGCGGAGAGCAGGGGGGGTCCCTACCGACCCCCTTCCCCTACAGCCTTATCTTTAGACGCTTCCACCTTCCAATTAAACTGCCCCCAAATTGCCAAAAAGACTGATTTGCATGCAAGGGGCTCCGCTCAAAGATGCTAACTGATTGTCTCCTCTCAGAACTTAACATTTCTCTCTTCAGTTCCCACTTGAAAGAAGTTTTAGAACAGTATTCAAAGACTGTCCAAACGAACAAAACCTTCCCTTTTGCTAGGGAGAGAAATCCGGTGTATTCAATAAGAGGGCATATTCTCAGAAGTTTGCAGATTTGGGTTTAAAGGCTGTATTGTTCCTGCCCTTTTCCCAAAACTCACTGTTTTTTTCAGGGAACGGCTCACATGCCTGCAAAGGATTATTAAAATAAAACATCATAGAGCTGTTTTCCCCCCCTCTTCTTTTTTTACTGTTTAGAATTACTTTTTGGAAGAGCTTCCCAAGCATCCCCCCACCCCCAAGTCATAATTAAGAACATTTTATTTTTCCCTAGCAAACAGCATAAATAAAGAATCAAACCCTTTTCCAAGGGCTCTTTTTCCTTTAAACGCTAACTTCAGGAACATTTATCTGTTACAAATACACCTGAAAACACGCTCAGTGATAATTCATCAACAGCAGGATGAATTAAAGCAGCAACACTTTCACACCAGGCATGGCTGGAGGCATCTCTGCCAGCATTAAACAAACACAGACTACAACTCTTGCTGGGTTTTCAAAGCTGTTTCAAAGCGGCAGCATCTCTGCCTTCAACCCCCCCGTCCCTCTGCATTTTTCTCTTTAAGATGAAAAGAAGATGACTCAATGAGTTGAGGATGTAAAACTCCTTTGGGGAACACGATAAACTGCAAGAAGCCAGTAGCAACTCAGTTATGATTAACTCCTTTTATAAAGGTGCATAAAGGAAGCAAACAGGGATCCATAGGGACAGGAACATGTTTTCTTCATTTAATACAAAGCAGCTTTAAAACAAAAACACCCTCAAAAAGCATAGCTCAGAGTGGGGCGGGGGGGGGGCAGCAGGAGGGGCAGACCCGTGGTTTGGAGGTGTGTGGGTCCCCCCGCCTGCCCCAGATGTGCCCCCCCAGCACAGGCAGCTTCTCCTGCCCAAGCCTTTGCCCACTAACCTCAAGAGCAGCACAAACCACCCATGGAATCACACACACAACTAGAGCACAAAGAGCCTGCACCACGGCTTAAGGATCATAACCAGACATGGGGAAGCATCTTACAGCACCCACCGAGGCACTGGTGTCACCTGCACAGATCCCACCCCAGGGAAAGCCACCGGCACCATTCCCAAATTATTTAAGCCATCAGGAACCAAGAGTTCACATTGATTTGCAAATTAATGAAGACTTACTGCAGACAGTAACTGTGAGAACATGTGTTAAAACACAACAGAAAGAATTCCATCCATTTCCATGAGAGGTGGATGGTATCCAGGAAGAATGAGTCAACCTCATTCCGCGAGTAAAACTCACGGAGCTGATGAGAGCTGCACCAGGCATAAATTGGGATAATCCTGTTCCCGCCATTTCACTAATTGCTGCCCAGGTGATTCTCTCTTCAGTGTTAGAGATGGGTGGGGACTCTTAAAAATGCTTTTCATCACTGGAAAACACTGATTTGACCAATATTTCCCCCCAATACCGCATCAGTTACAGTAGTTGTTCAGCCCGAGTCACACACAAGATTCAGTGCAGAATCATGCTTAGTGGTGAGGACACAGGGAGGAAGAAATAGAAAGCCTTCGACATATCAGAGATGCCCATGTTCGTCCTGCTGCTGATTCTTGTTCTTCCTTCACACACATTTTTAGAGTTAAACTTCACAAGGTTTTAGTTCCATTTCCATGGAGGAAGTGAAAACTCTCAAAGCCACTGACATGTTTCCTAACAAGCTCTTCTTACACTACAGAGGGACACTACTCATTTCAGAGGAGAAAGCAGCATGTTCAAGTGACTGACAGATAAATCTTTTTCCAATCACACATTCATGCAACAGCAGTGGTTTATTTTACAGGTGAAAGAACAAACTACTTAGATTTGGGGTGAAATCTCAACATATAGCAAAGGGAGCAATGGAGAGAGGAGTACCACTGCAGTCAGAGCTTTGGCCTTTGCACTCAGAAACCCAAAGTGTCACACGGACCCTCCCATACTTCTACTAAGGCACAAAGAGCACATCCAACATCTAGGAGCAAGATCATTAGGCTTTTCAACTTCACTATTAGGTTTTTAGCTCACAAACTGGCTATAGGAGAGCTTATGGCAATCCCATGGGAGTTTCAGTTTTGCCATAGCCAGTGATAAACTAATTGATGAGTAGCTAAAAACCAACCTCCATTTAAAAAAGGTGGTTAGAAAATGAAATGCAAATATATACAAAATATCCAATGGTTTCTATGAATATAAGTGTCTGTCTACCTTACGACTGCTGTTTTCCAGCCAGCTTTCCAACCAGTGCAGCCTCTGCGCTTCTGTATCTACAATTGTACCATTTATAAGCCAGGAGCCCACCTTGCCCATGTGCTTGCTCCCACAGTGACTCATGTTCCATTGGGTTTATTCCTGTGAAGACTTGTGTTAAAACAGAGAGCAGAACCTCTCTCTGGAAAGCACCAGACTACTCCCAGTCAAAAAAATCAAAGCACTGATACACATCCTGTGTAAGAGAAAGGCTTTTACAATTGTTATAGCATTAAAAAGAGAAACAGTTTGATGCCTGGGTCAAACACAAGTCTTCCTGGATAATAGTGTCTACTCAATACCTGAAAAATAGTCTTCCTAGGGGAATACACGTCCTAGGTTCCATAAGGAGTTTCTTCCCTACCTTCACAATGAAAAAGTGGCATGTGGCAGCTCCCCAAGCAAGCTGCCACAGCTCCCTGCTCCCACACCAGCTCTGCAATTCAGGATGTGCAAGGGATGCACCTCTCACTTTGCAGACATGGTCTGTGTAATTTCAGCATTACCTTAATGATAAAGACATTCAGAAATCAACCATCCCCAGCACTGTCTGTAAGCACTAGGGTTAGTATTTAGTTACTTTCTTTATATTAAGATGAAAAAACAACTGAGCTTCCAGGCTCACTGATGAAAGAATATAGGAGCAAAATCGTGCTACACTTACTTATACCCTCTATGCAATACCAGAGTTATGCAGGATGCTTGGAAAGAGCTCCTAGTTTGGAGAACAAATCCTGTCCGAAGCTGCCAAGTAAACAGCAGCAGAGAGTCAACGGAGCAGGCGAGGGCATCGCACTACCACGAACCCAGCACAATGCAGCTCTCCTGGCTCCAAGTCCCGTGGTCAGTCTGCACCATCTGATGTTACACAGGGAGTTCCCAAAAATCAGAGCCCCTGCAGAGCAGCTTTGCACTGCTGTACACTGCCCTTACCTTGGGAAAACTGCTGTATTCCTCAGCAGTCGGCCGCAACCTCATAACAGTGCCAACTGTTTCCTCATATATACCTCAAGCCTTTCTTATATTTTTACTCCAGATTCTTTTAGTGCCCTGAAACACATCACAAGTTGCTTGACTCCAATTCAGCTGCAGTTCTGTTCCTTCGGTATAAATGAGACAGGGAAATAGTTTCATTCCTCTGAAGTATAAAGTTAAATAGAGTGAACCGAGAAGTTTCTTTAAAAATAATGGAGTGAGATCACCCATAGAGTGATTTTAAATGGCTCAAATAAGAGCAGCACTTGCATTTAGCAAGTACATCCTGAGGAACAGGCAGCTTTCCCAGTTTCAGCCACTTGGGTGCATTACAAGGGGACAGCACTCATTCACATGGGGAATGTATTTCCTATAAAATTATGGCTAACAGCTTTTTAACTCCACTCTTAAGCAACCCAGGATGAGAATCAATTAAGGATCACAAAAGGATTTGACATTGGAGGGAATTTGAGTCTTATTTTGTTACAAAGCTCAGCTGAATAAACCATCTCGGCAGTGAAACACTTTATTCCTAAGTATATTGACCACTAAATCTGGGCTGCCATAACGAGGGTAAAGAATGACTGAAATAGTGAAACCAAGTGACACTGCAAGAGAAGCAGCATCCCTGACTTTATCTCAAATTAAGAGTTGCTGCTCATTGAGCCTAACACTCAGCTTTGCAAGAGCTCTGCCAGCAGCACAGGTCAGCCTTTCTGCATTGTAATCACCTCAGCCTTTAATTTCTACAGCTGGACCTGTTTATCACAGCCTCCCTTTCACCAGCAAAAACTATCACTTTAGAGCCATTCCAAACTCCGCATCTGACTACAATAACCAACAGAAAACAACATTGATGTTCCCAGTGTTGTCGTTCACCTGGGCACTGCTGGCTTCCCAAGCAAGCCACAGGTCAGTATCTCCCCCCCCATTAAACACATGAACACCAAGATAGTTTATTTTCTCATCATCCAGGTTGTTGGAAAGTTGTATTTTTGACCATTTCACCATTCCTACAAGCACATATCATGCAATGAAATTCTGGATGCTTCTACATTAATAACACCCCCAAATTTATCATACATATGGTACAGATCTGGAACATCAGACAACTTTAGGCATATAAATTACCACACACAGATGTAAGACATGATCTATTAAAGAACAATCAAACCCTGGTATACATCATCCCAGAGCAGAATCACAACTCACAACCCAACAGGGAAACCCAATGGTTTTGTCACTTAGGAGGCTGCATTTTAGAAATAAAAAAGAATTGCAATATAAGAATTTTATTCTGGAAGGATGAGAAAAAATGTTAAACATGTTTTTATGGGAGAAGCAGAGATATGGAGCGAGCTCAAAAACTCAACGTCTCTCATGCCCTGATCTATAAATAAAACTAGCTGGGCTTTACTTTTGTACTAAATTTAAAGGAAAGTCTTTTCCACAGAGAGTTTTCCTTAAAGCAAGCCATGCCCCAGAAGGACTTTAACATGGGGCTTCCAACAAGCAGCATGAATGAATTAAACAATGAATGCAGGAAGAAAGCAGCTGTATTTTTCTGCAGCAGAAGCAGATGAATGTGCAGCTCAAACACGGGTGTGTTCTCAGAGGGAGAAGGACAATTCCTGATGGTTCTCACGCAGATTTTAAACACAGTTTTCCTTCACCCTGTGCTCCAGGAGCTTGGCTCAGGTGCCATTCATCCTCTGGCATCACAAGGTTAGCTCCAGTGAGCACCAAGCAGAAACCCCAATTTTGTAGCATACACAATATCAAATCATTCAGCTCTCTCCTGCATGTTATTCACAAGCTACACAGGGGAAGAGGGAGGGAACAACTTGGGTCTCCTTGATAGGCTCACATGAGGTCTATCATCGCAGTCAGAGCCTAGCTGCTTGTCTTTATTCAACTTCTTCCATTTGGAGATAAACCTCAAGGTCCTCTGTTTTTCCCAGTTTGGAAATCCCCAAGGACTCTCTTCTCCTCACAAAAATCCTACAACACCCTCTTAGGAGCCACAAGTTTCAAAATAACTCATTCAGAAACACACCTCCAGCAATACATCTGAATATACACAAACCACCACAACCAAAGCAAGCTCAGTGGATGCACTGCCACCACAGGAGAGCCCCTGAGCTTCTCCACCCCAGCAGTGTTCCCTTGCTGGCCTAGCAACAGCCACTAATGATTTTCATTTGATGTTTCAAATAGATACTGCCACCTTAACTCCCGACCAAAGCACTTACTCGGAATTACTGAACACGCACCATGTTCCACCCCAGAAACAACAGCATTTCAATCAGAGCAGAGGACAGAGGCCCTTACAGTAATTCAGCTTTCCCAAATCACTTTCTATTTTAGCTCTTAAGTTCCATTTGCTTCCACTTTTCCCTTAATTTCAGCCTTAAAGCTTCCTATTCTTTAGGCTTTCTAGAAAAGAAACAGGTCTTTCCTACCTACAAGCTCTGCATCTGCTGCTTCTCTTATTCCTCTGCAGTGAACAGATTTTCTCTTGGCACACAGGATCAAATCTGTAAGAAATGTTGCACTTCTAAGCTGAAGCAAACAGTTTATTTCCTCATATCAGAGTAGCCTCCCCCCAGTCCCACTGCAGCCTAGGCTCTGGGTAGCAGGGTAGGGACTCTAAAACTCATGAGGCAGCAGAGTTTTCTTTTTGTACTCTAAGCAAGCTACCAAAATTGCAAAGATAACCTGCCAGAACTGCAGGTTAGCCAACCCTTTGCTGATGCACATCACCCATGACACATACACAATGCAGAGACAGAAAACAAGAGCATAAAATCTAAGTATAAAAGAAGTATAAAATAAGAGTATAAACCAGCATCTTGCTGTGTCAGCTCTGATTCTCCTTCCTATAACTGTGAACCAGCCTTCAACTCACTACCTCAAAATAGCTGAAGACCATAGACTGACCTTAAAGAAGATGCAGAACCTCCCGGCTCCTGAGTTTGTAGAGAGGACTCCACACACAGCAAACCTTCCTCTGAC
Organism: Strigops habroptila; assembly: GCF_004027225.2. Classification (NCBI taxonomy): domain Eukaryota; kingdom Metazoa; phylum Chordata; class Aves; order Psittaciformes; family Psittacidae; genus Strigops; species Strigops habroptila. Next base: position 7,624,917 of record NC_044292.2, read on the forward strand.
CAGAACCTGAACCTTCTGGAAGGAGCACAGAGGTGTCTATATAGAATCAGTTATTTGACCAAGGTGCTCTAATCAAGGTGAGTGCAGCCACCAGGATTCAATTCAGCTTATCAGGGCTTGGGCTGGGGTCCAGCATCAGGGCACACAGGTGATGGTGGAAAGCACTGAGTGTGGTATGACCCAGCTGCTCCTCAATGCTTCCTTGTGAGCTGTGCAACAAACACAAGGGATTGCACCTTTGCACGTGGAGTGAATTCCTTCATGGATGTGTCAGTGGTCAAGAGGCAGCACATGAAATTGCTGCTGTGGATGTTCTTCAAGGATACTGACTGATCGGATAGACTCCTATTGCGTGTTCTAGGAATGGGAGATTACATTACAAAGAGAGATAAACCACCAGCATTGAAACAACTCAGCTCACCGAGTCTGAAGACAGAAAATGAATTAATTTTAGGTGGTCCATTAATAATTCCCAGTGAAATATAAAGCTCATCTTGTGTCACAGAAGTTACAGCCCTACAAATCCCTCCCCATATGCTTACGGTTCCTTGGAAGAGGCAACTATGGCAGCACTGGTGAACACAGGGCAGATCTTGTCTCACAGGTGGGTTAGCTGTGAGGCACCCCAAAAGCTCTACATTTAATACTCACTATATTTCCACTGCTTAGACTCTTCTATCTGCAGTAACTGCATGTTTCGTAAATATAAAGACTGAACTTCCTCACATATTCTGTGGAAATACATAAAACATAACTACGTGTCAGTTGACCTGCTGATATTTCTATTTCCAGAAGAAAACAGGAACAGTGAAAAAACCTCAACACAAGTCTTTCCCAGCAAACTCTGATGTATAGGATGTGACATAATGGTGCAAAAACTTTTGGCAAACCCAGGGATTTTAAATTGCTCTGCTCTGTTTTGCTGTGGCAGGAGTTTTAATGCAGCGCACTTTGCCTAGAACTGACACAAAAGAACAGACAGTCACCTTGAGTGTGTTACAGGGAAGAACAAAACAATTTCCCAGACAAAAATATATTGAGTTCAGCACGCTGCTTATAGGTTACAGTGAACAGAAGCGTTTGATGTACTTGATGCTTTCTGGCTACTAGGGAACCTTTGAAGGGCCCCCAAAGAGGAGGGAGGTGGCAGTGATGAGGTGGCAGGTACATGCTGCAGAGAGGTGAAAGGGCACAGAACTTTATTTCCCTTTTTACAACACAATTTGCTGGGCTCTGTGTATTTCCCTGGGCCCTGTGGGAGCAGACAGCAGCAGAGCAGGACACGAGCACAGCGGTCTGTCCATCCATGGCTCTGTGGGGTGACGGGTTCAGGTCCCAGCACCCACCTGCACAGATGGCATTTCCAAAGGGTTTGCTCCTTTGACAGTGTCCCGCTGTGGAAGAGGATGGTGCAAAGGTGATGCCCTCTTGCCGCCTCCTTAACTAAAGCAGAGTCTCTCGGGGGGCTGCTCCCCCTGCCAGGTGCTCTTCAGGCTGGGGCAGACGGTGCCTCTGCGTCAGAACAAATGACTTTCTCGGACAGTCACAGTACCTGCAACATAACATTATTTGCTTTATTCCCCATGCATTGGTGCAAAGAGGAGATGCCTGCGTGATGGCAGGGGGTTGGAACTAGATAATCTTTAGGGTCCCTTCCAAGCCAAACCAGTCTGGGATTCTTTAATTCTATTGCTTGCATTTAAAGCACCTCACCTGCACACCCTCATCTCTGCACAGTCCCCAGCAGAACTGCTTCAGAAGCCACTTGCCACATGTCCCAGTGCTTGGGGCTCATCCCCTTACTCAGAAGCGCAGATTTTAATACAGTGGCTATTGTCTCTAAGGGCAGGAGTGCACTGCAAAAGCCCTGTCTGTAAGTCTGAGCAGTGAGGATGTCCCGTGCGTGCTGATGCTAACACTGCCTCCTTGTACATTCTTTCTTTTTCTCTTCCCTCTCTTCTTTTCCTAATGAAATCTTTCCATATTATTAATGGCCAGGGTGGATCTATAGCGTGTGTTCCTTCCAGGATTTTCTTGTTTGCTGTAGTCTTCACATTTTCCAGTTCATTTCCTATTTTCCTGCCCTAAAACTGCTGCCAAAAAAATCCCCAAAGCACACTGGTACTTGAACAGAAAAAACCCAACATTTGAGAATATACATTTGATCCAGACTCTTGCAAATCAGTAGCATTTTACCTCAAATAAGAGTCATTTTCATCAGCTGCTGATGGTTCCTCAAGGTGAGTTTTTAGCTCATTAATCATGCAGATGCATTTCAGTCACTACAACGGGGAACACCAGGTCACATCATCTATGTGAAATTAGTAGTCCTGCATTCAGCCAAAATACAAAGACCGGACTTGCGAGAGGCTATTTATTCAGGGAGGAAATGATTAGGAATGAAATTAATGAACTGGATTTATGCCTAGATACTCTAAATGACACTAACTCTCATAGTCAAAGAAGAAACAGGTACCCAAGAAAAAGTTCCTCACTCGTGGACTGGAACATTAGAAACAAAAGTGGCTATGTAATCCCCCATGGAAAGAATTAGTTCGGTTTCATGTAATCCCTCACCAGAAAAGTTGGAAACATTACAAACTCCACTGATATTAGAGCTCAAGTGCATGGTGGTGCCAATTGGAACAGGTTGGGAGTTGGGGAATTCCTTAGGACATTCGAGGAGAAAAAAGTCTGAAGTAATTTCATGGATTATTGTTGGGTTCAATTCCTTCTCTGGCTTCTGAAAGAAAATCCTCACACATTTAGTCACTTGTGATATGGATGGTTCTCTGTAAACATAAACTGACAATAGAAGTGGTTGGACATCTCTGAGTATTTGATTAGGCAAAGTAGAGTACCTGAAAGATGGTACCTTTGACTTCATCTATTTCTGCTTTTAAATATGCTAGTAACAGTTTTGTTTGTTCACTTCTTCCAGCCTTCAGATACAACTTTCTAATAACAAAAATAATATCTAATAAAAATGCTCTAAATGTCTTTAATCTTGTACTTAAGTGTCACACAATTGGAACTGATGCTCAGGAAGACAAAGGCCCAGATCCAGCTTCACTGATACGCAAAAAGATGACAATTAAATTAGGAACATAGTCTCAAAAGATTCTCTCTTCAGTAAAAGGAGAGTGATACAAGACCAGCAGCTCATAGGTAGGTGAAGTCTCTCTCTCCACTGTTTATCTTAACGGTTGTCTAAAGTTATTTGCTTTAGCTGTAAAAGGTTAGATGCGATGAATCCATGTCTTGGGGACTCGCCTGTGATAGGTCTGGAAATAAAACCTCCAAGAGGGCAAGCTGGAGGTTATCCAGGTACTCTGGGCATGCAGGGATCCATTCCTCCCCTCATAAATCTCACATCGGTAAAAAAAACCACTTTCAAAGTCAATCCACTGAATAGAGTGGGTTTAAAACAGCAAAGCTGAAATCAGCATCTGGACTATTGCTTTGGATACCTTAAAAGTCCATGATTTCTTCCTCTGGGGCATGTGCTTCTAGGAAATCCATATTACTTTGGCTGAAAGACAGTACTTTAAGGATGTCATCAGACCACCAGCACCGTTTAATAGTCCTTCTGTGTTGTTCTGAGAAATACTGTTTTCTGTAGGAATTCAGGAATGACCCACAGAAACAACTTTGGCAGCGCATGTATTTCCCTTTGGATTTGTCAGGATAGCAAAGGATCCAAAGAGCTGAATCTTTCCAAATCTTCTCAGCTCATCTGCATTACAAGGGCTAAGTGGCTCTCCAGTGGTTCCTTGGTTAGTCTGAGGCTCTGACATTACCAGGGTTACATTTGATCCAGCATGTCTTGAGAAGCGCAGGGAGAGTCATGTTTTCTGACGCCATCAAATTCCCCTTTATCCTGTGTGAGAGAGACTCATTGCAAAACCAAGCAGTGAATCCTCAAAGGCTGCAAGGCCAGACAAATTAAGGCAGATGTTCTGGACTTCGGGATAGCGAGGACGTGGTTTCATGTGGCCGGCCATGTGAAGGCTCTCCCAACATCCTCCCTTCCCAACACAAGAACGAAGCAGATACTGTAGTGAGACACAATAGACAGAATCCAAGCTGACAGTGGCGGGTGGGGCTGCAAACCTGCAGCCCTTCTTGGGGCCTGCAAGCAGCATCCTCTGCTCAGATGACTTTCCCAGCTAGATCCATGCTGCTCAGCACATTCCCACTGCACGGTCCTGAAAAATATAGAGGAGGAAAGCATGAGCCAGTGCTCGAGGCAGGATCTGAGCCAGGTGGTCATCTCCACCTGCCTCTGTTTCCCTTTGCTAAAACAGTGATGAGATTATTTCTTTTCCCCTGTCCTGTGTGCAAAGCTCCACAGGTTGCTCTGCAGGGTGTAGGGCACACACTGAAGTGGGCTCCCTCTTTGACAGAGAGCTGCTGAACCACATTAATGGTCAACTTGTTTGCTCATTCAAGAACTAGGGGTACCAAGTGGTCCAAGCACCATGCTAAAAGAGCTCTCCTGCTTGCACGGAGCTGTTCTGTGTGTCCATGTCCAGCACAGCAGTTGGACCTACAGACACACCATCAGGAACAGGACCTACGATGCTTTGAACAGCCACAGCTTCCATCAGCTATTACTGTAGTCATAGATACACTGCCCTTAGAGAAATCAGAATCAATTTAGGCACCTAATACTGGGATGTCTGTAAGTGAATTGCTTTTGAATTAATTGAGTAAAACAAGGCAGCAAAGCCCCATGTAACATGTTGGTGTGGAACCGCTGCGGCCCTGGGGAGGGAACGACAACGCATATTTTACGCTGTGAATTTTTTATTAAGGGAGGTTTTTTTTCTATTTTTTTATTATTGAATATGAATATTTTACGCGTCCGAGTTCAGAACAATGCTTTTTTTGGCTGCCTATGCACATTTCATGGTTGTGTACCCTTGCATTGCACAACTGAGAGAGATCCATTTACACACAGGGGGAAAGGGGACTAATGAATCTCAGCAAAGGCAACTTTATTGTGTGTGAAAAAAAGCACTCTGAAGTTTTCCAAATAAAAAAAAAAATATATACATATATAAAATACTTGCATGGAATGGCTTAATAAAATCAGCGTGTGCATGTGGGTGCACGTGTTCCTGGGGGCATGTGTATAATGACTACAGAGCTACATCTTACACCATCTCTGCTGGGAAAAGCTCTGGAATGTTCTTAGCTCCTTCACATCAAACCCCTCATCTTCAGGTACTCACCTGGATGTTTCCAAAGTTGGAGAAATGGAGGTGGGCCTGCCAGTTGCTCAGTCAATGAACTGATGGAGCTGCCCGCACTCACCTGCAGGGCTGGTATTTGCCTCTGGTAGCACCATTACCGCTTCTGGCTACTTCTGAACGTCTGCAGAGCTTGTTTTCTCACCCACCTCTGCCTTCAGCAGGCCGTTCGACTTACATCTACGAGTGGAAGGTGTCCCTGCCAATGGCAGAGGGTTGGCACTAGATGATCTCTAAGGTCCCTTCCAACCCAAACTGTTCTGTGATTCTTAGGCATTCCAGGCTGTGCTGGTTCTCTGCTGGTCTTTGAGACGGCTTCTGCTCTGTACAGCCACACCAATGAGCATCTCTGACAACTGCCATGCTCATCAAGCAGCTCCTGGCTTTGCCAGTGGCAGGCTCCATGCACTGACCTGCCAGCATTGCTTCATTCTGACCACGGATGGGGAAGAAATGCCTCATTTACCCGGGCAATTCAGGTCTGACCTTGCTCACTGAGCCTGGCGTGGCAGCACCATGAGCGTGGCACTTCTGTATGGTGAGGTCCATGCGCGCCGTGCCCTGAGCGTCGCCCTGCCTGGGGAAACAAAGCAGCTCATTTCCCTGCCTTCCCCCTTCCTTCGGCCCTGCTGCAGAGATGCACTTGGCACTCTCTATCCAGCTGCTTTCAGAACAAGCTGCCCATCACCACCCTCCTGGAGACCTGCGATCCGCAAGGCAGGGCTGAGGGCACCTTCTCCAGCAAGTGTGCTCACACAGCTCAGCATGACGAGGGCAGGGGACAGGAAATCTGAATAATAAAGATAATAATTATTTGCTGCGTGTATATTTGAACCCAGCCTTTTTATTGTGCACATGATAACAAGGGGGAGAGGGAGAAAGCAAGAGCTCTTGTACAGTTCTTGAGAGCTTGCAACCAAAAATGGGCAGGGTGACAAGCAACACATTGTTTTGGGTAATCAGCGTGCATTGTCCCAGGCTGACATGACTGCATACCAACAAAACCCTGAAATTCACAGGGAACGGGCAAAGTGCAAAATGATGAATTGTCTGACATTTAAAAGAAAATAAAGAGCTGCTACTGGATTGAAACTTAAATGAGACTTGGGGAGGGAGGGAAAAAATTACCAGGATGTGCTGATTTTGGCTGGGATAGAGTTAATTTTCTTCGTAGTAGCTGGTATGGGGCTGTGATGTGGATTTGCGCTGAAAACAGTGCTGATAACACAGGGATGTTTCCGTTATCCCTGAGCAGTGCTTACACTGACTTAAGTGCTTTTCTACTCCTCAACTCACTCCACCAGTGGGTAGGCTGGGGGGGGCACAAGGAGTTGGGGACAGCTCACTCCAGCTGATCCAAGGGATATTCCATACTATGTAATGTCATGCTCAGCACGTCAAGCTAGGGGAAGGAGGAGAAAAGGGGGGATACTGGGAGTGATGGCGTTTGTCTTCCCAAGTCACCATTACATGTGACGGAGCCTGCCTGGCCCAGGGATGGCTGAGCACCTAATTCCAGTGCAAACTTCACAAATGATTTTGTGTTTCTGATCTTGTGGCCCCAAAGTCCCAGATCTTTGCACTGATATGCACTTTTAAAGCAAGGGACAGCACTTCCCCAAATAACTTGCAGGACAAGTAAAGGATGGACCAAGAGAAGAGTGATTTTAAGTGGGAATCAATGCCTGATGTGCCCAAGAGCAAAGTTTTAATTCCAAAACTCATCACTGGTAAGCCCAGGAATTAACTCAGGCCCTGCAGCCAGTCCTACATTCGCCAAACTAGTGTTGCTTTCCTGAGGCTAGGAAGATCCCAAGCATTTACAATTTAAATCCTCTGTGTATCCACAGGACAGGCAGAGCATAGGGGGAAATACATCAGGGGAAGGATTCCTGCAATTCGTATTCCGTGGCATGAAGGCCAAGGGAATAAGGTCCCAAATGATGGAGACCTCAGACCTCTTCAAAGCAAAAATGAAATACAAATGAAGTAATGAATTTCCAGTGCCCTGGGCAGCGATGGAAACACAAGGTGACCAAGAGACTGAAGACGCTGATTAAAGTCTAGAGTCATGGAACATGTGCCAACTTCTGCTATCTTGTTGTGTGTCCTTGAGCAAAGTCATGCCTAAGAGGTAAATGGAAACAGCCAGGCCAAACCAGTACTGTGGGTGTTACATACCTGTAATAATGGGCTGTTGAATGATTTTCATCTGGGAGGAGCTGAACCAGGTCCCTTGATGTAAAACAAGTTTGGTATCACTGAACCCATCCTGGAGTACATCAGGCAATATCTTGTTCTGCAAGGGTGAGATCTCATTAAAGCACACAGAGAGCTCTGCTAGGTGTCACTCTCCGAACACGTTTTGTCTCTGCATCTGGGTTTGCAGAGTTGTCCTGCCCTTTGGTTTTCTTTTCTCCTTCCTGACACCAACCCCAAGCTGCAGTGTTCACTCAGGTCCCCTCTGCTTTCCAGCACTCTGGTTTTTGCATTTTTATTTGCATTAGCTTATCGGAGCAGGAGTCTAAACACTTAAGTTACTGCAAATCCCTCCTCATATGGAAGTCAGTGAGCTGTGAAATATTTAAACTGTCTACAGTTGTACCTCGTTTGTTTACACATTTCCAGCAGGCTGCTAAAAGGTAACATACTGTAATAGAAGAAAGATCCAACAGTGCTGATTCTGATTTCATAACAGCTCTAAAAGTACTCTGAACACTTGCATTAACTTGATGGGGTAATATATATCTCAACTTTCTGAAGCCTTAGGGCCCAAGTGGAGCAGGAAAGCTACATGCTTTTCTCCAGGCTCTTTGCTTTATGCCTTCACTCTGGTCACTGGGAAAAATGAGGTTAGGTGGGTCTCACTGTGGTCACCCACAAACCATCCCCTGCTCCCTATGTCCTCTGTATTCAGATCTTTCAGCCCATTTTATTTTTCCACTTGCCCTGCTGAGGAAGTGCTCCAGGACTCAGTGGACAACTGAACAGGGAGTTAGATGTGCCTCCCTTGTAAATGTCATGTAGAAAAGGAAGAGAGGGTTGTGACTCCTCAAAGGGCAGCGAGAGGAGGCGACAGATGACTGATCAGTCCCAAGGCAGCAGAGGGCATCAATGAGTTTGAAGATTCATCTCTGGAGCTGAATGAAAATAGCCAGACACTGTACTGAATAATTAACAACATAGATTTCAGCTCTTTTCCCTGTTTTCATGCTAGTCTTGAACAAATTCAACAATATATAACAATATTCAATGACACATAAATCATAGTGCTAAGCAGTTTCACAAGTGATGATGAGATTTCTATCCCCTGACTGGATGCAGTGCAGGTATTTGCAGGTGTGGATAAAGATGATCTCTATAAATGCATCATTTTCAGGTTGTTTATTCCAGTGCAAATTTCATTGCTGAAAATTCACACCTTTATTATGAATTCCATAGGTCCCTTTGGAAATCCAATCCCTCAGCCACGATATTTCTGACAGTTAAGCTTATTTGGTGGAATTATTTATAAATATTGAGCTCAGCAATGCAGATTTGCTTAGTAATTCTAGCAAATATTTGCAGGACTGTCACTCTCCCTGGCTCTCAGTGATGAGGCAGAGGAATAACTCTTTCTCTTAAGATACTCAGCTTTTCCCTAACAAGAACCAGTGTCGAGTAGGGACCAATGCCTCCACCTTCTCTTAGATGCCTGACATCAAAATGTTTGTTCAGGAGCCCCCTAAGGATAAACTCACATAGATAGCTTTCACCTTGGGCTCTCTGACTAACTTACTAATTTTAATTAACATTATATTATCTAAATGCAGTCTCACATAGTCCTTATGCCAGAATATTAGGGAAACCTCACAGATGGACAATGTTTTATGTGATGTGACATAGCAGATCACATGGCAAGGCCACTAATAGCACAGAGCTTCTAGGTCCAAGAGCTCTGCTTTAACGGCCAGGTCGACTTATAGAATCATAGAACTGCACTTCATGAGCAAAACCAAATGTAGAAGTTCAGCCCCCTCTGCTCCTACAGGAGATCTCCAGCGCTATGGTGAAGGGTCAGCAATACCCCTGAGCCCTCTATTTCTCCATCAGAGGTCTCTTTCCACTCTGTGGATGTTTATGGTGCGTGGCAAGGAGCCAGCCCCCACGGGCATGGGATGGAGGTGGCTTGTTCTCAAGTGTTTAAAAGTTTGACAAACTGTTTGCAGTTCTAGCAGGGATCAACACATTTCTAGAATTAAAACCAACATTTTTGGACAGCAAAAATGCTCTGAACAAGGACTCTTTCTTCAACCCAATGCACAAGAGACCTTTCTTTAGTAAGCTATAAAATCACTTACTATAAATCAATTATTTTTGTACTGATTTATTAACTGTTCTCCAGCAGTTCACATTGGCACTCAAAAAAAATCCCTGGGTGGATGTTCCTTGAATGTTCAGAAGCATTTTCTCTGGAGTACTGTTGGTCCAACCTCGTAATAGTCTTCCCTGGTAACCCACATGTTCCTAAATGCTCTTAAGCTGGCAAGGATGGAAGCACCGACCCACACGGAGTACACCCGATCTTGTGGTGAAATGATCTTGACACGAGCTGTGTTGGGAACTCCTGCCTGGAGCTCCTTCCGGAGCCTCTCCTTGAAGCCTCGGAAAAGAGTCGATCCGCCTGATAACAGCACGTTCCTCAGGATGCTGGCCTGGATATCCCTGTGGCACTTGGAGAAGCTCTGGAGGACCATCATCCCCACCCCTGGCCCTGTGATTTCTGCCTCTGCAGGCACGAAAAGCGCTTCAGGAGCTCGGAATAGCTGGTCTCCTGCCTCGACAGCCCTTCCGTCAGGGAGAACGTACTTGCGCAGGAGTTTTGCAGGCTCCGCATGCATCTTTTGGCTGGGATCTAAAGCAACATAACACAGTTTCTCCTTAATATCCCTGACAATCTCTCTCTCTGCTGAGCTTACGAAGGAGTTCCCGGTCTCCAAGAGGAGCCTTGTGAGGTATTTGGTTACATCTCTGCCTGCAAAATCCAGCCTGGTGATGCTATGGAGCAGGTAACGGCCTTCGTAGACAGGGACGGTGACGGTGACGCCATCGCCACTGCCCAGCACCAGTCCCGTGGTGCGGGCAGAGGCGTACAGGGCCATCAGTGCCGACAGGGTCACGAACAGGGCAGGTACCTGGAAGCTCTCGAACATCATCTCAGCCATCTTTTCTCGATGGGACAAAGGGTTGAGAGGGGCCTCGGTCAGCAGCACTGGCATCTCGCTCGGTTTCAGTTTGAGTTCTTGTTTGTACAGGTGCCTCCAAATCTTCTCCATGTCATCCCAGGATGTAACTAACCCATTTTCCATTGGGTAAGTAAAAGACAAAATGCCCCTTTTGAACTGGGCTTCCTCCCCAATATAGCAGTCTTTATGACTCGCTCCAAACATGACAGGTTTGAATTTGGGGTATCCCACAACAGTGGAAATAACCGAACGGGGAACCTGTTCCCCTGACAGACCAGCCTTACACTGCCCAGACCCTATGTCAAAAATCACCACACGGCTCCTTGCCATCACAGAGTCAGATATCCTGTGCAGGATGGGTGCTGTCCTGGGCAGTGGCTGCTGGCAGAGAACATTCTAGATGCCCCAGCCTATAGGTACCACTCCATCGAGCTCACAATCACTGTAGCTGCACCGGCAACACCGCTTCCTCCGGAGAGCATTTTGACTCAGGGCTAGTATTCAGCAGTGAAACTGGGTGTTCCTACTTCCCAGACAAATTACAGCAGAGAATCAATGGATTTTTTCAGACCCCCAGGCACAGAGGAGGGTCGGTTACAGTAATTGCATTTGCATTGATTTATATTTGGATTCTGTTTGGGGTTTTGCTGGGTTTCTAAAGGAAACATTTTTAATGAGGTAAAAAATAACATGAGAGCCACTTTTAGAATAGAAACCCCAGATCTCTCAAAGACCTTAGAGGGAAGGATCTCCCAGCAGAGGAGGTATGCTACTCCCCATATGACTCCAAGGCAGGCTGTGAGTCCGTTAGGGAGTAACTGCATCCCTGTGATATGTGTGCACCTGTAAACTCTGCCCAGGGGAAGGGGGATGATAAACAGTAAGATCCTTATTGCTTAAGCTTTTAATGTTTGATTTTCATACATGGTGTGTCAGCCAATAAACACACAAACAGCTGTAGCACCTTTCAGGTCAGGCAGCTCTCAGCAGGGCTCCTTGCTGATGTGTTGTTGTAGCAAGCCCTTCACTTGACGGTCTCCTTAAAAGCACTTGCGGTGAATGATAGCGGCCCCAAAATCCCTGTAATCGTTCACGGTGACCCACATTTGTCGGAACGATGTCAAGCAGGTGAGGATGGAGGCCCCAATCCACACGCAGTATTTTCTCTCAGGGGGTGCGATGATCCTCACAAACATGCCAGAAGGCACTTGCAGCTTCATCTCCTTCAGGATCCGTTCCTCCAGGCCAGGGAAGAGCGTGGACCCACCTGAGAGCAGGATGTTGCCGTAAAGACTCCTGCGCACGTCGATGTCGCATGTCATGATGCTGTTGAAGATCATTTTGTGCACGCCGGGAGCTTCAACTCCAATGTTTGCAGGCATGAAAAGCGTCTCTGGTGCACGGAAGAGCTGGTTGCCTATCTGGATGATATTGTTGTCAGGCAGTCTGTATTCCCTCATGATTTCTTCTGGCTTTGCTTTCATTTCTTGGACAGGGTCTAAAGCTACGTAGCACAACTTCTCCTTGATATCTCTGACAATCTCCCTTTCAGCTGTGCTAACAAAAGTGTGTCCACTCTCCAAAAGCAGCTTCATAAAATATTCAGTGATATCCCGGCCAGCAATATCCAGCCTGGAGACAGCATGGGGTAAACAGTATCCTTCATATATGGGGACAGTGTGGGTGACACCATCCCCACTGTCCATGACTATCCCAGTGATACGGGCCGATGCATAGAGCGCCAGAGTCGCCTGGACTGCAACGTACATGGCTGGTACCATGAAGCTTTCAAACATGATCTCTGTCATTTTTTCCCTGTTCTGCAGAGGATTGAGGGGGGCTTCAGTCAGCAGCACTGGCCTTTCACAGGGCCTGATTCTCAGCTCGTACTCATACACGTGTCTCCAGATCCTTTCCATATCATCCCAGGATGTAACTATGCCATGGTCAATTGGATAATTCAAAGACAGGACCCCTCGTTTGGACTGAGCTTCTTCTCCAATGTAACATTCTTTCTGTCCAGCTCCCAGCATTGTAGCTTTGACTTTAGAGCGACCAACAATTGCTGTAAAAACAGACCTTGGGCCACTGTCCCCTGCGATACCCGCTTTGAACAGCCCAGACCCATTGTCAAAGATTACAGCCGGGACATCCAAAATGCTGGGGTCAAACATTCTTCGCAGAGCTCTGTTTGTCCATTCCCTTTTACAGGCTGGTGACCATTGCTAGGGAAGCCTTCTCAGGGCTGCACAACGTGCTGTTTCCAACACCCCACCACCTCACAGTGCCTGGTGATGCAATAATACATTTCCCCTGACACTGGATATGGCCAGAGCAGCTTGATTCCAGCCATGACTATCAATTCACTGAGTCTCACCCACATGTCATGCCCCATGAATGTATCCCTGCAACGAGCCTCAGAGCATTTTTTTCCTCGGAATAGAAGAACAAGTATTGCAAATACATGCATGAGAATAATTAAACCTTTCATATGTGCCCCTGGCTTAGCTAAGACTCTACAGACACTTCCAAGGGTTGGTGAAGATTAGGACAATTGTGCCTCCCTGTAAGTATTAACTGAATTACCAGTTTGCTTTTCTGAATAACATCTGCACTGGCAGCAGACCTTGTTCAACTGAATCCTTTCTGATCCTTTAAAGGAAACTCCTAAAACATTTTTAAATCATTAGAACTACCTTTGGCACTGGTTATGGCATTCTGGCATCTTTTTCCCTGTCCTTCTTATTTCATTTAAAGACTATTTTTTGGTGGAATTACAGAAGTGAAATAATAATTTCTGTCTCTTGCTGGTTTGAAAAACCCCAACAGCTTTAAACAATGCTTATAGTACCTTCTAGCGCAAAGAAATTCCTTCCTGTAATGAATCTATATCCTAGGCTGCTGACAAGCTGACCTGCCTGCAAATAAACAGACGTGCAGATGTCTTCCTTCCCTGCTTTCCTTTGCCATTCAGCACTTTGCTGAGAAGAACAAACTCTTTTTTGGATGTTAGTGCAAAAGGATTACAAATATCCTGGATCTTTACAACTGATCCCCTTTCACATCTAATTGCTTGCTGGTTTTTTGTAATTTTGCTTCAAGAGATTTCCCAAAGAAGGAAATTTCTGTAGCTCTGAATCCGATGGGATCTGACAATCCAAATCCCTTCACAGAGAAAATTTGCTTATAAAAAAAAAATAAATAAATCACTACCTAAGTTCAGTTGAATCCTTGGCTGCCAGAGTTTAATTGCTTCTCCTTGTGGCTTTAAATCCAGGGCAGCTTCAAAGCAAGGGTGGCTTCTATTAAATTTAATTACTTTTTCCTGCAGCTCGCATGGCAGAGGTGCCAGCTACTAAATGAAAGTGGGTTTGAATCAGAGGCAGATTCCAAACAAAGATAGATATTAAAGAGAAATTTTAAGTGTAAGCAAATGACCTCCTTGTACAGAGACATTTATACTCTTAATGAACTCAGAAATAAGAAAGCCATCTAACAAGGGATCACCTCTGTGCATGCTCTTTCCATTCTGCTTCGATTCCAGACATGTTTGGGTTAAATTCCACTCTATGCATTTTAGCAGTTTCTCTAATCCTCTTAATATTTGTGTACATATATTTCAGTGTGTGGCACACTTGTTTTCATGCATGCTTCTATATTAGTGTCAACAGGTGTCCCAATCATTTAAGAGGTTGTTATATGCATCACACTAGAAGCCCCATTTAATCCTGCGTGGTCTGCATGCAGCTGACAGTGAAGCACTCCCTTTTGAACACAATGTTGAGTATTAGAACAAGGGAATATTGACTGGGATGATTAAATGGCAGTTGAACCTAGAGGCAGGAATGCCTATCCATTCCCTCATATTGCTTCTATAAATCACCTTAAAAAGGACATGCGTGAATTAATTTTGTTACTGGAGGGTTTGTAATAAGTGAAATTACTGTTGGTGTTTTCCTGTAAATTGAATTCATAGAAGAGACAATGTGAGACATCAAAAATTTCTCGTGCTCACCTGGTGGAACAGCTTATGCTGATACGACAGGATCTCATTCAGGAATGGATAGAGAGCTCCTTTTCTGGGAACCAGCCTGTCTTTGGCCTTTGATGTCTGCCAGGGGCTGCCAGCTGTGGGGAGACACATGAGGCATCAAACTGAGACAAGCAAACTCATTCCATGTAAGCTGCTAATGTCTTGGCTGGTGGATGGTATCCACTGTCATCTCTTAATGGGATTGCATATGAGCTTGAAGCTGAGAGGCACATTGGAACACAGTAATAACGCAATTCCCACAACATACCAACCATAAATGAGCTCTGTCCCACAGACATTGGATTGTAAAAGTTCATAGATAGATAGTTAAATGTGTTGTTTATAGGCCAGTCTTGCTTCATGCCAGTGCTGAGCGCACATTCTCACCAGCTTATACACATCTCTTTGCTCTAGTGACCTGCACAGAGCAATGCCCCAAGAGAGGCAGTGCTTGTGCTTTCTCCATAGCCATCATCCTCTGTCCAAATACTTCTGAAGACAAACACATAACTCAGAGCAGATTGAATGAATGAGGCCAGGAAAGCACCTAGGAAAGGGTGATGAGCTTTGGAAGGTCTGATTTTACCTGGGATAAAAACAGAGGCAAAAGAACTTGTGTTAGCTGTTGTCTCTGTGACAGTGGCTCTGTCAAAGGATGACCAATGCAGCTTTCCAAGTGGGTTTTAAACTGGAACTTTTGATTGCTGAGAAGCAAAGCATTAAATCCATCAAAAAGGTGAAAATAAGAAAAACCAAGAGGCTGGCATGTGGAGTCCTGAGGCAGAGAGTCCTGTAAACAGAACTGTGCTGCCTTTTTACATACAGAAGTAATTTAGCACTTTCTGGGATATCCCAGAAACAAACCAAAGGATTTATTAAAGTGCTAAAGCTTAAGTGTTAGAAGTCTGTGCTTTTACAGCTGAAAGATCACAGTTAGAGACCCATCTCCCTGGAGCATGCATGTGATTTGTGTAACAAATAGGAGTGCATTTATGGAGTGAATCCAAATGCACCAGGAAGAAATATTACAAGAGAAGAAGTGAGGAAAAGAAGGTATTTCAACCCAGTGGAAGTTTGAATGAGGAAGCACTGAAACTGTATGTGGGGAAGACAGAAAGGAGGTGGCTCAGCCTTGTCCATGCCCCTGGAACAGCAGTTCACAGAACATGGAAGATTCAAGCACATCAAATACTGCGGTGATGATAGACGCCTTTATCCAGTCAGCCCGTCAGCACGGGAGGACAACACGTCCTCTGTGCCACAAGTCATCCTGGTACAGATACAAAATGAGTTTATTATTCCGATGGAGACAGGGCCTGGAAACCAGCCGGGCTTTCCCAGGGACTGCGGAAACAAACAGCAAAGGGCAGGCCCTGCTCCAAAGAATTCCGTCTGGGAAGTGAGACCTAACAGGTGGGTGAGACAAGGTCAGGGTGGGAGGCAAGAGAGACAGTGTGAAAGAAATCAGGGGCTGAGAGCAGTTCTTAGCAGTAAGAAGCAATAATCACCATCACAGATGCTTAGCTCTAACAACTTGACAAGATCCCTTTCTTCACATAGGATCTGTGCTTGATTGCTCCCATACTTGTTTCCATCTAAAATCCCCATTTTGCAACGTCTTCGTGACACTGCAAACGTCCACAAAGCTCTTTGAAGTTGAATTTTTATGCATTTATTGACACCAGTTATGATATTTCAAAACACATGGGCTACAAATTGTTACCATGCACTCCTGGTGTTTACAGTAATCCCCACATTAAAACAAACTCAGCCTTTCCTGATGATTTTATATCTTCTTGCTGACTCACTTGCCTGTGCTTATTTAAACTCGTGTTGATTTCTTCTTTTAATATTCAACACTTTTGAAACATAAAAAACCACCCTTATCTGCAAATTTCATTACTTTTGAAACATTTTGCATTCATTTTTATGGGCACCACATGGCCCAAGTCCTCCTTTTCAACATTCCTTGCAGATCTATGACTTGCAATAACGTGCTTCCCATGCTCAAGCCCAGCAGTTAACCCTGCACATGCAGCTGGCCTTGGTGTCAGAACTGCTGCCAAGGTCCAGCCTACTGATGGGTGGCTGCAGAAGCTCAGCCCTGACGCTGCAGATTGGACAGACGAGGTTTCCCTCTGATCTCCATCTGCTAGAGGTGGACTTAAGCTGCAGCAAGGAAGCTTTTAGGAGTCCACACCATTGACCATTAGAAACAATTGGGATAGCTCCTTCTTTTGACCAGGGCTGGACTGCTGAACCTGTGTGGTCTCCCCCATCCAATGAGGACTCCTTGGCTGTGTGGCCCCCCTGGGGCTCCTCAGGAACATGAGCCTGTGGTTCAAGTTCAGGACTGCAGCAGGGCTCTGCCACCCTCCAGGGGTGATGTTTAGCCAAGTAGGGCCAAATGAGCTGCCTGCCCAGCTACTGAAAGCAGCAGGCTAGCAGGCACTGGAAGTGGATGCTGTTGAGCCACTTGGGACCATGTATCAACGTGGTCCCAAGTCAACATCAGCGTCTGAGGCTCTGGGCCATAAAAGGTTTCAGTAACCCAGAGCCAGGTTGGGCCCTCCACCATCACCATGAAACAAAAACCTTTTAGTGTCTACTGTTACAAGCGAACAGCCTTATAAAAGTCCCTATAAAGCACAAGGCAGGCCTGGGTTCCCCGTGCTGGCTCCAAGACCCTTTCAGCACCAAACCTCCTCAGTGTGGGCACCAAGCAGTGCCAGGAGGAGGGAGCAGGACCCATTCCTGTTAATGGGGCATTCCAGGCAGACTCTCTGGAAAGGAAAGCCAAAAAGACATGTTAATTTTGGCAGTGAACAGCAGCGCTGGGGAAGGGAGTGAAAATCGATGTTTGCTAAATAGGAAAAAGAAGAATATAAGTGAGGGAAAATACATTTATTTTATAATTCCTAACAGATATTGGAAGGAGGGAAATTGAAATTGTAAACAAATTTTAAAATATTAAAAGGAGCCGCAATGCATTGTCCTTTTAAAGGAAACTGAAATTACTGCATTGCTAAACTGCAGCGGCTCTGGGGACTCATTCATGGGCTACTCTTTAGAGTCACAAAGTCTAACCAGTATCTCTAGGGGTGGCTGGATTTAATACTATCATCTAAAATGTAATAAACCCTGCAAGTGATGAACAACTGGGAAGGGGCAGAACCCACTGGGATTCAAATTTAATTCAGACGCTTTGGAATTCAGCATCTGAGAACTACTCAGAGCCCACACATTATTTTCCATGTTGGAGTAAAGAAAACAAGATCTATACTTAGAAAATTATATAAATGATAAATAAATAAAACTCCTGGTTGAAAATTCATGTATTTAAAACAACAGTCTTGATTTTTTGGAAATGAAGTCCACAAAAATACTTCTATTGTTTATTGTCTAAATGCTCTGAATCAGGTAAAACAATTTCACTAAACTGAGCTCCAATCACTCATCCACAAATTAACCTTTCCTGAGGAAATGGCGGAACCGAGGCTTTGTGGCTCTGCTCTGAAGTAACACCATCTCCTACAGGTTGCCCTAGAATACTAACAGGAAGAAGGCAAGTTGTAGGATTAAGAGACAGAAGAGGACCTGATGGAGCCATGAAGTCTTTTTTTGGGGCTCCCAGCCCTGTATGACCACAGGGATTGCCTCTCCAGCCCTGGGCTGCAGCGTCACCTGTAAAACAACGGCAGCAACCCACACACATAGAATCCCCAACTGGTTTCTGTTGGAAAGGACCTTAAAGCTCATTCAGTTCCAACCCCATGGACACCTTCCACTAGAGCAGGTTGCTCCAAGCCCCTGTGTCCAACCTGGCCTTGAACACTGCCAGGGATGGGGCAGCCACAGCTCCTCTGGATCACAACGCAGCAACTGCTACGTCTCAGCAGATGGCCAATTCCAGACTGCACCCGATGCCTTAAAGCACAAATACGAACATTTGACACAAAAGCAGAAGAAAAGTAACACTTCTTATAATTCCCTCCCCACTCAGACCACCCCAGGACGAGCGGATGGCACGAGGACATGGTCCATTGCTTCTGACTTCTGCTTGCAGCTTGCATGTGCCTCTCCGTTATGGCTCCGTGCCTGCCCAGGTAAGAGCCTTTCTAAATGAAATCAGAGTTGTTGGGAGTACAATGGAAAAAAGGGAAAGCAGGGCTCTTACCCTTGGAAAACTGTTAATTCAGCATTAAATACATACTGAGCTGTTCTGGAATCTCATTGTTACTTTATATAGCCAAGTACCATTACCTCTAACTATATTCCAATGGCTGTTGGACTTGGGTTTATGAGCAAACTGTTAAAAGCTGTGTCTGAGGTATGAAAGCGACAAGTGGAAAGCATTCCCATGAAGTGTGCAGGATGGCTGGAACGGGGCCAGTGGTTTAGGTCAAAACTCAGTCACATGTCCTGCTAGCTGGTCCGGAACATCCTTCAAATCCAGCTAAGCAAACAGCTTGGAGAGCCCTGTGCCAAGTGCCAACTCCAGCTGGCATCCCGGCACATTTCATTCTGCAGTTTTGGAGGTTATGAAAAGTTTACTAATGAGAAACATTTCAGGACACTGCGCCAACAATGTAGCCTGAAGGAAGAGCTGTAATGACATGAGCATATATAACTTTTGTGGAAAGTCTGAAACATCGGTTCCACGCCCTGAGAACTGCCTCTCTGTTTATAAATCCCAACAATTCTGAACATCAAGAGAACTCTATCTGCTTGCTCTTAAGATGTTTACACTGTGCTTTCTAAATATTTAAGAATATTGATGAAATTAAAGACAACTTTCATGATGTCGTGTTCCTTGGGTATTTCACTCAGTTTGGTTTGCGGGGCCAGTTCTTCTTCTGTAAACAGGAATTCAATATAGCAAAAGGGGTGTGAGAGCACTGAGCAGCCAGGGATTCTCAGCAAACAATTTTGGTATTGAAGAAAACCCTCTTTAAGTGATCTTACCAAATCTCTGTTGGGAAATAACACTTTGTTTTGATTTCTGAAGGAAGCATTTGCAAGCAACATCACTTTTTCACCAGCACAGACATGCAATCAGGCGTTCCAGCGTCAGTTCAACTCCAAACACCCACCTTGATGCAGAAGCCACCACCAAACCTTATTTGACAGAAGATAGAGCAGCAAAGCCCAAGACAAGCTTCCTCTCATCACTAGTCTGATGACAGCAATTCCAGCTAGCACTGCCAGACTCCAGCACACCCAGGCAGTTGCTGTATGCTCAGGGATGCTGCTTGCTTAGCCTGGGTTTTAATGGGTATAAATACTCAGGTTCTCTGACATTTGGGTGATTTAGTAGCACCTATGAAGGTGAAATACTCCAAATGTGTTTCTCCCCGAACCCAGGCTTGGGAAACAAAAAGGAAGGTCCCATTTTAGAACTGGATATCACGAACTCAAACGGAAGAAAAAACAGACACAGAAGATGCAGAAGAGGTGGGTGGATGGAGAAGCTGCCTCTCAGGATTCTGGCATCAACTCTAGGTGCAGAGCCTGTCTGAGTGCTGTTCAGTGCCAGAGAAAAGGAAAGGCGAGGAACCGTTACACTGGATTCTCACATCAAAACAATGTAAAGAACTTTCTCAGTGCTGTGTTTCTCTCTCTCATTTCCAAAGCCCTCCCTTGGCTGGCGCTCCAGCTGGCATTCGATGGACAGAAAAGGAAAATAAACCCACGGTTCCCAGAGGAGTTCCAGCAGAATATCCAACATATTGGAAGTGAAAGAAGAAATACTGAAAGTGCAAGCAAAGCCCCTGTTCCCATCTTCACTCTAAGACAACATTTGGGTGCAGTAGGAGTGCAGATCAGTGTTTGTCTATCTACCAGTCCTATTCATCACTACATTTACCATATTTTTCTTTGCTTTCCATAACTCCTGGCTTCGCTCATGTCTGGGTGTTTTCTAACCAGCCTCGAGGCAATAAATCAAAGCTGTCAGCATTGGAAGAAAATTAATGTGAGAAGTTGTTCCAAAGGCCACCAGCCTTTTCCCTACTCGGTGTGCTGTGTTAATCCAGGATTCCTCAACAGCTTTCAAGGTTTTGCTATTTTCACAAGGTTTTTGAGGCTACAGATGCCTTTTTTTTCCCCTGAAGGGTGGCTTTGAATTGTATCCTTTAAGATCCCAAATTCTTGGAGTTTCTTTGGATTTCAAAGAGAAGCGAGGGTGCCCAGCACAGGCCCAAATCTGACCCTAGGCAATCTCTGACCAAGCCACAAGCAAAACCCAGATGCAGAGTTGGAATGCATCAGGGTCTGAATCTGGGTTGAAGTTTTGATGAAGAAAGAGGCCAAATGATTAAAAAACACTCCCGTTCCTATGCCCCGTAGTGATGATGCTGGTTGAATTATTCATTGCAAGTTATTTACCCAAAGAATGTGGCTGGCATTTCTGCTGAATACATTACTTGCAAGTTTTGATTTCTTGTTTCATTACTCACTGTTCTGCACCGCTCAGAAACTCCAACCTCTTCATTTCTGAAAGTCTCTATTCCGAGTCTGAGAAAAAGAACACTTGGGAAATGGCCTTCAGCTGGTGCTGATGTGATCCAGCAAACACCTCCCTGGGAAAGGACAGCCTGGCACTGAGGGCATTGTCCTGCAACTCGGGAAGCAATGTTCTTACCCTATTCAGCTGCAGATGAACTCCATAACCCTGGGCAAATCACTTTGCTCCCTACACCTCTGGCTGCACATTTATAAAGTGGACACAGTATTTCTCCACAAGATACTGTAAGGCTGGATATGTTAAAGATGATGAATTGCCTCGTTAATCTGGAAACTGGAAAAGCACCTAATGCAGATGGATGAGGTCAGAAACAGATCCACCTGACTGAGAAATCATGAGCAATTGGGAACTTCATTAGGTAAAATTCATCATGTTGCAATCAGAAGGCTAGTGGGAACCACCCAAAAATTCCCTTAATAGAAAGCACCGGCTTCTTAAATTTGTCTCCGGATAGACACTGAAGGTTTTCCCTTGTATATTTTCAAACTCTCTCATTTAATGTATCTGTTTAGATTTGTTTTTCTCCAATGGCTGGGGATGTTTAGGTAGCAACTAGAATTCCTGTCCTATCGAACAAAGATCATCAAAAGCAGAACAGCGACTGCAGGAATCAGCCCACAAGTCTGAAGACTGGGACATATTGAGAAAGAAGTTTCATTCCAAAACTACAATCTCCTGAGCCATTTAAAGAGAAAGTATCAAGTACTGCTGAATGCACTGGGATGGTTTTCCTCTGCTGGGAGCCTACTGGTTTAATTATATTCTCACAAAGCAAAACACTGCTGCTCTCTGCTTCTGGATCGGACTGCACCTGCCAGCTGCTCAGCCAGACATCTAGGAGGCAGCTCAGTTAGAATTTTGTCCAAGTACAAATTGAGCAAGGGCTTCAAAACCCAGGCCAGTGTTTGTGTGTTAATCCCTGTTGCAGAACCAACAGAGAACCCACTTGTCGTTTCTTTTGCCCAGGTCCTAAATAAACATGGCATTTGCTTTCTTAGTTCTCTGAATCTGACTGATGAATTTGGTTTTCAGAAAGGTATTTAAAACGTGGAGGTTCCCCCCTCCTGCAACACATCCAATTATAATAATTTTGAGGTATTTCAAACTTTAGACCTTGAACTACTCCTCATTGTCCTATCAAATTATCCAGGTCTTTGACATGAAAAGTCATTATTTGCAAAGACTCCTGGTAGCAGCACTTACTGAAGCGAGGCTGTTCAGGTTTGGGAGTTTAAAAATGGGTTTGCCATGGCAAATGGCTCATCGAGTTACAGTTGTGTCTCGGTGGGGTAAAGCACTCAAGGCTTTCAATTGCAGTGGGCCCTGCTGACTCAGGGAATGAAAGCTATGGAGCTGCTGGCAAAGGAAATGCTAATAATTAAAGCAGTAATCGTGACTCTGGGGCAAGAAATAAATGCCTACAGGGTGACGAGAGATTGAATAAACAAAGCAAATAAGAGCCTCATGCTGCACAATGGCACAGAGCAGTGATTACAGCTGGCAGCAGCACCCCCGGCTCTGCAGGCACCCCAAGGCAAGGCTCAGGAGCCGCGGGCAGTGTGCTGGGAGAGGCCTGGTCCATGCACATCGCTTTGTGCAGAGGGAAGGATCTCACCCAAACACTGGCAAACCAGCACCACGCTCCAAGGACTTGCAACGGGCTCTTCCTGTGGCAGAAAGCCCTCCTGCTTCCAGTAAGAGTGGAGGATGCTTCCCTTGCATCAAGGGCATGGCAGGTCCACACTGATGTTACAATCAAGACCACTAACAACATTTGTCATTTTCTGGCCAGAGACGGACAGCTCATACACTTAAATAAAATGCCATGTGCAACAGTGAGTAAGAACAGACAGGCCACAACCAATTTGGAATGGAGGAGAACTGTTTGCCTGTTCAATTTCAGACTACACTGAGATACCAGAAAACATCCGATGAAGTAGTTCACAGAGGGAAACCCTGTGCAATCCATAGCAGGTGAAGAGCAAAGTGCCTCCTACAAGCTCTCTGCAGACGAGGGCAGCCAGTGAACGGTTTGGATCTGCCCCCGAAGGGCGATGCCTCAGACATGCCTCTGAGTAAAGTCCAGCACATGCGTAACCTGGTCCCCTGCAACTGGCAAATGACTTCATTTACTGTCATTCAGGTGTCAGGTTCCACTTCCTTGTTTAAGGAATGTAATGATATCCTCCAGTATCTGTCTTGCACAAGGGACTCGGTGAAGTAATCTGACAGCAAAAACAAACAAATGAAAGGAGTCTTTAAATACATCAAAGGGAAAGTGTGCTACTATCTGTGGGTCCATCATCACAGGCTGTACTGCTGGATCCTAGCGCTGAAGCAGAGATGTTACTGCCTCCAGGGCCACAGGTCAAGGAACACTTTGCTCCTGCTTGTTATGCTTGCTATATACTTGCTGCCTGTTAGACTGTATCCACAATGCTTAGAATTCATACAGTTGTCTCTTCCCAGTCCAGAGATTGTCCTGCCCAAGGAATAAATGTCATCCTTTATCCTAAGGCTGCAGATAGGAGGCTGCTAAACTTGGCATGGGAAATCCTTGTCAGGAAGGCACTTAATTTCAGGAATAAAGACAACAGGGAAGGAAATCTGGTCCAGGATATTAGGAGTGGAAAGTAGAAATCCGCTGTTACAGCATCAGTAAAACACAGTGCTGCAAAGAAGGCTTCTCACAGGAAGTACTGGGAGTCCTTTCAGTAAGACAAATCTCAGTGTTTTTTTCATTTGTGGGTGTTTTTTTGCTCTCTAACAAAACTGCCCTAATGATGGGAGTAATTACATTATAATGCCTACACTATTGTTTGAATAAGGCAAACTCCCTCACATGCCATTAATGTACTACTGCCAAGAGCAGCCGGGGAACAGCCTCGACAATAGAGAGGATTTTCTAGCTCACTGTGTGACTTGATCTCTATAAACCTCCCATAACATACACTGTACAGCAGTAAATCATTTCTAACAAACATCATTATCCACCCACCTGGGATCGGAGGGCAGCCACTGAGACAACGCAAGAGATCTGGGCTCCTTTCAGCACCCACCGAAATGAACCTTGTTGGTCAGATCTCATTAACTCAGCAATTCAACAACTGGATCACCTCCCTGCAGGAGGGACCGTGCTTCCCATGGGCCACCTTCCTAGCATTTCTCATGGCTCTGGGACTCCTATTCTCCAGCACTGCTGGTACTTTCACTGCTATCTCAAAATGGTTATGGCTGAAATCTCAAAGTGAAATTCAGGCTATGGGATATTTGTCTATAGCTTGACCAAAGAAAATGTCTGCATGACATGCTGGGAACAATCTGCCAAATTCCACAAGATCAGACATTAGAAGTTAATAAAAACAGAAGACCACCACTGCACTTGTTGCCTAGAGCATGAACCCACAGCCTGCTGAACACTGGCTTCCCCCAGGCCCACGAGTAGCACGTTTATGGGTAGGAGAAGCCAGGCCTGTCCTGGAGAGCTGGGCTCTTCCACAGGAGCCATACAGCTTTGGGAAAGAGGAACGGATCAGAGGGAGCAGGAGAAAACTTGTGTCGCTGGCCATGGTATGAGAAACTCCTGAACAGTGCAGAACACAACTTCCTGGGTGATGTCTCAGCATAAAACCCAGTGAATGGGAAGCGAAGGCAGTGATAGCACAACCATCAGCAAGCTGCTTCTAATGAGATTCCTGTTAGCACTGAACCTGTAATCTTTTCTATGCACACCTACAACAATATTAGCATTAAATACAAATAACAGAGCTCACCAAATCTATTCAAAACATCATTTATTTCAGAGCCTCTCAATAATTTTATGTAGGCTTAATCAGTTCCTATACATAGATGTTAATTTATCTAAACTGGTTGCCTAAACCCAAGCCAGTTCTTTGGCTACAAGCCTACAGTTTCTCACATGTTCTCCAGAGTAATTCACTGCTTTTGTACTGAGCTGCTTTTAATCCAAAAGAAACGTTATCGAGAAAGAGACCAACTTCCAAACAGCTCCTTGATCATTTACTGCAATTAATGGTTTTGTTCCAGCCCTTTTAGAGAAGATTCTTTTTTAACATATCGAGCCACAAGACTGAATTTGCTTTGGGTAAACATTAAAAGATAATATTAGAAAACCTCTGCCCATTGAGTAACGATAGCTGCCATGAACCGTGCCGGCCTGTCTCAGGCTGGTGGGTTTTATTCCCCCAAGGTAGCCAGGGAGAGAACTGTCCAGCCCACAGCAACTGCTGCTTAAATTGCAAATGCCTGCCCAGGGCTCGGCGTCCCACGCGTTCGGCTGGCCAAGCACAATACCTTTCATTCCTTTACAAAGCCGGGGATGACTGACAGGCCCTCCTTGTCCTAAAGAGGCCAAATTCAATCCAACTCCCTTTTGGGACATCCCTCCTGAAACCCATCCAAATCCTGTCTCTCCAGCCCTGCCTCTGACCCGTCCGTGCTGCGGTAGGTAGTAAGCAAAGCCCTTTTTTCATCAAGTCAATCCCCAGCCCTCCTCAAATGTCATATCTTTTCAACATACCTGACGGGGCAAAACACACCTTGGCTCTGTCTCTGCTGAGGCTGAGCACTCAAATGGCTTTGCCGGAAGCTCAACAATAGCTGAGTGAGGCTGCAGATTTGTTCCATTTGGAAGACCTCAAACCATACCTGCATGGATGGGGTTTCCTCTGAATGTCACATCAGCAGCTGGGGCTCATAATGGTTGGTATATCATCGCTGTGATTGTGGCAGATGAATGGAGTAGCCTCCCTGCAGGTCAGTGAGTGTGGCCCTTGGTCCCACTGCCCGAAATCCCAGTGCTCCAGCCAAGCAGCAGCTCTCGTGGTCGCTGGCTCCGTGCTGGCTCCACTGCTTGCGATGCGCATGGGAATGTCTGTGCTGGAGCACATGCACCAGCCTGAGGGATGCTGGCTGTGAGGAAAAGGGGAGAGAAGCACATCAGCTGTAGGATTTATCTGGAAGCCTGTAATTACTTCATCTGTTTGCTAGCTGTACTCCAAAGAAGCTGCCACTGTGGGTATCTTGCAGTGCCATAGGTCCTGTTTCCAGTCTCATTCTCCCCGCCCTATACCCACATCCTTGGCCGTATCTCACTAAGGCGTCAGAGAACAGGCACCTATGTCTAATAAGGCCCTGTGAGACACATGCACTTGCAAAGCGAAATGGTACAAAGTTCTCAAAATAAACTCCAAGACAAAAATATAGATTTGAAAATAGGGACCAGAGCCACATTCTATTCTTTTCTTGCTTGCAACTTCTCTTTTCATTTTGACTGAAACAGCATCTTATCCTTGCAGCCAGTTTCAAACATATATGTGTACACACATGCATATATACATATCAATATATTCCAATTCTTAGTAGCAGCTGCTGAGGTAACTAAAATTATTTGTACACACAGAGCAATAAACTCCTCGAGTGCCAGGTGCACCATAATAAACTTCCCTCTACTCTGAGTGGCTCCTACTATCAAATAGCTCACACATCCTAAAAACAAAGCCAATGAAGTTCTAGAAAATCACAGAACATTTTTATTCCTAACATCAAAATCAATGTATTCTTAACATCGCAGAACTTCCCCAGGCCAAACACTGCCATGACAAGAAGGTTCACGCACTGGGGATGCACGTTGTGTTCTGCTAAAGCATGGACCAAAAGCAAGCAGATCACAATCCAACATACACATACTCACCAGGATTGTGGATTTATGTAGCCTAATGTAACCTGAATGCCTGTTCATAATACAAGTGCATATCTAACAGGTTATTAAATGTAACAGCTATTGGTTTTTTATGAAAATCAATTGGATTATTCAAACTCTAGAGGAGAGGAAAGTAGAGAAGAGTGTTTCAGTAACATGATCTGCCAAAACAGGACGGAAACTCTTTAATAGCAGCTTGCCAGAAACAATGCATGGCAGAGCCTGCTTTAAACAAGATGATTTTTCAGAATATTGTTACTGACTTTTTGTATAGTGTTAGTGAGGTTTGTGTACACTAATAAAAAATGAAAGCTGCTATTAAAAACAAATCAATGGACTGTACCTGGTTTTGATCACAGGAGAGCTGGCCATTTGCATCGGTATTTGCAGCATCTGTTCCAATTAAGACTTGTTTTCTAGCTTAAAGATATTAGTCCAATCACTAGTGTTCTGTTGAAAACATGAATAGAGCATTGTTCTGGCAGAATGTAGTTAAACAGACTCCACAGACTCTATTAAACAGCTTTGCTGCCCAATTAGAATGGGAAGGAGTCAGGCAGACATGACTGTACTGTGTACCCTCTGTTCCACATGTATTTTTATGGATTCATAGTCAATGAAAACAGTTAACGTGGAACATGTGTTAGGAAAACACCGACTGCATGCTACCTTCGAGCATGACGAATGCAGCATCAAGCAATTTATCGGGGTTTAATGGACACCAAATTTAATGATTAGAATGACTGGGTGTAAAAGAGTGCACAAGAACAGTGAACCACGCTACTGTCATGTGATGAAACAGTCACTTGAAGCTTGGCAATGCTGAATCCTCAACATCTTAAAGCAGACAAGGACTGTGCTCACCCTTGCGTGTTGCATTGAGTAGCTTTAGACCTCAGGCTGACGACCATGGCAGGTAGTGGACTTTTCCAGGTGTTCTGTACTTGACAAAGTGGATACTTACTGCAGACAGCTTGAAGGCTGATACAGGTATACAAAAATACTCAGTAGAGGTGATGTGGTGTCAGAAAGACCTTACTGCATATGATATGAGAGTGGAGATAATAATAAGCAGTACATATTTACCTCATTTAATTGGATAGGGGTAGAAAAAGGCTATAGGAGTGAGAAAGATTTATAAGACACTCCAAGATATAACTGTTGAGAGTGTAATATTTACGGATGGGTAGCATGAAAACAAGGTTCACAGTTCTCAAGAGCTGCCCTGCTTTTGCAATGTGTTTCCAACACCAGAGATAACTGCTAACATGTTATTTTCTGCTTTTTATCAGGGAAAACACTTCACAGCAGGAGAAGACACATGCAGATTTTCTGGGATTTGCTGTTCCTTGCTTTTGGATCTCCACAAAAGTGCCCCATTCACTCACCTAGATCACCTCTACAGATCTGTCCAGGGTGTTGCACTTCTGACAGCTCCTCCTGCGTCAGCTATCCCCATGGTTTTGCCTTGCTGTCCACTGGTGGGTAATAAACCAGAAAGCTTTCATACAAACAACACTGTGCAACACCCAAGGGAAACCATTCTACCTCATGCACAGACTGTTCTTCCCACGGTATTCAGCCTTGCACCTCCAGTGGGTAGTTTTTATGCTGTAGTTGCAGTTTGTCTAGTCAGTTAAAACAGGGTCACTGCAACAGCTGTACTGTGGAAATTCCCTACAGCACCAAGAGCAGGAATCACACCAAATGCTTTGCACAAAAGAAGCCTCAATCCCAAAAAACAACATAACACTCTGGCAACATCCCTTCTAACACACTGCCAGGCTCTGGTCCAAGCCAGGTCAGGGCACTGCTATAGGGACTGCCCACAACATTTTGGGCTCGGTTTCCAAGCCCAGAAGCCACTTAACCTCACACAAAAGCTTTCACCCACTGTGGCCTCTGCCCAAAGCACTTGCTCTGTGCTGGCAGGGCATGGGGACCTGCATGGGCTACCCCTGGGCTCCACAGAGCAGCTCTCTTGGCTGGCAGGAGGACCAGGCCAGCGGGTGCCTGGGGAGGAGGACACCAGGAGAAGGTCCTGCATGAACCAGGCTCCTCACCCAAACCAGTGCACGCCAATGCAGCAGGGGCTGGATGCCTGGACCTCATGGGCAGCAATAAGGCATATGCAGGGAAATGTACCTTGTGTCCCCTGCTGCACTCTGCTAAGGTATTGCACACCCTCCTGTGCATGGGAGCTGCTGCTGCTGCTTTGACTCCAGCTAATTAGCTTTTGTAGCTTTGATGGATGGATTGATTCAG
The DNA here is from genome assembly GCF_004027225.2 of Strigops habroptila. Taxonomy (NCBI): domain Eukaryota; kingdom Metazoa; phylum Chordata; class Aves; order Psittaciformes; family Psittacidae; genus Strigops; species Strigops habroptila. The sequence continues at coordinate 7,653,943 of NC_044292.2, forward strand.
CAGTTAAACGGAGATAAATTAACTGTCTGTCTAAACAGAGTTTAAGTGAGGAGGGAATTCCGATTAGAATCTTATTTCATGCAGTACTGCTCTTCTTTCTCAGCCAATGCTGAGAACCCCTCATGCCTCCCGTGCAGAGGAAGCCCATGCAGCCAGCTCCAGCCCAGACCCGCAGAGCAATTCTTTAGCAATTCAGCAAGCCTGCAGGCCTTCAGAGGACAGACCTGGGTCATGCTCTGCCATATGCATTTGGTACAAACCAATGATGCTGCAATGATTTCTAGATGTTGAAAAACTGGTCTATGGAATTTCATTGCCTAAGACTTTCAGGAGCATCTGAAATGCTTTTTATTCTAAAACCCGTTAGAACATCCAAAACCCAGCAAAAAGTTTGATTTTCTATTCACTCTAAAGGACTTTCATGTTAAAATGCCTTTTTTGTCCTGAAGTGAGAAATACCAATACATGTTTTTAAAAGGTGTAATTACAGAACTAATATAAAAATCTTTAATAACTGCGATAAGGGCTTAGAGAAAGATAGGCTTTGTTAGAAGTGCAAGCATCATTGAAATACCTTAACATGCAAGCAGCATAAAAAAATAAATACAGCCATCACCTAACTATGTTACACAAACATCCATCAAGAAAGATGAATTTTAGGTCATTTCATGTAATTATTAACTTTTAAAGCTGTCCAACTGACAAAATTAAGGCAACAGAGAATGCCACTTTACTTGCCTCCTCATACACTCAACAGTCCTGGAATGGAACCAAGAGAAGAAAAGAAACAAAAACAAGCAAATGCAATGTAAAAAATGGCACTTAACATTTCTGTAGACATGGCCAATGAAAGCTGGCACAGGGACGAGCTTCCCTGGATGCCTCACCTCTTCAGTAATGCTAATGTGCTAGCTGGAAAGGCTGGCCAACTCCTACAGCTACCCTCAGCCAACTTTGTTGTCTCTTTGCTCGCGTGCTAGAACATGTGTGCCCAGGACGGGGGTCACCAGGCATAAAAAAGTGCCTTGTTTTACCTTAAAAATGTAAAAAGGGCGGATGAAGAGCAACCAAGCAGCCTCGAGGTAGGACAAAATACAGGGTTCTCTGGTCTCTTCATAAACAGTCTGACTTTTTTGAGTCAACCTTTCTGAAAAGTCTTCTTCCTCAATCTCACTCAGCTCTGGTTGTCCACTTTCACCAGTTGGCTGTTCCATGCCAGGAGGAGAATTAGATGGTTTTGTGGTTAAAAATGTGATCCATACCCCACTGCCCATATGAAGCGTCTCACACAGACTGCATTTAATCATCTCTCTTTATTCACCTCTCTCCAATCCAGCACAAAATCCACCTTCTCCAAGGGCAGGAGGGTAACAACCTGGCTGGTTTGGTCTGTTGAGCGCTAGGTGCCAAGGCCCAGCTTGACCAAGTGCTAACAGCACCTTCCCCGCAACTCCACACACATTTTACCATCTCTCAGCATCTACTCTGTAAATTATACCCAGCTTTGTGCTATACCACTGGTGTTCTGAAGGGAGGACACTCAGAGGGATGAACATACCCTCAAAAGAGCCAAACAGGTAAAACAGAAAGGGACATCTCTCTTCCATACAAAGCACATTTCTTTTTTACATGTGGTTCTAAACTTCAAGAACCTTAATGAGGCTTAGTCACACCAAGGAGAGCCAAGGGTATGAGATTTGCCTTTTTCATTGAAGAGGCTGCAGATACATTAAAACTAACTACTTCTGGTTTTATGCTCCAGTAGGATGACAAATTCCACTGAAGTTCAGACAGGAATTAAAGCCAACAGACAACTTCTACTGAGTGAAGAGCAAGAGGCAGGCGGCGTTCAGAAGCAGAGCTCTTGGGAACAATCTCATTGCTCTGACCTCAGCATCCCTACAACATGTTATTGTGCATTGTCAGATACCATCATGGCTATAGATACCAACATGTCCCCACTGCCACAACATCTACTAGGCTTTTAATGACAAGCTGAGGGCCCAGCCAGCTTGCTGTCAAAGGGAATCACTTTCATTCACAGGGTGATTTGAAAGAGATATTTTAAGTTTACAAAGTACTTCCAAGCTCCAAGTGTGAATTATTATTAATAGGATATTTTAGCCCATCTGGGTAAACTGTGCAAACAGCAGCAATATTATCCAGGGCTTCTCATGTTTATGCACTTCAAGCAGATCACCTTACTCTCTGTAAGCAAGCGTATATGTCTTTATATCACATTTAACTTTTTTTTCTCCTTCTGAACCTGTTTAGCCTTTTGTTATTATTTTAACTGTTTATTTCTTTAACAGCTCATTATTTTCAGTGGGCTCCTGTGTCTCATTACACACAGTTCAGTTCTAAGCCAGTTTAAGTTCTATGATCTCTTTCCTGCTGGTTCTTGCACTTCCCAGCTACTTAAATCTGAGATGCCCTTTGGTTATGTGTGGCACAAGTAACTTGGATTGTGTCTGTGCTCAGCCTCAGGTGGTGTAATGGTACAAAGCCCCTCAAACCTAATTCTGAATGGAGTCCACAGGAGGGGTATGTCCTGTGATGTCTCTGCCTCAGTTTCTCTATATAACAGTGAGTGAAGCTGCAAAGACCAGCTGTATTCAACAAACAGCCTCCTGACAAAGCACTCTGATGAAGGGATGTGATTTCATCAAGTCTGTAAATGCAGGTGATGAAGCACACAGTGAGTCCGTGCTGGCAGACAGAGCCTCAGTCACACACAGTTAACAGTGCACTTCTAAAAAGGCAGAAAAACCTGAGAGGCTGCAAATGAAGCTGCGAGAGGGGATCCTCACTTCTGCCTGACACTCCACTCTCCTGCCAGGTGCCCGAAGATTGATGTCCCTCCTGCGCAGCCACGGGAAACACCTCTCCGGTGCGCCAACCCAGGCGCAGCACAGCGAGCAGGGCGCCCGACCCCGAGCACGCTCCGCCACAACCAGAGCACAGAGCACAGAGCACCTTCTGGCCTGGAGGTGCCAGTGCTGACAGCAGAGCCAAGGAGCGCTGCATCCAAACTCCCATGCTGAACACACAGATCACGGCCACGACGCATGGCAGAGGAGAAGCCCCAGGGTGCAGCAGGTGAGGCGAATATTGACCTAGACAGTAACGTGCAAAAGGATCCATCATCCTGCCTGCCTCTCATGTGAAAAGGTGTAACATTCATCCCTGTCTTCTGTAGCCTGATAACTTCGCTGTGCACAAACCTGTTCCCAAGCATGAGCATAACAAACCTGCACAAGTATGTACCTCATCTGTTTCAAGTTAAGAATACACAGAAAGACACCCATCTAAAGTAAAGCAGAAGCCTCTGACAAATATATGTATTGCATCACAGGCCTTTCTTTTCAGAACAAGTTATTAAAAAGCTAAAATTCATGGGCCTTTTTTATTTTAATTTGGCTTGCTGAAACAAGCCCCAGGGCCTTGGGGTTTACTTTGTACTGGAGTGACTCAAATTAGGTTGTTGATATAGGGCCCCAGCATCCGGGATCTCCGAGTCAGATCTGCAACAGCACGTACCTTTTCCAAGGACTGCTTAAGTTACCTACACGTGCAATAACCAATGCACTTTGATGAGGCTGAGATTTTGAGGGATTCAGAGGAGAAGATAACCCTGTGCAGCACTCTCAAGCGCAGAAATCACTATTCAGTAGGAACTAGGCCTTCTATCAAGGCCCTTTGAATATCCACAGCCCACGTCTGCCACCCAGCAGGCGGCATCCAGAAGTGGGGACACAGAGTCAATGGTGTCTCTGAAGATTACTGGACAGAGGCACCTCTTTTTATTGCAGCTATGCCACTGGAGCCACAGCCAGTGTCACACAGCATCATGTGGCAATGCACACTTTGCTTTTACCCATCCCTCTCCTTTCCTGAGCAGTTCCCACAAGTGTGAGGCGTGTGGTACGCACTACAGATCAAAATAGCAGCTCAACCAAGGCACTCCTGCAAAAGAAAACTGGTTAAAGAAGAAAAACAGTACTCAAAGAATTTGGGAAGCTGATTTTTAGCCCGAACAAATTAGAGAGAGAAAGGGGGGCTGGGGAGGGCGAGAGGGAGGGAAAAAAAGCCAAGCTCTGGAACCACTGAATTACCCTTAATTCTAGGAGCCTGGCCAATACAGCATACGAATGATTGCACAGACAGTTCCAAAAATGACACATCCACTCCCTCCCTGGCTCACTCATGGCAAAGCCACAGCAATGAGGAGCTCTTTTTTTCTTAATGCCCCGGAATTCCCATGAAAGCAGCAAAGGAGCCAAGGCAAGTGGAGCTCAGATGGTCAAACACTGCAGTAGCGCCCGATATTTAAACACTTCTACAAGCCCTTCAGTTACCAAATGTGCCTCCAGCCAGAGGCAGCCCTTTGCCCAATACCTTCTTTCAAAATAGAAGCCCAGACAAGGCTGTGACCTGTCAGCCCCTCTAACCTGGGTTTTTTTCCCCTTTAAGTTTCACATCCCTTTTCAGATACTCGGCCTCTTACAAAGGAGGCAAGTCTATCACTGGTGTTTTTTTGGAAGGAAAATGTGGCATGCACCTATTTCGTTTCATTCTGTGCCAGGACCTATAAAGTTACTGCGGGCTGCAGCTCCTGCCAAGTTCTAAAGGTGACAGGGCAATGGGCACCCAAAGGACGCTTCTATCAATGCCCTTTTATTTCCCTCTCTTTCCCCTTCCACCAAACTTTTTTTTTTCTAATAGAATTACTCTTATCTGCAAGTGATTTAAACTCCGAGGTTTACAGAAGATTTAAAGAGTGCGAACACAGTTGGAATGTTTTAAACTAACAGTACAAGTTGCATTTTAAGAAAATAATTAACTCCCAGGGGAGGTGCGGTTCTTGGAGCAATGACAGATTCAAGGCTGGCTTCCCCTAGATGGAGTTTCCAAATAATAAAATACCTTGGGTTCCCTACTGGTGTCAGATGAGAACCTGTTAGTGCGCTGGTTGCTAGTGGACTGTCATGGGTTTGGGGGTTTTTTGTTGGGTTTAGGGTTGTTTTTTTCTTCAGTGGGCCCATTAGTGTTTTAAAGACACAGTGCACTGTAGGTAATCTTGCCTGCAAAGCTTTAGCACTAAACATTGTAAATGCATTGAGTTTATGTGTTTACAGCCTTCCCCCATCCCTTCTTGCTGAAGAAATAGAAAACACTTTCCTCTCGTTTTGCCATCCCGGGTTCTTAATGTCTCTGTTCCTGCTGGGGACTTCTTATAGGCTCAGACAGCCATAAAGGAGCACAGCACCCAGCTCAGTCTAACTCACAGTCTCTCTCACGTCCAGCACTAGTGGTAACACAGCGCAGCCACCCGACAAGGTACAAGAACAGATGCAAACCCTCCAGTTTGAAGGCTGCTGCGGCCAGGGACTAGATGGACACCATTTAGTTGTCAGTATCAGACATTAGAACCCTACAGGTACCTTACAAGTACCAGTATGAGTACCAGCTCCATCCAAGTTACGTGCAGCCTACTAAAGTTTAGGACTCTGGCAACACACAGACCAGGCCTGTTCTCAAACACACTCTTCAGCCTCTCAGGGACAGCGCTTTCCACAAAGTTAATTACTTGCAAAACCTTTGGCCATTAACACCCACCCTCCATTCTCCTGCAGGTCGCAGGCTATTAACAAATAAAGTGTCCATGTTCCCTAAACAATGATTTGTTCAAGTGTAGCTTTGATTAAATCCGAAGCCACAACAACACAGGAATCCTACTGCTAATGTCCTCAGCCTATTACTCTATCTGCTAGAAGCAGTTATGAGGTAATTACTTCTTCCCAAACTTTTGTGTGACACTTCATGATACTGTTAGCCATCCCTCAGGCCACTGAATTTCTATGTGTGTATATATATACACATATATCTGAGCCAAAACACCTAGTCATCACAATGAAACATACCCCTCTAATCTGCTAAAGCCAGCACACCACTGAAGCCCTGCTTAAAGACAGTGAGGATCGCTATTTGAGAAGGTTTGACAGTGATCTGCTGTACGAGGTAGGACTTCAGCCAGAAAGAACTGATTCCTACTGAGTAACACACAACCAATGTTAACTATCTCCACTGCAGACCTTAGCAGGCACCTGAGCCATGCAAGTTTACGCACCAGCCTGTTACAAGACTCTCTGTTGGTGCTACTCCATGGATGGACGTAGATCTTCATTACCTTCCTTTCACCCTGCTCTGGAATGGGCTCCATTAGGGACACAGTCCAGCTGCCTCTCCTGTATTTTTCACAGCCTCTTCACACAGCCTGTCTCAAGGCAACATAAGAGCCAGGTCTGGGTCTCCTGGAATGAAGCTGGCTGGAGAATGACACATAACTAAATCTGAACGCATGTACTCACAAAGGCAGAGCCCTCTCAGGCTGCCTGCAGTAGGGATATTTTATTGCTTTCATAATATTTTCCGGGTTTTGAAACACAAACCACATGTTTAATATTTTCTCCAAAATTTACACATTGCACTTGCTGGACAGTGTTCATTCCAGCACCCACAGCCCCTGAGCTTCCTCAAAACCAAAGACACACACCAAAACCTGCTGCTGCAGCATTTGGGCAGCCCTGCTCCTGAGGTCCAAATTCACTAGGTGCACTCCTCGCCTACTTTGATTTTACAGGGCAATAAAAGGTTAATTTGGATTATCTTGTCATCAAGCAAATCACTAACTTCCGAAGGACAGAAGCTTGACACAGTTTGCTGAATGTGGAAGGGAAGAAACCCAACAGTTAGAAATGCTCTAAGCCAAGTTCACCTCGGGTGTAAACCCCTCCAACTTCATCCAGTTCCACTCCAGATTAGTTTGGCCATCTGCAGAACAGACTGAGAACCTCCAGGAGCAAGGACTCCGCCCATTGCCTAGCTGTACAGTCCCTGGTACAGCACTTGCCACCAGAAAGTAGGAATCCTTCTCTTGTACTCAAAAGAAGGGATTTAGAGTCACTAAGTAATTATTTGTTTCTGGTTAGGTAGCAAGAATTGATCTACTCTTCATGTCCTATAAAAACCATATCACATACTTATTATATGTGGGCACTGTGACTGTCCTGCAGGTGGATCACTGCAGAATTCGAGCCCAGCCCACCTCTACCTTCCCAAAGCTAATAATTAGTCAGTTCATTTACTTTGGTTCTCAGCTTTCCTTGATCTCCAGGCCAGTTACTCCATTTATTTCAAACCATAATGACTACTCCTCCTACAGGACTTTCAATTTACTGCTGAATTCTATTTCGTCCCAACATTTCCCTGCAAATTATCTGCTCACTTGTACTTGGGAGACAGAAGAAAAGGTTATTTGGGGTTTGCTGTTTTTGCATGCATATCCAGGGTGCACGATTAAGGTCCTACCTGCTTTGCTCTGGTTACTAAAAGCTGCTAATTATCCTGTAATGGTTTTAAGCTTCTGACCAGCTCAGCCTAGGTGAGAGAGAGAGCTTGATTCTCTTCACATTCCTTGCTAGCTCCAAAACGCATTTGCAGCATTCATTACTCTGGTAGTGAAGGGCAAGAGCAGCTTTGCTGCTGGAGCAGATGTCTCTCTTGCTTTCCCTTACGAAGATATCCAAGCTGCTGGAATGCAAACCAGGGAATCTACCAAGCAGTTGTGTTTGCTAGGTGCTGGGCTGGTGAATTCCTCGCTGCCCCGACCACACAGAGCTGCACTTGGCAGGCAGCTTACCCCATAAAACCTTTCAAAGGGACATTTTCACAAAAGGTGAAATAGCCATAAAGTGGGTTATTTGCAGTTAATACAGCATTTCAGAGGAGCACTTCAAGCTCTAAGCTTCTGGCCACCTAAGGGACTTGGGAAGGATGGAATGGACCAGGGCTCAGTGTACATGAAGATGCTCAGCAGGTTACTCATCACTGTCTCTTACGTATCCTGCTGTGTGTCTTCCCGAAAGAACCTCTAGCAGAGGAAGATATCACAAACCATGCTCTTATCCCACAAACTCAGCTTTGGCAAAGAGTTCATTTTAACTCAAAATTTGAAAGATGATGAAAATCATGTATTTTACTTTGTTACAAGTTTAAGTGTTGGTTTTTTTAGCAGCTGATAGAATCTGGAAGGTATTAGACAAATCCTGTTTCCCACTCCTCATAAGAGATGCTTCTCTGAATACAAGTCTTCCTGGGCATCACCACCAGCGCCTTTGGTGACTCAGAAGTTGAGGCAAGCCTTTGGAGCACTGCTCCAGGAGATAATGGGAAGATTCCCAAATTTTTAAAGCTCCTCGTTCCAGAATAAATGCCAGGATTTTCAAAAGCAGCCAGGAGTTTAGCTCTCCTTGGAACCCCTTGTTCCATCCCTTCAGGAACACTGTGTTTACTGGACGTTATGGGTGTTGTAAAAACAAAGAAATTATCCCGTGCCTTGGGGACAATCACAGGCAATTGTGCTCATATTCACATTCAATTTGCTGCCAAGCAATTTACAGATCAGTGGGATCTACACATGGAAGAACCTCTGTTTGTAAATCATGTCCTATAAGTGAAGGCCAATTCCCTCATGTGAAATCAATGGGAATTAGACACCCAAGTGCTTTTGAAAATCCTGTTAAGTAGCTATTGCATCTGTAGGTTCCCTTTAAAATCTATCACTCTCCACTTGAGTCTAATGGGTGTTGAATCAAGCCCTTGATGCTTTCTGACTTTTCCCCTCACTTCTTCCACCTTGTGAGTACCCACACGTGTCAGGATCCATGCTTCACAGTCCAAAGGGAATAAAGATCTTTGCCATAACAGTTGTGGTGCTTTCATGCAGAGACACAAGGTGAGAATGCTCCTGAAACTTTGCATTTGGTGCAAGAAGGGCCACGAGTCTCCTAGCTCCTCCCTGCCACGTTTTTCTGGTGCTGAACACACTCACAAAGAATGTCATATTCCCATACTAGAAAATTAGACATTTAATGATCACATAAAATACTGGGGAGTTATGTCTGTCCTTACACATTTTAGCGAGCATATTCTCCATGAGGAGCTGTGTCCTCCAAGCAGGGTACAAGCTGCCCTGTGTGTTGCTTTGATTAGGGCTCACTGTAATAGAATAGCAGGTCAAAAACGCACATAAAACTCACATAAAGGGCCTACATTTGTGTGTCAGGGTTATTCTAACTTGATGCTTTTGCAGCCACCTCTCTCACTCTCATTCCCTTACAAGAAAAACAGTAGCTGGCACATTTGTTCCAACTCCCATCATGTCGCAGCAGCGCCAAAATACTTGACTTGTTGTCAAAGGCATAGTTAGACCTCTGCAATGTGATTGCTTCCCCTGACAGATGAATGGCATCATCGAGGGGCAAGGATCAGCACTAGGAATCCCACGTACATGGCCAAGGAAGCTCATGGAGCTTTGTAAAGAGAACTGCTCCCAAGCATGACAGTCTGTCACGCGAGAGGCTGCTTTATTCTTATTGGAAGCAACACACTGTGCAATGTCTTATACCTAGAAAACAACACACAATTGAGCTGGTTCAATATGACACTGATGTCAGAAGTGCCAAATCCGGCTCAGTGCACCAGGCAGAGCATGTTATGGCCATCAGCCCTCGCAGCAGTAGACCTACTACTAGTTTGCTATTTAATTGCTGTCTCCTGCAAGCTGTAGTTTGACTCTTAAATCAACATATTTCCATAAGGATGTAAAACATCTTTATAACAATGATGATTCAAAACCACATTATGTCCAGAGGGAAGTGATATTCACTGGGTGAATGAAAATTGTAAAAACAAATAAATAAATGAGCCCATCCCCAGGGGACAATTACAGTCAATTGCTCTTGTACTTACATCCAATTTGCTGCCAAGAAATTTAGACTATCAGGATTTACACATGGAAGAATCCCTGTGAGGCAAGAATGTCCTAAATGATGGCCAATTTTCTTCTATGAAATGATGATTTGTAACTGAAAATCTCTGGCTATGGCTGTGCAGCAGATATCAGTCTGAGACCAAGAACTTATGCAAACTTCTGATTACAAACATCCTATTGTTACGGCTGGGTAACAACAGTAGCTATTTGTTTGCCATCATCAATTAATGTACTGTATTAGTAAGTGCTTTTATCACTATAATATAATGAAAAATGTGATTTCCTTGTCTTGTGACAAAAGGGACAAAGGAGCTATTCGCATTTTGCTGGGTAGATGAATGTTCACACTTTCAGAGAACAGAAGCCTAAAAGGAACTTGGCGCTCATTACTTTGGATACAGCTTGAAGTGGTGGGGTAACGACTAGAGCACGCTTAACGTTTAACAGATGAAGTAGCTGCATATCCCACGTGGGATACAGGACTCAAACAGGCCTGCTTAATGGATGTGTCATGTAATGTGGCTTCTGAAGAATACACACCCAGAGCTCGAGCCAAACAAGTCTATTTCAGTAGTTACTTTTAGGAACTTAAAACAAGCATATTCTGCAGGACACTGTCAGCTAGAAGCAAAAAGGTAAGAAACCACACAAAGCAGCACCTGGACTAACGTTTAAGCCAAGCCTAAGTGCAAATGCTTTGTTGAACTGAGGGCTAACAGAAGAGAAGCTGCTAGAAAATAATAGCTGCTAGGCAGAAGGTGGTCAGGTCCTTCACTACAGATATCCAGCTTGCTTTGACTTGGCCACAGAGTGACCAGCAACTCTAGGAGGGCAACTCCAAGCTAAAAAGCCATGCTGGCACAAAGGAAAATGAAACAGAAGAGTGTTTAACACAGCTAAACTCACCCCAATAGAAAACAAATGACTGATGAAATAATGGAGGTCCCTGCAGCCCATGTTCTCAAACGTGGGGTTTGGGGCAACCCCTGGCTATTATTTTCACAATACCTTGCATTCATTACTTTATTTAAAAATGGTGTACTATGTCTGGAAAACAGGAAGTAAGCCATAAATCTCTAGTTTAAAAGCCATCTGAAGCCTGTGGACCAGATATGTTCTCAATCAGTAGTCAGGCAGTAAATAAACATTTATATACAGCAACTGCTCTCAACCAGCCTGACCTCCGGCTATTACAGGGCACATAAAGAGGAAATTTGTTTAGTCCCGTAAAAGCCCAGGCAATATATCAATAGATTATTAAAAATGGAAACAATGTAGGCTAATGGATTATATTGATTTTAATAAACATAAGTATATGGGATTCAAAGATAAGAGTCAGATACGACATCCTTCCAAGCTCACCTTCAGGGATAGCTCCTAAACTTCGCAAAACTACATCTGTCAAGAATATCAGCGGCTGCTATTTCTTGCTTTGCAAATCGACATATTTCTGGCTGAAGGACTTCAATTGGAGGGTTTGCATTTTTATTTCTGCTTGTGAACCATGAATGCAGTCAAAAAATAAAACTTGTACATCTTTTAGTGTCGCTGCTGTACAGAATGGATTTCAAGCAATTGCAGGCTGTCCTCAGGCATGTTAGCTGAAAGTACACAGATCCTACTGGGCTGGCTTTATTTTTGTTAGGAGATTGCTCACTCCTGCTTCAGCTACTATTGGTGGCAGACACTGAAGCCTGAATCTCTTGTGTTTTGGGAGCCTGGCAGGATGCTCTGGCAGTCCCAGTGCAGTCCTAAGACGACTTCCAAGTCTGAAACCAGCTAAACACATTTGTACAGTGCCAAACCCCAGCAATCCTGCAAAACAGTCTGATTATTACAACATGTCTTTATCTTTGAAACAGTTGGCACGTGTCAGAATCCTCTGATATTTGTCCACTGCTAGAGTCTATTTAACCTGTGCTATTCTGCGGAGCAGCAGGCTGCCTTTGAAGAGATCCCTTCAGTTTGCCACCACGACTGCTCCCCTTTGAGAGCTGACCTGGGAGCTCAGCAGCCAGGCAGCACTGTTTGAAAACTGACTTTCAGTTTTAACTCTTGGAGAAGGTTTGGGGAAGAACTCAGTTTGTCAGCCAGGCACCCTCAGGGGTGAAGGAATGGGGAGGCTTAACCAAAATACAGGCAAAGGCAGCCCTGCACATCAAATAGAATCAGTAACTGGGACAGAGCTGGTTCTGGGATGAAGTCTACTAACATACTATAAATGTCAGGATAGGGAAACAGTGTGTTGTGTATGATAATAGGATCAATGTGATTACAAGTTTAATATACCTCAGCAATTATATCCAGACTGATGAATTAAAGCAATCCTTGGTGTTAAAGAATGGAACCATGGGCAGAACACTAAGCTGTTCTTCCCTTTGGAGGAAAGGTTTGCCATCAGCAGCAAGCAGAAGTGCATACACCCCAGTTACCTACCACTTCAGAAGACCTAAATTCACACTTTCATTAAAGGCCATACAAAGCAAATTTAAGACCCTAATTATGAACATCCTTAAAACTTGGAGTAACTCAGCTGTAACCTTTGTGGAAGGTTAGGAAACCTTCCTGATTTATAGTAAGGACATGTGTCATGCATTTTATCGCACCAATCCAACGCTACCTGGAAGCAGAGGAATGCAGGGCTAACCTCAAACACTTTATAGAGTTTGGATGTATCCCCAGAAGTTGAATACTTACGAGATAACCATCTGAACTGCCCAAGCTTGTTGACATCAGAAAGAATGGTTACAAGAAACTATTTATCTTTCTGCCTACAATTAAAAAATGGACAATAATGGAACAAACCAAACTGAGCTCCCTTCACTCCGTTGCCAGAGCTGATCAGAAAGTTGTCCAGAGGGCAGACAAGAACTTTTGTCCTCCTCTGTGCACTACTTTCAATTTATTTCCTTGCAAAAGAAGGGATTTAAAGCAGGTGAGCATAGGGGAGCATCCATTTACTTAAAAGATCTGGGTTCCTCCCCCAGACAAAATCCAGTGCTGGGTTTCTTTTTCTGATTACAAACCAAAGGCTGAAATCTTTCTTAGTGTCAACTGTTTTCTAAAGAAGACTACAAGACTAAACTTACAGTAGATCTCTACCACTGTTCATTAGCTCCCAACAGTAGAAATAACACCCTTGCAAAATCCTCAATACCTCACAAATTACAGTAATCTGCAATTATAAACTCCAGTGTTAATGAGGTTTGATTGCCTGTTCTTTGTGATGCCACCCATAAATGCCACTTACCTTTTACAGCATATTGAAGTTAACAATCTGTTTTGAGAAGATCACTAATAGTCAAATGGACTTTTATGAACACCTTTTGTGATTTCAGTTTGTTACCTAGAAACCAAACGTGGCCACAAAGCATTTATCCTCACCATAGAGCTGCATCCATTTGATTCTTCCCATCACTGTGATTTCCCCTCAGCACTGATACTGATCTCTATGCAGGAGGCTGCTTTTCTTAATTGAGGAGAGTAGCATCTGAATTTTTATGCTTGACCTTTAATCAACAGTATTTTGGTACGTCTCTAAGAGGACTGATTGTGTCATTCATATACTTAAAGGATAACGTGCCTTGCAGAGCAGTACAGAAGGCAATAAACAGCTTTTACAAGAGATTAAACACCCAAGCAGAGCTAAAACATTTAGATAACTGCAAAAGCCAGCCATTTCAGGCAGAGGATTCAATTTCTGCAACAGGGGAAATCGTGGACTGATTGACTCGAATCAAGCCTGGATTTCTGCTTTTCTCAGTAGTGGCACTGACAGTCAATCACAACAGACCTGGAATGTATATACCAAGTGACAGCAGTATTTGGGGTGGTTGGGGAACCAATGAACCAAACTGCAACAGGGTTCTTTGGAGAGATGAATTGCTATAAAAATAGTTGGCAAAATATGAACACAAGCTGCTGTAGGAAGAAACAAAAGTCTAAAAACTTACAAGTCTAATTAGACTTCTGTGTTTCATCATGCTTGACTCAGTAGTGATGGCACTTAAAATGTAATGGGCAAATGCAGCTCACTAACTAAGCATCTAAGAGCACAGGGGGCACAAATAACAGCCTGAACATTGTAAGAAGCAGTTTCAGTTGTGAATCCCTCAAACTCCGTGCTTCCCCAGGCACCACTTAACACTGCTGAGGGTACAGAGAAGGTCAGTGAAATCATTTAAACAGCTGGAACATCTGTAGCATCACACCAGCATGGAGGTGGGTACCTAAGATCACCAGGACCTACCTCTTTCAGAGTGTCATGAACTAAGTGTAAAACACATGGAGAAACTGAACTTCCTCCCTTCTCCAAGAGCTCAGAGCAAAAACTTCACTGCTTTTTTATTTTACTTTATTTATGCTTCTGAGTTTCCAGTCAACAGACTTTAAAAGTGACAGTCTTTGGACAGCCACAAGAGCTCAGCATAACGTGTTACCAGTGTCATCTCTTCGGGAGTTATTTTCTAAATCAAAGGGAACCCTTCCTAGCTGGAAGTAGGAAAGGATGTTTGAAGTTAAGAGTGGAGAAAGAAAAATAAACCATTTGTGCCAGTGTGTTATTGTCTCTGTCTCATGACAGATAATTCCCAGGAAACACTCACACAGCAAGTCCAAACCAAGCACTACTTCTAGGTAGGTTCAGCACTGAGGTAACTGCCAGAGATGTCCAAAGCAGACTGTTTTGAGAAGCCTGAGGAAAGTCAGGAACCAGGTTTAATCCCTTAGTTCAGGCCCACCACTGTGGCCTCCACTCCTACACATGGCAGAGGAAATATGTGAGAGATGTTCAAAAGTAAAAGGATTTCTTAAGTTTTCTTCCACAAAACAACCACATTCACCTTTCAGAGCACAGGGAAATCTTTGTTTCTGTAACAGTTTCCTGCTAGTATGCACATCCAGGAGAAGAGAATTAATGCATCTCCTGCCCAAGTTAAGTACATAAAGTGTCACAAAATATTAACGCAGATATGAAGCTATTAGAATAAACCCCACTCCATAAACAGACTTTAAGTATGGGTAACCAAGACAGCAGGGAAATAAAAGGACACATTAAAGTTATATCCCTTTAAAAAAATTAAACAAATCAGTTTTATAGCAAGAGGCACTTCAGAAAGCTGATGTTTGGAAGTCTAAGGCCAGTCAATAAGGCATAGCTAATTGGAGAGCAAATTGACATTCATAAGCTGGCATTTAACACCACCATGGTAAACAAGGTAATAGACAGTTAATGCAGTGGACAAGGGTGGTGAACAGAAGCAACCCAGGGTGAATAATGGAAAAGGACCAATTGAGCAAATTCGAAGTGCAAACACTGTGATTTCAGCCTGCTTAGCAGGATCACTGACAGGCTCACAGCTCTAATAGGCTTATTGGGGTTGTTGTCTTTAAAGAATGAGTGTGTCAACCAAAAAAAAAGGAAAGAAATCTACATAATGGCAAATGAATCCGGGTTACTAAGTGCACGGAGTGATAAGGTTCAGGTGGGTAAATACTAAGGGCTGCTTAGCACTGATAGATGTCTGAAATAACAGCAAGCAATCAGCATGCGACTGGCCAGTGCATTACCTAATGGGGCATTATATTAATATAAAAATTATGAGGAATCAAAAGCCAAAGGAGTCACTGGAGTTAAGCTCTTCCTGGCACAGAGGCTCCTCTTCTCTTAAAGGTGTGCTGCTTTCTATGGTATGGAGACAAAGTAAATGTGGGAGGGTTTGAGACCACTTTCTCATCCACTAGTAACACCGACAGGCTCATTAGGGTTATACAGCCTAGTATTTTGCCAAATGCGCATCGTGAACTCTCTCAATGCTTCCTGCATCCATTATTCCTTCCGGGTGAATCAATGCATACGTCTCAGCATCATATCCACACCAATGGAAAGGTTTTTCATAAAGCATGGACTCACCACAGGCCTTAAGCTATTCCAACACTGCTGTTGCACAGGCTAAAACTGCACAACCTGACCAGTACAAGTTTTATAGGGCCTTTTCTTTAAAACTGGTGGGAGGATTTGAGAACATTGACTGGAACAAGCAAAGAAGTGATATTTTCTTGCCTTTGAGACAGCTTTAGGTCTGAGAGGGGAGAAGCAAGGACAGAAGATACAAGATAGGGAGAGCCAAGGCTGGAGCTAGAGATGAGTTTAATTCTCTCACTCCAGGCCTTCAAATACAGAAACTATGCTCATTCTAGGCAGTTATGAGTAAAACAATTTTTGGTAACCAGAAAGTTTGATTTCTCAGCAAGAACCATCTCCACCACATCTCACCAGAACTCACTCAGAAAGCCAGGGGCTGAGTTCAGAAGTGATTTCTTTTGGTTAAAATTCCAATCAAGTTTGATGTTCAAGAATACCTGACCAGCTTTTACAGTTTGTGCTTTCTTTCAACGGGCTCTTTAGCTACTTATGTATAGCTGATTTTGTGTACCTTCCATTGTAATTGCATTCCATTAAACATCTTTCTTTCCAGGGTTATTCAGGTAATAGGAATTCCTCCCCTCCACCCCCATTGGTGCTAGGATGTGTCCAAGGCCTTTGCCCAGCCCAGCCCAGCTGGAAGAACCAAGAACAGACCCTCACCCCACGCAGGATGTGCATGATTTTTATCATCTAGCATCTACTATCAGGTTACGCCTTTGCCAGACTTCCTTATCCTATGCCCTTAAGTTAAGCAACCATCATTGCAACAGTTAATACTAACAATTTACATGGCGTCTCAGGCATTTTGTCTAAATTAATGAAGTCCAGCCATTACCAATTAACATCAGGCTCTTTACTCCACTCCTCTGAAATCTATTAGTGTTACCGCAGCGCTTAAAAGTTTCCGTTCGACCATGAACAAGTCCCTTTGCCATCCTATAGTTTGGATCAAAAAGATACCTAATGCTTGCTGTACAACTTCAAACTTCTTTTTCTGGGTTTACTGTCTGCTTGCAGAGAGAAGACCACTTCACAGAGGGTTGGTAATGATCCCCATATGCCACCTGACAAGGCCATGATCTCTGCTTCAATTCCCTTCGATCTATCAGCTCCTCTCAACGCCTTTGGCCAAGAGCCTCTTGGAGCACTGACGGAGTGATTTCTTTTGTGGCAGTCCCTGGCTTTGTTTCATTCATTGATTGATCTGGAGCTGCCAATTTAGGGCTGCCCATGATTTTCTGCAGACAGTTACCTGCTGTTACCTTGTCCCACAGAGACATCTTTTGGAGCTTTTCTTGATTAACACATTTCCTCTCAACTCTGAATTCTAGACCTAGAATTCAGGGCAACTATAGAACAGAAGACAAGCAACCCTGCTGCTAAATGCAAACCATTTCTAGCATCTATGTTTCAGATGTTAAGCCTGTTTTTGAATCCCATTACTCTGATTTCAATTACTTTACCATCTTCAGTAGAGTTTTCCCTGTTTCCACCAGAACTGGGGTTTTTGTTTGGTTTGAGGTTTTTTAAACCTGACAAATTTCCTTGTCCCCCTCCCTGCTCCAGGCTGTATAAAACTGTCTTCCCCAATGCCTCTGCTCTTCAGAAACCTGGATCCCATCCAGTCCCAATTTAGCCCTTGAAGACTCTTAAATATACCAACAAGACACTTTCTGTCATCAAAAATATTTTTGTGTTCAGACAGTCCTCGAAATAGACCTGGGAAGCTTTTTAGCTATGTCTATATTAGGGGGTGACTAAACCAGAATGGATATAATAAGCAGAAGCTTTTTGTGACTGAATAAGGCAGATTTTTTTTTTCTCCAAGCAGTTCATAGCTGGATGTGGGACATGGGATGAGCAGTGTGGAAGCTGCATCACTAACAGAAAGAAAGGCTTTTGCAGTGCTGGAGACTGAGCTGCATTTCCTCCATGTGTACACATGAAAGCACACGTGTGAGGAAGGATCTCCAGTATTTTGTGCTTCCTAACAGACTCCACAGTATATTAATGATAACCTCATTTATTTTAGCTGGTATACACTGTGCTCATAAGGCCAATATTGATAGTTGTCTGAGTCTCTTAAAGCCTGCAAATTAACTAACTACACACACCTAAATCACGGAAGCACAGTTGTGAAGGATGCTTTCTCCAAAGCATTGCCTCATGTAATTGATGACAATAGCTTCCTTTTTAACTGGTTGCTGCTACGTAGAGTGGAGGCAGCATGAATTGCATATCCTCTATTGCTAAGTGACAGCTAAGATTAAGCAGATGCTCACTAGGGTATTATCCCTTGTGCAAACAAAGGATAATTTCCTTCATAAGCGACCTGACCCATAAGAAATTGTGTGGGCTGTGCCATCATTCTGAACTTCTTCCCCACCAGACAGGATGCACAAGGACTCTCATTTACCTCTCTATGAACTCAAGAAGGACCTTGCTGAAGTTAATGAGATTGTACCTGGTTAGAGGAGGCAAGGGGATAATAATGTAGGAAAAGCTGAAGACCTGCATCTAGAACCTCTCACTGGAAGATGACAATCTCGTGAAAGGATGGTAGTGACAACACGTTATTGAACACTGAATATGCAATTCTTTGCCTACTAAGAGGAGACAAACTGGCCTAGAATAAGGACATAAAGGACTAGACAGGAAGTCATGACAAACCTCTGATGGTCACAGTCCTACTGATCCCACAGCACAGCCTTCTTGAGCATCACTTTGCAAACTCCTCAGTTTGAGTTTGCCACATGCTCCTGGTGAACCCCAGGCTGAGGGTGCTGTGGTTCGCCCACCTCCACCGTGCAGTGTTTCACTATGAAATCCAGGCTTGGTCTGCCTGATCATCTGCCTGCCCTGTGCCAAGAGAGGAAGCCCCCAGCAGCACCAACTGGGACAAAAGGCCTTTCCCCCAAACAATTCCCAATTTAGAAAGCCTCCAGACAGGCTTCTGTCCCATGCAGACATGCTAGCCCTGCTTTAGAGGCTTTAACAAGTTTATAGAGACAGTTGCAGCACAACAGACATCACACTTAATGAGAGACTGTTTGCTCAGGGGGCAAGAAGCAGAAAGGCAACTAAAGAAGTGAACTGGGATATAAAAGATCTTGAAGTTTATTTTACCCAGAGTTAAAGTAAGGACTGCATAGGGGTAGTTCATTGTTCTGTTTTCATAAAGTCATTTAAGTAGCAAATGGCCCCTGAAACTGATACTATGATTTGAGTCATGTTGGAAGACATATTGAATTAATGATGCAGGTGTGGGTTGTTGTTCCAAAAAACTTTTTTATAGCAACAGTGGGAGAGGAGAAGGGGGGGGGGGGGGGGGGAGTTAAATGAAAAGATTTGGTCTATGTTATGTTTTTCTAATATTTGAATTTTAGCTAAGATTACTCTTTCTCCTCTCTTTAGTATATTGTTTTAAATAAAAAATGCTAATAAATCTTGAGAGAAATATGTCATAGTGGAGTTTAAAAACTGTAGTGCAATATATAACAGTTCATAAAATATTCGATTCAAATAGCCAAAATTGTAGTGCATTTGGACCAGAAGTAGTTAACTGCAGGAACAGCATTTTATTAGCTACTAAAATTAAGAAAGAGCACTGCTGTTTCACAGCCAGATAATTAAGTACCGTTTTCTCTTTTTTAATACTATAAAATTAAACTTCCTGTTTAAATGGCCTGGTGGGGACTGTAGGCAAAGGGTCGTCTGATGAGCCCTCCGGGCAAATCCAGAAACACAACATAGCACTTATTCACACAAGACTTTAACAGGGTGGAAAACACTGATTGAGGGGAAAAAAATGCTGCAGTAAGCGAAAAATTGCAGGTAATAAATCAGAGATCCATTTTTTCACATCATTTTGGCTAATCCATTAAAGCTCGGTGCAAAGGAATCTATCAGAAACAGAAGCCACTGCCTTCACTCCTCCGTCTCCAAATGTTATTAAACATGTATAAGCAATGAAAGAACTCAATTAAACCCAGCTCACTGATGAGATGTCCCAGTCACGCCTGGCCCACCAGCTTCTCCTGGCTCCTCTTTGGTCACTAAAGGTGTTCTTTAGAAGGGATTACACTAGTGCTTCATTAGGCTGGAAGTGTTCTTCGGGTTGTTTTACAATGCGGCTTATCCACTCTGTCTCTCTCCCAATGTCTACCCAAACTCACTTGTTAGGAGCAGAGTAACACGTAGGTTAACAACCTCCAGTAGGTGCACTCCTGTCACCCATCAGTCGTACCCTGCTGGTAATCTGTATGCTGCGTAAGGAGGCTATTCCTGTTTTAACTGCAAAGCACAAACACTGCAAAGAGAATGACCCCCAGCTTCACAAAGATGAACACGAATTCTGACAGTCTGTAACTAAACAGTGACTTTACACTATGCTGCATGCTATTAAATGAAAGATTTCCATACAAAGCAGGCAAGAGCCTCACCATGAACCACCCAGCCTGTTTCTGTATAAGGTTGTTTTTATTTGTTTGCATCTAACATGCAACCTGCAGATGCAGCATGTTGGTGCACCACCAGGCAGCATCTCCTCAGGAACAGAGCCCTTCCCTACCCAGAGGACGAGATCTCAGCAAGGATGCTGCACACCTGATATGCTCATGCACGACAGAAAAGCCAACCTACTGTCAAAGTCACTGCTCAAGATGCAGTTTACTTTCTATTAAAAGCTGCAGATGTTAAAATCACCCATGACGGCTTATGAAGTACTAAAATACTGTCTTCAGTCTTACCCAACAAGTGCAACTGCTGTTGGGCTGCTCAAATACTCCATGTTTTGCCCAAACCCACATACTAATAAAATGCTTCCACACACCACAATTACTGAAAGAAATAATAATATTATGGTTAAGGCACTTTATTAGGATTTGGGAGATCCAAGACCATTCCTTCCTTTGCAGATGGTGTCTTTTGGACCCTGCGCAAGTCACATGGTGGGAATTCATCCCCACCACATCCAGATAACCAGGTTCCTGGTTTCAACTACTCACCAAACTGCTTAAATCACTCCCCAGCCTACGGAATGATAGATGGGACAATTCACCTCTTCTTAAAAACATATTCAAGATGTGGGGTTGATGGCCCCTCAGTACATGCCTACTTATATGTGTAATAATACTATTCCCTTTGCTCCAGAGCACACGGATTCTTGGAGCCATGATCCCATGCACAGATTGTGCTGCTGGCTAGAAGGAGCCTACAAATATGAGCTTATGGCTGTTCTGTATGAACCACACATTCCTCCTAGTAGGACTTCTGCACCAACTTGTAGGAGTGGAGGATCAGAAGATCTGATTCATAAAGAATTCTGTGATTTTAAAATTCCTGGGTTTTTAGCTGAGAGTAAAACTCCAAAATACCCAAAAGCAATGAAGCAATTTATGCCTGGGTTGATTGAAATATTTTATTACATCAAAACACTCCTGCAGCTTCGAGTTTCCAACAGAACATGTTCATTCTACAGCAAAATTTGAGAAGAAATCACTGAAAATCCATAGTGACAGTTGATAACAGCATGAACATGTTCTGCTTTATTCTGCCATTGCTTTTGCTTTACATATTTCTTCTGAAACAAAAAAAAAAAAATCAGGAAAATCTGACTTAGCTTTATGAAGCATTTTGATGTAATGTGGGTTTGGCAGCAACTCTGTCTAGCAGCAGAGCATCACATTTTGTTTGCAAAAAAGTCTCGGAAGAATGTGGGAACTGCTTTGCTCAGCTTTCCTCATTGATTGGAAGTTACTACTGGTCCCCTGCAGAAATCTTGAGAGCCTAAAGGAGTGGGTTGGCTGCGGTTTTTTTGCCTCCCAAGAATACAGGGAGAAAAGAACAAGGGATAGATCATGTCAATCTCTTTTGTTATGTTTCCTCATGCATCTGGGTAAAATGCACGTCATGAAGCATCACTGAATCCCCTCATGAGAGCCAATAGATGATTTTTAGGTCATCTCACCTGGAAGTGAAATGAAAAGAGCCACCCAGCATCCTATCAATTCTGCCACGCACACAGCTGTCCACTCAGCAAAACAAGGACATTTCAAACACACTGAACTTGTTCCATGGCAAACAGCAGTTCCTACTGGAAGGAATCAATGTGCAGTTTCACAAACAAAGACAAAACAAACAGTCCTTCTTCCAGACACTGAAAACAGTTTCCCCCATGGCGAGGGCATCTCTCCTGCCCAGCCCAGAGAGCTGGCTAGCTCTGCCAAGTGCCATTAGCAGGGAATCTCTGCACTATCCAAACTTATTTTCCCGGTTTAACTTCCCATGTGTGTTTTTGGCCTCTCTCAAGCATCCTGCTTTGCCAACCCCAACTGTCCACATAGGATACAGTAGCTGTGAAACTTTATGGAAGGCTTTGCTTGCAAAATCCTTTTGTGCAGTACGGTAACGTAACACCACATTTTCATAGCGAAATACATTTCAAACCTTAAAAGAGAAAATAAAGGCTTTTATGTTGCTATTAAGTTTGAGCAAAGCCTGGTTATCAGATTTCATCCCTCTGTTCTTCTGGGGCCGTTGCATCAGATTGCTGGCCAGATAAGCCACTGAAACTGCAGGATCTCCTTCACGCATCCCGTGCACGGCACCCAGGGAGCTCTCCGGGAGAGACTAAACACTCCAACCACGCTGCAGCGAAGAAGTGCTTTGCATTATAGCAATAATAAACTACTTCTAGAAGTAAAATCACACTATGTAATGTTTAGTCTCATTTAATCTAATATTGGTTGCTAATGGGCTCTGATCTTGCTTGTATATGTAAGGAATTCATTGCAATTGGTCAAGTGTTGGGATTAGCTTTTGTGTTTCATCTGGAGCCCTCAACACTTGATACCCCAGTAGGTCAGCACAAGGTACTTTTAAAATCAAATATCAAGAGCTGAAAAACAAGAGTTATAAACTAATACCCTAAGGGGGTTTTCCCAATTTATTTCCTATTAACTTTAAAAATGATAGCAAACAAAAAGATGGACAAGGACACTCAGCATAAGGGTATATGTTTGGGAAAGGCATATTTAAGTTCTTTCTGGCATATTTATTTTTAGGAAGTGTCAGAACACAGCATAAGTATTAACCCTGTGTTAAGAAGGGTTGTGAGAGAAAGTAAGCAGCAGAATAACTTCCAGATTCTGATTTGTTGGATTGCAGAGGGTTAGACAAGATCAAACCCCACTGCTTTAAGGAAAAATAAACTCTTTTGGTTTCTTGCTTGGGCAAAACCAGATGCAATTGCTTTCATCCAAAGGAGCATCCTACCATTACAGTAGGATAGAAATGCTAAAAATGAACAAGATTGTCTCAGATTTTACTCTTCCACAATTTTTTCATACATTCATTTCACTTCACTCTCAGATATCTTTTCCCCAATTTGATTCACATGGTTCTCAGCTGTACTGAACTTTATCAAACCGCAATTTCAATGCTACACACCACACTGGAAATACAAGTTGGCAATATTCATCATGCTTATATACATAGAACAGATTTTGATACAAAAAGCCATGTGGCAATACATAAGCACTGGAAATGCAGTATTATGAAGTTATTGTTGAATAAACGGATTAAAAGGAATCATGTTTTGTATCAGACTGATTTTGAATTAGATACTCTAGAATTGTGACCCATTTGATTTAAACAGTGGAGTAACAGCAGAAGAAGGTATCTCTATTGAGACTGGTATGTACTTCAAACACTCAGTACTGTGTCTCTTCCTCTTCCCCACTTTTCTGTCATTATAAGTAATGCAATTTTCCTGAAGTTCCCTGAAAATGGTGTTCCCTACAGCAGGTACACAGCACCACGGCTTCAGAACCAAACCCTGCAGCTCTCAGGGCTGCTCCCCCACGCAGACAGGTTGGGCTGAGGGCTGGTGAGCTGCTGAAAGCTCTGGCCAGCTTTACTGAAAGTTTCTTTTAAACACAGGAACAGCTCAGACAGACTGTCAGTGAACCTCAAATAAATTTCAAGCCCCCAAACCACACAGGCATGCACGGGCTGGGCGAGTTTCAGTGTGGAATTTTAAGGTTCATTAGCACAGTGAAAGACCTAAGAAATGGCAACTCATGAAGCCCCTGAAATCCATCCCAACCTCCCCCTACACCAAACACTGCTCCAGACACTACCTGCCTAGGTGAAACCTATTCCTCTCTTTAAAATTCATTTTTATTGTGCAGACCCGCTCCCTTCAGCGTGTTCTTTTCTGAATGCCAGGCAAACAGAGCAGTAATCTCTGCATGAGACTCCCTAATTGGCAGCAGAGCACTGGCCCAGCCAACATCTGCAGCTGGTTTCAGTGATAATAAATCAGGGGCGGGGGGTTTCAGCATGGCAAGCTGCCAAGGAGCTTTCCTTTCCCCATTTAGCCAAGAAATGGGAAGACAACAGGGAGGACTGGGGCAGCTCCGGTGTGCAGAGGGAGGAAAACAATCAGGTCTATCTACAGACAGCCATCAGTCTGCACTTAGACTTGCAGCTTTGCAAGAAACAGGCTGGACCACGTCACACAACCCTGACAGCAAATGCCTGCCTTCCACACTGAGCACTGAGTTGCCCAGGAAGCCTCAGAAATATCAAACATTAAACCAAGGGCACAACTGCAGGAGCAATTGCTTCCCAGAAATGAAGGGTTCCTACCGCAGTCCTAAGAGGATTTCAGAGCTGCCAGAGTTCATGGTTGTTCTGTGATCACCTAACACTCACTGGAAACACTCCTGCAGACACGTTTACAATCATCAGATTGGATGCTCAGCCCCAAATGCTGGGTTTCTCCAGATGCCTGCAGCACTGACAGCTCAATGCAGTCCTTTGCTCTAAATCCAGGTGGAACAGAAGCCATGGACGGGAGGTGATCCTAATTCTGAGCAGGGAAATTCAGACTAGGAAAAAATAATCAAAGGCTGAAAGAGTTGTCTGAAACAACCAAGAAACTGGAATTTGTGGCCAACAGAAGAGAGCTGTTAACTTAAATCCTGCTGATCCCTGCAGCACAGGTTTCTACTGAGTTTTGGGGCAAGTTATTTTAAACCAGGTTGCTCAGGTATTGAACAATACAAATGATTCTGGCTGTAAAGGCCCAGGCACAGAGCTCTGCTTACTGCACATTCAGATTCACACCCCAGCCATGCTCTTGCATGGATTAATAAAACACTTAAGAGAACACATTCTTAATTAAAACAGTTTGGTCTCGGAGATGTGAATTACAGGCTACAACTTCCATTCATTACAAGTGTAAGTAACCAGGCTGGTACTCATTTTCTCTTTGCAGCAAAAAGCCCTTAAGCAAGAGAACTTCCCCCTCCCCAAGCCCCCCCAAAAGAGAAGAGAAACTGGAAAAGAAGCACCAAGTGATTGGAGCCTTCCCCAGGAGTGGCTTGAGCTGGAGGTATATATCTGCAGTTGGGTAAAACCAGCTGAGCTCAGCTAAGTCCTTCTGAATCCCCACGAGCAGTAGCTTGTGTTGCACTGGAGAAGCCAGAAGAAGAGTCTGAGCTGCAAGAGGAAGACCTCAGTTCATAACACAGTGAAAACCACCTGCCCATTCTGGAAGCCCTCTCCATTCAAAGAGCATGAATTGTCTCTACCCTTTGAGGTGGCTGGTGTTGTACCAACTCATTCTGGCAAACGGCTTCTACTGATAGTCTTCACAGTAATATTTCCATCCTCAGAGCAAGCCAAACCACTCACTCTCCAGGCTGCCCCTGCACCAACCCTGTATTTGCACTAGGATGCCTTCTGCAGCCTCAGGTATTTAAGGCACTTTGCAATCTTCATTCTCAGCTCCACCCATCACATCTGGTTTGGTCCCAGCCCTCCCTTTAACCTTAGCACCTTGCCACCTCATCCTGCTGTCTCCTGCTGCTGAAGGTTCCCCTACCAATGTCTTGTACAACCATTATAAGAGTTGTCTTCCATAGTAAACATCCACCTCATTTACAAGGTCACAGTTATTGTTAGTCTGAGTACAGTTAATGCAAGCAACAAACCACACTGCTGCAGTGCAAAACCACTAAAGAATGCTGACGAGTGGTTCAGCCATGGGAGAGTTCAGTCCTTTCAAAACAGCAACAGTAATTAGCACAATTAAGAATGCATCTGCCACTCAGTGCAATGCCACCCTTGCCAGCTGTAAGCAGTCAGGTATCACACTGCTGGGAAGCAGCAATTCACATTTGCAAAAACAACGTCTGGCAGGAAGTATTGCTTGAGCTTATTTAAGCTTTAAAACCTGTGGAAGGAGCTGTGCACGATACCCTGTTTGAAGGCATTTCTAATTTAAATTAATGACCTGAAGGATATCTCAAGGCAATAATGATCTTATTGTACTAAATCCTGCAATAGCTGAAGTGAATTATAAATTCCTCTAACTGATTTAGTGGTTAACATTCTGAATCGTAGCTAACCAATGCAATGCTTGCTGAGTTCCAGCATCAGATTAGATGAAACTATATAGGCTGTCCTCAACCTCCCTGGCTGGTTTGGAACAGGCAGTGGAAAGCAGAGCAGCCCTGGAGGTGATAAGCCTGGACTGCTGGGAAGGCAACCACATTCCATCTGGGCTCCTCCTTTCCAACACTTACCTACAGGGATGCTGGAGCATTCTAGAGCAGAGGAACTGACTTATGGACACCAAGCAGGAAAGTGAGCTGACCAACAAGATGAGCCCTGCTCCCCCCAAAGCCAACTGGAGACTGACTTTATAACAAGCATGATTTGCCTTGAAAATCCACCCTGCCCACACCATTTGCTAATGGTGAGGACCATTCTTGCTCTGGTGATGATTTGCACATTTGTAAGTCCATACATCATGTGTGTACAGAACACAGTAAAAAATAAGATGGATAAAATTTCCCTTTGAAAAGGCACAGGACCAAATTGCCCCTGAAAAAAGTGCTTTCAGCAGCCGAGAACAGCAGTCTGGTATTTTACTTGCAGGCCAAACTGCACATGAAGCAATTTGGCAGGTCTTGCATTTTGTACCTGTTTCAAAGACGTTATGGGTACACAGGTCTTCCTCACTGCATAATCCAAGGGATTTATGAACAGCTGGAACAGCCCATTTTATACATCATCTGCATTTTCCCAAGTTTAGCCATTTCTTATTCTGTTCAGGATGCCATAAACAAAGCATTTACTCCATACACAGCTCTATTTTAAGCTCTAAAGATTATTATTAGTATTAGGTTTTGTGCTCTGTTCTGAACCTAAACAACTACCAAGCTGTAACATGTGACTTAGTAAAAGTATTAGCAAATCCACAATCCATTTCCAAATGAAACCTCAACAGGTTTATTGTTGTGATACCTGACTGGGAGGAAGTCAGAGTTTTCAACTCCTTTTCCTTTTGAGCTGAGCAGATTTGTTTGAACCCCTAATTCAAAACACAGCTTTAACTTTCCCAGCCCACATGGCAAAAACCCCATTGGTGTAAGTAAATCACCAGTACTTAACAATTAGTCACTAACAAGAACCTTGAAGAAGTGAACTACTGAGCTGCTTGTATCTCTGGCTATGATCATCCTTACAAGACATTCCAACAGTGAGTAACCACCTCTGCACACCCCTCCACATCCCAACGCCAGCCCCAAGCACGAAACACCATTGCTATAATTGTCATTATTCTTTTCACCATTTTCTCTACTTGTGCCTAACAGCTCACGTCAATGTGGAATCAAGTCACTACTGAGAGACACCAGGATGCCACATAACAGCCACACAACATAAAAATCTTCCTGTCCTGTAAATAGCTAATTTATTTCCCTTGTTCCTCTCCTTCCCACTGTATACTTTATTATTTTAAGGCTCTTTTCTCAGGGATAAACTTTGCCTCCCATTATTTCTAGCTCGTACCCAGTGTTGAAAGCCTGAAAAAAAATGATAAATTAAATGAGAAGGAAATGTTTAAGGGTTCCTATTCATAACAAAAATACTTAAGGCAGCTTGGGCCATGAATCTTCCACCAGCAAGCTGAGATACACATAAAGAACCTGATTCAGAAAAGAGTGTGGAGGACTTTCATGGATGCCTGCTGTTCAGTGGATTTATGGGGGTAGAGGCTGGTATGTGGGTAGAGCCCAGGCAAGTAATTAGTTCCTTGCAGAACTCCAATATGGAGTTAGCTTTTCCAATTGTTCAAAGGCTTTTTACCCAAACAGTGGGTCAGCAATAAGCAGGTCTGCCTTCACGCTGCCCAGTGTCTGCTTGCTCTGTGCTGAACGCTGCACTCAACTACTTGCCTCTTATGTGTGAAGATTAATGAATGATTAAGTCTTGGTATTTTGTCAGCAGAGACACGTGCATCTCATTACAGGATGCAGGAATCTGGCAGCAAAGTCCCATGGTGTTTTCCAAAGCCACCCAAAGGTTTTGTTTGGTTTAATTTTCCAGTTATGCCCAGTTAATAGGGATTAACTTACAAACCTCATTTACCTTTTTCTATATATGTCAGCTCTTGAGTTAACGTAGTGGGGAAACTGCTAGATCCATAAATTCCACGGATTTAAATCATGTGTATTTAAATCATGTGTTTACTCACGGAACAGGAATAGGCCTGGGCTACGGCAGAGAGGTGCCCCGTCATCATGTCTCATGCTGACACAGAGGACCGCCTTTTGGGTTTGGTGCCCATCATCTGTCCTTCTGATGGTCTTCAACAAATGTCAGCTCCTGCCAACGAACCAAAGTTCTGGGTTAGGGAGTTTTTACTCCTGGAAGCCACAGACTGAAGCAGCACCACCTGTTTTGCCTGAGGGAATCAGACATTGTGGATAGCTCACTTTGAACTGCTCAAAACACGCCTGAGAAGCCACGCTGCTGTCCAGGAGACAGCAGAGCTGAGAGCTGGTGTATGACAGCCTGGATAACCAGACCTGGAAACAAACTAAGTACACATTAATCAGCCTGTGTCTGGATGGAGGGGAATAAAACAATCTTTAAGCATGCATAAAATGGTGAAACATATTCACCCTTAATTTGAACCACCTCAGCGTTCAGCTGTGCTGAGCACCAAGACCTTCATGTGCAATATCTCCTAACATCCAAATTTGCCTGGACTTTCAATTATCCAGACAATAATGAAAACATGTTGGTGAGGCAAGCGTCAGGTTACAATCGTGGATTCCTGCTTCAATAACAGCCATAAAACAGAGACCTAAAGCATGTTTTTTGCTTTTTTTCCAAACATTAGCAACTCATCTGATACTTAGGCCAAGGATCCAGTTTCCTGCAAGCTGATGACATGTGAGACCACAACCCTGAGGCTGATATTAAATTATACATATATACATATATAAATATACAGAAAGAAAACCTGTGAAATTACAGACACAGATGTGTTATTGGTGTCATAATTTTTTTCCATTAAACACCGTATTAGGTTTATCCCCTTTCTATACTTGAAAATCTTCACATATAAAAGATGAATAGCAACTTCTCAAGGGGATCCTTGTGGTTTAACCTTGTTACAGGAGGTCAAATGCAACATACAAACTATATTGGTACAAAGATGACTGTAAAATGGAATTAGCCTTTTGCTCTCTGTTCAAATGGAAAGGAAGAAAATGTTCACATTTCTGAACCACTCCTGCTTCAGAACCCCAAAAGGGACTTGTGCACGATGGTCTTGGTGAAGCTTGAAGAACATGTTTTGTAGAGAAAGAACTAACAAAGTGACACACAGATCCTGACTGGCACAAGATTACACTTTGGAAACACCGAACGATAATAATTTAGGGTTGAAGCAGACCAGATTCCCACACCTTCTCACTGCTAACCCCCACTTTAATCACGCTCTTCTCCTCTCACACACATGCAACTCAGCTGCTGGGCTAACATGGGTACAAGTGTCTGTGACAGCACCCGGTCTCCTGTGCAGCAGGAACACGAGACTCCTTTAAAGAAAAAATTAAGGAAAGAACTACCACAATAAACAGAGGTGGTGTGAAGGGGTGTTGGAAAGAGGACTCAACTTCTTGTCCACTCTACCAGCCCTGTGCTCTCCCCACACACAGCCCAGGAAGGTGAGTCTTCATCTGCGCTCATTCCATTCTCTAAACCAGGCTCATGCTCTGAGCCAGCTCTTGCGCGTTTATGTTGACCCCATGATTTCAGAAATGCCTAGTTTCCAGCATGAGAACTGCCTCATTTTCAACCTTTCTTCTTGAAGATGCTCTTGAGATGAACAACAACAACTGTGCTACTGAAACAAGGGCGAGACATGGTGCAGCAATGCTGGCATCGATTTGTGACAGTTAAGCAGTGTACTAACTCCTGACATGCCATTTTTCATGATGCTCTTCAGTCTAGAAGGGCACATCCAAAGGTTCCCTCTCACCTTCCTATGGCTCACCTATATGGGCAGATAGCTAGAAGGAAGGAAGCTCTTTGGGTTCCTAGAGGAAAGGGCCAGACATACCAGCAACAGCTGCAGGAGCACAGAGCATCCACAGCAAGAGGAGCACCAGCAGCAGGGAGAAGGCAGAGGCAGCACCTTCACTGCTTTATGAGAGGTTCCTGGCCCAGCACTCATCCCACAGCTGCTTTCCCCAGGCT
Organism: Strigops habroptila; assembly: GCF_004027225.2. Lineage (NCBI taxonomy): Eukaryota > Metazoa > Chordata > Aves > Psittaciformes > Psittacidae > Strigops > Strigops habroptila. The sequence continues at coordinate 7,684,269 of NC_044292.2, forward strand.
GCCACAGCCAGTGAACAACCCGCAGCACCTGAGCCTCCCCTTAGCTGATTACCAGAAAGGTTAGGTCTTCACCTGCAGGATAAGCCACAGTGTAGAGTACAGAACAACTAGGCCCATGTGGAATTCACAGATTTCTTTCTCAGCTCTATTAAAACATCACTGCTAACACTGTAACAAAGAAGGAAGCACTGGTAGGTAATTTGAGATATTACTGATACTCTAAAACCCTGGGACCTGTTATCCAAGCCCACTGCAGGGATCCAGAGCAATGAGGGCTGAGAGCCTGTGCCCCAGGTTTTGATCAGGAGTTCCTGTGCTCCTTGGCTGCTGTGAGGTATTGTGGATAAGGAGCATTCCCTATAGCAGGAACATCTCACCAGTAGCTGAGTGAAGAAAAGAATTCCCACCACAATAATTAATACCTCTGGATAATTACGATAGAGACCCTATCAAGTGGCATCCAAGAGAAATGTCAAATCATTATATTCTCATAATGCCCTCAGTAGTGTATCCACTGGGATTTCATAAGGAAAAACTTCCTTCTCCCCCAGATGCTCAGCAGACAGGACATCTGCAGGCCTTACGAATTTTACAGTCAGATGAACAGAAACACAAAGCATAAGAACTTCCAAAGGAAGACACCAGCAGCAACACAATAAAGATCTTCATTATTTTTCCTTGACATTTTCATGACAGAATTCATGTAGAACATAAAAAAAGCATAGGGCATGTTTACTGGATGTTTTATAGTTCAATAAAACATAAATAAACAGCTTTTTAGATCAAAGCTACATCAATAAGGAAGCACTGTGGCTTCTGAGACCAAACTAATATATCACATAATCTGGAGTTGAAAGAAGTACTCCTGGCACTTCAGCTCTACTCGGAGGAATCCACCTTAAAGGCATAGTGCCTGACTTACATCTGAGGTCTTATTTTTCAAGCATTTTAACAAACAAGTACAATTGAAGTATTTGGGGGTTTAGAGTATTGCCATGTGTCTTGTGAAGCCTTTTTGTGACGAGATTTTTAGGGTCTATAAATAAACTAATAACAAAAGGAACAAACAGTAGCGTTTCCAGGAGAGCTTAGGGTTGATTTTCTGCCTGTACACCACTGCCTGAGCACCGAGTCTGTCACAAGCAGTCAGTACCAGTCAAAAAGATTCAGCTTTCCTGAAAGTTAGTGGAAAGGCTGCTATTGGTATCAGCTTTGGATCAAGTCCTGGCCCTTCTGAGCAGCATGAGTCACTCTAAATACCATATGTAAAGAAGAGTTCTCTCTAAACTTTCACCCTCCTCATGGATACATGCCTTCCTTCTCACCCTTTTCCTTCTGTTGGATACTAACCTGAACCTACAAACCAAAGTGATGACTTGCAATGATGACTCACTGGTTTTACTCACACTGGCCTTGTTACATACATACAAGTATTTGTGGGGCTGTGATTACACGTGATGCCATCAACCACTAACAATATGTACGCAGACCAACGTCTGGCTTATTCATCCACAAATCCAAAGCCTAATATAGTTTGGTCACCATCCTGATAACCCTTTTCTCTGTCAGTTCAAAAGAACAGCACACAATGTCAGACGTGGACTTTTTATTAGGGCCATACTTTGGTTTGTGCCAGAATAAACTCAGTGCACACCTGCACATGTATTCCAGGATCTTCTGAGGTTTGCTTTTCCAATCCTGCCAGAAACCGTGTGGATTATGACTTTTAGCCATTACTGATGATCATGCTTCAGTCTGTTTCCTGGTCTGCATTTCATGTTGTGTTCTTTGCACGGCTATAGGCTTTTGCAGTTATTTTGGTCCCATGTCTCCTAATATGGGGTAGTGGGAACTGAAAATACTGCACAGAGTTCATCCTGGTATGCATTTATTAATGTAACGCCAGGGTAATGCTGGCCACTCCTAAAATAGCCATACATCCATCAAGGCTAAGGCACCCCTTAAACAGAACAAACCCTGATGTGTCCCTCCTGCAGCAGAAGCAAAGCCTCCTGAGCACGCTGGGGCTGTGGGTACCCCAGTGCATGGGGAGCACAGGAGAGGCTTGAGGCATCTGCCTCCTCCACCAGAACATGGGGCAAGGGGGCATGCTGCAGGAAACCTGTCCTGCTGCAGCGTGTTCCAGGGTGGTCGACAAAACCACAAAAGTCTGGTCAATCCCTATGTCTCAGCTTAAAGGCATCAAGGAAGCCCCACTGCTGGCCATGGGGATTTAGAGAGGTGACCCTCACTCAGCAGCTAGGTCAAGCTGCTGGCAGGCATCCATGTGTTTACCAGCCTCAAAAACGTCTCTCTTTGCTAAGGATCCTCACCTGGGCTGGAAGTGCTGTCCTGGTGTTAGCACAGCCCACAGTGACACAAACCCGCTCCTGTGGCAGCTTCTCGGTAGTTCAGATACATTTGTGGCTGAGCAGTAAACCTCACTGAGGTCCAGGATCTGTTCCAGCCTCAAGGATTCCCAGGTCACGCTCGCTCTGAATGGAAACAGCACTTTCCTGACTGCCTTTGTGGTGACTGTGCCCAGCACCTGAAGGCCAGGCTGTGCTTTTTCTGCCTCACACATCATCACCCTCCGCCTGAATTAACTGGCAAGACTGGTGATGATGCGTGAGGCCAAACAGAATCCAGCCTGAGCTGCCAGGGATGCCTTGGCTCTGCAGTGCTGACAGGGCTGGAAAAAAACTACAGCTTGGATTCTGAATCATTCAAATGAGTCTGAGCTGCAGGGCTGGGCCCCAGGGATGCACTGGGGTTGTTGGCTGGGATGCACAGAGGGATGGATGGTGACTGCACCCCAAAAGTGGGTGAGGGCTGCTGCCCTTTGCCTGCAGCCTCCCTTGGTGCGAGGGGACAGGAGAGTTCCTCACCTGCCTGGGCAGCAGCGTTTCTCATCCCTTTCACTGTCACGGTTATGTCAGAGAGCAGGAGACATGGATGGAGTGATCCTGCTTTGTGCAGGCACTTGTTTGTTCCCAGTCCTGCTTTCCCATCGGTGCTGAGCTGGGCAGCACATCCCTGCAGAGAAAACAGAGGCGTTCCAGCAATGCAGGCGAAGGAAAAGGCTTCCCCCCTCACCTCCTGTGTCGCCAAGCAGGAGCACTGTGCTGCACCAGAACTAGCGTCCAGTCCAACAGCACGGAGAAGGGACACCCTCCTGCACCCACCTCGCTGTGGACAGACCAGGTTGTCCCTGCACACGCTGGAGCGGGTAATTTTATCCCAAATGTGCTTGTCTAAAAATACCTCACTTGTGTGTTTTTTGACCATATGCCCAGGATCATGAAAATTTTTCCGAAGGAAAAAAAGCTGAAAAAAAACCCCCCTTTAAACCCATAACATCTTGGAATGATTTGACCACTTTCTTCTTAGGACATTCTCTCCTTTTTATAACATGATGGGGTTTCTCCTGAATTTAAAACATCAATTTGGCCTAACAGGAGGAGAGTGTTCACTCTTCCAAACCATAAAGATCAGAGACTATAAACTGTTGTTTCTTAAATGTTTCATGGCAAAAGGCATTCAAAGCATAACATTAACACAAAGTTTTTCTGTAAAACAATCTGGGAAGTGTAATCTCTGTAAGGGGTGTTTTATGCACCATGGCTAATTGTTCCTGACAGTATGATTTTACATCAGGCATTTTCTGTAAATTCAACACCATTCAAACTTTATGGCAGGTAATATTCCTTACAACTGCTCAAATCTTGACCATGTCTAAATTACTGTTACAGAATGATGGTTTTTGGATTGGGGTTTTTTTAAACTACAAAACATTGGGAGCAAGAGTCATGCAATACAACAGGCTTGTGGTCCCCTTTGCAGCCAAAGGAATGGAGAAGTGGGAAGAAGTTTCTAGCCATCAAAGCTGAACATAGGACTCCTTGGAATTCAAATTCTACAACTGTTTTAAATGGCTTTGGTATGTCATGATATGATGGAGCCTGACTCAGGATTACTTCATGCTTGCATTCACTGAGGGTATCAATGTGAATCTCATGGTGGGTTTTCCAAACAGTTCCCCACAGGCATTTGTCCAACAAGCAAAATCGGTGTTTTGTAAGAGAACCTGAAACATGGAGAGCTGAGAACCTGTGCACAGGCTGATGAGTTTCTGCACAGCACCATGTGGTTCAGTGCCTGTCCCCACATATAACTTCTAACTGCACAACCTGATGTTCCATGGAGGAATTTCACTCACTGACCACAGAGGAGGATTCACCTCCGCAGGTAGGTGCAAGCCTGACTTGCACCCTCAGCCTTACCCTCCGGATTTCCTGAGCTGTGCTCTCATGGCTGTGTTTAGCAGCTGAACGTACAGGCCACTCAGAGCCCAAAACCAAATAAAAGAGAAGAACCAGTTTCCCTTGGTTAAAAATCCCTGCCTGTGCTTTACATCAGTAGCAGAGCCAGGACTTGTTTCACTACTGACAGTCTGCAGACATTTCTAATCTGCATCTTTGATGGGAAAAAAATGCCAAACAGAAGTTAACCACCTGAAATACTTATTATGGAGCCCATGAGATGAAATATGTGTTACATACAGGGACCTCAGCATTCAAGGATGCACCAAGTTACCAAAGCTCTGGGTTTTGCTGGGGTGAATGTTCATTTTTGAAAGAAAATAGAAGCAATTCAGTGTTGTTTTCTCTTTCATATCCCCACAGCAGGAGCGCACTGGTGGACCTACACCGTCCTTCATAATTAGAGTAAGGTTTAAACACCTGATACCTAGAGAACTTTCTGAGTATTTCTCACAAGAAATTCCTCAAACTCACCAAATGGATCTGGAGAAGGCTGGTCCTTCACTGGCAAAATCCTCAGACTGCATCACCCCAGCACATGGCCAGCTACTATAAGGAGAGTTCTTGCTCCTGCTATGAAAATGACAGGGGTTTATGACATCTCCCTAACCGTTGCTGTGCTATTCCTCATAGACTTTACTCTCATCCACATCCTAGGGCCAACTTATACAGAAATTGGGACTGTGGTCCAGCCTCCTTTGCCAGGCTGAATTACTTGTGTATTAGCTCTGATTCATACGCACACACACACATGAGAAAACCTCCTTTCGCCCAACTCACTATACCTTATAAAATATGGGTTATAAAAACTTTATGGAGCCTGTTCCTCCGCGGGGCTCATTCCAAAGGGCAGTACGCAAAACCCAGCTCTTTTATAGCATGGCAGAGAAAGGGCTTGCTCTATGCTGAGCTCCTCGTATGAATCAGGACTGGGCTTCCAAGTGGACCACACAGCCTTGACCGGGTTGCTTCGAGGGCAGCAAATGAGTTTGTGTCTGAAGTAGACTGACAAGTGAGAAAACACTAGTCCTTTCTCCTATGAATTCCTCCTCACCGCACCTATGCACAGCTCCACCATGAAGGTCAAAAAGAAGGTGACTGCTGAAGTGTGGACCTGCTAGAATAAGCACCAGAGAGGAATGTCCTTTCCAGAAAACCATGGCCAACCTTAAGCAGCCTTTGCTAAAGGCAAAGGTCTTCGCCTAAAGTGACTTCACTCACATCTGATTCACTCACAGCCAGGAAGGAAGCTCCAGAGCATTATTAGGAGTAAATGGACAGATACCATCTTTAAAGGGAGAATTAGGCTCCTGGCAATTCACATAACTGAGTATAGAAAGTGCAAGAATAAATGCCCAGAGTGTGATATTCATGAAAACTAGAGAGTAAATCAGGCTCAATACTGTGAACATATAAAACATTTTATATGGAGGCTCAGATCAAACCCAAACAGCTTCCACTTTTTCTCTCCAGCCATCCCCTAAACACTTCAACTAGGGTTTCATCTTCTGCTTTATTCCATCTCTACCTTCTCCTTGTTCTAGTCTTTTTCTGTTCTTTTTTGAAGATAAAACAAACAGGACAGAGCAGGTGATCCTGCAGATGTAGCTGGTTCTAAGATATTACCACTTGATTCTGAAATCCTTTTAAAATCTGTAGTATTGTCTGTACACTGCATTGGAGACTCATTACTGCCTTATGTCTTGGGCTTACTCTGGGACAACGAAGAGAACAAATTTGGATCCTAATCTAGAGGCAAATCAGGTCTAAGTAGCAAAGGTCTCCTAGCATAGGATTGAATCTCACCACTTTTCGTGGGACTTTAGCTTATTGGCTTTGCTGAGGGTCTCATGCTGTATTTACCTTTACTCTTATCATTCCTGAGCCAGATTCCCAATTTAGGTGATCTGAACTAGTTCACCCTCAGATTTATTTTACACTTGTTCAGCAAATCGGTTTCCTTGGTGCAGGGTTGAATTATTTATTATACTTTTTCCTGGGATGGAGAAGTTCCTAAAAGGTTTCTCTCTTGTATAAAGCATTTTCATGTTTGAGTATTAATTTTTAAAACCTCCTCTAAATCCACAGTACTTTACAGTTGTTTGCCTGAACCTTTGCAAATGTATCATTAAAGCCTGTGAGAGTCTCTGCACGCACATACATATGAACTTACACAAATAGGTGCTCATGTTTAGTCCTTACCTCCCTATTCTGATATTCACTCCCCAGGCACAGTGCAACAACCTTCCAAATTATGTTTAAATCTACCCTTGCTGAGAAACACAACTCAAAGTCTGCAAAGCTGAAGGTGGGCAAGAAGTCTGCAACTTAAGCAGTGGACTCGTGTTCAGAAGAAGGCCTTTAGAAGGTCCATCCTCCAGCATCACCAGATGCCACTAGGTAAGCTCCTGGTCAGAAAATGGTTCTTTATCTCTAAAGTTAGAGGAGCAAAGCTTAGCCCACATACAGGTAACACTCAGGAGGCAAATGCTGGCATCCCCCTTATATCAGCAACATCTCTGGGTATTCCCAACACACACCAGTGCACGGCAGCACAAGTGCTGCCCAAGCGTGTGAGGACTAGCACAGCTCATCCATTTAGCTCAGTGGACCTGTTTCCCTAGCACCTCATTCCTAAAGTTGCTAGCATGAGTTTTGGTGTTGTAATCATCAGTGCCATAAAATAGAACATTTCCACTGTGTGCAATACGAAGCCAACACCGGCTTCTTGACCAGGGCTCAGACAGGCTGTATGGCAGCATGCAGATGTCCTGTTTCTACTATCTGCTCATTCTGCTTTGTATGCCCACCTCTGCTGGGAAATGGAGTCTTTTAAAAGTTTCAGCAGCTCCATGAGGTCACTCTATAGCTATAGAAAGCTGTAAAAACTGCCTGGGTTGATGGTTCAAGCAGCCACAGGTCTTTTTCATTACAGAACAGATATAACCCTATGAAATTATTATAATAATAACATCATTTATTTCAACAGGACTGAAGCAAAAAAGCTTTATGATGGTGTTTTATATGCAACATGTGCACTATAAATATTTCCATAAAAACATGCATTAAAATATAAAGTTGGCAAAAAGAAATCAAAAGTCAGGAGGAAAAAAAAAAAACCCAGTTAAACAAGCATTAAACCATAAGCCATGGAATAGGGAATAATGAGCCCTTGCCAGTCATGGCAACAGGCCTCTCTTTCTCTAGTTTCAGCTACTTCCAAACACAAAGGTAGGAGCCAAGCTAGCCACGGAGAAAGACCCTGATAAACTCATAGGCCACACTTCCCTGTCTGTCACCCTCCTTGTTACTGAGACAATACTCTGCTCTTTCCATGTCAGTACCAGCATTGCCCCCTCTGCCTGCAGGGAAGTCCCGGTCAACATCGATGCTCCACTGCAGCTGGTGCTGCCAACACTGACAGCAAGAACCAGGTCTTCATGAAGCGCTAAGTCCTGAAACCAGGACATCCTCCCGCTGCTGGGAGTGGGGACAGGACAGACAGGAAGTGATCAGCCCAAGTTCTCGTGGCTGAAACAGAAGCTGAACCCAGACCTCCTGAGATCCATCACAGAGCCAAGACAAGCCCGTGGAGGGTTGTCCTTGGCCTTCATCTGATAAAGGAGTCTAGAGCTGTGATCAGGTTTCTGACACCTGCAGAGTGTGCTTTGCAATTGCACTTCACACAGGAGCTGTCACAATGCTGAAGGAAATACTCTGCCTTTAAGGTCTGCAGCAGGCAGAGAGAGCTGTACCTACAGCTCTCCTGTGCTCGCTCTCCCCCTCTTACAAAACAGTTTAAGGGGTCATGGTTATTGGTCCTTTCTGGCTTCAAAGATAATCATAGAATCCCAGACTGGTTTGGGTTGAAAGGACCTTAAAGCTCACCCAGTTCCAACCCCTGCCCCAGGCAGGGACACCTTCCACTAGAGCAGGTTGCTCCAAGCCCCTGTGTCCAACCTGGCCTTGAACACTGCCAGGGATGGGGCAGCCACAGCTTCTCTGGGCACCCTGTGCCAGCGCCTCAGCACCCTCACAGGGAAGAGCTTCTGCCTCAGAGCTCATCTCAATCTCCCGTCTGGCAGGTTAAAGCCATTCCCCTTGGCCTGTCCCTACAGGCCCTTGTCCAAAGCCCCTCTCCAGGTTTCCTGTAGCCCCTTTAGGCACTGGAGCTGACCAGGACCTCTCGGGTACCAAAGCCCAGGCCTGAGCAGCCCCATGGTAGCTGGGAGCGCTGACAGTCTGGCTGCCAAACCCCAGCAGGCATTGCTGACACCAGCCAACACCCTCACAACAAAATTCTGCTTCCCAGGCCAATTCTGCTGTAATACATCATCCCCAAGCGAACTTGTCAGATTGGTTTGTCTACAAATATGTTCACACTTGGAAATCTCTCCCTTCTGTGAACAGCAATCCATTAAACATGCATCTCTCTGTTTTCCCCATCTCGCTCTCTGTACAGAAAACCAGTTCTCTCCTTTTGTCCTCAGTAAATGCCTATTCCATGTTTTTGCATGTTTTAAATATTCACGCATATGAAAGAAGCTGTAAAAACATTGCAGGGCTTATTTATTATTTAGTGTACACACTTTTTCCTGCAGAACACCAAAATAAAAAACATTTTAGTCCTTTTTTTTTTTTCATTTCCTTTGTATTTGATTTCCATTACTCTGCTCGTTAAAGTTTAAAAACTGCTTTGTTTCCTGACAGTTGGGATTTATATGTCTTTCTGTCAGGGAATATAAGCGTACCTGCGGACATGATGGCAGAGGTGGGGGTGAGATGCTGTAGGACCTTTTGGCTTGTCATCCAAGGGTCCTGCATGCAACACAAAGCTGGAGCCACGTGGCATGGTTGCTGGAGGTGCTCAGCATGCAAGTAGGAGTACTAACCCCAGAGTTTAAAAGAGCTCTGAGTTCAGAGACGAAGCCTACAGCTATTAAAAGATAAACAGAAGGGTATTTTACTGCCAACAATAAAATCTCTGGAGTAAATATTGCCACACGTCAATCTTTCCACCAAAGTCACCTGATTCCCAGGTTTTAAGGCCAGCTCACAAAGATGACTCAGGATGAACTCTTACACAGTGCAAACCAAAGAACATCACACAGGCATTTCCCCATCAAATCCTAACAACTGTTTGGGCTGTGGCATCTCTTCTGGAATGAGACATCCAAAGGCTGCAAGAGATCGAGATTTCACCATGTCCCTCATGGGGATTCCAATGTCAAAGTATCTTACAATCCCAGACTGGTTTGGGTTGGAAGGGACCATCTAACCTAAATCTCCCCAGTTTAAGTTTGAACCATTATCACTTGCCCTACCGCTTCAGTCCCTAATGAAGAGTCCCTCTCCAGCACCCTCATAGGCCCCTTCAGATACTGGAAGGCTGCTTCATCCTCAGATGTGTGCACTCTACTTTCTGTTGTTTTCCCAGTGCTGTAACACTCCACAAATCTCCCATTCACTCCAGGAATTACTCGCACAGAAAAGCCCTGTATGTTGGAGCTGAAGCTGGGGTCACATAGTGGGCTTAACTTTTTTGAGTGCTCACCCCCTAGCAGCAACTTCATAACCCACCAGTGCTCTAAGGCAAGTCGGGACGGTGCCACCACGACACTGCCACAGAGAGATGTTCTCTGCATACGCATACAGCAGACACAGCAATGCAGGTGACCTTGTGTCACCATCACCAGTGTGTTTCAATGCTGACCTGAGAAGACCACCCGTGGGAGCGCGCCGTGGGCTCCAGCTCTAAGGCTGCTAATGGTGCTGCCGGGAGGTACGGTCCTTCCAGCAGCTTGGGCATCTTTCCATCAGGATCTGGACTGCAACCAAGAACTCTGTTCACAAAGGCCACTCAACAGACCTAACTACCAACCTGGTCTGGATTCAAATGACTGGCCCAGTGTGAAAAGAGCTGGATCTTGTAACTGGTGCCATAAAACAGTGACTAGCTTTTTAAAAAGAAGTTCATTGCTCCTGGAATCAGATGGTTGTGTGCTTGTTCCATGTGACAGGCACCAAGGATACATGGTGAAAGGCATTTCAGAAAGAGGTAGGCAATACAGATTGGTTTTAGCATATTTATATACTACTTTATAACATTGAAGCTAAACAGCACGTTGTAAAGCACCTTATACGTGCTATGCAAACACTACTTTATTATGTATTGGAGAATATCATCTAGTCTTGCCAGGGAGCTCACTGGGTAACTTAAAATACACTTTATGTTGTTTTATTGTGGGTTTTTGCACTCTTCCTCCCCAAAAAAGTGCATATCCTTTCTAAGCCTGACTTGGAGGTGTGCATGCACAGCACACAGCTTTAAATACTAAAACCTTGCCCCTGCTCCCAGAAAGTGAATTATTTCTTCTCCCCTTCCAGATCTAAAGGAATACTATCATGTCAAGCAACTCAGCTGTACCAACATGAAACCGATCTGAGAGAATTAACCCGAGTTCTTTCACCTTACAGTGGGCTCAATCAGGACTTCACTGATGTGAGGAATGCCATTATTAAATGCTTTTAGCTGAGCCTGAAATGAAGGAGAAATTTCCTTATGAACACCTCCTGTGTTCAAAGAACAACACGCATTTTCTGGGAGATATTCCGCATTTTCTACTTTCCAATTTACCTCAAGCTACTGACTAGAGAAATGTTGAAGAGTCTTTACACTAACACTGTTCCCAAAGCATGGCAGAACATGCTACACTGCTAAATGCTAATGGCAACCACGGCACTGACTGCCTCGGGACAGTATAATCAGATACTTCAGCAATGCAGAGGGTTATCTGGAAGGTGGGATGTCAGGAACTCTGGGCACTGTTGCTGCCAGTGGCCTCTGGTGTGTGCCAGAGATCCAGACACCCTCCATGCTCCCATCAAAGATGACTCCTCTCTCGACAACCTTGTAACTGAAGTACTACACTGAAGCTACACACATCAAAGCACGTGAGTGACTGTGGCCCAGATCTAGAAGCTCCCTTTGCTCCGAGGTTTATTAGCTAAGAAGCACAGATGTGAGCCTGCTATTCCATTGTGAACTCAGGACTGGGAGGCAGAAGTTGTTCGTAATTCTGTGTTTGTAGTGGTCAGGTCAGTAAGTACAATAACAACAAAGTGCCTCCTCGTTCTCAATGCAAAACATGCTAAAATGCTGCTCTGTGTGTGCAAAAGTGTGTGCCTGTGAGCGTGATTTGAGCATTAAATACTACAAAGGGAAAGAGGTATAATGGTAATACTGCAAGACAGAAAGAATAGAAAAACACAAAGAACAGGATTCTGGAACATTTCAGTATCCTGTTGACTCATGAGATTGGAGCAGACAGGTACAGCCCAAAGACAGCATGATCTAAATGTGGGCCAAGCTCTAACACACAGCAGGAATGTCTAATTTTAGTCTGTCCAGTTTTGGCAATGTCACCTTTAATTGCATGGCTCATTTGAATTGTAAAACACCTTTAAAAGCTAACTAGTAAAAGGAAATAGGCCATATTTTCTAGACTAACAGTCATATTCAATTTTAACTGCAACGAAATTGGTTTTAAACAGTTAATGCACATTAGGACTTGAGTTACCAGAGAGAAAACATGGCCTGCAACCATACATGCAGATGTTTCAGCCCTTTAATTGAGGCTGCATTCACACCACTTTGTGGCAGTGCTGCTGCAAACTGTTTTGTGGGATCCACAATTTACTGGTCTGGGTTTTTCCCAGCTAACAAGCTGCAGACTTTGACACTGTGTGGGTTGGAGTGGCCTGCGTTTGAGAGTTTCATGCACAGGACTCCACGAAGCTCTGGTCAATGTGAGAAGCAAAGTGCCAGCACAAGGACACAGACCCCTCTGAGTGAGGCTGGGTGCCCATGGCACAGGGGATAGGAAATGGCCATGTAGTGAGTAGTGTCATTTACAAGTCTAATTGACAAAAAAGTCTAAAGTTTGGACACTAAGCAGAATCTATTTAGTAACCAGGTTGTTGTGCCAGGTTAGGGCTTGAGAATAACCCAAAACTCTTCTAGCAGAAGAGAAGATTTTCTGCAAGCCTGGCCTGAAGCCGACAAGGAGTTTTTCATCAGCTCCAGTGAGGCAGGATTTTATCCCACATTGAGCACACGGTGCAATGATCAAAATTGGGGATTTTGTGAATGAAGCCCAAGTAAGCAGCTGGTGGAATCACTGAATACGCACGAGAAGATACTCGTAGCAAAGTGCTCGCGGTCAGCAGAGGAAGGAAACATATTGGGAAGTGCATTTAAATAATCCTCACACTGGTGAAATAATTAGCCACCATCCTGGAAGCACAGGCGTGAGGACTGGACTACTTTGTTAGGAGTTCTAGTCTTGATTAGCCAGAGCCCAATTCAGAGCCAGTTTCCTCAAGCACCCCCTGGTTCTGCACTAGAAGGGCTACAATTGGAGAGCTGCAATTGCAGGGAAAGTGCTGTACGGCTTTTGCAAGAGCAAAATCCTGCTGGGCCAGTGATGGAGGTGAATATTTAAGGACTTTGCCACTAGCATAACCTGCGCTGCCACCTGAAACACACTTGACAAAGAGAGCTTTTTTGTTGCTGCTGATTGTGCTGCACACATAAACTAGGGAATCTTCCTGGAGAAATGGCTCTCTGCCTCCCTCTAGAGAGATTTTTAGGGTAGGCACAAGTGTGAAACTCCTTTTTCTGCTTTTGTTAGCATGAAGTCAATGTTTTTTAACTTGCTCTTTAGCTCTTCCTAAAACATTTTAAACTACTAGCACCATCAGGGCCGATAACCTCTCAGCTGAGCCCCTCCATCGAGCCCGTGCTGTGTAGCCCACACGTAGCACAAGAAGGGCCCTTGCCATGACCCTACAGACAAACTTTGCGCCTGCAGAAGGCCCGGCACAGCCAAATCATAGAATTATAGCAAACCACAGAATCCCAGACTGGTTTGGGTGGAAGGGACCTCAAAGCTCACCCAGTTCCAACCCCCTGCCATGGGCAGGGACACCTTCCACTAGAGCAGGTTGCTCCAAGCCCCTGTGTCCAACCTGGCCTTGAACACTGCCAGGGATGGGGCAATCTTGCTGGAGCATCTGAAAAGGTACTTTTATGGGCCCATTTTCTTACACAGGTACCATGGTAAGTATCCTGGAGACCCCTTCTGATAGCAAGGGGCAGCGCTGGAATGGGCCGTGGGTTTAGCAAACTCAAAATGGCTAATGTTTGCTTTTATTGCAGTGCAGGGGCCCAGCAGGAGCCCTGTAGATGTGGCTGCCTGCCTGCCCTCATGCCCACTCATTCACACCACACTTGCAGGCACCAGGCAGCAATGCAAGCAGCTCACAGAAGGAATTTGTAACCAAAACCATCACCTTTTATTCTCTTCAGTCCTGATTTCACAAGGTTTCTAAGGACACGTCTAAATTCAATCTCCAGAATTCTGAAACGATCCCAGGAGGCCTATTTACACAGAAAAAGATTTTTCAGATACCTGTATCTTACAAAAATCACAAACATCTTCAATGTGTTTCTTATTGGAAATAATTGCTGAAATCACTTTAATAAACAACGCCTCACCTGGGGCTTTCTGAAGAATCTGTATTTTCTTTTGAGTATCCTTAATACTTGAAATCTGAAGTCTTCTCTCAAGACACAAGTCACATTTTTCCTCCCCCTAATGCATCACTTCCCTTGTGAGGTGTCCAAAACTTGATGCAAGGTCTTAGGTGGACTCAATTCTGTTCTTTCCCCTTAAGCCTAACGAGTCATTAAGAAAGGCAAGTGGGAAATAGCCTGGCAATTAAAAACAGAATATGGAGGAAAAAATTAAAGTAATGCATCCTTGGACTGTAATTTAGAGAATTTATTAGTCATAAAACCTTGATGAGTTATTCTTATGACAAAACCTGTAATAAGAAGGAAAAAAATGATAAAAATAATGAACACATTTGTATAACAGCAATTGTAACAAGTATAGGGAATGACAGAGCCCTCCTTTGGAAGGATTTAGTTTCATAATTACAATCATATGGATATCTTAATGCCATTGTTTTGGTAATATATTGTCAGTTTTGACTTGGAAACCTTTCCACTGAAACTACTGCATTTTATCTTTCAAAAATAAGCACCTCTCTTGTCTTCTGTAAAGCAAACTGCTGGGAGCTGTGCAAAAGATTTCCATAAGAAAACCAGAGAGTGATGCCATGAGTCTGTGGTAGGTTCTGGAGCAATCCCTGTCTGTGGATGGGATATGCAGAGCTCTGTAAGTGTGATCTATGTATTTGGGTGGAACTGCAGAATTAAGCAGTTTCCTATATGTGGGAAGGGCCTGGTAAGGGTGCCTAAACAAAAGCAGACAGATGAAAATAAACCAGTGGGGTTCATCCAGCAAAGGAAAACTCTCCTGTCCGGTTACAGGAGCAGCAAGGGCTGCAGGATCAGACCTCTAAGTGCTGAAGGTACCCACCTTAGGTGTTATGTTCCAAGCCTGCACAGAACGGAGCCTGGCTGAGCCTGGGGAGGAGCAGGGACTGCCCTTTGGAAGGACTTGCCATCCCTTTGTACAGTATCTGGAGTTACTTCATTTGAAGTACCGCAGGAAGCAGGAAAAGAAAGATTTGAATTAGACCCTGCAGATTGAATTTCAGAATTAGAAACTAGATCCTCCTGAAATCCCACCTGCAAACAAGCTCAAAGCACAGCCAGTTCTGGGACTGAGATTTAACGTATCGCTACTACCCAAACCACCACCCCTCCTGCACTTCCTCCCCATTTCATTTCTTCATGTATCTCCCCAGGAGACAGACTCAGTCTCTGATCCATGTTTCAACCCCGAACAGTTCACAAGCACAAAAAACCCAAGCAGCAATAAAGAGAGGGACCTGCAGCAGCGTGCAGTCAATAATACATGCCGCCGCCTCGCCCAGCTAAGTGACAGTGTTTCTCCATTGCATGTGTCAAGGCTCATTTCATTTCCCAAGCAGCTAGTGTCCTGACAGGCGGGTGAGTAACACCTTCGTGGTACTTGATGTATTTAATGGGTGTCTATGAGCTGGTGGGAAGCTGGGGTCCTCCCAGAACCGTATGATCTCTTCCAGAAATAAACATCAGTTGGAATGGAAGGGCTCTGATAGGCACAATCTGTTAGCAGCAAATTGAACTGTCACCCTTGTATGTCATGTTCATTTGGCTGATTAAGGAGATATTAATCTACTGTCATTGTTACAGTATCTGTCATCCCGGGGAGAAAAAAACCCAAGGATATGCAGGCAGCTTTTCTGGAGATATATATACACACAGCAAGGGAAGGCAGAGGTGTGCGGAATACAAATGCAACTCTAATCTGCTACAAGTATTGAACCAACTACAATTGATTACAGATGCATGCATAGAGGCAAGCCATGGGTCCTGCTTCAGGTGATGCTGAAGCTGGGTTTTGGCTAGTTTTGACTACAAAAATTCTGCTAATTCTGAGCAGTCAGGCTTTGCCTCCTCAGAATGCAAACAGCTTTAGCATCTGTAGAATGCGTGTGATGAGCTGTTATGATAAGGAGTTTCTGATCACGTTTCATTATTTTAGGAGGCAACATCAAATACCTTCATTTCTATCTTTGGTAAGGGAGTGTGGGGACACCAATTATATTTGCATGAAGTGGTGAACATGCCTTGCATTAAAGCCTTTCTTGTTCCTCAAATACCAGGACCTCTTTCTGAAATACATGGCACTGAATACACTGAGATACATACACTGAATACCCAGAGCAAACTTACTAGTCATTCAGCAACACTGCAAAACCCAATCTCAGCTTGTCTCCCAGACCACCTCTTCCTTTCTTCTCCCTCTTTGTGCCTTCCTTGCCTGGTTTGCTGTATTTCCCCCCCGAAGCAACTCCTACATCCTGTTCTCAACACATCTTTTCCACCATTTTACCTGAAAAGGGATCAAGAGAGCTCGGTAATGATTCTGAAAGTAAAGCTTAGACTGTACAAAACTTGAAGATGCCACATCTGCTACGGAATAACATTGCACTGAATGTGGTCTGAGGATTAAACACAAAATGCCTCCAATTTAGGGGAATTAAGAAGAGTGCTGACTTACAGCAGCACATAGTTAATGAGTGAACATTGACTGCAGATCACCTCAGAGGAAATGATAAAGGAACAAATTCATTTCTAGCGTATACAGAAACAACTCCCACTGCCATTCACTTGCAAACCCTGGTAAATAAATCTAAACTTCTGGGCTGCTTCAGATGGAGATAGTTCAGGATATCAATGTCAATGCTGGTTAGCAGAACCCTTTAATGAGAGGCAGGCTGCCACAGCCTTTATTTAAGAGCACAGCTGCCATTAAAGCAGGATTTTAATGAATATGCACACACGAAATCTTGTCTGCATAAGGTCTCATTTTTGTAGTGGGAACATTAATACAACCTGAAAAGCTCAAGAATACATCATTAAACATAAGCTGCTAGTTCCACATTTTCTCAGATGAGAATGTATGCATGCTAAAGCCCTGCACCCCCCCTCACTTTTGCAACAGTCCTCATAGTTTATGTTTGAATCAATAACTATTTTAATATGGGGAGTTTAGAAAAGTTTGATTCAAATTCCTTTGACACAGTTCCATCAACATCCAGCTACAGAGCCATTCTGCATATGACTCATTAAATATTTAAAAGATTCCTATTATTGAATTAACTATTTATTGATTTATAATTTAAAAGATTTATGCTTGGCCATTAAAAAAATTCCAAGCTGACTTTCACTTAAAGAGATGTCAGGTGCCATTTGCTGCTAGTGAATGTCTAATGTACCCTTTTCACCCCTGGAGTGAAGAAAGGACAATTACTCAAAGGACCTCTGGTTCAATATTCATACTGTTCAGATGCTGAGGTCTGTGGTTGCTTTTTTCCTCCTGCGGCATTAGGTCATGCTCAGCAGCGTCTATCCATCCATCCCACAAAACCTCAGCCTCCATGGAAATGCACAGCTTGTAGTTTCTCTCCTGTTACATTTATTGATTTGCATCCCGGATGAATTTTGCAAGCCTTATGAGACTTCCTGGTTGTATTCTTGCAGCAGTGATGCTCTTGCTGAAATCATAAATGCAAAAGGATAAACACACATGGATACAGACACCCACAGTGGATCCTTCTATCACTGCTCTTACAGGGCCTAAATCAAAAAGCTTTTCAGACTGGGAGCCTTATCTGTGGGAAATAATGGGTCTTTCTAACATTAAGAATGGATTTAAGAGCTCTGCTGAATTGGGACCACAGAACTGAAAATATACGCTGAACACTGTAACAGTAACTCCCAACTTTAAATCCAACACTTCCCAGGCTCTGGCTTTGCTCTTTCTATAAGGAGCTGGAGGAAGCAATATTAATATATTGCCTTTATTTAGCACCTTTAAGCTGAGGCTCACACTCTGCTTTACCAAAATTAATTATTTAAATCTGGACGAGTCCCCAAGGGGTGTCTATTATTATAATACTCCTCTACAAAGGAGTAAACTGATGCACAGGAAGGTTAAGTGACTTGCTGAAGGCCACACAAAGAGTCCACGCTAGAGCCAGCTACAGCCTTCCAGAGAAGAAAAGGAGGATAGAGCAGAATGCACTGTCTGCCCTCCCTGTACAAACTCATGGTATTTCCAAATACAGACAGAAATACTCCTTGGGTCTAAAGGAAAAAAACACAAAACATGGCAATGACTTTTTTTCTGTACACAGCGAGTAAGGGTCTGCTTCAGATAATGATCTCTCACTGTTTGTTTTACTTTTGACTTTGGGGACCGAAGTTTTAGTGATACACATTTTTCTACAACCCATTCTTGGCTCTCTATCAAAACCACACAGAGTAATTAGCACAGGTCTGTCAGACAGAACTAGAGCAGGGTAATGTATTATACTGTAGAAATTGTTGCTCCAGTTTCCCCAATCTGTGAATTATAAATAAAGATCTCTATGACTTGAAAAGGCTGCTTGCTCTAAGTAGTAACTATTTCAAGTCTGTCACACAGCTTTCCCAGTGGTATTGCTGGGGGTTAGGGATTAACCCTAGAACAAATAATTTTTGGCATATCAGACACAAACCTGTAACAAACAGAGTTAAAATTGATATAATAAGGGAAAAAGAGGGTATTGTGGAGCCAGAGAAAAGGAAGCTCACTCCAGTGTGATACGGGAGAATACATAAACAAATACATATACACACTCATGTATATATATGTGTGTATATGTGCATCTTGTCTTTAGTCGTCATAAATGGGCATTGGAAGGTAACACTGGGACTCTGGCAAAGGTACAGCAGGTCAGCTCAAATTAGAAAGGAGAAGGAAAAGGAAAATCAGACACTAGTCTGCTCTTCAGACTAGTGAACAGCATACTTATCTATCAACAATGAAATCTGGATCTGCTATTTCAGTTATAGCTGTTCAGATCAAGGCCCCCATGTTCTCCTGCAGGATCCCTGCTGGCCATGGACAAGGAACAGACTTTACAACTCACATCCCCTTGGATTAGCCTGCAAGGTCCCCGTTGAACGCAGACAAATTCTGTGCAGATCTGCCCTTTCCTTTCCCTGCTGCAAAATGGGAATAGCAGTTCCCACCGAGAGGGTGGTTTATGGATGTGCACTTTCTGGAAGTGAGAGGAGCTCTGTATGCCCAGGATGTGACTGCACACAAGAGTTCACAACTGGCCACAGCTGTCAGACTTCTGCCTCCTTAGTTTTATTTTTTCCATGGGTGATGGATCCAGAGCAGCACTCTGCTGTGGCATTTCTTTCCCAAGCAGTGGGTTTGAGCTGCTCACAGACTTACAAGTCCCCTTCTGACCCACTCAGCGAATGATAGGCAGTGATTTATTTTAAGCACAGATATCCCCACTTGGGAAGAGGTTTGTTCTAGAGCTGCCATTCCCTGTGAAGTGCCAGGAGGGGTGTGTGGGACAGGGCTTGGCAGGGCTGGGAAGCTCTGATCCAGCTCCCAGTGGAGTTCTTCCTCACCTGGAGCTCAGCAGGATCTGAAAAAGCACGAGCAGACAGTTGTGGTATGAGTCAGGAAGGGATGAAGATTTGCCCCTCCAGGGACGACGCTGACAGACAGGCTCTGTATCAGCTCTGTCACTTGTAATGGACTGGAAACTGAAAAGGAGTCAAATCAAGTGTGTGCTTCTCTGCAGAGCAGGAACTCCCTGGCAGCCAAAGATAAACCATCTGCCCTGCCAGCCGTGATGGAGCTGCATGATCACAACTTGTTGGCTGTGCAAGGCAGAAGAACTCACAGTGAATAGATTCCCAGTGGAATTTCCATAAACCCTTGGCCATTCAGTCAGTTCCTCTGGCTGTCACAGTGCCTTGCCCTCCCCAACCATATATCAAGCACCAACACTGAGCAAAAGGTTTTAAATGTGAATGGCACATATTCCAGACCCAGACCAGAGCTACCTGGATGCAAACCTGGATGTTTTAATCTGGATTCCTCCAGTCCAAGGGGCTGTACTCCCTGCTTCTGTTTCGGACACTCTTCAGTCTGCACCAATGCCATCAGCTACAGTATCAGATGCCCATGCAAATTTCAGGTGCTTCTCAGAACTTCTCTGACAAATCTGATCCCATCAGAAGACAGGCTCCTTCCCTCTGCTTTTCAGATAAACCTGTCGGTAAAGGTAAGGTAAAGTTGTCAGTATATCATTTGATCTTTGGCAATATACGTCATTGCAGAAAACTTGCATTTGAACACTGAATAGCCCAAAATACTTGCTCTGTTATTTATAGCCATAAATTACCCTCATTTACAAGTTTTGTAATATTAATCCTAGATAGCCATCACAGCAGCAAATACAACATGTCACGTTTCATCTTCAAATCAAATCAAATGTTATGGTACACTATACAATGCTTCCTTATACACATGCAATCACACAGACTAGTCAGGAACATATGCAGGAGTAGTAACTATGTTGCTTTGATATCTAAGTACCTGCGAATGACAACATTGCTATATAAATACATGCATACACAGAGACAGGCAGACTGGAAAGGATACATACGTGAATAGGCTAATTCAAAATGAGTGGAGGCAAAATGAATTATTCACTGAAGGGTTTTTATCTGCATTATACACAGGATGCATTGGAACACAATTACGCACTTGGTCAGTAGACCTCTGCCCAAAGTTTACTGTGTTGGACTTGCTGAAAAGACAAAAAAGGTTATTCCACAAATTGAGGTTCAACCCAGCTATGCATTTGATGGTGATCACTGCCCACCGAGATGAACAGAACATCATTCAGTGACTGAGAAAGCAAGTTATGATGAAGAAGCGGCTGAAACAGGAAGCAGTTGATTTCCCAGGAGCCCTGTAAATCCACCTCTGATGTCCTTTCAAATTCTCTGTTATTGCTGCAAAAACTGTAAACTCCAGTAAGAGGTGAAACAGCTGACACACTCGTTTACCAGGGGAAGGACTGTGATCTGGGCCTGCCTGTGCAAACTGGTTCAATGTGCTTAGCAGATACAGCAAAAAAGAGACCTCCTCCTTGGAGCTTTGAATGTGTGATGCACCCCCGGATCAGGTGCAGTTCAGCATCTCCCTGCCTTTGTTTTGCCTCCCTGTTAGCACTTAGCACCCTTGTGCTCTCCCACAGCATCCTTCTCCTCCTGCACCTTATTCTGGAGACTCCAAACTTTCACACGCCTGTAACGCTGAGAGCCAGGAGCACCCTGGTGAAGGGCTCGCAGGGTCCTTCTGTGCGGTACATTGCTCCTAAGGCGCGAGTGACAGCACGCACCAGGCTCTGGGAGGCAGGCAGCCATCCAGCCAAGAGAGCTCTCGTGCCACAGCATTTATTTTATTTTATTCTGTTTATTTTAATTCGACTAATTTTATACTAAATTAGGGCTGATGCTGTTCTGGGTATTTTGCCAAGTTTTAAATTGAGCCACCCAAGCAGAGGAGGCCAGGTACCATCTCACAGCGAGGTGCCAGCTTCTGGGGGCTGCAAAACGGCTCAAGGCAGATCCACAAACAGGACATAACACCAGGTAGAGTTTTAGTTATTTGTTTAAACATCTCCTGATTCTCCACACGTTTCGTGACCCACAATTGAGAGCCACTGCAGCTGTCAGCAGCACAGTAGCCCATCAAAACACTCAAGAAAAAATGATTTTCACAATTCAGACCCTACATTCCCTCAGTGTAGGGAATCTGGGATCAATTTTCAGCTTGGTTACAGATGCAGCACCTTGCTGCAGAGGAGCTGCTCTCCCTGTGACAGTTGAGCGCTCACTGATGATGTGTGCACAGCTTGCTTTGTTGGCCACGTAACCTATTTAGGCTGCAAGTTTCCACAGTAAACTGCACTATTTCCACAGTAAAGATCTCTTGACATAAATGCCTCACCATGACATTAAGAATGACAGTGTTGAGAAACTGATAACCAGCATGTGATTCTTGAAGAGCCTCAGAGAGTGGAGGTTACAGTGTCCACACATGGACTTTGTTTGCTATTGTGCTGAGAAACTAATTTTTCAATATCAAAAACTGCCTTTTCTTCATGTGTGTTGAAGCATTATTAATTTCTGACTGCACTCTACTTTTTCACTATAGAAGAATGAAAAATAGATTTAAACCCACAGTTGTCTCAACATTTTTGTTTCCATGCTTTCCTCCCTGTATGTCACTTCTATATGAAATATTTCTGTGCATGAAAAAGTGCACTGTGCTCCTTTCCGTAACAGCACCAGCAAGTCAAAAGCACTGCTCATCCACGACTACACTCCCCTTCCATGCATCAGACTAAGATTCTTCCTGAGAGGATGACAAGCACCTACTGTATTTCTGTGCTGGGGAAAGAGACACTTTTAAACCCAGCTTTCAGAGGCAATGCTTTAGACTGGGTAAATCCAAGCGAACAAGAAAAATGGTTTTTGCCCTTTCCGTGTTACTGCTGGTTGATGGAGATGCCATCAGTTCTCCGTGTTCAGTGGTCCTGGAGCAGCTGCTTCTGCCATCAAGCACGGCCAGTCTCCACCGGCGATGCTGGAGTTGAGGAACACAAAACACATTTCAAGCAAGAGGTCACATTTACCAAATCCTAGCCATGCATGACTTGACTATGTGAACAGCGATTCTTATGTTTCTTCATCAAGGAGTTTTTCTTCCTGCTTTCTCAGCTGTACAGTGTCTCTGCCTTTTTTTTTTGGCTTGAGGTCTCTGCCTAATTATCTGTAACCTTCTGTTCGAAGATCGCTGTCCTGCCCTGATAAAAACCAGTAACTTTGAAAACAAACTGGGTCTTAATTTTCCTTGACAGCCCTTCTTTAAACATGTGGGCAAAGCCCTGGCTTAATTAAATGCACATTCGTATTCCAAACAAATTAAGTACAATTAAGGACCCTGAGTTATGGGTATCTATCACTCGGCGATGTTTTTGTAAAAATTACCACATTTAGATCAAACACAGAGGACCCTTTGCTTAATTGCTTCATTAGGGCCCGATGCAATAGGCTTCATAAATACAGGGTCTGATGTCTCTTTGGGAATTGCCCAAAAGACGGCTCTTAAAGTAATTGCTTCCACATTTCTCCCCGTGCAATGTTCATGTGCTCACTGATGGAAATGGGATGGCTCTCAGACATGTAAGTGAATGTGGGTCCCGTCGTGTCTTCCAGCATCAGGGCTGCTGCCCAGCTCTCGGCGGCGGGTGGGTTTGGGCCCCTGGTTATTACCTGTGCAGTCTCTGTGAGGAGTTTGACAATCCCGACCGGATGAGGCTGTCTGCAGTGCGCTGGTAGCACAGTGCTTTTCTCATATATCACCTATAGATCCCACAGACTGAGGTAAACAGGATGCTTTGGGATTTATTTTTCCAGAAGCTGCTTTGAAGCAATAATGAACTGGCAGAAAACATTCGATAGATACGGCTTCGGGTCTCTTACCAGTTTTATCCCTTTAGTTCCTACAAATGCAGTTATTACGGCCCTTTAAAAAGAAAGTCTATTTACAGTGATTGCTTTAGCTGAACATAACCCACTCTTGATGAAATTAAACCTTCCTTCAAACACACCTAGAGTGAGGAGGCCAGTTAGATGGAGCCCAAGTTTAACCCTTGCTCAGACGGATGCCATTCAGTGCAGACGGATAATGTGGATGCAGAAAGGGACTAGGGCACGGGTTTTTCTGATGAGATCTATAAAGAGCAGCAAAAGAAGATGGTGACATTCCTCCCCTTTTTCCATTTGTTTTCTGGTTTACTTGACAGACTCAAGAGTTCTGCATTTTCACTGTGGAAGCCAAAATAACCAGTGTGCACCCAGAAGCAACAACAATGATTGCAGCAGAGCTAAGAGGGAGCGGGAGCTACCTTGACAGAACAATGAGGAATGGCTTGTCATTTCAAATAAAATGTTTGCAGCATTTTTGTGGTTTTCTTCAAATATTCCTTTTCTTTAGCAAGAACATTCTCTTCCAGCTCCCTTTGTATCTATCCTCTTTTTTATTTTACTTTTTCATTTGCTTTTGAATAAAGAGAGGGAGCAGAAGAATGGAAAGATGTGAAAGGGAAAAGGAAATCTATCTTCCCCGAAGAAAGTGCTTCCAAGTTTTTACCTCACACTAAAAATACACAGAAAGATGTTGTTTCTTTGTGTTTTCTTCTGTGTTCGCTGAAAAGTGCAGTTTCTCACTGAGATCCTCACTAGCTGCACAGAACTGCTAGCAAGTTAGAGCCATGCTGGCACAAACAGTCGTACAGGTATTGAGCTGTTTCACTGATGAATAATATGACTTCAGCATGTTAATGTAATTTCATCATGGCCAGGCTAAGACCAGTGTTAACTAAACTGGAGGCAGATGCAGCAGAGGAAGCAGAAAAAAGGCAACAAAAACATCAGCCCTGCTGCTGCGGCAACGGGAGCTCTCTCAATATCAGGATAAGGCCCATCTCCTGTACTGCCCTGCTGAAAGTAGTTTCAAATCACACAGAAGAGTTTTCCATGGCCCCTTCTCTCCAGCTGTCTCAATCAGCTGATGAACTTTCGGGCTGGAGATACCCGTGTCCCACAAACAGGGCTCAGACACCCTTCCCCTGACGTTCCATTCAGCACCCAGAGGTTGGAAGCTCAACTGTCCAACACCACAGCACCACTGACCTCACCACGGTGTCTGACCATCAGTCCCTCGAGCCACCTCAGCCTCTAGATCTGCATATTTATCCTGCAGATAACAGCAGGATAAAAGAACTCAGCAGTCATAAAGAATGCACTAACAGCTCTTCTGTATAACACAAGCCAGCCTGATTTCCGCAAGTTATGAAGTCCATCAACCTCCAGTGGCCAAAGAAACACAGCTGCTTATTTCCTGACTGCCTTATTCTCCAGACCAATTTTCCTCAATGCTAAAGCAAAGAAATGAACGGCAGATTGTCCAGTTCATGACTGGATGGCTGGCAACACAAATCCTATTTCCAAACTGACCCCTGCTTTCCTGCATGGCATTCATTAATTCCACAGTCTCACATTTCTAGGAAGATGTCAGTCATGTATGTGATTTTTCTATCAGCTATTAATGCCAGATCACAAGGTGAGAAAGCAGGGGTTTTAATCTCAAGACCCTCAGGAGATGGAGCTGCATACATTTGGTGTGAGCCATGTGTCTGGAAATGTCAAGGACAAATATTTTTAAAGTAAGGAGTGTTTGTATCCATGTGTAATCTTAAGTACTACAGAAGTGATCCAAAACATAGCCCCTTCTTTTCTCCTTGTTGCGACTGTTCGTCTGTAGCAGGCACAGAGCTGCCACTGCCCAGGAATTAAGCTTAGATCATCTAAGGGGGCACCTATGCGTTTAGGAATTTACATATCTATACTGAGCGACACTTTAAGGCTCTCCTAAAGGTTTTGCCTGTGGCAGAGCGTTTAGTTTTCTATTTGTAGAAAGGAAGCTTTGCTGTAGGAACGCTAAAAGTTTTCTGTCTCCAGAAATTGTTTGTTCATTCTAAAGATGAGATTAGTTCCTCGTCTCTGTATTTTTTGTCATTCCCCATTAGGTTCTTTTCCCATGGGCTGCAAAATTAGGCACTGAACTTTACAAAGTCCCTGATTTTAGGCCTAATTGTGGATTCCACCTTTCCAAAAAATGCACAAAATCCGCCTTTTTTCTTTCCATCCTTAGCTCGACTAAATGATAACACTTGAGTCCCATTATAATCCAGGTGTCAAACAGCACGTAAATATGCTACTACTGCTGGAACAGAAGTAACTAAATTGCTGAGAAATATACAGCAACCCTATTAAAATGCCATTTATGTACATATATTTCTAACAGACCATACAAAGAGCTAGCACTGTGCTTTACCTTTTCTCCTACAAGTGCCACTGAAAAATCCAACACTGTGAAAGGTTCCCTCAAACTGTGATGTCAGAAAAGTAGAAAAAAAAGACCAAATTTCTCCAAATTGTTTTGTAAATTATAGACTTGCTGGTTACCAGTTCAAGAAGTGCCACAGTTGAAGGAGGAGAAAGAACCTTCTCCTAGATGAGCTCTTGCCAGTAGGCGTACTGACGCTGCCCCAGGATGGCTGCAGTGTCAGACTGCAGCATTACCACCCCTTCACGAATCTTAGTGGGAACACAAGTGAAGTGGGAGAAACAACAGTTGTGCCCATCAACAGAACCCCCTCTGCCTCACCAGCCCAGGGCATCATCAACAGCTGAACATTCGCATGACACCTATTTCACACACCATTGCCCGTTGCTGCAACCAAGGAATGTTATTTAGCTAGCAAAGAGTGTTGCAAATAGTTACTCATTTGCCCTTCACATGCTGTCACCAATTTTCTTCCTATGGGCCTACTTACTTCTAATCATTCAAGTTCAAGACTAAAGGGTGTAAAAATTTCAGTCTTCCTCCTGATGTGAACCAGGTGTGTGCATTTATGTGTCACCCTGTAAAAAGCGAGGAAGAGAAACGTGTGAGGAAGCACTGCTGGTGTGCACCCTTCCAAAATCCTTTCCTAGATAGCTGCTCTATTGCTTGAAATACAGATCTGAGCCTGATTTTAGCTGCTAACTGCCATATAACATATTATCCTACTTATTGCATACAGTTACAAACATCGTGTATCTGGAAGCAACAAGGGAGAAGGCTCCTTTATCAAGTCAATCTCAAATCCCATTATGTTCCTCTACAACAGTTTCCGTAAACATTCAGCAATTTCCAGTGTCTGAGTTGCGCAGCTGAAGAGGTGCATAAACAGGCTCCACTGAAATGTGAAGATGACTGATAATGTACTAACATTGAGACCCCTTGCTGTGATTATTACCCCCTGAGTGCTCCTTACAGAATGTGCCTCTTATCTCACACTGACAACGCTAATAGAATATGCATAGCCCTATTAGCATACAAGATAATAGCACCCTGGAGGGGACAGAGCCATAAAACTTTAAGTAGAAATCAAAACAGAAGGAGGAAGAAAAAGGGAACATTGTCACAAGCCAAAAAGAAAAAAAAAAAAGGGAGCCTGAGGGCAAATTTTGCCGCAGAAAACACACATAGTCATAATTCTTGTGCTAGTCACCATGCAAATGGTAATAGTCTTTAGTCCCATGAATACTATCAGTGCCATGTTTGCTGTGAAACATTAATTGAGATAATGTGCCCTTTCGGATGCAGCAGGGAGTCGTATGTCAAATTGTACCACAACAAAATTATGGCAACATCTGCAAGAAATATCCAGCAGCAATTGGGGTACCTTGCACTGGGTACGTCCAACTGGGTCTTCCTCTTTGCAGATGGAGCCCGTGGAAGAACTGGAGCCTGCAAGGGGAGGCAGAGGCCGTTATTCAGAGGACATGTGTGTATACCTGTAGCTTACTACTTTTCAGCTGCTGCCCAGTTAAAAGCTTTGCAGGTTAGATGTGTTATCTCTTGACCCTACTTCAGTCACTGGATTAAACCTCAAGCAGCTCTTTGAATGCCAAAGCCTTTCTTTAGTCACGTCTGCCCACTGCATTCACATTTGTTCCATGTAACCGTCCATTGTAGCAGACCTTTCACTGCTCACCCATAGCTGGCAGCCAGCCATGCATTCATATGCTTTCCATCTTACAGCAATAGCCAAAGTAAATCTTTCAGTGCTTGGCACAAGAGTGTGAATTCAATAAAAAAGGCTTCAAACAAGTTTGAGATGGCTTGTCTCTAAACAAACGAAGAACAGTGAGCTTTTTTAATGCTCATTGTGGTTCAGTTCCTGCCTACAGCTAAATCCAGATAACCCCCAGCAGCACTGACAACCCTGTCTGGTAAAATAGTCACCTGTCAAGTGGGCATGAAAATATCCACACATGGAGGCGCAGAGGGGTTGGAGGGAAGTGACCTGCTCCTTACCAGGAGCTTCAACAGGGGCAATCAAAGGTCCTTGTTGTCTCCTTTGTGAGATCTGAAAGTTTGCAATATTAGTGCTGAATGCACAGGACCCCGGGGTAATCGCTCTGCGGAGCGCTCTGTGCTTTTTCCTTTACAGAAAGATGGTGTCAGGAGGTAACAAGCCCGGGATCCCTGGGGTGCATTTTGAAGCATCATGCAAAGTTTTCTGGGATTCCTCCTAGCATTCACTGTGGTTTCTATAGAGCTAAACTCTTTGTAAAGTGGCTTTGTGTTGCAAAGTTCTGCAGCTTGTGTGAGTCTGCCTCACTTCATTTTGGTTGATGGTACTTTATGCTGACGGTTTCAGCAATTAGAACACAGTTGGAAAAGACTCTGGTAAAGAAAAACCAGCCATTCTGGCAAGGGAAAGCAGAGTGAAGATTAGAGGAACGATTCCTGAATGTACCTCCACAGGTGTCCGTGTGTGTTCATGCATGCATACATCCTCTGCATCTATGTTATCACAGGCAAAACAGCTCATCTCAAAAACATACAGATTTTAGAGACTGCTGAAGTGTTTTGTTTAACGTTGTTCTGCAGTTGATACAAACTCTGGAATAATTTCTCCTTTCTTCCTGGAAAGATACAAAACACCAGTATATGTAGTGTAGGAACTAATGATACCTCATGTGAATCATAGATGTACAATTCTCACAGGTTATCTCCATCTTAATTTTTTAAGACTCTGAGTAGTCTTATTATCAGGAATTGAGTGAGGAAATGCTAGTCCCACAGAAAGGCATCCCAGCCTTCGCTAAGGCCAGTGAAATGCCTGGGTACCTACACCTGAAAAACTGCTCTTCGTGAGCAGCTTCTAAACCTGGGTCCAAATGGGACCACTCCAGGACAGGGCGTGATGGTTCCCATCACTCCAGCACAGCTGGGAAGTCTCACTGAATCTCGGGCAACGCTTGGGGTATGTAGGAGGAATCTTTCATATACTGCATGATTAGCAATTACCTGGGTTAAATTGCTTTCTTTTCTGCTAAAAAATAAAAATATTAAAGATACTAAAAATTTGGCAAAAACTTTACAAGCGTTAAACAACAAGAATAACATTTGTGCACTTTAGATGGAAATAAGTTACCTCCATTGGATCTTCTATCTGTAACTTTTTGCTGTATCTCCTTTCATCTCTCCTTAGTGAGGCCCAGCCCCTGTGTTTGCATCTCGCTGTGCTCTTACTGAATCCCGCCTCAGTTCAGCGGGGCACCGAAACACAGGCTTCTTTCTGAAAGTTCAGCCTGCAGATGCCAAGGTTTTGCCTGTGGACCTTCCCTGGCTAGAACAGTAGACAACAGCAGAGAAAATGTTAGTTGTGTATTCCTTACATATTCATCTAGAGAAATAGAGGTGCTCCGACACAGCAAGGCTGCTGGTATGAGAGAGAAATGCAGAGCATGTGTGCACTTCAGAAGACAAACAGGGAGAGGCAGGATCATCAGCCAGCTCGTTTCATTAATTATTCTGGAATAAATACATATCTATTTTCCCTGTACTAGGGCATAACTTTTATTTAGCAGACATTATCTCCAAGGATCCTTAGCAGCCCAGGACACAGCACAGTAATACAGTGCAGTCTGGATGCTGTTATGTATTTATTAAGTTGTATCAGGGCCCATTTAGTAGCAGCTCTGCAGTTTATCACATAAATATCGAATGCCAAATACAAAAGAGAAGAAAATAGCAACATAAAAAATTTATCTTTGGGGGGAGGAGAGGGAGAAAGGGAGAGAGAATGGTGCTGATAATGTGATTGTGCCTTCAGCAATAGTGGCTAATATCCTTTTGCAAGGGGCACGGTGTAAAAATATTCCCGAGCTGGGGGAGGAGGAGTGAAGAGAGGGGAGCCGAGCTGCTGTTTGTTTGGTTTAAAGTGTATTCTGGTTGCAGGCTAGGTCAGCGGGTGGCCAGACTGAGAAAATGAGTCCCCCGGGCTGTAATAATTGTAACTGTCAGGGAAAAAAAGTCAAGGTCTTAGATAGCAGTGGTCTGCTCTGACTTCTGACCATGGAGAAATATATATGAAAACTATTGCCTGAGGCACTATGGGAAGAAACCAAGAGGTTTTAACTCCTGGTGGCTTGTGCTTATGAATTGGAAAATTCATTTTGCACCTTGGTGGTTTGTATCTTTATGGTTATTTTCATTTGCAGTATAAATGAAGCTAGAGCTATTCATTTTCCTTATGCCCAAATTTGTGATGCAATGAACACCTATTACCAGACTAGCTTTGCATTTCTGAGTCACAGACACCATGGAGGCTTATAACTGATCTTTTAACAGTGGATATTCACCAGGAGAGTCTGAATTTGATTCTCTCTTGCAGCACACTCATTACTTACTTGGGTGATCCATAGCTGCCTTCAATGGATTAATCAAGAATGACGCACAGGTAACTTCACTGACTTCACCAGAAATATTCCTATGATAAAAGCAGCACAGGAGAGAGGTAAAAGAATAAAAATTTAAACCACACAAGATTAAACCTTGCAAATGGCGGGGGGAGAGAATCCATAAGTCTGGTTTCTTTTTCTTCATTAGTATACAGCCATGGACTAGCAAGCTAACTAGTCAGGCTTTCTTGAAACAATGTGCCCCTTTATTTAAAGAACTATGGGAGCTCTAAGGAAGATTTGCTACCAAACCTGAGCCCACAGGGTAACAGTTTGGCTGTTCACTACACAGTATCAGGCTGGGAGGCTGGATGCATCCTTCCTCTATCATTTTGCATCTTTGCACCCCCAACCAAAAGGATGGGAGACAAAGCTGCAGGCACAGATCTGTTGGTAAAAAACCCTGGCATGCATTCCTTTGAATATGCCCTCCCCACCTTGCTCTCAGATTCCCATGCACCTTTGCTGTAATGGCCCTAACTCTGTATCATCCACAGGGCATGTGCAGGAAAGATACAGACAAAAGCAGCCCATTGGGCAGGTACATGCTCAGAGCAAAGGGACATTTCTGAGAAGCACCTTTGCCTACACATCTCCTCAGTGTTCCTCAACGTATTTCTTATTCACCGCAAAGAACTGTCCAAAGTTGTTGGTTTTTTCACTGTGCAATGCTTTGTTCAACCATTCCAGCTCCTCTGATAGCCTTCTAATACAAATTAATTAGTAAATATAATTCTTTCAGTATGAATTAATAAGTGGAATTGAAAATATTTATGTATCTGGGGGACCTAAACAAACTATACAAACACCAAACAGCAGTTAACCCCACTGTGAGGGTGGCAATAGCATGTAAGGTTTTGCTGGTAAAAGAGAATATAATTATTGCTGGAATGTGATTTACTTGTTGAAAGTCACTGTAATAGTGAGCTGGGTAACTTTTATGGGCCCCATCTGTACTTTACTCACCTTCCTTACAGCCTGTGCATGTCTTGTGAAGAAAGTACAGCACGTGTAATGGAGAAAGAGAGAGCAGTAATGTTAGTACCAAGGAACAAAGTCCAGTGGAGCAAACAGACAGACATACGAAGAAAGAATATAACAATGGTACTCGCGTGCTCCAGCACTACATAAACAGCTCCCATGCTTTGTCTGCCGTAGCCCCAGATCTCAGCAATTCACATTTCATTGTTCATTGCATTTTACAGAGAGGCAGCAGAAATAAAGACATGGCTTGTGAAAAGAGGGACACTAATTTAGGACCCTCTTTAAAGCTCCTTTCCCCTGTGACAAGGCAGCGGTAAGAAGAGTGTGGCGGAAGCAAAGACCCAAATGGCAAAAAGCCCCCACCAGCTCCTCTGGCCTGACCAGAGTAACACAGCCCAGACACATTCCCCTCTTCGCTCTGCACTAAACCTGGGAAGTTGTGCTTGGGAAAAGTCCATTTTCCAAAATGGCATCCATTCTCAGTTTAAAGATTTCAGGCACATAGAACCTATCACTCCCATTGGACAGCTGCTCCAGCAGCTAAGGGCTTCCAGTGATGGTAATCATTTACCTTGGATTTCTCTTCTCACCATATCTTTCTTTCTGCTAATGTGAGGACTTCCTCAGGACTTTGCCTTCTCTACCTGTGGAGATAGTGGTACATGGTAACCATATTGCCCCTAGATCTCCATTTTAGCTATAAATATTGATTTTTTGTGAGCCCATCCCTGGTCCTGGAATGAGGAATGTCGTCACTGGGTAAGCAAAATGCACTAGGGCAATTGAAACACCTGCCACACCTAAAGCTTCCTGCTTTGAAGACAGGAGCAGGAAGCCAGGGGGGAAATCTTGGCTCCTAAGGGATTTCCATGACTTTGAGCCTTGCTGAGCCTTCGCTTACTGATGAGCTCACCTTGAAGACAGGCACAGAAATTCATGGGGCTGCCCTCTTTTGAGCTTTCCAGAAGTGCTGGCTGGCTGCACCCTTACATCTGCAGGAAGGAGACAAAGGTCCAGCAGCACTACCTGTGCCGTGGGCTCTCTTCTCTTCATGCTTGGGTGAGGCACAGCACCAAGCTACCGCAGAGGGGTTACAGCAGCTCTACCTGTAGCTTGCTAATGCAGCTTGTGCCCGGACAAGCAAATGATTGCTCAAGCGATTTTCTATTTTAAGGTGAAGGTGGCACATGCAGAAGATCTCAATGTCACTACAAAGCAGGGAGGGAAGCTGTGAGGAGGAGGAAGGCAGAAACCTTCACAACTAATGTCAATTTTCTGCATCAAATATTTTGATAATTAAACAAAGCTGATCAAGAGAGGAAAACAGCATGTCTCCAGAGCTCCGGAAGCACAGGCCCATTAAATAGAAGAGTCAGAAAGTGCCAGAGGCGGCAGCCTCAGATTAATGGCACTCCAGTAATAGATTTTCCCAGGCACGGTCACACAGGAGACAACTACTGTGTAGCCAGAGCAGCGATGAGGCCGTTAAAGAAACAGTAACATTAAATCACCTGGTACCACGGGGCAAGGGGATGGATGGGAGCGCATCGGCGTCAGCACTGCGGAAGGTGTAAAGCTCAATCTGCTTTCAGGCAGAGGAACTGGATCCCAGCAGTCATTTAGAGCAGCGAAAGCAGGCAGCTCAGATGTAGGACATATATAAAAACAGATAAGCAGTAGCTCCAGAAGGATGGCGAGCTGAGCACAAATATCTCCTTCCTGCAATGGAGAAGCAGGCATTAAACATCACAGCGTTTGGTTTTGCTAAGAATGGCCATGTTTGGTTTGGTTCAGTTGCTTTTCTTAATCAAAGCACTGGTTTTCTCTCTCATGTTAAAACACCATTCTGAATTTGTTTAAATGCAGCTAACGTTCAGGAAGGGAATGGGAGGGATGGCAGCTCGGTGGGAAAGCAGCCCTGTTTTCTTATTATCAAGTCAGTTTTACCTCAGCAGTGTTGGAGCTGATCCTCCTTGAAACATTCATCTTGCCTAAAGCATTTCTATCCATTCCTATAATACAATAACAACAGAAACGAGGGCTTCTTCCACGGCAGGCTGGCATGGATTAGAGTCCACCGCAAGAGTACTTCACTCCCAGCTGGGATGGATGGAAACCAGATGAAGTGGCTGAAAATCGGAAACAACTTTTAGACTTACTTGAATCCTGATACGATCACATCACAGGGATGGGTTAAATTTATGATCTTATCTGGGATTTTTTGTTTGTAATCAATCCCAGACCTACCGGCTATCACTCACTATAAGCTTATGATTTCCCGGTGCTAACAAGGAAAAGTTGGGACATCAAACTCTGAGGGAGTGAAGCCAAGCTATGATATTAGCAGATAGGATCAGAACTGGAGTGCAACAGCAACAACAAAAAACCCCCAAAACTCACACTACAAAAGAAAAACAACAGCCTCCTGCAGCCTGTAAAGTTCAGCCTTTGTCTCACGCTTCATGTATAAACCATGGTGTGTGCATAAACCCCCCGTGTCCAGGCAGAATGATTTGGGGATGAAAGCTAACAAAACAAATTAAACCAGAATACCCTGAGATCAAAGTACAGCTTCAGCATGGGATACAGCTGCTGTGGGACACGCAGCAAAGCGCACCCATTTCCCACTCTTCTCCTATAATAACCTCAACAGACAGTGCCACTTACTTTGCTGGGTTGCCTACAACATTTATCATGGCAAGCCTGAACCCTTTGCTGGTGACTTGGGCAGCAGATGGCTAAGAGCATCTATCCAGCACATCTGCCCTTGGTAGCTCCCTTTGCTTACTTGAATGCAATTAAAGAGAACTACACACGAGGGACGAAGCTCCTGCACTAGGATACAGCCAATTCCAGACAACATCAGGCACTTCTCACAATTCCAGCATATGAATAGGGAAATTGCATTTATTTGTGCATGGTATTGCTTTGCATCTTCTCCCATTTTGATTCGAACAGAGGCATATTCTGGTACAATATTAGAGCCGGTCTAAGGTGGGCAGAAGATCTTCTCTTCCCTAATTACTGCTCTATTTTCCAGGCCAATCACTGTTGAACAAGGTACTAGGAAGCACCAGGTCTCCTACACATTTACCCAGAGCAGATCAAACTTGCACTGCTTTGGGGTCTCCCTCATATTCAACTGGGATAAAGACACACTGGAATTTGGACATCTCAGTCTAATCACGTCATCGACGCTGGTTTGACTATGCCCATGTGGATGATAGGGACAGCAGGGCACCAGGAGCAAACCCCCGAGTGCATGTGCATTATTTCAACTGTGTCCCTTTCTCAGGTTTCCAGACCCAGCAAGAGCTCTTTGCACTCCTCTTCCTGGGACCCTTGGCACCAGTGGCACATGCTGGTACTCCATTTATCTGTGATGGCTTGAAGACTTACAGACTTAAAGGCCAGGTACCCCTCACAAGTTAAATGTCGGAGTTGAAGGACATGCTCTACAACAGTTGCCTTAGATGTACATGCAGCAAATTTCCCTACCAGGTGACTGCTGAGCTGCAAAAGCATCTCGGACAGCTCAGGAGGCCTTAGGAACATCCCTGCTCAGCATTCTGAGCAGCCCTTCACACAGTGAGGAGCTTCCAAATCCATGAACTGCTTTCTTCCCAACTTTGTATGGATTAGCTCCGAGACTAACAGTGTGACAAATCTGTTAATGTTTCAACAGGCAAGTCTTAATTTTGTACATACCCTTCAGTCATTTTCCATATGGAAATGGAAACTTTTCTTTTCACAAACAGCCTGTTAATATTTTCAATATAGGCATAAAAAGATTGTTCAAAATGAGAAAGTTTCAACTGGAAGCCTTCAGATTGTTTCAAAAATCAGAACTCTTGAGCAGTACCTATGGGTTTTGTAAAAAAAATATTAGATCTACTGTATAAATGGCATAGACAGGCTTCGAGCAGAAGAGGTTTCGCAGCTTGCCTAGCATCGCTCCAAGTGGGAAAGTAACCTATGAATCCCAAGCTCCAAACCCAATGCAAAGGGGCTTTCTCAAGAGCATATTCAAATCTGCATTTGGTTCATGAGTTCAGAGTCAACCCTACACAAGCAGCAGCCTACAGTGCAATTAGTCCCCCAAAGCAAACAGAACTGTACCAGGGTAACAGTTAGGGCCAGGCTCGTTTATTGTGTATGAATCAGATCCATAAACCAGGAGTGACTCAGCTGAAGTTACTGGTGTTGCTTCTCCTTTGGAATGAATGGATCAGAAGCTGGTCCACACATTTCACATGTTTCTGAGAATCAATGTTTTTAACTGCATCAGTAGCCTGGAATGTCTCTAATTGGCACCAAATGTGAAACAGCTCATTACCTGGGCAAGGCAAGGAACAGGAGAGAGATGTCAGAAACTGAATGTAAAGTACAAGCAGAAACAAAGAGCAAACAAGCTCCACGCACAGACAGGAACTGAGGTGTAGCAAGCATTAAATAATAGCTCTAAAACATTTAATAGCTATAAAATGTACACGAATTACAATATAATTTCTTCCAAAGTGATGCTCACAGTAAAGGTGCGTGATGCCTCCCTCTCTGTGATATAAAAATGATGCCTAACATTACTACGTAACAGTATTTGTGTTGTGTTAATACCTTGCAAATTCATACTAGTGTATATTGGTGACACAGAGATTTATGTGCACTTAGAATCTTTTGAACCTACTTGACTGCAAATGGTTTACAAACCAGCTGTAGAAATACGGTGTAGCCCACAAGCTTAGTAACTCACCAGTACAGGTGTACACTCTGGGGTCCATGTCCCTTGTGCTACCTAATAAAAGATACAGGCTGGGATCTGTGAAGGAACTTGAGGAGAAAGACACCTGCAACAGGCTGAAATCGCAGCGTCAGGCCATGGGGTTGCTTGTTAATCTTCAGAAAAGAAAGTGCTCGAGGATCCTGATGTTTATTCAAGCAAACAAACGTAATAAACCCTGTTAAAGTGTTACTAAGAGTTTTGCTGCTCTACTTGAGATTTGTACCCTCAAGTCCGAATGCCGACTGAGGAAAGGAAGTGCTAGTAACTAATGCAGAAAATAAATCCTGCTTTATTTGCAATGAATGTAACTTCTCGACATTCCCAACAACAACAAACCACAGGTTTGAATGATGCCATAACAACAAGGCCAGCACAGAGATGTGCACTTTCTACCGGCTGAATGCTTTGGATCAGGCCTGTTTTATTAAAAGCAGCAATTAAATGGTAGTAACTACCTGTCTGCATCTTCCTTTCTGAATTAACCTACTCCCTAGAGGCATTTGAAAAGCACATCCTGAGATTAACTACACATGTCCAATAACTGGTCTTTGCCTGATGATCAAATCATGGTTCTTCCTCCAATGGATGTCCTCGATTCCACCTTTTTCTTCAAGATACCTCCTTCTCCCACTCCTACCTTTTCTAACTGAAGGATGGAAGATGGAAGCTGATGCTCTTTCTAGAAAGTGATGGCACCCTCGTCTCAGAAACCAATCGCATGGAGGCAGCAAGAACAGCAGCACTGTCGGGAACCTGAGAAGCTTCCCCCCACCACCACCCTTGAGATCAATTCCTTGGGACGGAGGCAGGGGGGGCTGGCCACAGGCACAGCAAATAAAGCTATGATTCGGGGGTCTGTTTGCTGGGAGGAGGTAACCCAGCGTGCAGTACAAGGCGATCTACTTAAACCACAGCCAAGGTCAGAAGCTGCCCTTCGCGGGCCGGTCAGCCGTGCCGCCGCGCCATGGGCATTAGCACCACATCATTATGTTCTGCTAAAACTCAGTTACTCCTCAGCAAAAGGCCATAAATCACCAGGCTTCACCCAATCAGGGCCCTGTCACTGCAACTAAACAGCGACTCCCAAAACACTCTGCTTCTATTGGCTGTGACAGGGGGATATAAATCTGCCCCTGGCCAATCCACTGCAGGCAACAGGGCATGTCAGGAAGGTGACAGCCAATCAAGGATCCGGCTCAGGGAAGGCCGGGATCCCCCCTCCCGCCTGGCAGGGGGGACACTCACAGCACTTGCAGCGGTTGCTGAAGTGTCTCTAATGCTACGACACGGTGAAATGTTATTTCAGTTATCACTGCCCAGAAAGGTCAGCGTGTGCTTTGAAAGGTTGTGTGTCACAGCGAGCACAAGCAGGTTTCCTCCTCAGCAGCCTCACACGTCCTGAAATCCTGGGGATTTACTGGGCATTTTGTTGGGAAACCTTAAAACGGGCATCGCTGCTGGTGCAGCAGCCTCTGCATGTGGTCCCACTGGACAGTTTTTGGAGCAGCTGCACACAGGACCCTCCTCATGCTCTGCGATGCTTCATGTGCACCAGCATCACAGGGAGAAAGCAGGGTGTGCAAGCTGGCAGCTTTCACCTGCCCGCTGTGGGACACAGATGAGCGGTGCCTATGGCATGAGGCTGCCAGCAAGGCCATCTGAGGTCAAATTCCCACAAAGGAAAGAGGCACTATGGGCTGGATAAAGCTTTTCAAACATAAAGTGTCACCTGGATTATATTTTTCCCCAGTTTCAGCAGTGAGAAACTAGTATCTTGAGATAATTCCTAGTCCACTGTCAAAATAACAACATAACCTGAGCTTGGAAATCTTAGCTTCTCTCTCCTCCTCCCCAGCTTGTCATCCATAACCTAACATTGTCCCTCCATCACAGCTTGTAGGAATTAGCTATGAAAGCCAGACTTCACGTTGCTAAGCCAGCATTCAATCTCCTGAGCTTTTGTAGCCAAGCGAACTGAGGCACAAGGAGAGGAGAATGATCCTTTTCCTACGATAACTCAAAAAGAGAGCAGAGTGGGCTCCTGAGATCCCAATTCACAACACCAGTTCGTTCCTCTCAGGCCAATGCCTGTCTCAGGGTTTCTCTTCTGAAAGCTCTCCTGGGGAGGCCAGTGCCTGGGAGGGAGTCTCCAAGATGAATAAGCTGCCCCCATTGAGAGTCACTACTTACAAAGGGAGGCAAACGCTCTAAGAAGGCATTCTGCCTTTGGAATCGGGCAGCTCTGCTTCAAGGGGAAAACCACTGGCTGAACTGGCCCTAAAACTTAATTTGCTCTTTAAAAACACCCCTGCATTGGCATTTCAAGCAGGACCTCAGTGATTTACAGCATGGGCTGACATTTCACAAAAGATAATGTGGGCAATGAATTATTTGCTGGTCGAAACGAACAATTGGACATACCTACTTCTTGCGGATTTAATCTTTGCGAGGCGTTAGCTACCGAGCATGAAATATCACTTTTCGGGGGCATTTGTTGCATTTATGCAGGGTACAATTACATTAGGCAGCTTTATGACACACTGACTCGGTCGAGTGTGATGCAGTGTAATACAACCAAAGTAATACGAGCTTTTAAACGCAACATGATGGCAAAAATCCATCTCAGATCTGATCTTTATTTCATTTCAGATGCCAACTGTCATAATTCAGGGAGAGTCAAATCTGTCTGGTTTTGCTAACGTGAGCAGCTCTATCAAAGCCAGTGGGATGTGCCTGTATCAGCGAGGTGAAAGCATTAATTACTACATTAGCTAGTGCACATCCCTGAAACTGGAACCCGAAGAGCTATGGATCAGCTGC
Organism: Strigops habroptila; assembly: GCF_004027225.2. NCBI lineage: Eukaryota > Metazoa > Chordata > Aves > Psittaciformes > Psittacidae > Strigops > Strigops habroptila. The sequence goes on from NC_044292.2 coordinate 7,722,988, forward strand.
AACTCACACAGGGTTAAAAACTGGCACGTTCAAAACTCACACAAAAGGGCACGGTGCTCCTGAATCCTGTTTTGCTAGCCAGGACTTTGCTCCTCTTACTGTCTTTTGCCTGCAGTTGTGAACACACTGGCTTTTGCAAGGAACCCAGTTGGCATTCTCAGATCCACTGCTGCTCAAGAAGCTCATAAGAGAAGATTTTACCCAAATCTTGGTAACAAGCAACACAGGATAACACATTTTGGTGATTTCCTATAAGCAATGCCCCGTACTTGAATGGCAATGCTCAGAGCAAACACAGATACAGGGCTAGGATATGAGCTTGTTTCCCTCTCCTGTCTCTCTGCATTCGTTTCTCCTCCTGTGAGGTATTTCAGCTCTGCACTTCTGCAGGACCGGACCGCGCTGTCGGGATCAGACAGTAGACAAAAATGTGTCCATTTCAATTTTGGTTCTGATCCTGGGATATTTCTAACTCTCTCCATATCCTTGATAGATAATGGTTTAATAAGCGATCTGGTTTTTATTTAAAGGGTCGGTAGTAAAACCCAGATCACATTTCTCACTTGGTGGGTTAAAAAACCGCTTACGCTCATTTCTGCAATGTAAAACGACACTATATCAAATCAAACATTTCCAGATGTGGCCAGCTTGTGGATGGAAGTGCAGGAGGAGCGAGCACTTACAGACAAGGGTTCCCAGGTTTTTTTAGCAGGATTGGAACCCCACCTACTGGCAAAGACTGTTATAGTAATGTCAAGACAAGAACCCATACAGGGCTCATTCCTTGACTAGAAACTCCAGTGAGGGTCCTAAACATGCAGTCTGGTTTCCAGGCAGGAGTACCACTGCAGTCAATGTGGGCATCTCACTGCTTGGCACTTGCAAAAACCACATCCTTAAGAGTGGCCTGAGTGCCAGCTGCACTGACAGACACAAGGAAAAGCACAAACATCACTTAAGAGCTGACTTGTGTTTCTAACATATGGTACTTTAGAAGATTTCAGCTTTACTAAAGTAATCTTGGCCTAATTTTGATACTCTAGGTCAAACCAGCCTTACACAGCCCCTGGTTAGCTAGTGCTCCCGAAAGTCTGAAGCAGCATATTCTATTAAGGCACAACGATGAAATGAGTGGTATCCCTCTATGTTATGCTACTAATGCCAGATGAAAAATTAAGACAGAAATCAGGATGGAAAAATATCATTCTAAACACCCACACCTGAATTAGACAACTCTGAAAGGAAGAGTTCTTCTATATCACTTCGAATTCACTAAAAACCACCCCATCACTTCTTGTGTTACAGCTTTCCCATAAAAACAAAAATGAAGCAGCCCATCTCAGAGACCATTTATGCAACCTCAGGTCTTGTTAGAACAGCCTAGTTAGCAAAACCAACGTTTGAATTTTAACGTTCATACTTACTTTTCAGGTAAGTATGAAAAAATAGAAGAAACTCACAGAAAGCAATTCTCTAGCACTGGAAATCAAGGCTTTAACATTCCCAGAGACCAGTAACATCTGCAACAATGGAGTGACAATCCCCTGAAGAAAGATCCTGGGGACAGAAGCAAGCGGAGGTGGGAGCACGCCTGATGGGAATCCATTAAGAAATGTAAGCTCCTGGGGAGCACTGTGCTGGTTCAACACAGGAAGCTGCTGTTAGGGGGAAAACTCACCTCTCCTTCTGAAAAATACCTCTTCTTCTACCACTTACCTCCTTGATATGGGCTTAAGCCTCAAAAGAAGGAGTTCCTGTAATGTTTGCCTTTAAATCCGCATTGCAAAACACAAGGTATCCAGCTCTGAACCAAGCCACGAAGTGGGACCAGCTCCCTGACAGTTTGTTCTTTTACTCTTACCCCTTATGACACAGAGAATCCAGGTCAAAACCCACCACTGAAATGACAGAGAGGGAAGTTCAGATGCTGCCTAACGAAGAAAAGAGACTGGGCTATTTGTGGTATCTGGCATATTCACCAGACATGTCCAAATATGAAGGGAAAAAAGTCTTTATCCTGAGAAGAAAAAGAGGTCTCAGGATGCGAGTCAGTCCTGGAAGGATTTGCCTTGATGAACTAATGAAAACGGAAGGATAAATTAAAGCATCAAGCTGTTTATTTAAGGCTGAGGAAGACACACTTCCTGAGTGTGAGAAAGGAAACAAGACACGCACACCAGAGTGAAGCATGCTGGCTTCCAAGAGTTTCTTCTGCATACAGAGAAAATAACTTGTTTAAAAGTTGCATTGCCAGCACACTTGGGCACTGGCATGAAATGGCAAAGAGAGAATTGGTTATACCTGGCCAGAAAGAAGACTCAGCAGGTACCATCTGCCACTGGAACCCTATCCAAATGGATTGCCAGCCCTCCCCTGGCCTCTGCCTCCTATCCCTGCCACCTTCTGGGAGTCCCAGCAGCTGCACTGAGCTTACACAGAGAGGGCTTTTTGAACAACAGTTTGCATCGGCATTGGGTTTGCTTGTCCTGCTATCTTCGGTGATCAAAGAACTGAAACAGCTGCATGTCTCAGCTCACTGGCAATAAAACCTGCAGTTGATGGGCTTTGTCCTAACCCCACAGCTACAGGGAAAGTGCAACCACAGATTTAAAGAGGGGGAGAAAAACACGTGAACACCCGAGCTGTATTTAGCCACACTCTGCATCCTCCTAACCTGCAATCTCTTAAGTGCCACTTACTCAATTAATCCAAGCTCTTCTACTTTAACAGGAAAGCTGTAACATATTTAAACAGCTTAGAAACGCTACCCAACAAGCCGTGCTGCCTATCTGATCCATCAGCTGCAGCAGTGACTGCGCATTAACTAAGAGAGCACAGGACCGGGTTAACGCTTCCGCTGCCACTTCCCTGCTGCGGGTATTTTCTGCTGCAATCCTGCTAAGGCTGAAATTTCTCAGCTTTTTTTAGTAGGGTGGATCTCATCTCAGCAGGGACTGTCTTCTGGACCAGCTCCTAGAACATCCCTGCAGCAGCTATAGTAACTATTTTTATAGGCAAGTTTTATTAGGAAAGTATTTTAAATGGCCTTCGAATGCAATTTAGCAGCTGGAAATAAGGCAGTGTGCCAGCGCCATGTGATCGGAGCACCAACAAGTGCTACCAGAGACCATCAGTGCTCCACAGACCATGCATGGAAACCCACGGCAGAGTACACCGGGACATTCAGCCAGCCAGAAGGTGCCTTAAACTGCAAATGCCTGAAAGCTGAGCTATGCTGTTCCCAGATCCCTTACTAGAGAAGGCCCTACCAGTGCTCCCTGGTATAGCAAGCAGGCTTCAGCACTGCGGCACGGGAGAAGCGACTCTCTGTTGACTCTATATGGAAGATGGGCTCCATTATCTGAGGAGCTGAGGATGATGCATCCACTAGATGGTTAGAAAACCCCTGAAGGATAAAGGTACCCATAGCAAAGAGCTGTCACTGCTCGTCACATCAGTGCATACTGGTTTCTAAAGGATGTGTCTCTCTCCTGTTCCTGCCAAAGCAGAACATGCAATACTCAGTAATACAGACATGGATTTGGGAAGTGCTGAGTACACACTAGGTCCTGATGCTGTGGGCAGACTCTTCTGCGTGGCTGTGGCAAGTAACCAGATCGGCATCACTGTGTTCAACCAGATGACTAAGAAAGCGAAAAACAAAGCTTGACATAGCTGAAGACCCAATTCTAATCTCAAGCCATACTGGCACAGTCACATGTGGCGTTATTGCGGTTTAAACTCATGCAAATGAGAGTGGAAACTGGCCTCCAGTACAAGTGCACGCTGAGGGGAAAGACAGCTTTCCTTTTAGACATGACTCCAATTGTACAGTCTGAGATTCAATTAAGTTTTGCTTTCCTGACATCTTCCAAATAAAGGCTCAGTCTTTGTGCTAGGCATTTTTAAAAGAAAATAAAGCAAAATCATACATTTGGCAGGACCTGGGCATTCCTGCTACTAAATTGTTCTGTGCTCCATGCGAAATTTCAATGTATTCAAGAAGGGGAGTAGCCTCTTTGACCAGTGTCCAACTGTTTAGCACTGTTCAATGTGAGTTTTTGCCCATGTTTACATGTGGAATGGAACACAACCATTCAACCACAAAATGTTCCCAAAGCAAACATCCAAAACCTGGTTGCTGGCAAGGTACACTGACAGAGGCTCCTGAAACCAGTCATTCACAGAATGCCAACACAACACATCACCGCTGGGAGAAAGTACACAAGGTTATTTTCTTACCTCTGGGAAGAGGCCACTGCAAGTGACAGGAAACAGCGAGTGGCAAAGCAGAAAGGAGGGGTTTTCATCTGCATGGAGAAAGAAGGTTGGTGTTATTTCAGATGTGCAGAAGAGCATGCTGTTAGCACAACAAAGCATGTTGCCAACAGCATGTATGAACCACCTGAATTAGAGTATAGACGCTGTGCTAAGTCAAGACTAGCTAAGCAGTACAGAAATAAAGCAACAGAGGTAAAGGCAGAGACAAAGTTACTCAAGCAGGACACAGCAGCTCCAGACGTTTGTTGGAGGGGAAGGTGAGATCAGGAGGTGACCTGGGTTCCTTCAAACAGAGGCCCACATTTTTGTGACAGCCCATATTTTTCTAATCCTGGATCGTGTCACTGTAGCTCTGTGCTTATTCAGATGGATGAAAATACGTACTTGAAGTTGGCACACAATAGAAAGAACATAACAATATGCTGATATCACCCTTTGGGATGTTATGAAAAGGGAGAAAAATCTATGAAATAGAGCAAAAAAATTACATCCCTGCAAAAAATGTAAGTAACAGCTCAGGACACAGCTGGGAAGGATCCTTCTTAAGGAGCACTGGCTTTAGAGTGGCTTCTGGAGAGTCCAATCCCTTTGGCACAGTGCTAAGAGATCTACCCCTCTTGCATTTTCAGAACTTCTTGCAGAGGTGACTGTTCCTTGTCCTTCTGTTCCTTGGCAAACAGATAGGCCCATCCACATCTCCTCCTCTGTCACGTCCTACAAAAGCCAAGCTGGTGTCCACAGACTGGATCCGTTTTCCAGCATTACTCTGCAATGTTATTTGTACTTGTCAAAACACCACGTCCCAGAGGGGCCATGTTCCCTGGTACACCTCCCCTGGCAGCCATGTGCTGGCTCAGGCAGGGGAACTGGGGCACAGCGGTGACAAGCTGGCCATCAGGCACTGCCCACCCCTCAGTGTGGGAGAGGCAGGCTTATTCCCAGGGGAAGCCTCTGCAAGGGAACACACTTGGAAGGGAAGCTGAATCAGGAGTGTTTTTCCAGCTCTTCTCCATCACAGCCCAGCACGCTTGTGTTCAAAGTGGAGTCCCTGCAACGACAGGTTTCCACGAACCATGTTAGCCCACCACTAGATGTTTGAGGGCTGGGCAGCAGCCCACCCGAGCTGCCCAAGGAGAAGGAGCCTGGCACTTGGGCCCTCTCTCCAACCCTTGGGTTGGGTCTCACAACTGTAACACCCTTTTAAAGAGTGCTTGCTTGCATTTAAAACCACATAACCTGCGTGCTCCTGCTTCACAAAGGTGGTTGTGACCACTTTCTGCCACCGCAAACCTTACATTTTACTCATGCCACCCACCTCTGAGCTTTCCAGCTAGCAGCAAAGGCACAGGCACACCATCCCTCACCCTCCTTGCCACGTTCCACCTCTTGCCCTGCTTCTTCCTCATCTCAGAACTACAGAGTTGCTAACTAACCAACCAATAACAGTGTTTCACCACAACGCTTTCTCTCCTCTCGCATGTTAACACCTCCCCGCCAGCTGAGTGATCCCTGCACGCACCCAATTCTTGTTATTATTCTGCCTGTGCATTGACACCTTGTTGCATGAGGCGTGTTGATGGGTTGCAGGTGCCCTCACTATGAAACTGGCCAACAAGCCACTCACAAATTTGCTCCACTTGTTAATATTAAAATCATATGGCCAATGCCTTCTTAAATTGGTTCAGGCTTGAGGTACTGCTGCTTCACAGTAGGAAGAGTGTTGCAAGAGGCTTTCTGCAGGCCCTGCTATTTATGGTAAACACTCCACTTTGTTGAAATAACATAAAATTTTGAGATAAACCTATTCTAGCAAAGGAAACGTTAAAGTGCCACCGTTCTGCATTATAAAATCAGTTGCACTGCAGCTGCCTCACATCATACATGGTTCCATGCACGGGATGTTGAGGACCCGAGGACCGCATGTTCTCTGCTGTGGTGAAATGGTAAGGAAAAGATCCAAAGTGCTCCTACTGGTTCGATGATCTTTGCTTTGCAAGTACACAGTCGAGTTAGAACACAAGGAAGTGTCTTTTCTGTAGCTTTGTCTGGTTACAAGGTTGCCTAGACAGTGCCAGGCAGGGTTCTGCTCTGATGTTTGCAGCAATGCGAACTCGGCTCATCCGAGACTGCAGAGTAGGGGAAACTGCAAGGTAAAGACCAGCTCAGGTTCTTGAGATTCACTGCTTACTGAACCTGGCAGGTGGATGAGGGTATCTGCTGGTGCTCCTTCATTTATTACGCAGAAGAGCGAGGGGAAACTCTCTTTAAACTCTCAGTCATGAAACTTTGGGCTGATTTTTTTAACAGGGATTGGCTAAAGAGTGAAGCTGGTTTTCACCTTCCCACACAATTTAGCTCATTCGGGGGCATTTGTCTGCAGGTCCTAATATGATCTCTTGGGAGTTCAGCCACCATCAAAATAAAATCAAAGCACCTCAAAAGCCTTCCAACATAACACATGATCCCAAATATTTATGATGTGCATGTGCTCCCTTCATAGTTTGCTGTTTGGAAAATATTTTAACAGGTGGATTGGCAGTGATGGAAACAGTGACTGGAACCTCAACTTCATTGGTATTTGAAGAGATAAGCACCACGCTGTGTTTCATTTGCCTGCAGTGACACAGAGGACTGGAGCTGTTATAAAACTGACACACTTGCCAGAGAACCAGGCAGGAAACATGGTTACTGGAGAGGGCCAGAGCATCCAGCCAGACGGGAGGAATTTGCCTATTTTCTGCCAACTCCTCTCATGGAACAGAAAAACAAAGTAGCATGAAACATGTCCCTGGGTGCTGGCACAGCCCTCGCAGGGATCCCTTGCCAGCCGAGGCTGTTTCCTTCCTTCACAGAGGTGGCCACCTTCTTTTTTGAATTATTAAAATACACAGTTTGTTACACGGACTGAGCAGCAGATTCTTTGCTGTTCCAGTTGTGCTCAGACGAGAGCACAGATGCAGAAACAAAGATATTAAAGAGACCATACAAAACGAGAGCATTCGCAATGCACAGCCAAGCAGACTGCCTTTCCTAAGTGATCCCCTCTGCTCTTACAGTCAGCTTTTGAGTTACACTGCTTAGTGAAGAAAGCTAAGGTTGGACTGCAAATAGAAATGGTGGAAATAACATTGTTCCAAGGCACTAACAATTCAAGTGAGCAAAGGTCTAAGCATATAACCTATGGAACAGGGACCACCATTTATGATCTGCCATGACTACTGTAAAGCCAATTATGGTTGGGAATATCAGCCAGAGATCAAAAACCAATGAGGTTTTCCTGGAGATCCTATTTACATGTCAAAAATAAGGAAAAACTAGATGGAGCGTGTGATTCTGCAGCTAATAATTACTTTCTAAAGAGAAGTTTGCATGCCACCATTATATGTCTATATAAAAATATCCCAAGGAACATGCTTTAAAGGCTGAGTGACACACTCCAGGATATCCCATTAATCCTTCCCACAAAAAGCTGTAGCTTCCTCCACAGATATGTACTTCAAAGCTTTGACTGAGATTCCTTCTGTCTACTTTAAGATATTCAAGTTACAAGCATATACATTTAAGTGTTCTGAATTTCCTCCTTTGCAGGAACCAGAGTTCATTATCTCATTGAGGGCAAATTCAGACCCGGCCTTAGCTATATGAACTCTAAATGCCAGAGAGAAGAGCAAAGGGAGCATCTGAGGAGGCAGCAGACACAGAATCATTATCAGAACAAACCAGCTGAATGCTGAGAGCTGCTAACGACATCGTAAAACAAATGTAAGCATCTTCCAGGGGGACTTTCCCAGAATGATTCCATTCTCTCGCCTAGCGTTGCTCGAGAAGGCCACCCCACAAGTTGATGGTTTACGGTAGTTGAAGTGGGATTAGCCTTCATGAAAGGCTCAGGAATACTTCTTCTCAGTGAAAGTTTACAATAATATTTTAAAGACTCTCAACCAACACCCGTACTTAAGCTTTGAAAACAGATAATGCATTTTTAATGGGATTGCACATCTGACAAGGAATTTGACTAATTCCTCTGATAGCAGACAGCTTCCTCCCCATAATTCATCTCTAAAAGATCAAAAATCAAAACACTCCCTACCATCCTTGGAATGGCCCCGCTGCCTGGAAAGGAGCAGATCAATTCCAGCAATCCAATGGCAAGAGAACAGAGAGACAGATACCTGACCTCCCCACAGCCTGCTCTACCAAAATAAGGGAAATAGGGAAAAGCCTTCAGGACAAGGGCCCGCTGGGCTGCTGACACTGAGGCCATTGTTCCACAGATACATTTGGCAACCAGTGTTGTAGCTTACCCGAGTGTTAAGTGTAGCTACCAAAATCTTCAAAGTCCTCTGAGTCAGATGATGTCTTTGCTCTGGTGAACTAACAGTTGTGAAGCATTGGGAGGTGTCTGAATGGGAGGTGTCCTAAAAGGGAAAGCATGAGAGTTTTCATTAGCTTTTTTATTAGTCACCCTAATGAGGATTTCCTACTCATAATCATATGCTTTGCCATACGCTAAAGCCCTTTTCCAAAGGAGGACACGTAACGACATGGCTGTGCCTTTAACACCACTCGCAGCATAATCCTTTGTAGATGATCCACAGCACAGAACCAGCAAGGTCTGTCAAGGCATTTTTAGCATTTGTGCTGTTAAAAAACAAGAAAGAAACCCTGAGGTATTAGGGTGCACTAATCTTTAGAAAGGTTAATTTATTCATAGAGATTTTGACAGAGATGTATGGCTAGGCTGGAGTCCCAGGCACTTCTTCCCAAGGGGAACTGCTACTGCAGACACGGCTTTCCTGACATAAGAAGAGAGAGGCTTCACACGCAGACCCAGGCCACATTAACTTGGGGGCTCCCGTGCATTTAGAGCACTTCCACTTGCTGTGAGCAGCAACTGAAGCTTCCCTGCTCCAGCCAAACTTTCACTGCCTTTGAGAAAGCATCCCAGAGACCACAGTCCCATATGCCCTGCAGACAGCAAAGCCTCGCTGTCTTTCAAACTTAATAGGTAATGAACTTCTTTCAGGAGGAGACATCTCCTTGCAAGCCGATTGAGACCAATGCTGCAAAACCACTTCAGAGTGGTGTAAGCCGATGCAGGCATGGGATGGGCAACACATGATGCTGTCCTGACGGAAGAGATGTGTTCTTTCAGACCTGGCTATTCAGACAGACCATACTTCTATTTGCTTCCTTGGAATAATGTTTTGGATTTCTAGACAACATCTTGGATACCTGTTCTCAGACCAAAGTTTAGTGAAACTATATTAATTTTTCTGGATATTTCGCACTCTCTTTCCCAACCTGCCAGAAGATGAAGCCATGGATGCTCCAGGCAACCATTTATTCCCACAAAGAGAGGGTTTTCCCCGAGCTGTGTGTGCAAAGCACAGGACTGGACAAGGATCTCAAATTGCCAGAGCACAAACTACACCTGAATGAAGAGCTCATCTACTCTTAGGGAATCCCCCTCCCTCCTTACAGTCACTCACATGCAGACTAGTTTTTCCCACTCACACTCCCTGTTCCCACCTGCATCTCTAGCCCTGCACAGGACAAGGGACCAGCTTAGCTCATGGGAGCCAAAAGCAATCAGGCTCTGCCGACCATAGCTAGTTAGCTGCTAGTTTTGATTATTAACCTCTTGCACTTAATGAGAGTCCTGAGGCTGCTTAAGCCACAAGACTAAATTTCCCCTAACCACAAACATGGAATCTTCATTAATATGAATCTGAGACACTTTCCCAGGAAGAAATAATATGCAGAATCTCCCCAGAAGCTGGATTTAGAAGCATGTTTGAAACTTGTGCAGTTCAGTTTAATCTGTCCCCAAGGAGAGGGAGGAAAGTCTGGATCAAGAAATGGATTTTTATTTGTAAGACCTTAACAAGAACATTCCTGATGCTTTCCCAGCACCCCAAATACTTGTCGTTATTTTCTGGGGAATTTTACTTGAAAACTGACCTATTTCTAACAGGCTTTAAGCCTGTGTTATGCAAACAGTAAATGAGCTTGTTTGAAAGTAATCTGTACCCGAGGGCTAGCAGAGGAATAAAAACAAATAAAGCACCAGAGGTTTTACAAAACCACAGACACCACCAGGCTTCCCAGGCTGAAGGAAGGAAACCTCCTCCTGCAGCCTCCCTCTTACATGTCTCTATGTTACATTCTCCAAGATGCATCCAAGTGATCCATGGATCGAGTTTCCCAACAGCCAGCACCTGCTGGCTCCGAGGCGGAACGGGGCAGCTCCGGCAGCACACAGCAAACACGCCGAGGACAGGAAGCACAATTTATTGCATTAATTTGAAACTCCAGGAGCTGAAGGGTTTAGCAACACATGGCGAGGCATTTGCAGCTCAATTGTTGATCTCAGCACTGCTCAGGACTTCCTTAACATCCACAAGTGATCAAGGTGCGTGTATTTACACTGGATCCCACACACGACACAGCTTTAATACAGCTCCGGGTGTGCTCTCTCATCTCAGGATCACCAACCTGGCACATCTCCTCTGTGAGGTGCTTTAATCTCAGTGGGGTGTTCCAACACACAACGGCTTTGAAGTAACAAGTGAGCCTTTCTCCCAGGTGGGATTATGCTGTAACAGCAACAGGGGCTCGCTGCCCTCATTGTTCTGTCCATTGTCTGAAACATGAATCCCTGTCTCTGACCTCAAAGCACAGCGGTGTTAGGTGAAACCTGAACACTGCAGGGAGGTGGAAGCGTTTCTCTGAAGTAAGACTGGATCTTACCCTTGTCCTGCCAAGATAACACCCTGTGGGAAACTGTGGTTCAGAAGCTCACGTCCTCTGATAGAAACAACCCACCACAACTGCTTCAGAACCAATGTCCTGGAAAGCATCAGTGTGTAATGCGTTCTCCCCCGGTGTCTGAGCTACTGTGCTGGCAAAAGCTTTTCATAATGACAATCACACACCACCACCCACACTCACACACACTGGTTTGCATTACAGAAAACATGGTACAACACAAAGCCAATTTCTCTGTGCTGCAACTGGGTTTGGACTTATTCCAAGCAGTCACTATCTAACAATCTCCTTCCAGGAGTTCCCACTCGCTTCTCCTGTATCAATCTACTTTTATGTTGGTATCTTGTTATAATCTGTTCTTTCCCATGGATGCAAGTGCAATACCAGGAGCAGATGTGGCTCCTTTATGTGTTGAGACAGTCTCAGTTGTGATACATTTAAAGACGTTTCTCAGGTATGGTTGTTGGGCTTCCATAACATGTACACAGTGTTTTTCATTACATTTATTTCTGGCAGGTTTGGTTGAAATTTGAAGGATCAAATTTCCTCTCTCCCATTGAACATTTTCTCTCAGGTTTAGTAGCAAAGGGCTATTTGTCACATATTCAACATTCACGTGAAAATGTACTTTTTTCCTGTAAGAAATGGCTTTTTGACCCAGGCAGGTCTTTATACTTTGAAATGTTATTCTGCAGCCTGTCCATAAGGAGCCTTCCACCAGCAGGAACTTCACCTCACACCACACATTATGCAGCAGTGAATTCAGACAAGAGCCCACAACACAATGGCAAGTAGTAATGGACTACGCAGGTTTCATTCCTGATGGTCATCACTAGGCTCAAGTGACAAATAAATTCCTCAGGCTTCCACTTCTTCCTGAAATACAAGAGCTTTCAGGGATCAGCAAGGATCAAGACAAGCCATCAAGCACTGCCAAGGCATCTCAGCAATGGGAGCTGCTCAGCTTTCCTCCACTTCTGTGGACCACAAAGTACTGTCACCCTCACAGCCAGTTCTGCCCTTTAAACTGCTGCTGTATCTTTAAATGTTGTTGCTTTAGTGTAAGTTAACCTCTTATAGTGCAGCTGTACCAGATTTTCCCTCATTTATTGGATGGCAAAAGCTATTTCATATCGTTATTTAAAATAAGTAGTTTTCACTAGGAAGGTGCAACATCCCCTTAGTGCAGCTCAGAAACTGAGTAGCTTAATATACAAATAATCACAGGCAAGGCATAAACCCCTTTATGGCCATTCAGATATTAGAGGGCCCAAAGACTGATTTTTACAGCATTTTTCCTTCCTTTTAACCTTCTTTTGCCGATATATCTGATGAGTTACATCAGGAAAAGATTGTCTCCTGCTGCTTCAAACAATTCACATGAAACAAACATTTCTTCCACATGTTCCTGCTACCTGTACATAGTATTTTTGAAGTTCTCTGTCAAAGAGCTCCGTTTTGGGCAGAAGACAGGTTGATGTTTTTATTGCTTTTGAAAACACACATAAAACCTACAAAGAAACATCAGAGAAAGACAAAAGATGCAGGTACTGTGATATGCTTCGCAACTTGCATCTCACTGTCAGGCTGCCACCTCCTCCCAGAGATTACAGGTAGGAGCAACCACTACTCACAGGATTTGAATCCCACTGAACATACCAGCGCCTGGCGCCCAGCCAATGTGGGCTCTGGCACTACAGCTCCGATACCTCCTTCTGACCTTTTTTCTTCTCAAAATAGCACAGACAGTGATGCTGGAGGCTCATGTGAGTCCAAAGAACGATTCTGATACCTCTATGATTTTCCCTAGGTTTGCCTTTTCCTTCTTTCTTTCTTTTTTGACATTTTACACAGGACAGATGTTGTCACCGAGGCTGCTCTTGTAAACAAGATACGGAGATGGGCTGGATTGGGTTACCTTGGTAAAATCGCTTAAAATAAATAAAAGGATGGTTGGTCTCTCTCGGATGAATTAGCCTGATTGAAACTGTCAGATTAAAAAGGCCTAAATAAACAGAGTTGTGCATCTACCCCTAATGGAGTTAAGGGCCCAGGACAAGTAGCAAAGATACAGAAAATGAAAGCCCAGATGAGGGAATTCATCCCTGTGCAGACACGGCTGATACATGTCTAAGCATCTCCTAAACCCCAGCCTAAAGAGGGTCTTGGATTTACAGAGACCATGGATTTGGTTCACAACACCCACTAAAAGCTGTGCAGATTCTTTTTCCCTGTTAATAAATAGTTTCGCAGAAACATAAAAACATGAGTCAAGGACATCTAGAGATGAGAGAGACCATCACTGCTCCCTGTAATTTCAGAGCTCCTGGACCAGGGTAAGATGGGACATCACTCCTCAAACTGTGCTTTGGAGTCATTAAGCCCTTAGAAATCAAAGTTATTCCATTACCCTGACCCCTTCCACAGGATTACCTATGTCCTAGTCTATTCACAGTGCTCTTGCACAGGCTCTCCCTCCACTTCTGTGCCATAATGGGTTTCTCGCTGGCTGCTCTGAACTGCTGACCCGTTTTTGGGACCCTACAGCAGACAAACCCTGCCATGGACACGTATGAATTCAGCAGTGGATAAGTCTGTAAGTCTTCCTGAAATGACTATGCAACATCATGAGAAAGACATACATGTAAGTGGAGATGTTTACAGCTTTTCAGAAGGAAATGTATAATTCAAGAGCATCATCCTCCAACTCCTACTGGTACATTTAGAAGACCCACAGTAAGTGCATCACCGTGGCGCAACAGCAAAGCACTGGTAATCACAGACCCTGCCCCTGCTTACAGTAGCACCTTTCCACATTTACCACCTTGAGCTGTTCAGAATCAAGTTTTCTCTCTGTCTCAGACCATTTTTCCCCAAAAAATCATCTAAAATAGCTCATCTGTGGGTTAGCTGGTTTGTACACTAATAAAAATGTAAAGAAAGGCATATTGTTTTCCCATGCTAAATATGATCTATAAATGGCATGGTCAAAAACATCCAAGAGGATTGGATTTCGAGTTATTAGAGATCACTGGATACTGTGACTCTCTCCCAGTTAACAGCTATGAATGCAGCACAGAAACAGAGGTACCTACACAAAGAATTTGGCCCACAGCAAACATATATTATTGTAAAGTTGTCTAGAAAATAGATGCTGTTCAGACCAGAAATTACCTTAAATGACTGTTGAGTTGACTGGGTTACAATATTTTAAGGATCATAAAAATAAATATACGTGTCCAAACAGTGCGATGCAGTGTATTGCCAAGTCAAACACCACGGCATGAAGGGGTGCTTACCCCGCGTAGCACTGGGCTGCCTGTAAACTACAAGAACGGGGATGAAGTGACTCTTTGTTCGGTCTGTGTGTTTAAAACTTGACGAGTGCTCCGTGGTATCAATCATGCCTGTCAGACAGCACAAGTGCAGATCTGTTACACTTAAAGGGTTGTCAAACGAGACATGATTTAATTTGTCATTTCTCTCTCCCGCTCGCGGTGCAGCGTGCACGTGCTCTTCATTACTCTTCATCATCAGGAAAATGAATACATTTTTTGTATCCTTTTTTTTGCTCCGAGAGGGTGGAGGGATGGTTGTTTACCAATGACCCAGCACTTGTGAAGAGATCATAAGCAGCTGTTCCCTACATGCCCTCACGATCCGAGAATTTAAGTGAAGCCGTGGGAGGAGTGGGATTGGAGAAGGGGCTATTGGGTCCATTTCTTCAATAGACAAAGGCCCCAGTCCCACAGAGCTCTGTAACGGGACGGCAGGAACAGGCTCTGGAGCTTGCCCTGCATTCTGTTCTTCATTGGATTTTCCTCTTCAAGCCTCTCTACAAAACAATTTAACACGGTATCTTCACGTGCCGGCTTTGGGAGCACAACTGATGGAGCTTTGCCCACTGCGAGACTTTAATAAAGATTTAATTTTAAAACTTTCTGATTTCCCTAACTTCGAGCATGGTTTATTTTATTCTGAGGAGCAGCTTTACCTGTGTCAGACTCCAGGAAGTAAAACATTTGTACAAAACATCAGAACGCTGTGGAAAAAGACTAACTCGTTTGTTTCACAGTGCATGTGGGATCTCTTGCATTTAAGATAAAGAACGAATGATAAAGGAGAAAAGAAGCAATGTAAGGAGAAATACATTACAAGAGGAGGAAGAGAAATACTACCTATTGATTTGAATCGACTGTTCAAATTGGTGGGAAACCTGAAGAGCTTTTGGATACCTGTGGATGAGGTTACACTTTTTACCCTCAAACCCAAATCTAAACTAATAAAAACGTTCTTAACTCTGGGCAGAATTCCAAACACTTCTTGACACAGGTAAATCCCTGCTGCTCTCAGTGGGACCTGATGTCCCAGAATTGTCCAAGGATGCCACAGGTTGGCTTAATACTTAACAATGCTTTTGCAGTATAAAGCTTGTTTTATCTGAAGTTGAGAACTTCCAAACAGCCCTTGCCAGAGCCATGGCTGTGCAGTGCTTGTCTTCAGGCTCTTCATGGAGAGAGGTGTCTCCCCTCTTTATAGATAAGAAAAGCAGAACATCTCTAGGATACGTGAATGTCACAGGTCACTTATCCAAGCTGTAAAATGGACCAAACCCCTGGAACAACACTGCCAAACAGAGCAAACACCCCTACTTCAAACAAGCCTGGAAACCCCTGATCCTGGGTCACCAGCCATCGCCTAAGCTTGGGTCTGCAGCAATTCAGGTGAGATCCAGCTGCACCTTTCAGTTAAAATCCATCCATCAAGAGAAGTTGGACAGCAAGCCTAAAAACCAGGTCTTTTCACTTGGAATGACACCTCTCTTTCTCTGCCATAAACAACCTGTCTGCCTTCTGCAAACACGTTTCTCATGCAGCCAGGCCTAGTTCAGCTCAAAAGTAGATGTCATGAGAAACTCCTTCCAAACACAACAATGACAGTCCTGTCTCACACGAAGGAGAGTCCAAACTGAAGTCTCACTTATTCTAACATTTCCGATGGAAAGATTTTACAGGTCCCAAATGAAAGTGAGCTTGAATTGAGTCCAGCACTAAACTGGTAAATCTCTGCCATGTTCCATCATGGTAT
This sequence comes from Strigops habroptila, assembly GCF_004027225.2. Lineage (NCBI taxonomy): Eukaryota > Metazoa > Chordata > Aves > Psittaciformes > Psittacidae > Strigops > Strigops habroptila. The sequence goes on from NC_044292.2 coordinate 7,739,128, forward strand.
ATCAGTAGGGTCGTTGTCTGAAATGCTTCTAACATAGGAACCTAATGATACACCATTGGAAATGATAAAGTAGCAGCTGTCAGCATATTTCACCCGGTGATCCTTAGGCAGCAGGATCCAGTCCACAAAGCAGGAGATGCCACCCATCCTTTAGCTCAGGGCTGGGGGACAGAAATCACAGGCAGAGGAGCAGAGTGAGTCACCTGAATGCTACAGACACTGACACCCACTTTGAGTACCTGGAAGCTTTAAAGGTCACTCTTGGTTCAATGTCATCCTTAGAGGCCATGAGTACTATTAGGACAGAAACACTTGCACAGATTAGGATCAAGATCAGAGCTTTTAAGACGGAAAGGCACCTTTTCCAATCCTGAGAAAGGGGATTCAAGTGGAAGAGCCTGGGCAGAATATGATATGCAGTTTGGCTAAAGCAACGAAGTGGAGTAGGAGAAGGTAAAACACAAGTAGAACAAAAGCATAAGTACCACATCAGAAGGGATCAGTACAAATACTGAGCTTCACTCTAGCTTTTCAAACCCAGAAATTAAAATTCAGCATCTTGCAACATGATATCCCACTTGGAAACCCAGACAGAATCCTGGACCTTGAAGGATGGGAATAGGAGCAAGATGAAGAGTTGCCTAACTGGATAGTAATGCTGCTGTTCTTTCCTTCATCCTGTCTTACTTGAGGCATAGGTATTTTTCTGCTACAGCCCTTTGAGCACTATCACAGTGTCATCTCAGATGGCCTTCCAGATTGTATTTTAAGGACTCAGTACTGTCCTTCTAAAGGACTAGTACTAAGAGAGAGCAGGGAAACCCAAGTACTCCGCTAACACCTGTAAACCCTACAAATAGCAGGGAATTCATTTGATAACTGTTACAAGTGAAGTATCACCAATCCACAGAAGAATACAAAACCCAGATACAAGGGCAAATCACTCAGCTGTGGCCTTAAATTTGGCCTGAAGCGCCTTTCCAAGCACCCCAGGCCTGCAGGAGACCACATACACAACCCCACTAACAAACAACCTAACGGAGCATTTCAGCACTGCTGTTCCTCAAGGAGCCAACAGCAGCAGGGGGCAACCAAGAGGACACTGTGCCTCACGCACATGCTGGATGGTTTTTCTGAACTGAGTCCCAAATCCTGCTTTACCTATTAACGTGAATAGCCCCATTGAATTCAATTGGACTGCTTATGGGAACATGGACAGAAAACTTTGGCTCTACTTTGGTAAACTAAACTTCAGAAACAGTCTGAGTATACCATAACAAAGCCCCTAAAGCCAGCAAGCATCATGAAAGCAGCTTATTTCATTACTAAATCAATTTGTAAGCATAAACAGAGTTATCTGACTAAAATATGGATATTGCCTATTTGAAATACTGCACCTCAAACTTACAAAATGTCACCAATAGGCATCCCTTAAGGAAGCAGGCAGCATGCTGCCTTTGGATGCCCCAACTATACATCAAGAGATTTCCTGAAGTCTGCCTGGAATAGTGGAGAGTAGCCAAAATTACATGAAGCGCTATTTGTGTGCTATTAGTTGTGGGGTGGGAGGGGGAGGAGTGTGGGAAGGGAAAAGGGGAAGAAGGAAAACCACTTTCTTAATAGTTCCTACAATGTTTGGAAAACATTCATTCATAGCATCCATTTATCAGGCTTCCATGTAATAACTCCAGGCCAAAAACAGAAGAGAAATAAAGCCTGAAGGGAGGTAGGTGGGAGATGAAATCAGGGATACTAGGTTTTAACAGGGAAAAACTGGAATGCTGTCAATGTTTCCATTTAAAAGAAATATTGCAATTAGAAAGCAGTGTTTGTGCATAGGTGCCATTCAGAGGTAGCAGATGATGTTGATTTGTTCTGCTCAGCGGTTTTATATCTGAACAATAGTCCAGTCTTAGAACTTTTAAGATTTGACATCCAGTCAACTGCAGCCTCCACCCGCAGATGCATTCGTATCCACTGTAAAAACGTCCATTCTGATAGCTGGGAAAACCCAGCAGACATGAAGGCCAGGTCCTGTGGCACAGCAAAGCCCAGGACCCTTGGACACCTCCAAGCTGTAGTTGGAACATTCCACATCCTCTGCTGACAGAACCGTTCTAAGGAGGGGATGCCATGACATGTTGATATGATGTGTGCAATGAACAGAGGGTATTCATGAAAGAAAACAGTCACTACTGCAAACAGTGTTGCACACTAGCCAAACTCCAGCTTTGCAGCTTGTTCTCACCAGAGACCCAACAACTGCAGTCATCCAGTGGCCGGGTGAGACCCCACTGGCAGCATTTCCATTTCCTAATGTGAACACTGAAAAGGTCCTGAGCAATTAGCCCCTAGGATCCAGATTCATTGTGAATTTGGAAAATGCAGCAGGAACCAAGAAACTAAAGCGAAACAACATGTGTGTGTGAGGCCGAAGACAGAGGATGGTAGCAAGCTGCTGTCAGAGCATCAGCGCTTCCACGAGCAGCCTCCCCTGCCGAGCACTGACAGTAGCTTCAACGTAGAACACGTCGCATCAACTGCCAGCTGCAAGAAAGACAGATCTCAACGCAGCCAGAGCACAAATGCTTCCCCTCGTGCTTTAGCAGATCCTGTTTGAGGCTGTCTGTTGATGTTTCTAGCTGAGAGAACATTCTCATAAAACAAACCAAAGAACCCCTCTTTGGGAATCCCCGTTGGTGCCATGTTTTTGATTAGTGCTAATGTTTTTCTGGCCGGCTGTGAAAATGCATTTAACTATAATTGACCAGGCATTGTAATTCCAAAGCTTTATGAAACAAAAATCCACAGAGTGACAATCTGATACAGAAATCTGGCAAAGGATGATGTATCTTGCCCCTCAGAGACAAGTTTAATGGAATAAAAATATTGATCTAATATAGAAAGATTGGATATACATTTTCCTATAGCTCTCAGTATTATCAAGGGGGTAGGGGAGAAAATTCTTAACATGGAAACCTATTCATATTTGGAATAGTTTCCTCTTAAAGGAAATGGTGTAATCGTAATTTCAGTGCTCACTGTACCAAGAACCAGACAAAGCACTGAGGGCCATACCACAGAGAGAAACCCTGCACTGGCTGATGACACAAGCCCATCTCCCCAGCTCTAATTCCCAATTCCATTATTTCCTTTTTCACTGAAGCTGGAAGCAGGGGAGAGAGAAGCAGGAGAAGGAAAGCAACAAAATTTCCTCACTAGGACCACAATTATTGTATTCCGCCAGGCAGAAATGGACTAAAACACTGTTTGCCATTTCCTGAAGAGCTCCTTTTTATGGTAGCCATAAGGAAACCATGTGTTTTCTCTACCCAACCTCAGAACAGGAAAACACAAGCCCAGTTGATTCTCATAAATTCTCAAATTCATGTAAATTTCAGAGAGTACTTTTAAATAATGCTTTAAATTGGATCTTCTTGTGGGGAAAACCAAATTTGTCAAGAGAATGGACTTTTTAATTTGGGAAGCAAGGAGCTCTGCTGCGTAGTAGTAACACCACCACCATCAACTTGGTCCTAGTAGTCGATACGAAACCGAAAGGGGATCGCAGAGATGGAAGAGCACTGACTAGACGGCACCAGGCAACTGTCCACTACTCTCCCTCCCGTTTCACTTTAACCACAGCACAAATTGTGGATGACTTCTCCTCCTTTTGGTTTTGAAAGGGAAAGGGGGGGGGGGAAGGAAGCCTGAAAAAAAAAGAACAACCCAAAAGAACACTGCGGATAAAGAAAAAAATCGCAGCATCGAATCAATTAATGTGAGTTCTTCCTAACTTCCATGCGAGCTTTGCCTTCAATTAGCATGATCTCACTGAACCCTCTTGTGTAGGCCTGGAGCAAAAGCAATGGAAACTTTCTCCCTTCTTGTTTTAATCTTTCACCAAGTCCTGACTTTCGCCTCCAGCCCGTCTAATTGAAACTAATCTTCGCGGGCGAGGCCTGTCTCTTTCCCTTAATCCCTCTCTAAGGAAGCTCACATGGTCCCAATTACAGCCACACCGGCCCCTTTTATTCCCCTCCTCGTCTCCTTCTGCCAGTTTCATTTTTTGAAAGTTTGCATTATTAACTCCATGCTTGCGAGTTCCTGTCTGTCACGGGGGCCTCGAGATGTTATCACTGGTTGCCGATGTATAAGGTTACCATGAAAGCATTTTATGGATTACATTTTGCAAAAAGGCGATAGAGGGCATGATAGCCAGCACAGTGGCGAGCTTTATAGGAGTTCAGATCTGCAATAAATGAGAGGCCAAGGAAGTGTTTATCTTGGACTTAAGTGTATACCTGCTTAGTTATCTGGAGGCAGAGACAATAACAGCTATGAAGGGATCGCTAACATTTACTACAAGGGTTTCACAGAGATGCTTATGAGATGGGCTGCTACCCTGGGAGGAAGGCAGGCCACAGAGACACAGCCACGGAGCCCAGCTGAAGAATGTGTTTAACATTACAGAGTTAATGAGGTTATATGAAGGCAAAGATAGCACTCGCTGGTTCCCAAGCTGGCTCCTAATCCCAAGTCAAAGCCTGGCCCACTAATACTCAAGCTCAAACAATTTAGTAAAAACAGACAATTTTCTTTCGCTTCCTTTTTCTTTTATATACTTCCTTCTCATAACTTACTGAGTCCCAGGCAATAGCTTCTGTGTTCCTCCAGCACCATGATTTATTGCTTGCTTATACAGTTTCTGGTTCAAAGCTAGGTGCATAAATCAATCACGGTGGTTGCTCCCCTGAACACATTCACTTGAAGTCCTCTGTTGCAGCCCTGAGAAAGGCTGCTCAGCACCACCACAGAGACCTCCCTCCTTTCCATCCCCAAAGTTCACTCTGGATTTCTCTGAGCACTAACACACACATCCCAGAACAACCCTCCCAACCTCATTTTCCTTTTTAAGTAGGACAGCAGTGATGCATGAGGAGAGAGCCCTCCTCCATCGCACTGGCAGTGTAGGTGGCATCAGCACTGACCCAGCTGATGCCCTGCAAATGAAGGGAAGACACGTGCAATCGCATTAACCAGTAGCTATGTTCTTAATAGCCAACAGTGGTTCCACAATTCGGGCTATAAGCAACCAAAACCCCCAAGCGCCGCCAGTAACCAGAGGCTGGAGCAGACATTCACATCACCAAAACACAGCTCAGCTCTGGAACCACAAACCTGCCCTCTTCTCACTCAAGGTGGATGGCAGTGGAAGTCTCTCCTTTCTGCAGCAGAACACAGCACCACAACCATCTAGGATATTCAACTGCCTAAATAAAGTAGTATTTCCTCATACTGTTTCTTTTCCCTTTGGAGAGGAAGAAAAAGCAAAGGGAAGAATGACATGAGGCAGATGCGAATGACGCCTCTTCAAGGGGAAGTTCCACCACAGCGTTAGTACCCAGCTCAGCCTGTACATCCCCCTGAGCAGCTCAGAGGGCACAAAAGAGGCTCCTCTTCCTTGTTCTCAGCCATCCAGGTTAGGATACCTAAATGACACAGTATTTTACATTGTCCCAGAAAGGGAGAATGCTGCACAAGGTCTGGATTTTAGCTCTACAGATGAGATTATGCTCTTAATTCACAAGAAAAACTCAAACATGGACAACACTGATCCAACTTAATGTGCTAAAAACTGAAATCCAGACATTCCTCGAGTAAACACTTGAAAATATCTTATCACTTCTGTCAAAGTGTCTTTTCTATATTTAAAGCATTTCATTTTTTAGCATCTTTTTGAGTGTCTTTATTTCAGTTCACTAAAGTTAGAAAGCAAAAAGTCATTTAAATCAGAAAGATAATGGCATTTTTTAAAATGTCAAATACCATATTTCGACAAACTCAGAGCATTTTTCCAAAACACAATCCAAGTCAAGAATTCCTCAGAAACCTTTCCCACAAGGAAAACTGGCATTTTTAGGAAGAAATAATAACTTGCACATCTGGATAATGAATTCTTGGCCAACACTAACTCATGAACCATAGTCTGGTTAGCAGCACTTCCACCTGTCCAACTGTAGCAGACTCATAGTTAGATCCTCAAGGACTCAGCCACAGAGTAGACACTATAGCTATTTCAGTTACTCTTGCGTGAAGCCTGCTCACACTTTGGCTTTAAGTGCTCCTAATCTTCCTTTATAATGGAAATCCAACATGTGCTTCTCTCCAGTGTTTTTTTCAGTATGGAAATCTTCATGACTCATTTGTTATTATTTCAGTGTCTTTCATAAGACACTTCTAATAAATCCCTGTAAAATCTCAACTTTCAGCAACAAAAACGTTTCTGCCTCCTACCGTTGAGAGTCAAGCTTGAAAATCCCTCCCCAAGTTTAGTTGGCAACATGATGAACTCACTGAGCTTGGTTTGAGTCTGGCTGCTGGAGGTGCTGAGGTAGAGTAGCCTGGTCCAGTATTTTTGAAGGTTTTACTGTTAATACAGGTTTTAGAGAATATACATCAAAACACACATATGCATGCATGCATGTGATCCTTGCTGCATCTTGTGTTTCTTCTGGGAGATTATCTGGTCTTTGAGTATGTTCATGCCCACCTTCTCTTTGGCCTAGAAAGCACAGTCAGCAAGAAACTTCACATTGCAACCTCTACTTTGCTGCACAATTCTCACACGTGAGCTGAGAAGTAAAAACTCATAGCATAACATCACACTTTTTATGGCACAGCAAGAATAGGTCATTCTTTTCCTTTGCCTGTGATATTTATGAGGACTTAGAGAATGATTAACTGAGGCGGATGGTGGAAATGAATCCTTCTAAACAGTGAAGCTTTGGATTCTCCAACCAAACGAATGGCTTTTGTTCCAGATTTATGTTCTTCTCAGAGCCTGGCTGTGATGAGTAATGACCTATCTTCACACTATTAAAGAATTTATTATGACTATTTATCACTAAAGTAACATAAGATTTGAAGAGGTACTGAATAACGCTAGGAGAGCAGCTACCATTGTCCCAGCTGTTCAGTAGCCCAAATACTGTATAAAGTGGGGCTACCAAAAGAGGGTGTCTGCTTCCAAGTACATGCTCAGAGGGGAAAGTATTGTGGGAGAGCATGTGGCTGGGTAGGAGAAAGTCCAGAGTCCAAGGAGATTCATACACGTGGGGAACACCTCCAAGGGAAGGAGGGACAGAAAATACAATTGTGTGCACACACACACATTTTCCCTCTTTTTTTCCCAGGCTTAATGATGGGGAGTGAAATACATCTACAAGATTATATCTGAAGTATGCAGGCTAACAAGGCTGCTTCAAATGGAGAACGAACTCCTCTAATGGCTGAGTAAGAGAGACCCTGGAGATGTTGCCCACAGCAGAACGAACTTTTAGGAGACAGAAATAGTGACACTGAGTGAATAAGGAGTACTCCGAATGTAAGGGATGCTCCCTGAGGATCTCCTAGGAGCCATACAACACTCTTCATGCCACTAACCTGGAATTCTCCAGTTCTCAGTTGTAAAACCATCAGAATTGCAGCTGCCTTTGAGACTTTTCAGGTTGTTAACCCAGCTTGAGCCCAGCACACAAGATAGAAATCCACAGCCCCTTCTCTAGCTGTGGACCAAGCATTAACGCCCTGACCCCAGTACCAGCTACCAGAAAGCCTCAGAGAGGAGTTTCAGAATCTGCTCCATCATATGAGCTAACTGCTGAAAACACTACTCCTGAAGGAAACACAGTCCTGCAGAGCAAGTGACTGCTTACAGGAGGCCACAGCCCCTCCTGTGAGATGAGTTCTCCACTCTGCAGTGGGTGATGTTCTGATGGCAAGTGTACCCATGGAATCAGGAGCAGGAATGGACTGCCTCCAGAGCCCCGGTGCGTAAGCGTGATGCAGCCGCTGTGCTTTTGAGGCAGGCTGTCAGTAAATGTCATCTTTTATTTTGCTTCCGAAAGACAAATATGGCAACACACATGTTGTGAGCAGGCCAAAAGTATTGTAAGTGTATTTTGCTGAGAACAATGTTGATTTGGATTTAGCCTAACACTGCTTGTAAAACTGAATTACATTGAATTTGTTCTAAACAGCTGTGACGTTTGGATCTTTACACACACACATAGTCTGCTGGCTATAGTAAAACTGCAATTGATGCTCGGTAGAAAGGCAGCTCCTTTCAAAAGCACAGGAAGTCTCTACCCATGCTATCCAGGCCTCAGGAACCAGTGAAGTAAGTGAGAAGAGAGAATTCATAGGAGAGTCTGGCTTCTAGATAGCTGTAGATAATCCAATTCCAGGTCAATCAGAGACAGGGAGCAGAACCTACATGACTCTCTGGAACCTCACTCAGTGTCTGGCCAACAGACCCCACAACCAGCACATACCATTGAGTTTCATAACGCTACCATTCCCCCAACACAAGAACTTAATAGTAATGGCCCACAGGCTTAAAGCACCAGAGAAATTGTAGGCGATAAGCCTGTCCGAGGATGCAAACCCCAAAGACAGTGACCACCACTGAAGTAAATACAGTAGCTGGAATTTAGAGAGGAAATCATCAGGGTTGGGCTAGACTCAAGGATCTGACACCACTGCAGAGGCATCCTCTTGCCGTAGGCTTATACATTTCCCAAGGAAGTGGGACAGAGCAGAACTGCAAGAGTCAGATGCAAAACACAATAGTGTTTGTATCACACCCTTCTGCAATGCTATCACAGGGCACCAGCACAGCATTAGAGACAATTCAGATTTAGCTACTGGTAGGGAACTTCTTACTCGAGAGAGGGGGGGGCTGTTCCCTTCCTCCATGGCAGAAGGGCCATGAGAAATAGAGCCTTGTCTTCCCTAGTACTCCGGGTTAGGATGTTTACTTCCTCTCTCCACAAAGCACTCTGTCACAGAGGCAAGGATGGTTCACGCTTTAAGGGTTCAATTCAAAGGCTGTTGATACCTCATGACATTCTGACGGAGTTTAGATCAGGTCTAACACCTCTGAAGAGTGGTTCCTCACTTTCCACAATGTATTTTTGTTCCATAATCCAAAGAGTTCCAGGAAACTTCAGAGGGTCAAGCCCTGGGCTGAGCCAGAGTCTACTTTCAGGCTGGGATCCCAAGACTGCCAGCTCTGGGCTTCCTTGGCTGCAGTGTCTCAGCTGTTCTCGCTAAGCTGCTGTCTTGACCTCTGATACCTTTTTCTTTTCCTTCAGGAAAAGAGGCCTAGTTACTTGGCAGAGTCCAGCTGTGGCAGCCAGGTCCACTTTAACCATGTAGGTGGATGAGAGGGGTCACTAATGAAACAATGACGGTTTCTGTGTTCCCAGAACACAATCTCAAACCCAATATGCCAATGCCAGGCTCCAAGTTTCCCAAGCCCATCTGTAGCAATCATTAAATAAACTCTTAACGGTGTCTTCTGTAGCTTTTAATAGACTAGAGTACTTATACTGTCAGCTTTTACTGGGCAAGATGTAATTTTCCAATAAACACAACCTCTTCCAAAAAGCAGCACTTTCTGAACTTTTTCCAGAATCCAAAGGTTTTGGCTGCAGCTGCAGCAATGGGAATCAAATTATAAAAACAAAATCCCTCCTTTCACTCCATGCTTTCAAATGTTTTTCCAGGGCTGAAATGAGAGGCGCACTCACTATTTGTTTCTGCTTCTGTTGGCTTTTAAAAGCACAAGAGGGTAAAGGAGCTGGATGGCTGTAACTTTCACAGCTTGCTTATGTACACAGTGCCATAACCTTTGTGTCTTGCTGTGAGCAGCTGCACTGCAATTGTATTAGTCTGACTGACTGTAAACTGTGTGGTAATATGTAAAACATATTGTGAGTGATGATGACTAATTGGAGAACATCTTGTGAGACACTCTAAACGTGTGTAAAATGTCATCCAGCTGTAAACTGCGTTCCGGCCTGACTGGCTCTGTATCACTTACCAGGGCTTCAGGGCTCACAAGCAACTTTGCGGATGAATGGCATCTGAAGAAATATCCCTTGTTTCAACCCCCTCCTCCTTTAGTAACTGATAATTGATCAGCAAAAACTACATTATCAAGTTCTGGTTTCCTAGTTGTAATTTAGAGCACCCTGTCTAGAGGAGCCTGTTTGTCAGTGGGGAACTTGGACAAATCAGCTTCCCTTTCAAAAAAACCAAACCAACGCCAAAACAAATCCTAAAAACAACCCCATCATGTTCTAAAATCTTCTCCCCGCTTCCAGTGCTCTCACAGAGGAGCTAACCTGTACTAGCAAACTGTCCTACTCCTGCCATCAGAATTATTGCAGATACCAGAGACACAGGGTAATACATCTGACCCAATAGGCAGCAGATCTTATCTTCAAGAGAGAAGTCACCCATTGGAAGGAATGTGCTAGTTGCCTATTACAGGAATCAAGACTTGCACTGGATGAAATATTAGGTTTGCTCAATTGCCAAACCGTTTTCCAGTCCTGCTGGTCTCCCTAAAACATTCTCTTCCAGCTCACATGGCAGGGAGGGGATTCCCCACCTCTGAAAGCAATTCGGTATTTATTTGAAAGAGCCTTTCTCTGTAGGTGACACGGCCAAATAAATTTTACAGGGGATTTCCAATGAAATCTCTAAGATTTCTTTGGAATTACAGATCTCATACATGAAGGACTAAGTGGTATATAGCAGTGAAATGTATCTTTTAATGAACATAGAAAGTGGATCAGCTCTTTTCTTAAATGCCATTATGCAAAATACTTTGGAAGCAAAGATGATCTTACACTTAAAATTAAGAGATTAACTAGACCAGCCCAGAAAAACTATGCCAGTTTTAATAAGAAGCATGCTTTTTAAAAACATAGCTGTCCTATTGTGGTACTATTACTATGGGCTATGACAACAGCAATTGCCATGCAACACATCCATGACTGGAATACTTAGTAGATAAATATAACAGATTATGATCATTAAACAGCTTCAGTCTAGAGAACCCCTATAGCTGAAGTCATGTAGGATTCCACAGGAAATGGGAAGTCCTCGTTAAAATGGAGCAATCTGTGTGTAAAGGAGCCTCCTCAGGACCGTACAGTCATGTCTCCAGACAGTGACACTGCAGATGCCCTGTGCCTTCACAGCATAACATGCATTTAAAAACCTTCAGCAACAGATCCCCAACAATGTCTCCCATTGTTCACTGCAGCTCACACTGCACCAAAACAATAGGTTGGTTGTAGTTCCCATAAGCTGGAACATATCTGCTATCTGGCATGCAGGCAACGGGGAGGTTAGCTAAGGGTAAAAGTAAGTCTGTCCTCCTTGGTGCTGAAAACCCTTTCATTTGCACTGATATTCAAGGCACTAATTTAAACAGGGACCATCTCTTTCTGAACACATCTGACTGGCAGCACGGGATAGAATTTCAGCTGTATGGTCTAGCTTGTCCATTACGCATTTGAACGCTGTCAAAGCAATGCTAATAAACCTTGCCATGACCACTGCTCCCCAGGGATCAGCACTAGCTCCTCCGAAAGCCACAGAGTTTTTGGAGATGACCAGTAATTAGCAGTGGAGTTTGGCTTCCTGCACCAGGCCACGGGCAGAGGCAGGACCCGAGGGAGCCTTTGCAGGAGCTTCCCCGGCTGCTGGCTCAGCGCTCGGCGTGGCTCAGGTGGAGCACACAGCACTGAGCACAGCAGCCTGCCATGACCTGGTGTTCACCTCCACCACGGTGCTTTAACAGAGCCGTTTTGTTCCTCCCCGTAGTGGAGGGCGTCCAAACAGCAAATGTTCAGTGAGGGCAGGAAGAGCGTTTGAAGCAAATTCTTGCAGAAATAAATGTGAATTTACTTAACTTACCATGTCTCCTGCTTTTCCCCTCAGCCCCCCTTTTCCTTCCTACTGCTGTTCCTCAATAGCATCCCTCTACTTTCCAAGTCATCCTTCACACTCACCACTGTGTACCTCTCTCCCTTTTGCCACCCACTGCCTGTTTCTTTATTTTCTTTTTCTAATTTCTTTCCCTTCCCTCCATCTCAGCACTGACTTCTTTCCAGGTGAGAATATTTTACTCAGTGATTCTATTAAAAACAACATTGTAAAAGAACTAATTCTTGCTTCTTTTAGCTCCTCAGAACACACTCGCGTAAACCAGTCAAGCAAAAAGCCTGGGGCACCCGCAGAATCAAACCTGCACAGAAATATCTGTTTCCTGTGCTCTTGCCTCTAAGTGGACCTGAGGTTTTATGGCTTTGTCAGCACACAGATTTTGTCATGAGTTTCAGCATCTGCATGTCTGTGTTTACATGCTAACTGAGTTTTCCTTTATAGCAAGTTTTTTCCTCTCAAGTTATGGACCACAGCTCGAACACTAGAAATACAAAGCCTCAAAATCCAAAATTTGAAACAATAACTTTCAGCAAGAATCCTGTTTTTATTAATCCAACCTCATCATTTTGGGGCAGAATCCATTTTTTAAGGCTCCCTGGTGGGTAATTATACTAATGTTTGACACTCCAATACTACGCAACACCAAACTCTAGAAGCCGGATAGCCACATTTCCTAGACACACAGGGCATGTTCCTTGCTTGCAACCTGCCAACACGATTCCCAGCACTGAAGTTTGCTCTGTGTGGTAGCACCACCAGGTGCCTTTGCTACCCACCGACTGCCTGGGAAGAGTTAAATCCCCTCCCATTCAAGCTCACAAAGCTCTTTGGCAGGGCAGCTACATTCAGAACAAGATGCAGGCTGCCATTAAGTATGTTATATTAACACTTGGTATTAAAATTTAGTATAGTGATTATAGAGGAGAAAAATTGTACTTCAGATTAGGAAGGTATTCAAGAGTTTGGGAAAAAAACCCTTTATTTTGAATGAAGCATTTATCAGGTAGCTCATAGGACATGCTTTATTCTTCATAGTACTTTAGCAAGATATTCAGAATGGAGCAGCCTCCCCATTAGTAAGAACGAGAGATTCAGCAACTCTTCACTTTTGTTCATCTCAACAATATGTTATGGAATTACATTTCCAAACCTAAAAAAGTACCTAATTCAAAGGGCCTGGCCATCCATTCCTCCAGGGTAGTAACTATCAGTCAAGTACAGTGAGTCTATTGACTGGGGATTCTCTTTAACCACCAATTCAGATACTGATAAAAATAAAGAAAATATCCCAACACCCGGCTTTTGGCAAATCCTTTGCAAAGCCCAGACAAGCCAGGGCTCAGCTGGAATCCAGAGTCACAGCTCGCTTGCCTCCATGGGGATTTTTATGGTGTCCAGTTCTCCTCCAGACTACCTGGAAGACTTCATATTTTCCAAAGAGAGGAAAATGGTTGTGCTGGGACAGCACTGGAACCATTGACCCCAGAGGCCCAGATTCTCCAGCAGCAGAAGGAAACAAAGCAGCTAGTGTTTTGTGGGAAGGAGATGGAAGAAAAATAATTTTGGCTGAACCAGCACTTTCCAGTGAAAACCCTTTTTGTCAGAAAATTCCCAACTAAGTCTACTGATGGGAAAAATATAAACATCTTGTCCCATTGCTCTGAATCATCCTGACTGACCGTCTTGTCCTGTCCTGACCCGAGACACAGAGGATCAAGCAGTATTACAGGGAAGTTCTTTCCCTTGAATGCCTCATGGAATCAGAACCGTTTGTAGAAGCAGCTCTTTTCAGGTAAAGCAAGTTACAAAAACGTTTGTTAGAAACATTTCAGTAGCGGAAGAGAAGATTCCAATTTTCTTTTGAAATTACTTCTTTAGCTTTGTATTAAGAAACATGAAGAAATAGAGACGAAACTGGAATGAAGCAGATTTTTAGTGTAACAGGATCACAGAAGCACAGACATCTACACATGGAGGCAAAACAGATTTTGTTTCATGGAAAGTTTTCACTGCCTTTTTCTCTACCCTATTTCCAAACAGGATCCTGAAGTGACAAGTCCAAGCCCTGCTCTGGCTTCCCTATACGCACAGGCATTTATAAAAGGTAGAAAATAATGTTTAGTGTTAATTGCCAATAGCTGCCTTTCTGCCTTAACTTCTTGTTTCCTTCAGGTGCACCTTGAGGACATATCAAACACACACAGAGCCAGCAGAGAGCCTGAATAAGCTGGTGTCTCTGGACTTTCATTAGCAGAAAAGCCACAGTTAATTTCCTAAAGAAAAAAAGGAAATTGAAGGGTTGGTTTTAATCTTGTCCCGGACTGAGTGAATCCAAGAGCTGGAGCAAATGGTATCCCCGTAAATCTAACAGCAGCCACAGTGAAACATTATCCCGGGCCTTTTTTAGGAAGTACTTAGTGTAAGAAGTAGCAGAAATGGTTAGTGGAAACAGACCCCTGCCTCAGTGCTGCAGCCATTCCTTGATGCTGTGACCCTACCAGATGTGTCCGTTTCAGAGGCAGCACCAGAGCCAGATGAGGACCCTCACCACAGAACTAAGCAGTTCCCATTTTCTTAACCCCTCATGTGCCTGCGCAGTGCCAGAAGATTCCTGGGGCCTTCAGGACTGAGAAAGATGTGTTCAAACCTCACCTGCTCCCTGCAGCACCAGTGAGAGAACAGAAATCCAACCAAGCCATGAGATGCTGGCAGCTCTATAGGGCACCCTTGGAGCCAGGGCCCAGAAAGACTCGCCCATGAGCTTAAGGCCGATGCTTGGAACCAAAAGGCTTCATAATGACAACGAGAGGAAAGCCACTGCCCTGGCCTGCACTTTCCACCTGAGCAATACATTTGCAAAGCACTGATGGGAGTTCAGTCTCCCAGGTCCCTGCTCTGACTGCAGCTTCACACCCTCTCTCTGGGCACTTGGCCTTAGACATGCTTTATTTCCCACACTGCATCAAGAGTAATTCTTGCAGTAGCTCTACATGCATCCCTCCAAGTTGAATTTCATATCTGGCTTCTCTCAAACACACATATAGTGATTTCTGTACTTCGGCAACACAATCTAGCATTGCCCTAGGCAGGGTTAGTTCTCCAGTCAGTTCCCCACACAATATGCTTGCTTCTCACCTGCTCCTCCTGATCCTGGTAATCCCAATGCATGAACTAGTCAGGAATCATTTGGGATACAGACGAGCACTGATATCTGACTGCTGTCACCCATGGAAGGAGAGGGAAAGTCTAACCCTGCAGGAAGAGTCAAGCTTACATGGTTAATGTGGTGGATGACTAAACTGGAAAACAAGACGATGCCCTTGAAGTGAAAGGGAGAAGTTTGGGAAGGGCCCTGGGAGAGCAGAAATGCACCTTTGAGAGAGTAAGAGGAAGCACTAGTGTCTGAACTCTCTAATAACTAGCAGGAAAACTACTGTGCTCTCTCTGCCCACCTGTGCCTGAGCAACATTATTTCAGGCTTCCTCATGTTGTGCTTTTTATTTAATTTTCCAGGGAACGCACTCTTTTATCATCCAGAACCGTGAAAGTAAATTAAGAAGAAATGGTTTTCTTTCAATTAGACTCACAGTTGCTTTGAGTAACTGCCTATAATTCTATTTAATGAAAAAATAAAATCATTATTCCAGCTCTCCCTGTGCCCTGTGACAAGCACCCAGACGGGCCCCATTAGCAAGCACTGTAGATTTACTTAATTAGAAAAATATTTTGTTTTCTCCAATTTTTAAAAAAAGAGAGGGAAAAAAAGCAGCAAAAAGAAACCTCCAGGCACAATATTAATCTAACCTGTTACCTGGTGCTTAATAACTTATAAACTAAAGGCATCTATCAATCTGTAATTTGGTTTTCCCTTTGATCTGTTATAGCATTTGGTTCACAGCCTAGTCAGTAAGCTGGTGCTGTCTTATCCTTTCTGCTTCGCTTCTAGGCAGGAGGTCCTGTACCCCTGCCTAAGCACTAATGGTCTTTCTGGAGACAAGACCCTGAGGTTGGCGTTGCAGTCCAGCTGGAACAAACAACAGATCAACAGAAGGGAACCAGCTACAGAACCGGGACCCAGCTCAAGCCTGTCACTGTTGAATTTGAGGCCTGGCCTGTCTGCAGAAGCAAAAGCTGTTTAGTACACATGGCTGAGACTCTTCTACCAATTCCTACCCATTTCATCTCTGTCCCTAAGTATTTCACCCTCTGTCACCTTCCTTTACCTCCACATGGCTAACATATTCTTGGCTAACAAGCAAGAGACTTTAAAGACTTCTTTTGTCAGCCTCAGCAGAAGAGCAGAATGTCAAAGGGGCAATTAAATAGCGCTGACCAGAAACTATATCCCCAAGCACTGTGTATTCTTCATGCAAGGACAGTTCAAACTAATACACTCTCTGGCAAGGAAGACTAAACATTTCTGACACCACCGCATTTCCTTATGGAGCTTCTACTGGATGCTGGTAAAAGCAAGCAGAAAGTCCAGTGGAGATCCTTGAGCACAGCCGCATGCTTGGCACTAGGTGTCAGAGTTTTCCTGGCATTTATGGGTTACTTGAAACAATGCACTTTCATTTTATCTGCATCTTGCTTTTTTATGATGATTATTATTCCGTTGTAGCATGAATGCCTCCAAGAAGAGGAAGTTTCAATTAGGATGCCGAAACCCTAAGCTGTAGTTTTATGGCTTTAAATTAACATATAGAGATTCGCTCCAGGTACCATAACAAAATCAACATCCAGCCACGCTATCTGATTACATGAGCTGATAAAGAATTTATGGAACATAGCACAGGAAGCTCTCTCTTTACTGGCTGCCATTCCGCAGGGCAGCACCCCTCATGAGGAAATGGTGGGGGCCAGTGGCCGAGGAGATAAGCCACACGAGGCTGGATCCTCAGCTGGCATAAATCAGCCATGCTTCACTGACTGGGCCATTGCTTGAGCCATGCTGGGCTGTGTTGCTGGCTGGAGCACTCTAAACTTGCTTGCACTCTTGGCAACAATTCATTCCCCTTTCTTTGGTAAAATTACACACTAACCTACAAGGACTGCAGTTTCACAGCCATAACCTTCTTCTGCCATCATCATCTCAGTTACTAAGCCACCTGAACAGATGTCTTCTGTGTGTGCATTTGTAAAGTATGTGACAACTCTTCCGAGGAAAAAAGAATGAATTGCCAGCCTCTGATCTCATCTGTCTGACTGAAAAATGCAACAGGACTGTCAAATCAAACTGGATTACCTTCTCAGTTCAACAGACAACTGCTTCACAAGGTGGATAGTGTCTTTGGGCTGTCATTCCTTTGGGAACTGAGCACTATGCTTAGGAAGGCATGGCCAGTTGACTGTAGTTAGTGACAGTACCACTTACCAAGCAGAGCTGACCTGGTCTGGGTTCAAAGCTGCACAAACAAACTTTCAGAACCAAAAAGATGGTTATACCATAGTCAGAGGCCAAACTGACTTAACACAGTTGGAAGACAGTGTTCAGCACAGAGAGTGATTTAGGGCTGCATTTCATTTTTGGGAGGCAAGACACCTGCAAACACAAAACCTGAAGTGTTCTGGAGGTCACTCCTCAGAGCTGTTCTGCACTATTAGAAATTATACATTTCTTGAGAAAAAAAGAAAAAAAAGGCTAAATTTCTAGTCCCAGTTTGAAAGAAAGCTGCTCCTGCAGTGTACGGCCCCACTCAGATATCATCCAGAGCCAGAGGCACAACTCTCCTTAGCTCCACAGACTTCACTGAACTTCTTCGCTCCCCAATATAGGAACTCACAGCCTGCCTGAGCAGATTTCAGACTTTCACCGACCCTTACAAACCATCTTGAATTAATAAGAGCCAGTGATGTGCCAGCAGTTCAATTCAAAAGTCCGAAATCTGTGTGCTGAACTCAGAAGCCTCCGGAGGCAGCAGCATCCTGCTTGTGTCAGCCCCAGCTAACCACCCAAAGATGACCACTTGTATCCCCGCAACAGTGCACGGCTCCCCTCTACTGGTAATGCTTTGCCATGGCAGAAGGATGCCACTGTGTTACCAACGCATTAAGGCTGTAACACCTTTTAAGTTTTATTTTGTGCAAGCATGTGTTTCTCTACACATCATAACAATGAGCATCTTTATCATGATGAAGAGAATCCCTAGATTCCTGTGGAATAAGGAATCCAGCCTGATTTTGGATCAAACCTGCAGTGAAATGAGTTCTGTCAGATTCCAAGTCTCCCAATCAAGCACCACGGATGTTCTGCAGCCACATCACAGAGAACTGTCTGGTTTCAGACTTTGGGTCTACCCTGCTATCCTGGAGCAGGATCAACAATACCCAAACCATCCCTTACAGATGTTTATCTAACCCATTCCTAAAATCTCTGGTGACAGACATTCCGAAACCTCCTTGGACAATGCATTCTCATGTTCTGACAAAATTCCTATCGCCTTTCATCAAATGATTGATTCCTGATCAAATGAGAAGTGCTCTTGGCAGACTAATGTGGAATAATTCCCAGACTGACACTGTATCCATTGTATAAGCAACAGGGTGAGCCTCATCTGGATAGCTTAACCATCAAGGATCTCGGAACAGACACAGAAATCCAAAGTCCACACACATCAGTGCCCGTTTCCACCGCATGCCTGCCGCCAGACATGCTGGGCACCACCAGCTATAAACCACAGTTTGCATTTCTCCCTCTTATAATGATTAAAGGCAGGAAAATATTAATGTCTTTTGTAGTAATAAATGGAATCAGTCTTAACTCCTAAATGTAATAAAAAGAAGTCTTAAAAAAGAAAAGCAAGAAGCCACCTTCAAAATGCATGTGAGCTAGCTAGTACTTATTGTCATGTACATTGGGGAATGGAAGCATAAGCTTAAAAAAAAAAATATCTCAAATTGCACCTAATTTTTCCATTAAATCATCAAAAAGTTTCTGCCAAAAAGAAACAAAACAAAACAAAAAAAAAAAAGCTAAGAAAAAAGAGAAAGCAAATTCTTTTTTTCTTATAAACTTCAGAATCACTTAAGACATTCACAGCGAATGCTGATCAGGAAAACAAGCTTGTGCCTCGACTATAAGCCTAGCCAAAAATGCAAAAGCCCTACCTGGAGTAACACCAGCATCAGCGAGCCTGAACACTTACACTGCTTGAAGCTGGGACCGACTGACACTGCACGGACTACAGGTGGAACCAAATCACAGCAGAAGCCCTAAAACCAACAGGATTAAACAAGAGTTGTTATCAAAACATGCCTCACAGCAGTTTGGTTGATGATGCTGAATCCTAGTGTCTATTTAAGATAACTATTTGCTACCAGACATATGAGAGAAGGGTAGTTCCTTTCAGAACGATGACAGAGCCTTCTGCAGAAGCAATACCCACTTCTACACGGAAGGACAGACACCTGAAGCCTGAGTGTGTGCACACTCCTGTGCACGCATCCGTTAGCCACACAGTGCCCAAGCACAAGCATAGTGCTGCAGCAGGAACAGCACGGAAAAGCCACGCTCATCTGACTTCATTAATCTAACTCTTGCTCATGTATCAAAGTGCAGCACGTTTTCTTGTAAAAATGATTAAGCTGCTAATTAAGCTGTTTATAACTTGTTTCCCTGGTTGCTAATGATAATTAACATGCAAATTAGCTGAGGGAAGAGAGGCGCAGGGGTCCTCAGTTCATTACCAAGTTAATTACTGTTTGCATACTTAAACATAACAGTTATAAATGGTGGCATTTAATGTAATGGCCAAGATGATAATTATACCAACGACATTTTGAAAAGTCATTTCACCGTGTGCTATTTTTCTGGGTGATTAATGTTTCCATGGCTGGTTGATAAACTTAGTTCAAACCAATGAGAGTTGGAAACCAAATAAGTTATCCCTTAACAACATTTTCTTATCCCTGTTTGTTTGAAAAGGGAAGAGGAAATAAAAGCAGTAAGTTTCAATATCAACAGAGGAGGAATAAAGTGGGCTGGTTAACACTGTTTAATTTGAGTTGGCAGCATATCTACTGAGATATTGTAATAGTTTCATTTTTTATACTTCACTGTTTGTTATTCTTCATGTTACAGCACTGCTGGAGATCCCTTTCGAGATTCAGCCCATCACATCGGGCACTATCCCTGGCCTCAAAAGGGCAAATCACATATCCCAAAAAAGAAATCTGATAACGGCCATTTTGCACCGGGAAGAATGGAAGCAGAGAGTGTAACCTGGGGAGGAGGAGGAAGGGGGAGGACAGGACTGCCACTTGCTTGGCATATTGAGGACTTTGTTCAAGTGACCCTGTTCTGACGACTTCCCAAGTGGACACAAAGGTGCTGAGCAAGCTGAAGAGTCAGCCTGGCTGGCTCATTGTTAGGGTGCAAGAGAAATGAAGTTTAAAATGTTGAAATGCCTTCCTAGTTAGAGGCTAGTCTTGCTCTCCAATTATACATGGTGCAACTGCTATTGATTTCAGCAGTCGCCATCTACAGCTGCTTCAGGACAGTCAAACACTCAAGTCCAGAAGCTCTGGTGATGTGCTAAAAAAGCCTGCATCCCAAATAAATAAAAATGGCAAATAATGTATCAGAAAAAAGAACTGATTAAATTATGCAACTGCATTACTGAATCCCACAGTTAAATCACAGACAATGAGCCAGCAAAGGATGTGTGAGGTGACCTCAGTGTTTTCTGCTGTTACTGGTTCAATCTCAAGAATATAAACAAAGGGATTATTTCTTTCTCTAATGGAGCGACAACATTTTTCTTGTAATCTTTCTCAAGTGCATCTTAATCCTGCTGTCCACAAGAGAGCCCTGCAATCCTTTGTGTTATCATTCTCATTCGGGTGAGTGCAGATGAAAATACTCCAGTGCATAAAGTGATCATTTTGGTTCTTCTGGTTTTGATTTAATCACCTTCTAGTTTTCCTAGGACGCGTTATACTTCTGTGATTATCTGGCATGCAGAAAAGTTCGACCAAGCAGCAGTCTATCATATTGCACAAGAGCACATAAAAGGCTGACCGAGAATTTGAATATCCTGAAGTGTTCCATGTACACTTTCCTACCAGACAATGTTAGGAAGTAGATCTGTCAATAACAAAGCTTAGAGGTCTCCATTTGAAATCTGCTGTTCTAACCCAAAGGAACAGCAGCAGCTGTGGTCATGGGGATACAGTGCCAAAGGTGCAATTTTCCTTCATGAGAGAAGGATATCCTAACTCAGTTTGACAACAGTTACAGCAGCCTAACTCTCCTGGCAGACTGCGGGTGTGGAACTAAATATGCCTAGGGATGAAATTTCATCCTGTGGCTTAGCACATCACCAGAGCTTCTTGACTTCAATGCTGCAGACGTTCAGTCACCCAGCCTGTATAATTTAGTACAAGCCACCTTCGTTCCCTGGCCTGCATGCTTACACCAGCCTAAATGAGAGCAAAGTTGGCACTTGCACTCCAAGCCAGGTACAGCTCAGAGTGAAGCAAGTCAGTCAACAAATCAAAGATTTTAAACTTTTGAAGTTGCTAATGCCCCACCCCATTGCACTCCTTTCCATCAAAGAAAGTTAATTTTATTCTCTTTTTTTTTTTTAGCCAAATTTTCTGTACCAAATGCCCGTATTTCTAGTTTCTCACCCTCAGTCCTAGCTACACCTAGCACTTAAAAACCCTGAGGAGAAGAACTTGTTACATGCACTGCAGGCATGGAGAGCCTTTAAAAGAAAGAAAGAAGCGCAAGATTTCTTAGCACATGTTAGTGCACCTCCTGCTTTGCAAAGCCCTCTACTTGTGCTGTGTTTACCCCCTCTCCACCCACCTCCCTTTAAAGATTTATCAGTAATCAGAGACATCATGAGGAGCTACCGTAGGATACTTAATATTTAATGTGTGTAGCACACTTAATATTTAATGTTTAGAAAAACATCTCCACAGGTTTTTTCCTTCCCTGTGCTTTTTTGATCCTAAAAAACAGGGCTTGCCATATCTACCCTACAGACAAACATCAAATTGTCTGTGGCTTGAGAGAACTGTTAGGAGCCTCTAAGTCAAATTGCTGGTTCTACCACTTATAATAACGGGTTTTCACACTGGGCTCTGTTCAGACACCTCACGTATGAAAGGCCACAGTCCCTTCCATCAGAAATGTTCTCTTCTTCCATCAGCATCGAGCTTTTGTAAATGCTGTTTCTCTTATTCCTTTGAGGACCAAAGTTAAGGACCTAAATGAATCTAAGCTTAAGTTTGATGCACAACTTAAAATTGGCTGTATGCATACCACCTATTATATAACCCTAAGTCAAAAAAATAACCTCTTTGTGTTGCTGCTACCTTTCTGGCCAACTCTAGAGGTTTAACAACGTCCCTTAACCCCTACACACATAGCAGTGAGGAAACTGGACTGTGAACTAAACCAGGACGCTTTATGCTAGAAATGATGGATGGAGGACACTGGCATCCTCCACGTTCTTTGTATCTACAAGGCAAAATGTGGCTGGAAGCAACTTCCACACCACTCAGTCATGCAGCAAAGTCAAATTATGGGTAATGATTTTTGCAGCCTGGCCCACAGCCCGTTGAAGGCACCGGGCTCAGCTCTATTCCCACAAGCTGTGCTTGAACCTCGGCGGAGGAGCAAAGAGGCACATGGGTTTGATCAGCCCAGCTCCTTTTAATGGGATTTCTATTTTAGACCTGCTCCTTTTTATGCCCTCAAGTCTTTCTTGGTAATATCACCTGTGGCCTAATGTGACAGCAATGCTAAATTATACCTTGATGGCTAATTAGGGTAATTAAAGTGAAAATAATCAAATCAAAGTAATGGGCAAACTCTTAATAAAATGTCAAAAAATCTCTATTCATCATAGAGAGGTGTTTTTTTTTTCTCTTTTGAATGTCAAAGATGCAGATAAGGGAAAACGTGCAGTTCAGAAATGGCCGCGGCTTAAAGGAACATCATCAGTCTACGCACTCTGGAAAACATAATTGATTTACCACTAAAATATATTTTATTCTTGAACAGTAAGATCAGAAACGTAGACTTCATCCCCGAGCTTGCTGGTTTGCAACTAATTCACTTCATTAGCGCCACCGAGGGCCACGGGCCTGGCACGCTTCTCCTCAGGTAACGGTTTCTGTTCCCGGCCACCCCCCGCCTCAGCCCGCCCAGCGCTCAGAGTAGCGAAACAGAAGCGCAACCCAAAGCGGCACATCCCGCCCTGCTCCGCGAAGCCCGACAGCGGGGCCGGGCCCTGCGCAGCGCCGCGCCCCGGGGCAGAGGCGCGAAAGGGTTGGCAGCCCGGTGCCCTCAGGCAGGCGGCATGGCGGCATGGCGCCCTGCGCTGCGCAGGCCTGCGGCGGCTGCCCGGCCCGCCCGCCAGCGCTTGCGGTCTCCAAGCAACAGGGAGCCCGGCCCCGTTCTCCGTCCCGTCCACGGCTGCCTCGCCTCGCCTCACCTCGGCTCGCTTCTCGTCGCTTCACCTCAGCTCTTGCCTCTCCCCGCCTCGCGTCGCACCGCTGCACCTCAGCTCTCGCCTCACGTCGAGTCGCCGCAGCAGGTTCTGGCGGAAGCAGGCCCCGGCCCCGGCCCCGGCCCCGGTCCAGCTCGCAGCGCCCGGCAGCCGCCCGCTCTCAGGTATTTGTGGTCCCCGCCCTTCGTGGCCGCGCCCCGCACGGGGCTTCCCTCGCCCCTGTAGGCCCCTCGCCTCATGAAGGGCTCGAGGTGTGCGGGGCGGAGCGCCCGGTTGTGGGGTGGGCTCTTTGCACCTTCCCCCGGCTCCTGGGGCAGAAAGATGCGAATTTCCTTCCCCTTTCCTTGCCTCTTCAAGGCAAAGGAGAAAAGGCAAATGGTGGGCAAAGCGTGAGGGTGATCTTGTGTGTCCTCCGTGTCCACCATCAGCACTGACGTACCGTTTGATAACTAAACACTTACCAAAGCGGCATCTCAGCCAGGGAGGACAAAGCCCAGCCCCTCACCCTGGGCAGTCGGTGTAGGGAACCCTGGCACAGTTGTGGGGCTGCTTTTCAGCCAGTGTTTCATGGCTGTGGACTGAGAACCTCTGTCATGTTCCTTCTCGTGGCTGCGCTTCCCAGCAAGCCTGCCAGTGACAAAGCTCTGGCTTTTTACAGCCTGGCTTTTTACTGCTTATGGCTGTCAGTTAGAAAGCTGCCCCTCAAGCAAAAAAACCCTTCTCCGCAGCCCCTCACATTGCTGGTTTTGTGTTTCACAGGCCCTGGCCACATGGCCCATGTGATGCTGCTTGGTGAAGATACAAGCACAGAACATGGCGGCTCAGGAGCTTGCTGCACTGCTCTGCAGAGAAGGGGACCACCATCTCGCCCAGCAAGAGTTACCAACAGCCACTGCTTTCTACATGGCTGCCTTCAGCTGCAGTGCTCCCACAGCAGTACAGAAAGTGAACTCTTTAGACAAAGGCCTCTGGGAGAAAGTGATAGCCACTCTGGAGATGTGGTGCGAAGGCAAGAATCAGATTCCCAAGATCCAGAGCAAGAACTTGGCCGTTGTCTCCCTCAGTGTAGGAATAGCAGCCATCTTCCTCTCCACCCTAAGTCCCAACAATGTTGTATCCTCAATATACAAACTAGAGACCCTGCTCAGGCGAGGATGCTCAGAGGAGGTGGTAAGTAAATGCAATACCCTGCTCAAGGCTAACCCGAAGTACTCAATGGAACTGCTGCTGCTGAGGGCATTGGCATGGGTGCTGTCAGGGACACAAGTCAGGAAGGGAGTTGTGGATTATATCCAAGCCTTTGTGGTTCATCGGGCTGAGGCAGTGGCCTATGTGTGCACTAGGCAAAGGGATCACGTGCCACAGGTCATCCAGGCCTTCCGTAATTATCTCTCAACATACCAGGACGAAAGCCCAGGCAGCAGTTCCTTGGACCAGTGGCTGGGCAACTGCTGTGACTTCCTGTCTGCACTGGCACCGGATGATATTTGGGTGTGCAGGGTGCAGGCAGCTTACCTCTTTAAGAAAAGCAAATTTGAGGAGTGTGTGGCAGTGTGTAGCAAGGGCCTCAAGGGCTTCTCATCTGATGATAATCTCAGAGGTGAGAAAGCTTTGGGTCTGCTCTTGGAACGGGCTGCTGCTTATTTCTTCTTGGGTGGACGGGTGCAAGAAATGGTGCAGGATTTAGCAGAAGCCTTTGCAGCAGCCCCTGCCCAAGCAATGAAACACTTTGAAGAGCTTTTTTCACCACACAACACTGAGAGGATAGAAAGACAGGCTAGAACTGTCCTGGAGGTGAAGTTTGCAGCCTACAGGGAGGCTGTGCGTACTCGGACTGAACTCAGAGACAATCATGGCACTGAACTGCTCCCTTCTGTCATCCAGACAGTCCAGTTCCTCCTTCAGATCTCCCCAGGGTCCAAACGCGAGCTCAGTGTTCGGCTAGCAGACTGCCACTTCCTGCATGGACACATCGGGGCTGCCCGGGATATCTGTGACCACCTCTTGGCAGCAGAGCAGAAAACTTACTACAATACTCTCTTAGCATTGCGAGGATTCTGCTCCCTCCACGCTCATGACCACCAGCAAGCCCTGCAGGACTTTCAGAAGGTCATTGGACATGATTCCCCACATCCTAACAGCTGTATTAAAGCCTTATGCGGGCGTGGACTTACCCGGATTTCTGGTGGCAGCAATTACTTGACAGCCCTGGATTACATCACAGCTTGCCAGTTAAAGCTGGAGGAAACCATCTTCACGATCAAGTCCTATGTGCCGTGGAACCAAAGAGGACTGCTGCTGAAAGTCCTCCAAGAAGAAGGACAGAAGATGCTCCAGATGAAGAGGTACTCAGGAAGTAGTTCAGCCTGCGGGCAGAAAAAAGAACAGGGCTGTGTAGATTCTTAACAAACAGAGAGCAGCTGGAGTAGTAGAGAGAGTACTTGCTTCAGCTGAGAAGAGGATATAGACCCTTTTAAAGTTCCTAACTAACATAACAGGTTGAAATAAAGTTACATGGGTGTGGTTATTCCAGCAAAATATTGTGATAGGATCCACATAGCCAAATCAGCTCAATCTTTCTATGGAAGCTAATCCATGATACACCAATTGGCCTAAGCTAGGAAAGTGCAAAATTCTAGTGGGAATATGACAGATTTCTCCTCCAAAGTTGTAGCTAAACCCATAATAAAACAAGTTTGTTGGTCACTCTCAGCTCTGAACTGAAGGATTTGGTGGCCATGAAGCACCAAGCCCCTAGAAAGTGTCCTTCCAACACAGAGCTGAGATGCTGCTGTGCACATACTTGGTGCTGGCAATCCAAATGCTTTTTTCAGTGCTAACTCTATTAATGTCATATTTAAGGCTGGGAGATCTGAGATGGGAACTCCAAACTATTCCAGCTAAATCCATTAAAGCCTGAGTTTTAAAAATAGTGAGTTTTTTCCTTGAAAGTGACCTTTCCCTTCTTCTTCTTTTGCTTTTTCCTCCAGAGATGCCCCTGGGGTTTACCAGCTGGCTTCTCTCTTGGTGGAGCTGGACACTTCTGATGAAGCATCACGGATCCTTTGTGCTGATGCCCTGTACCAGATGGGCCGTGCAGAAGAAGCTCACAAGCTCCTCTTGGTAGCACTCTCCAGAAATCCACAGCGGTCTCCCATCCTGGCTAGACTCGCACTTCTGCAATTGAAGAAAGGTTTCATGTATGATGGCAACCAGGTAGGGAGCTCCTGGCTAGCAGAGAGAATGACAGAGTGGTGAGTGAGCAGTGAAGAGGGTTAACAACCCTTTTGGCTGATGCAGAAGATGCATGATAGAACTTAAGAGGGATCACTTTAGAGATGTAGTCTTGCCAGAGAGTGTTCCAAGAGCTTTCAGTTGAGCTGAAATGCTCTCACAATGCTCTGCTTGTCTCCTGCTCCTCAGTGTTACATGACAACTGTAAGGCTCCAGGTACAAACTGCACTGTGAGGCCGCCTCATCACATGCTGCAGAGTTGGAACCCACCCCATGACACAACCTGTGATGGGTTTTCCAGGGGCTGTACCTACCCCGAAATGTGCTTCAAAACATTTTTCAGGAATGTTGGTGAACTGGGCAGAGCTCTTTGAAAAGGACAGGAAATGCTGAGAAAATGTGGTCACCCATGGAGGGCTTCACCTTCAGGGTCAAAATAGCTGATTTGACCTGACTTGATACTGCTTTTACCCAGACTGCAATGAAATTACTAATTACACTATCATGCTCAGTGATTCTTATGCATTTCCATCTTAAAACTGAACAGTTTGCTGTTAGAAGCTCCAGGAATAGCAACAGTGAGGGCTGTCGACAGAGTGAAACTTGAAGCTCAGGTGAGGTTCAACCTCTAGCAGAACCTTTAAGATCTAAATACAGGCCACGTAAGTAGGACTTTCTGTCTGTAGCACAGGCCACACAGGACTCCTAGCTAAATACAGCCCATTTATCATATGCTATTTAATGGCACTTTTCATCAGAGACTTTAACTAGGCAAAGCATGACTGAGCATCCTGCCCCTGGTGACAATATTGATGGGATTGGTAATTTTCCCCTAGAGAAAAGAAGGCAGAACTACTCTCTGACTGATTATCCTAATGGAGCATTGTAGAGGAGGGGCGGAGAAAGAAAAAAAACAGAAGCTCAAATATCAGTCTGCAGTTTTCTTTCTTTAGTGCCTAATGACTTGTGCTTCAAACCGTGAAAGAGATTCCGCCCAAGGATTACAAAGCTGAATTACCGGGTTCTGCCATCAGAGGGAACTATTGCATTTTTTAAAATCCCATATCAATTCTGCTGGCACAAATAAAGGTTTTATTGTCACCACTTCACTTCTTTCTGTGAAAAACAAAAGTTCTGTACAATTTGCTGCCTTTGGGAAGGCTGTAAATGGATGATATGACTTTATTAGAGTCCATACATTGCCCCTGGAAGTTGGATTCCTGTCTGCAGCTTCTGCTACAAGTTCTAGATGGAGCATCTGTCACCGAAAATTTGTCTCCAGAACGTTTTTGTGCCACCTGCCTGTCAGCACCCAGACACTTGTCTCTGTTAATAAAAATAATGAGCTCAGTGCATGTGTCTGGTGCATCAAGATAACTTTGTTCTTGTCCTGCTTCAGATTTGAATATTGAGAACCTGCTAAGCACATCTGCTTTACTGGAGGAAACACCTTTTGATTCTTTTCTTTAGGAAATCTAATAAGAAAATGCTTGGTGACTTTCACTCTAGTGAATGGAGACAAAGATACCATATGTCAGGCAAGATTCTTTTCACACTTTCTCCAGGTTCCCCATAGCAATACTAAAAGAAAGGCACAGCACTGGTTTTCCATTATTTCACGGGTTTCAATTTTACAGTCAAAAGGGGTCACTGGAATGCTTCTGTTCCACAGAAACTGTCTCTCTTTGGGGCAATCATCCTGTGGTTCAGGTGTATTTATAAGAGCAGCTAACCGCCAGGCCGGAGCAGATGCTGCCCTAGGTAAGCAAGGCAGCATTCCGTATTTCCCCAGAATGATTTCCACAACTGCAGTGGTGGTAAGAGAAGAGAAGAATTAATCTTTTCTCCAACATGCATTTACACTGGGGCCAGCTGAGACGTTAAGTAAAAGAGATCCATGATCCCTGGCTGGACTGTGGCTGGCTGAAGCCCCAGTGAAAGGTGGGGATGCGTTGGGTAAAAGCATACTTGGCTCACTGGACAGTAATATTTCCAGCTTTAGCATAGCTTAATTTCTCCTTTCATGACAGTCTTTCTCTTCTGCCTTCTTCTCTTCCTTTGTTAAGCTGCTGAAGAAAGTGATCAGAATTGGAGATACCTCCTGCCTCCTGCCAATCATGGACATTTTCAAAGATGAAGACAGGAAGCTGATGCAAACTCACTGCCATTTCAGAGCACTGTCCATCCTGAAGAACAAACAGGAGGATGCTGACCTCAAAGAGGCCATTGCCTACCTTTCCTTTGCCATCATTGCTTCAGGTAGGGTTATCAAGATACTGATAGGAAAAACAATGTATGTCTTCTTTACACTTTACTGCATGTCTTCCCAGAGCTGTTTTATGTGCCATGCTTTCCTTCTTTACTGTGGTTTAAAAAAGACCCTTTTAGGATAAGCAGTGTAATGCTGTTCTTCTGTTGGTAAAGGAAAAGCAGAGTGGCAGGGGGATTCTTCTGTACTTAACGTGGGAAGGCTGTTTATCACAGGAACAGATATGTGCTCAAAATACAGGGAAGAGTCTCAAGAAATTGCTAGAGAATTATTATTCCTTCTATAAAACTTGATTTTTCAGTAAGTGACTGCACACAGATGACTGAGGTAAGCCTGAAGCCTGGTAATGTCAAGATGCTGGTGTCCAACTGCTAGGTTGCACTACTATAACTTTGGAAATGTTTCCCCAGAAAATTAAACTTGGTCTAGAAAGAGATTAAAGCTTCTTTGAAAACACAGTATAATTGTTTCTTAAAGAGATCAAAGCCAAACTGGTGATAAATGAGTGGAGAATTTTGTCCCCTGAAAACCTTCCTACCAATGAAATTCATGTGGTACCTCCTGTTTCATCAGAATGAACATGCTGTAAATACAGTCACTGCAGCAAACAACCTGCATTCTTGTTCCAACATCATGCATCATTATCCTAGCTTTTCCTAAGGAGAGAGATCAGGCTAACATGGAAATGCTCCTGGCATGTTCCAAGTAAAACCATGTTCGTATGGAAATGTGCCTCTCACTCCAAGCAAATGTTATGACAGCAGCATTGAGAAGAAAAAGAGATTGGTTTATGAAAATGGAAAAGAAGCTGTGAATTGCTTTGAGCTGGTTCCATTTCACAGCCCAGGCATTCCAGCTTATCCACTCCCCACCTGCTAGAGCAGATGCTTGTTAAGAAATAGATATTGTCTTTATAGGAGCCAATTGGTGGAGCTCCAGAGTGATAATAACCTGTGGTACAGAAGTTTGGGAGGGAGTAAAAGCCTCATTACTGTAAAAGCATTGCTAGGAGCCTGTCTGCTGGCTCCTCTCTGCAGGCAGCTGTGCAAGAGGCTGCATTTGCTGACCTCCCTCTGAAAAAATATTTACAATGGCACTGATGATTAATCATCCAGTATTGGCATGCCACAGGCACTGACTGCAACCCTGGGCATAGGAAGATCCTTAGCAAATTGCCTTGAAAGGAAGGAGCATGTGGATGGCAGAAAGATGTATGCTCTGCAACCAGTGTCCTTGTGCCTCCATCCTTACGTCTTCCTCTTGGAGCTTTCTTTTCTCATTTGTGCTGTTCCTATTCCATCATAATAAAATCTCCAAGGGTTCCTTCTAACTAACTGGATCCTAATCCAGTTCAGATCCTGAGGTGATGGTCATGTCATTGGTAGGTTGTCTCCAGTTGCACATTAATGATATCTTTGGAGAAAGGTATGGTGGAGGGATAGATGTGGAGATGAGAAAATGTTCCCTCATTTTCCTTTTGCTGCTTTCCAGAGCAGCATCACAACATTGTTTTTTAGAGGTCCCCTAAAATGCATGGAAGACCTTACGGCAGAATCACAAAGGACAAAGCTTTGCAGACCTCAAAAATTCACAGTAGTTTTGTGACAACTGGCAAACAAGGAATTCTCTGCACTGTCAGCTACCTGAGTCAGGTAGGCGAGACTAGGTAGAAGAAGCTGGCCTACAGGGAAAGTTTGAGTGTTTAGCAACTGCATCCCACTCCTTTTGCTTCCGTTGACTGTTCCTGAGGAGACCCACTCTTGCTGAGACCTTGAGGCAATCAGAAAAGCAGTCACGGATGTTTGAGGAGAGAGTGTTGATGGACATATGTATTTGTTTTTATTAGAAACCAGGAAGCTTTAGAGCAATGGGATTTTATGACTTTCATTCTGTTACCTTTTCCACTCATTCAATTTTTTATTACAATGTTCTTTTGGCATGTTTAACTAGACTGAAGACTCTTTGAAGTGGGGCCTGTGTTTTTGGTGTGCCTGGCACAGTATAGTTCCTGTCTGGAAAGTTAGAGTTGAGTCACAGTAGGACAGTTACAGTTATAGTATGCATTAGGAATTCCACTGGCAACAGAAACAAAGGAAACTACCACTCAAGTACTCTCATACACTTCCTTAGGCAAAGTGGCATTTTTCTACAGCTTCATCCGGATAACCTTGGATATCCTCTCCAACACCCTCCTTATTCTTCTTCCTGTCACATCTGTGGACTGTAGTTCCTTACCAGAGCACACTTGCCTCCACCCAGCACATATCTCTTATTCCACCACAGCTCTGAACAAAGTGGTATTTACTTTTCCCTCCTACAGTCACCATAACACAACATGCAAGTCTACCACAGCATTTGCACTTGGCCACTTTGAGGCCCTTCAGTGGGGTTTATAGTTGTCACACACTGGGATTTACTGCGGCCTGGTTTAGAGCAGTAGACTTGAGACCTTCAAGTAAGCATGGCTGCATTTCTCTCCTCCAGGGGGTTATGCTGAAGATTGCCTTCTCATCAGGGCTCGATGTTATGGGCACCTTGGTCAGAAGAAAACTGCTATTTTTGATTTCAATGCCATCCTAAAGGAGGACCCTAGGAATGTGCAAGCTCTGAGTGGACGAGGATTCATATACCTTGCTCTGAAGCAGCAGAAGGTACTATCATGTATTGATTTGATGGTGATATTTCTCATGGTATTAAGCAGTATTAGTGTAAGGTACCACAGGTTTTGTCATGGACTCACTGAAATCAGAAGAGCTTATCACAGACTTTGGGGAGTGAAAGGCTCTTGCTTTGGCTGGTGGATCAGTAGTCCACCTGACATTATTGATTTGCTTTTCCAAGTTTAGAGAGAGGAAGACTAAACCTTAATCATAGCTCTTACTGGCACTACCTTGCATTGATTTGCAATGCAGCAAACTCTCCCTTGTATTTGATATCACATTTTCAGGACATGATGTTGCATTAGATGAAATGTAGCAACAACAAGAGGAAAAAGAAAGAACAGTTTCAAGATTCGCTGAGTCCCTCTCCATCATCTATGAAAACCTTATGTGTACAATTAATTTTACAGCGGACTTTGGAGATTGCAGTATATCACTGCCTGGAAATCATGTCGGATGTCTGCATGGTTTATCTGCTTCTAATATGGTCAACAGCCTTACACTTTACCTTCATATCACACCACTGAGTGTGTGTGTTTGTGCTGGTTTATCCTGGCTGACCCAAATCCTGCACTTATTCACAGCATCTCCTTCTTGTTGCTGTAAGATTTTGTTTCAGTGATAATCTGAGTTCAAAACACTTTGCAAATAGTCATTCAAACCTGTCCTTGTGCTCTTATAGCAGGTTTGCAAATGAAAATGATGCACCACAAGGACAGAGAAGAGCAAGGAGCTTCCAGAGGTGTGCAGATGACTTGTGGGACAACAAAAAACTGGAAACACCTAAAAGAACAAATTATCAAGTCATAGTTATTGCCGCTATTTCATTTTTTGGTCTTGTTTTCACACAGGAAGCAGTGCAAGATTTGCTCTCAGCACTGAAGGTAGAGGCAGGAGCTGTGATCCCAGCAATCCTGGCTTTAAAGCATGAAGCCCAAAGTTTGATCACTCAGTGGCTCCTTCAGCATGGCAGGGCTGTGTTAACTGAGCTTGTCGCTACTAAAGACCTTTCAAAAGAAGAAACCCTCAGGGATCTTCTCATGCTTGCAAAAGCACTCATTAAAATTGGCAAGGATGCACCATATCACATCTTCTACACAGATGTTTTGATTGCAGATGGTAAGTTCCAATTCTTTTACATTGCTGCTCAAAGCAAGGGCATGAGCAGTATATTGAAAGAAAGCCAATGTTAAATAGCGAGAGTACTGCTGTATAGTACTTTTCAAGAGAAGTTTGCAAATGTTTTGGGAAAGGGTATGAAGTAATTAATACCCTTGGATGTGGACAGGCTACTTAAATCCTGCTTTAGTAAGTTTTCTTGATGTCTCTTTCTCCACATGGAATGGCTTATATAGCTTGTGCTGGTGTTAACCCACAGGAAGGTATGAAGAGGCCCTCAATCACCTTCAGGAAGCATTTGGCTGCTCTCTTGCTGATGACTTTGCTAGTGCAAGGCTAGCTGTGCTGCAGCTGAAGAGGAGGAACGTGACAGCAGCAGCTCGCTCACTCAGTGTCCTAGCTAAGAGAGATGAAAGGGAGCTGGGGTTTCTCCTGAACTTCGTAGACACTAAGCAACGGCAGCATCTTGCTCAGGTACAATCCGTTTTTGATGCCACATCAGTGGCTTCAGTGAGGAAAGAAATGGGAAGCAATCCTGCAAGGCTGCAGGGATTTTCCCTGCCTTGTCTTGAACAGAAGTGTGTGGGAAGACCATTTATCAGAGGAACGAGGAACAAATTGGCTTCTTCCTCCAGCCTTCACTCCAGCCAGCTCAGGGAGTTGAATCCAAACTTCTTTCATTGCAGTGACCTTGCTTCAGTCTCTAATAATTCATCATTACCACTTCTTGCCACTTGGGGGAATTTCTCCTTGGTCTCCCTGGTATGAGACCTGGTTAATCCCAACACTGAAATGCAGGGGATGTGAGGGGCAGCAGCTAGACATTTAACACGATCATTGCTCGACTGTTCTCTGGATGAGTTACACAGTGCTCATAGCTGCCTTCTGGGGAAGGGGAATTTATCTTTGTTTATTTTCTTGCTGAAATTAAGCTCAAGGTTCTGATTCAGTCACATTAAATGCTTCAATTCTTTTTGTTCTTTTGTGTAACATTTAGAAATGTAAATATACTCATATTTGTATAAAATGATGACCCTTTGAGGCTGGTATCGGTTTTCTCAGCTGAAACTGTGTCACACAAAAATGGCACATTGTTCTAGCCCACAAAGTATGTATTTTTCAGTATTTTTTTTAAGTTTCTCCCCGAAAGTACATCCAGCTCTGAGAAAACACCTCCAGTAATACAACAGGACAAGGTCAGATTGATGGTGAGGAGTTTTAACATTCACTCAAGCATCTGCAATTCTGATTACTCAGAAGCTCCGTGTTCTGAGAAGCAGTTTGCTTCCTTTTACTCAATTTGTAGATTGTGTGCACCCTGGTGAGAAGCTATATTGTTATGCTTTCTCCCAGGTTATAAAACAAACAACATGCTGCTATACTTAATGTATCTTGAGAGGAGTACTTTGTGAGTATTTTAGCAAAACAGCAGGAGGATATAAGTAAACAAGTATTAATTTGCTGGTCCCTAGATAAACCCCATCACATAGAAAAGAGCCCCTCTCTTCTGAATAATGTAAAAAGTTCAGTCTTATGGGGAAGAGTTTTAAGATTTCGGAGCCAATTTGCAATCTTTCACTACATAAAGTTGATAAAGATACAATCAAGAATGTGTTCAAAGAGGCCCTAAGGAGGTGTCTATAAGTGAAGATACATTTTACAGCTGAATTTCCCTTGCTGCCGCATGACTCGTTCTGTGTGGAAGTCACAGCTCAGTCCATCTGTGCTGCTTTCTGAGCAAACACAGGAGGGATGTTCTTATGCTGTCAGGAAAAAAAAAAAGAGAAGAAAAAGCCCCAAACAAACTAATTTTTGTATGGTTAAACTGCACGGATGGTGCCACAGAGTACTGAAACCTTTAGAAGGGCAGAGGCACTTTATTTCTGTCTTTTCAGCAGCTGTGGAATAGGGTTGGAATAAACCCTTTTGCTGGTGGCTCATTTATCATGACAGATCTCTCTCCTGCTTGGGAGGATAAGGGTGGCTGGAACTCAATACCAGTGCTGGAAGTAAATTAGAGTCATTTTAATTTTTTAATCTTTAATCTTGTGCTTTTGCTCAGCTGAGTAAACACTTGGATTGAGCAGCAGGAGCCTGTTCATGTTCTCTAATCTTTAAAGAGTTAATGGCTGTGATTACTTTTATAGCTGATCAGCCCACAATCACAAATCTCTTTATATGTGTACTTTGTGACCAGGGGATACTTTGTGACCACCATGGACCTTGCTGGGGTGGGGAAGGAATTGGTTAATTCACCTGCCCAGGGTCTCAGAGGATTTCCCAGTAGCACTTCCTTCTGCCTGTGAGGTTGTTCCAGTTTGTGTGCGAAAGGAAGATCTCAGGATCTAAAGGAAGAAAAAGCTTACAGACAGAATTAGTGCCCAAGGATGGCCTGACTGCCAGGGCTCCTGACAACACTCCAGGGGAGGTGGTTCTCTCTGTTCCCTCCAGGTCGCAAATAGGGAGACTGAAGCAAAGAAGAGTTTAGTGGTTTACGCTCAGCCCTTCATCTCAGCACTCCCTGTACAAAAGCATTACTGCCACATTGTTCTAGAGTGTTTGGAGATTACAGGCATTATAGAAATGTGTCATCATTATCCTGGAGTCTGCTCTGAAAAGCTAAAAATAGTTCTCCAAGAGCCGAATAGGAAAGGGTGGAGGAAGGAGAGCTCCTTCATGTACTCACGTTTTTTTCATGAAAAACAAAGCAATGAAACATTTGCATTATTTATAGTTGAAGGGGTCCCATGCTAAGAAATTTGTAAACAACTGGGAGAGCCCCATGGGAATAGGAGTCTGAAAGATTTATTAAGCTGCAAAAGGTCAGAGGAAGGGAGTTTGCTTGCTGCTAGTGCAGCTTCAACCCTTCGGTTTCCTATGTCAGAGGTTAAATGCATGACTGATGGCTAGCTCCTTGCACAGATCCTCAGAGCTGTGCTCTCTCTTGGCTGTTGACATGCCATAGGGTACTCAGAGCTGCTTCCTACAAAAGCTATATATGGTGTGTGACAGAATTAGGCCCTCAGCCCAATGTAGAAGTTGCCATTCCATGTGCCTTCATGGGATGTGGACCCCAAACAAGGTCTGCAGATAAAGAAGGAAAGACTTGCTCCAAACTGTTCTGAAAACATCCAGGCACTTCCAAAGCTCAATGCTTATCAGTCCGTCTTCTGGAATTTACTGCCCAGAGACTAAATCTTGGCCATAATTCCATGTCCATTAAACTCCTCACTCCTCATTCTCTTTCTAAGGAGGTGAACCATGGCCAATTTCAACACAAGATTAGTCACTAGGGACTGGAACCACAAATGCACCAAATAGGGGTATTTTCAGTTCTTGATTACACAGTGAGGTAACTAGATGGTAGAAAGGAACACAGAGACCTAATCCAGGAAGCAGCCCAATGCCCAGTCACTGATGGCCCTTTCCAGATGGCACCAGAATTATTTCAGTCTGGAAGTCATCATCAGTGTGAGGGTGGACTACAGCTCACCCCTGAATGGACTACACAGCCCGCTCTTGGCCTTCCAAAGTCGCCTGCAATGAGGCTGGTGGCAAAGTGCTTCTCAAAAGCCGCATGCAGAGAGCAGCTAAACTCAGTTGTGTAATAACCTTCTGGCTTTCTATGCCCTTCCTATTTTCCTTTCCACAAGTCTTCTGTTCATATTTATCTTTGTTCAGAAGATGATGAGCAAGGAAGATGCTAATTAATCTGTGTTACACACCAGAACTGGGTCCCAGCTCAGTCCCTTTAAATCAGGAATGAGACTGAACTTGAAGTCTTGGCTTGTTTGGCTCAGCCTTCTGCAAGAAGTCTTGGCTTGTTTGGCTCAGCCTTCTGCAAGACCTAAGCTGCTGGTGGCAGCCTTGTTTATAGCTTAAATATTCCCTCTGCTGCAGCATGTTAAAAGCTTTATTTATTACCAATAAAGAGAAATAATGAAAAATCCATTTGAGGCAAATAGTTCTAAGGGAGTTTTCTTTGACCTTCATGAACCTGAATTGTTGTGGCTTTTTCTCCCTTCTCTATTTTCTTGTTGTTTTCCCCTTCAGATAAGGGCAGACAGTTCACTTGCACTTGAGATTCACGATTAGCAAAGCCATCAACTGACTATTTTTTCCTATAGCTTGGGGAAACTTCAGTAGAGACCAGCCTTCATTATCAGCACATGCAAATGTCTGTGGGCAGTACATGGGGCTCACTATCAATGGAGCAGAAGATGCAATTTCCATCTAGTCACCTTTAGAGCAGAGCGTGGCAGAAAGGTGGTTTCATGAAGAGAACACTGCCGACTTTTAGAGTTTGGTGCATTCAGTTTTCAGTTCACATTCAATCCTAAGGAATGATAACTTCAGAATAAAGCACTCTGAGAACCTTTTAGCAAAACATGCACAAAGAGTGGTTCAGAAACTCTTGAGATAAAAGAAAGTGCCCGTAAAGCCAAGAGTTATCTGCATGCAAAGAAATACGCCGATTATATGTTCTCCAACGAGATGGAACTTCAACATTTGAAAAGGTATCCACAATTTCTTAGTGTCTGTCTGTGGCCAGTCCAGACTACACATTTCAGGGAGTTTCACTTTTAGTAACTAATACTAAGTTACTTTCTGTCCACAGGTAGCAGCCCAGCAAGGAAACATGCTGCTTAAAGAACATCGCTATGAGAAGGCTCTTGGTTATTATACCCTTGCTGTCTTGGCAAGCAAAGATAGCCCAAGGTATCTTCGAGAGAGGGCTGCTTGCCTTATGCACCTGAAAAGATATGACAGAGCTTTACAAGACCTGGAGAAAGTGATCCAGCAGCACGGCCGGAGCAGTCTGCAAACACGCGCTGAGGACCACTGCTCCAAAGGACACCTCCTCTTGTCAGTGGCTGAGGAAGAAGCAGCAGTTAAACAGTATATCGAGGCACTGAAGTTGGATGAACCTGTGGCATTATGCAGCATCATGAATGGCCCTGGCAGTGAAACGTTAACCAAAACATTTCATAGGGTTGCCCAAAATCACTTTGAAACGCAGCATTACGAGGTGGCCTGGGAAATCACAGCCTATGGGCTTAAAATTGATAAAAATGCCGAACTGAAGAAGCTGAAAACAAGACTTAAGCGAGAGGCATCAAGTTGTAGAATACATTAATGTGTGTGTTTGGGCATGTGTCTGATTGCTTTCCAGTTTATGAGGCTGCAAGAAGAAGGGAAAGATGCTAAACATGCAATGGACATGCCACTGAACATGGTACAGCAAGATCAGAAGAGAGAGTTTCAGGCAGTGAAATGGAACTGACCAGGAGAGCACTAAGAAAAAGACAAATTGCAGTATTCAGTAGTCTTTAAAACTGCTGTGGGTGTATGTAAAGTCCCCCCTGGGAAGAAAGTGTTTTGTCTAGATAAAGTGATCTAATTCTAACACATGGGTTCCAACCATAGTGAAGGAAAATAAACAGCTTGCAGCTTATGAATAATCACCATGCATTTCCTTGCTATTTGATTCATTTTACACATACTGTTCTATTAAGAATCCCCATTTTTATGGGCCAGTCAAAAAGATCTGTCAAAACTAACTTTTGTAATGTAATTGTGAAGGACCGTATGTGTTACACCACTCAGCTGACCTACTCCTGAATGGAACTGCCCTTGTCATCATCCAGTGGATTTGCAGTGATCAGCACCAATACAGGGGAATGGAGCAGTACAAATGCCAAGTAAACTGTTTTTCTGTCCCAGGGAATGCAGATAATATGAAGGATGAGACTCAGAGATTAAATATCCAATCCAGTGACTAATGCATTGTTATATGGGATATACAAGCAGCTACACTCCAGGCTTCACCTTGGACTTGCAGATCCCTGTGTCTCAGTTACCCTGGTCTCCCAGCAGGGGTGTCTACAAGAGCCTGCCCAATATCATCTGCCCCGTCCTGGATAGTGATGCAGAAAGGACAGCACTGCAGCATGGGCTAATCGAGAAGTGATCAATGTACAAGGAGGAGGTGGGGTTGGAGGCAGCAGCCAAGATGGTAATGTGATTTCTGCAGTGATTCAGCATTCATCCTTCACTATCCATGCTGCACAGCATGGGCATCAGCATCTCATGTGCTCTGGAGGGTTCTGCCTGCCATAGCTTCACCACCTATAAGGACAGTGGGACTCAGGGGGCAGAGAGATGGTGCTGATACACCCATGGGGTTTCATCTGTGCAAAGGGAGCCCACAGCTTCAGTTGGAAGCAGTGTGCCTGTGCTGTGCAAAAAGGAAACAACGAGGTGGGGCCCAGAGCAACAGACTCATATATTTGTTTTGACTGCTCCAACTGAATTCTCCCGATGTTTATGGAGTGTGATAATAGAACCATGGAGAAAAATAGAAACTACTATTGAAAACAAAGATTAAAGCAATGCAGAGAACTGCTCTCCTGCTTTGATTGGGATGAAAAGGAAAGGGAACATTTTCTTTTTTGTTGCATTGTTTTCTGAAAGGCAACATTCCAGAGGGAAACTTCATCCAGCAGCCATGCAG
The DNA here is from genome assembly GCF_004027225.2 of Strigops habroptila. Taxonomy (NCBI): domain Eukaryota; kingdom Metazoa; phylum Chordata; class Aves; order Psittaciformes; family Psittacidae; genus Strigops; species Strigops habroptila. The sequence continues at coordinate 7,778,194 of NC_044292.2, forward strand.
TCAACCCAACAGGCAATGATACCATCTCTACCCTTGCATCTTCTTTCCTTCTCTGCATGCTCCTTTGTTTTTTTCTTCCCTAAGAGCACAGGTAAGGCTGGGCTTCTTTTCCTCTCAAATTCAAGGAAACGTACTCTGATTTAATCCTAGTGACACTGATGCTCCTAACTTCTTCCTTTTTGCTCCTAACTGGCATCAAGATGCTACTAGATAGTTTCTTTCCAAGCATGAAATGTTATCCTTAAACAACTGTTGGCTACATTTACAAGCTGAAAGAAATAACTTTGCTCATTTTTCTTCAAATAGAAATCAACAGATAGAAATGTCTCTGTCTCATGCTGGAACTGTTCAGAAGCAGTTCTTTAGGGCTTTGAATTATGGTTTGGGGTTTCAACCTTCTGTAGCTTTTAAAATGGAGTAGTTACAGTTGGAAGTCCAACTGCCTGACCCCTTCAGGGCTGGTCAAAAGTTAAATCATGTTACAAAGGGCATTGACCAGTTGCCTCTTAAGCACTGACAGACTCAGGGTATCGACCACCTTTAGGAAGATTGTTCCAGTGTTTTACCACCCTCTCAGTAAAGAAACTTTCCTAATATCTAGTCTGAGATATGTAGTCAGAGAAACCATGAATCTGGTTCTCCTTCCACTTGTCCATGCTGATAAATAGGAATAATATCAGTACAAGTGTATGAAGAAAGAACCTGCTGGGTTAGTACTTCTGCTGAGAGCAGCAGCACCAACCTCTTTCTTTTCTTCTCTGTCCTCTTTCTATACCCACGAAACTACTGTGATCAAAGTCCTTATCTTTGCCTGTGCCCAAGCTTCTGATTTTTCTTTATTTTTCCCTTATGTGCTTGCTCCTCCAACTAATTTCTTGGAATATCCAATAGATTTTTGTGATTAGTCACAGAGAGAGGGGTCTGATGAGCAGCATTATGCATGCCTAGCACAATTTCACACTCACCACAACCTGTTCTGACACGCATTTCCCAGAGTCCTGGGGAGCAGACAGGATTAAATGTGACCCATCTACTCCTATTATACCGTGCTTTGCCAGAAGATGGTATCTCCCAAAAAACCAACATGCTGCACTTTGCAGGAATCCTGAGTACCCACCATTTCTAATAGAAGTGGCCAGCACTGGCTTTGGTTATAACTCAGGCTAATTGTGATCTTCCATGCAGTGCCATGAAGACCATCTAAGATGCCTTAACAGGATCACTGCACTTGAGCCTGGCTCTAGCACAGTGCTGCTCTGTGGAACGAGCTATCACAGCAATCAGCAGAGAGGCCATTGCTCTCACTAGGGAGCTTTGGCTGCTTTCCTTTCAGCCTACTCTCCCCTGCCAGCAATAGTTACGCACCAGAGATCTATCAGTATTCATCAACAAACATCTCCCTCCCCTCCAGGCTGATAAATCTCATCCTTATCTGTTGCCATACCCATATCAAGGTCTGGGACCCCTCAGCTGGATCACCTACTTCACTATATACATGCCATTTTCTAACAGGGTATTGTTTCCACTTCTTCCAGATTGAAGAATCTGGGTAGGAAAACTGCAGTGGTTATTTCTGTAGGTTTCTTTAACATTAAGCTGCAATTCATCAAGACTATGGAGCTGTTCCCAACTGCTTTGAGACACATCACTCATTCTGTGCACACAGCCAGCGGTTGAGGTTACTTCAAAAAGGAACTCTCTTGTAATGCTCCTTGCAAGTTTCTTGTGCAATGTGCTTTAGGACATATTCTCGTGGCATGCTGCTGTAAATGTTAGATAACCGTGAAGAATTCAAGTGTGTTTATGTGAATCAACACCAGTGTAATCAAGAAGAGAGTATGGCCTGATAACCTATGTAAATAGTGGAACTGGATACCCCTTTATTTGTAATCCGGATTGAAGCTACATTCATCCCAAGGAAAGATTAAATGTCTTTAGTTTATTCAGCTCTGAGCTGTATCCAGACACTACCGACTACTTCCTTGCTCCCTATGAATTTTGTTCTTTAAAGTATTCTGCAACCTTAGTACCACACATCAGGCTGCGGTCACTGCAGAGCAACCACCTTGATGCACAGTGACCCAGGTGATGAATAATGAAAGAAAACTTTGAAATCACGATTGAGAATGTTTCCACACAAACAGCCACCAGCCAGCCCTGCCTCTGTGAAGTGTTCAACCTTCCTTACAAGAATATAAAGGGAAACATCAGATGTGAGAATATCTACATCACAAATACAGTCACACAAGGGAAGTTTTCTGACCTTATGCTCTGCAGTCCAGCAGGCAAAGAACAGCTTAGAAATGATGGCAAATTGGTTGGAATTAAACAGTCAACTGGAAGCTTTTGCTCAAAGTTCAGACAGAGCTAAACTTTGAACTTCTGTCATCTCAGAAAGTTTTATTTCCTTTACAGCCCTATCACTCCCATTTATTTTTCCTGTCTCAGTTACGTGCTCCCAGGTACTAAGAGAATCTAAACAAACACATCAGCCAACTTCACCAAATGCTCAAATGCATTTCTGAGGCTGACATATTGCCTGGGAAGTCATCTTCCACCTTCCAGTCGAATTCATTGTGCTTCCCAAATTTAGCTCCTGGTGGAAATTTGGCTGTGGCTCACAGCCATGCAAACCCAGTAACTTTAATGAGCTTCCGTGTGCATAAGTGAGGACATTCCACTGCCTTGCAGAGGCAGATGTTTCACTTTAATGACAGCTAATCTAAAAGCCATTTCTTTCACTATCATTCCCCTGCAGAAGATTAACTGTGTTATCATTGTCCTGCTCCTGCATCAAGCAATTGCCAATTTGCCAGCGCTCTGAGGAGTCGCTGTCACCGTACAGTTAATGTGGTACATTAAATTATCACTGGCATTACAGCCAGGACTCAAAGGCAGACTATTCCCATCATGTGCCAGCTAAACTCATCTGCGTTGGAATCTGTTGGTGCAGTCAGCCACTGCTGAATGACACCTTAAGAGACTCATTACTCAGACGGGGCAGCACTCCAAAGCTGGGATCTGGGAGGCTCCTTCACCTCCTGCAGGTTCCAGGAATGACTTTTTCATATTCCTTGGCATCCTACAGACCAAAAGAACACTGCAGACCTGCACCTGCCTCAGAGACGGCTACAACTGACACCCCAAGCACAGGATCAGTGGTTTATTTGGTCACAAGAGTGCTGTGGGGACAGGAGACAAATACCTGATGATGTTGCTGATTGTAGCATTCAGCGCTTCAGAACTTAGAGCGACAAGGAGGGAACAATTCTGAACATTCTGGTCACTGCCATTGCCCAGTCTTGGCCTTCCCTTTTGTCATAGCCTGGTGCCACTGACCCTCTGGGTCCCACACCTCAATACAGAGATAACCTGTGCATCTAAGACAAGTGCAGCTATTTAATTCTCAATTAATTTCATTTCCAAAGTATATTTCAGGCATATGATACATGGCTAAAAGCTCCTTGAGACCTTGGCAAGTATACTCTGTGCTCATGAGAACCACCAAGTACTTGTTCTGCATGTTCTGCACTGTTCTGTGATGCAAGACTGAGTTTAACCTGCCAGATTAGCTGTACCTTTAGATGTCTTGCCATCCAACCCGATCATTTTTCTATTTCTGTGTTTCCTATATGGTTCCAAGAAGTCCAGAGTTACAGAACATAAACTGGCATGAGGATTCCCCCACAGACTGTAAGGGAAATTAAGAACACTATCTGATGATACGTTTGCATGTCTCATTCCTGAACTGCATCACAGTAAATGAGAAAATTTAGCTGTAAAGCCAGAGGGGGAGCGGAGCAGGGAGCAGAACACACAGGGGGACGTTAACAATTCCTTTCCATTCCCAGTTTGCATTTTGTTATGCCCCTCAGTTGCACTTTCATCTCCAGGTCAGTGCTGCATACGTCTAATGCAACCTAGCAAATATGCTTCCTGGGTGTCACATAGCGTGCTGGCTGCGCGCCTGGTGTCACGAGGGAGCCACAGTTTTAGATCCAGTTCAGTAGTGGATGAAATGAGAAACTGACAGTGATTAGTATGTTCCCACTTAAAATGACCATCTCATGGAGCATCTTCATTGCTTGGAAACCTCAGATGTCATATTATTCAAGCACTGGTAAAACACTTGATGTTTTTCTCTAAAAGTCACATTATAATCTTACAATATTAGGAACACTCTGAGTGCTGGTAATGGTGGAGGGTTTGTTCTTCTAGTACAGAGCTTTAACAACAGAAACATTTATTCCTTGCCATTTGCTCTTTATTGCAACCTTGCCAACAGGATTTTTGCAATGCTCTTTCTTTTCTTCTCATGCATCATTTGTCCATTCTTGGGCAATAAAACCTACTTACTGGAGGAAACAGGTAACCAGCCATCTACACAAACTGCCCTGTGTCTACACCATTAATGTGTGTGGATGTTTTAACTGATTGTATTCTCAGCTGGTTTGGATGGCTTCAATGCCAGCTAATGCAATCCAATTCAACCTCCTAATAAACCTGACTGATGCACTGCCATATAATCACACATCAAGTAGAGATATAGAGGGAAATGCCACAGAACTGACGGTTCAGAACAGACCGTGGCATTTTGAAAGACCCAAATCACTTCTCAACAGGGAAACTTGTAATTGAGTGTAGCTGGGGGTGGATTTGGTACCCAAGACCTGATTCAACACACCTTTCAGTGCACACCTAAGTCAGTTCCTACCCACAAAACATTTTTCATAGAATCATTGAACAGCCCAGGTTGAGGGACCTCAAAAGACCACCCGAGCCAACCTCTCATGGGAAGGGGAACCCGGATGAGATCATCTGGCTCCCTGTCCAGCTGCATCTTGAAAACCGCCAGTGGTGGGCACTCTACTGCGTCCTTGGGGAGGCTGTTCCATTACATGTGTGTTACATTACACACAAATAGCAATGCACATAGACCTTATTAAGGAAGGCTCTAATTCTACAAATCCTGGACCACTCATATTACCAAAGGTTCTCATACTACAGGCATTGCAAGAGGGGCAAAGAATTAAAAAAGAGAAGTAAAGCAGACAAGGTGGGAGAGAAGTTAAATATTATGGACACTTCCTAAAATCCATCCATTATCTTCTTACATTTTGAAGAGTCCTGTTCCCTGAAAGAATGAGCTAAGGCCATGTGTAGGCTAAAGGAATACAGACAGTGCTGTTGGCTTGCCCTGGAGAAGGCAGCAGCTTGGGAATCATTAGCAGGTAACAGAATGCAGAGGAGGTTTTAGACAATATAGGGGCAACTTTAAAAAAAATACTGTTCAAACCAAACTAAATGAGGGAGGTAGAAGTTAAACAAACTCATATTGGAATATGATGTGAGCTTCCAATAGTGCCCTGCAGGCGACTCACTTAAAGATGGCAGTGTCTTCATGTCAGCTCTGGAGGTCTTTTTCTAAGCCCAAACAAAGGTTATAGATTTAATGGAGTAATCTGTGTGAAATTCTCTGCTCTGTGCTGCCAGATGCCAGACAAGACATAATAGCTCCTCTGGCATCAATGTCTATTAATCTAATCTTGACTGATGCTCTGTGTGACTTTCTTTCATCTGAAAAGTGGGGCTAATGCTCTCTCTCAGATGCCTGTCAGTGTCGCTTAGTTCTGGGTACAAAGTGCTTTGAAGATGACCTTATTTTTACATTTCACATTATCATAAGAGCTGCGGGTTGTCAGCAAGCCCTTGCCCCAGTCAGTGATGCTGGTAAAGGTCACCCGTCTGTCTGTGCCTGATACCCACTTGTTTATTTGTACAACTGTCTCTGGCACAAGCAAAGGCAGAGTCTCAGCCCTCAGTGGGAGCAAGAAAGCATCCTGGAAGCATCTCGGGCGTCCCACAGTGTGCAGCCCACTGGTACAGGTTGCGTCTTCACTTCTTTGGCAAGGGTTAAGGAACAATAAAAACATTTAGATACCTTCCTCTAGGCATGATGCTGCCTAAGTTGTAGCACCAGAGCCTTTGGTGTGGGTTGGAACCCACATGCCAACCAACAAGTATCTAGTGGGAAACTAACGAGAGGCACATCTAGAATCCAAATCCTTTTCTAGTGGGCAGTCAGGTACCTCTGTGCATCTCCAGAACCCGGGTCCATTTCTAGTGTAAGGCACCTCCAGCAGTTACTACACGAAAGAACTGACCAGACCTCTCTACCTTCTTCTGTCCCGCAGGTCCTGGTATTGCCACAGCCACTTGCCACCAGTGGTTCATTCAGGTTGCAAGTTCAGTGTGTCTTCAGGCTGGAAGATGCAAACCTTCCAGCTTCCACGAGTGTCCTACCATCAGTGAGCATGCAAGAGGTGAGGTGTGGGTGAAAAGGGGAGGTTTGCTAAAAGCTAAGCATATTTATAAGCATTTTGATAATCCAGGACTTTACACCCGGATTGTCTTACCAAAACCATGTAATGATTTGTTGAAGAGGAGCTTATGGTTTGGTCTTCCATGTTCCATTAAATGGGTGGTGTTTAAATGACTATGACTCATTTTTTCAACTGGTCTGAATATCTTTTCTTGGGAAAGTGAACTATCTTCTAGCATTTGTAAGATATAAACAGGACATTTAATGGATATTACAGCTGAAATGTGTTTGTGCTTCATAGCTGAAAATAACTTCAAGTAAAATACCTTAAATTCATTTTGTTTGTAATTCATCTTCCCATGCAGCAAAACAATGCAAAAATACCTTTTAAGTCATGCACATAGAATTTTAAAGCATTGTGTCATTAAAAATGTAATTGCAGCAATCATCACTGTGCTGACATTAAGTGTATGGAAAATGAGACACTGCCTTCCAACAGGAGCCTTCCCGCTACAGATACTTGCAAAATCTCTTGGGAAGTGAAGCATGTTGCATAAAATAAGAACTTTCCTAAGAATTAATTACTGTAATAGGAGAGACCTTTCTAAATGCTTCCAAGCTGGAAATCACCTTGACCACCTCAGGACAGCATTGCTCGTGTTGCTGCACAATCTGCTCTCCAGTCTAGATAGAGAATCAACTGATTTCAGATATGTGGAAGGGGTTAATTCTCCCTGACAAGTCTGAGCAGAGCATTTAATTCATTGGGCATTCTCAGCCACCTGTGGGGGAGAGTGAGTGTGCAGGGGAAAGAGAGAGGGAGATTTAGGCACAGTTCTCAGCAAGAGCATTACTGGGGAGAGCCGGTTACAGACATCAGTGCTGGTAACAGGAATTAGCTTTTGGTTCTGACTGCCAGACAAGGTAAACATGCGAATTCCACCCAGGAACTGCACCAGGCTCCTGACCCCTGCAGCTGGAAAACGTTCTCCACAAGGCAGAGGTAAGACAACTTTACATTTTCACCTGCTTCTCTGTGCAGAGTGCATGCATTTACAGACCACTGCAGCAACCACTGCACACCTTTGATGCAGAATACACTCATGTCTGCTGGGTTTTTTCCTGCTTCTGATGATCAAAAGATCCTTGTCTTTAAAGGGAGGGGGAGTGAAGAGTTCTGAAACATCATCTGAACTTCAAGGTTTTCCCAATTGTTGTGCATCTACCAGGACTTATTGACACTCCACATACCTGGAGCCAACCAGCTATAAGAAGATATTTGAGTAGTGATTTCTGTAATTTTTTAAGCTAGTTGACAGATGACAGGTTTATACTGGCTCCCAAAGACAAACCCATTCTTTTCGAGCACAATGAGTTATCCTCAGTAGTCAGCATCCCTGCTACAATAAATCAAAGGGGAGCATCCAGCCATTGTCCTGGAGTCAGTCATTGTGCTGATTTACTGGGGGCTCTTTGGTGGTTTGGTTTTTTTAATGTCGCCCTATAGCTTCAGATTGTCTTCTGTATTTAATGTGTAATATCAGACTCATTTCTAGCACAGTTTCTTACATACTCCTTTCACTCTTGAGAAAGCGACTGCTTAGACTGGAACATACTGGTTTGGTTACTGAACAAAACTGGTGATGTTGCTAGCAAATCTGGCAGTTTTAGACATGCATTATAAGTCTTGGTTCAGATGAGTTTTCCTATTTAGCTTAGGAAAACTCAGAAGAAATACATCTTTGCATCTGTCTAACCTGCACACTGAAACCCAGGTCACAGCAGAGATTAACTATCTTTACTGCACTAAAGACAAAGAGGTAAGCAACAGATTTAAGCAGCCTCTTGGAAGAGTTTTGAAGCTACTCTCCATACCTCTGCCTTACACATACAAGGAGATGGTAATTTGTAATCTGCACTAAAATCTTTCACATGCAGGTGATTTCAGCTCTGGCACTGCACTCCTGCTGGGATATGGGGACAGATGCAGTTGCTGGGTTGTACCTGTTGAATAAAACTGACTGAAAGAGAGAAAAAGGAAGATTTCTGCTCTTAACTGACCCATCTGAGTGGGAAATACTTGTTATCCATCAGGAGAAGCCAAAGCAATCAACGTGAAATGCAAAGCTGCAGTGCAAGGTAGCATAAGGATGTGCTTTGCCTATTAACACATTCATTTATATTCTTTACTGTGCCCCCACTAGAATTACAGTGTCACCCTAAAACTCTCCTAAGCTAAATAGAACACAATTCCCCATATTGCTGGTTTCCCTCTATTGAAAAAGAGAAAGGCTCAGAAAGAAATTGGAAAGGAAAATTGCAGGCACTTGGGACAAAAAAAGTGTGACTTTCATTGGGGAACTACTTGTCTGTGTTTCCTCACCTATGGATGACTTTTCGAAAAGAGGTGCTTTTGCTGTTTGTATTGGAGACAAGGAAAATACCTTTCCACAGAGCAATTCTTGTTGCTCTTGATTTGTATGTGACTTTCTCCATGGGCAAAGTATTCAGGGCAAAGTACAAGCTCCAGAAGTATGTGGTTTTCTCTCACATCTTGGTACGGATCAGTTTATAAGGAGACACAAAGTGTAACAGATAGAGATGGTTGTTTCCATAGTAACAATATTTCAGACACATCATACTAAAGATGTCAGTACTGTGTCCTGTTTGGTTCCAATTGCTTTAGGACACTAAAGGAGCTGCTTATACATCTGGTGTGGCTGTTTCATACCTGCAGGAGAACCCCAGAGCACTGGCTGGGAAATAACCACCTGGCTGTTCATGCAGCCCCTGATTTTGTTGGAGCATGCAGAGAGCAACCACTAGAACGTCTGTTCAGATGACCCAGCACATCCACTTACATCAACACTAAACACAAGACACTGTCTTAGTGCAACCTGAGTAAGTTGTTGGGAGAAGTTCAGTCAGCACTGAGGAAAGACTGTGCAAAGCCTCAGGATGGCAGGGAACTAGAGCAGGCAATAGATTCCCATATGATCCTAGCACTGGGGTTTTGATGTACACATCACCTCATTTAATCACCTGATTAAAGCAAACATATGCATGGGGGAAAAAAGGTATAACCCTTCACCATTTTTATCTTTAGAATCAGTTCCTTCTAAATGAAGCGTTGAAGGTCAATTTGACATTGTAGGCAACTAAGACACAGCAACCAAACTTCTGAGGAAGGTGGTAGTATCCTTGAATACATCTTCTCCCAGTGCCGTGTCCGAGGTATAGCCAGGGTTATGCCAGCTTCTCCCAGGGAAAAGGAAAGCTCCTAAATTCCTCCCAGACTTGAGAAACTTTCCCAAGAAAAGAGCATTGTATAACAGCTCCAGGGCAGCTCCCTCCCTCTGACCAGCACCGCAGTAGCTGTGGGTGGTTTGGGATGCCTGCGGAAGCACCTCTTCAGTAAAGTCATAGGTGGGGTCTTGAAGTGCACAGTAAAAGCATCCAGAAGAGGCAGCCATCCAGAGTGGCTGCTCAGGTCCCACCCCTCCAGCACCCAGTGTAAAAATCAACCATTTGAGGCTTTTCCAGAGCTGTAACCCTGCCATTGCAAACTCCACAACTCCAAATGCCAGTAACAGAACTTCCTTTAGTTACAGAGCAAGCAAAACAGGGAAAATCCTTTCAAAGCAGCCCAATACAAACAGCAAATGCCTCACTGCTTCATATGGTTTTTGTCTACATTGCTTTGTGGAAAAGGCATGTTTTCCAACAGCTGAAATCCCTACTGAGTCTCAGTTTCTGGAAGAAGAAATCCCCAGATCAGTGATCACCTTCACATTATTGTAAGTAGAGATTACACTTTTTAAGCTAATGTGTAAAATAAGAGTCTAGTGGGTCATGAACTAGACCAGCAGATGGAAGACTGGGGCAGGAAAGTTTCTGCAGTCAGCTATTGCCATTGTAACTCTGACAAGTCACAACACTTCCCTGTGCCTCAGTTTCCCCATTGGAGTATAAAGGAACTGAACTTCTTTTAACACTTTCTGGTTGCAATACACTGCAGAAAGAAAACAGTTTCTGAATAACTTGGTCAAATATGGGATTTAGGGAAAAAGAATAACAAGGAAAAAAACATTTCCACTTTGTATCATCAAATCTCCTTTGCCAGAAATAAAATAGGTCTTTCTCCTTAGAAGCAATGAAGGGAACAGGGACCTCACTGCACTGGTGGGAAGTGTCAGAATGACAGATCACTCTATTTCAGTGAGCACACAGAGTTGCTCAAGACAATCAAAATTAATGATTCTGCAAACGCGTCCTTTACAGCCACTGAAACCGGCCCGAGAATGGACAATGGAAGGACTTTTGTGTAAGCAGTTTATTTCGGAGCTAAACTGCAAGAGTAAAAGAAATACAAACTACTTCTCTCTGCTGACTTTCCAGCCCAATGCTCAGATCAGCCTCAACTGAGCTGCTTTGGGCCACATTCAAACCATTTATTGATTCTCCACCTGTGAAATGGTCACAATAATACCCTGCAGGATCTTACAGCCATATTACAAGAATAACTACATGAAATCCTGTGCAGTGCTTGTTTATGGCAGTATTGTGGACCATAATTAAGTCCTCAGAGCCACACTGTAACACCACCACTCTTCTGCAGTAAGGAACATGGACATACATAGGAAACTAATCTTTCGTGAGCTTCCTGCAAACAGAAATAAGAGATCACTTAACTCATCATTAAAAGTAGAGCTTTGTCCTTAAAAGCAGCCTTCCCTCTGTAGCTAATTTTCACAGATGGACACCAGGATCTGCAAATGCATGCATTTTTTTCAGCTCTTTGTGTTCTTATACTCCTCTTCAGATGGTGGGATGGGAATAGCTGCCTTCACACTTGACAGAGCCTGAGATAACATAACTCGGAGAAATGAGGCAAATCCTCATAGGGGCTTTGAGGCGGAACACAGACTAGAAGAGGAGACTCAGACTCCAGCAGAAGAAACTGGCACTCATTGTTTCCTACCCCATCCACAGAAACAGGTCTGAGTCCCCATTCTTGGAACACTCTGTGTGTACGTTCCCAGTAAACGGGGCTGCCTCAGAGCAATCCCTGCTTTGCTCTCAGCACTTCCTCCTGAGCACACACACAACTTGGAGCGCTGGGGAAGCGCTCGGGTCATAAGAGGTACCAGCCTGAGAATTTATATAGTGTGAACTTTGGCTGCGACTTACACGAGCTCCATAAAGCAGCCTCCGAGGGGAAAAGAACCCAAACAAACCGGCTTCTCTCTCCTTCCAAAGTCAGTTCTGGAAAAGAATAAACCCCAAGGGAAATCACATGCCTATCCTGCCCTTCTCTTACTCTCCTTCCCAGTTGTTACCAGACAGATTTCCAAGCAGGAGCTTAAAATAATTCTGTTCCATAACCTGCAAGAACCTATAAATCAGTGCGTTTCAAACCAGGAGCTGTTCGCACACACTGCACCCGAACGCCGCCAGCACTGCCGGAGCCAGAGGGACTCGGTAGGTTTGCACCTCCTGACTGCACGGGAGCAGCCGCCAAACAACCTGGCGGCAGAGCTCAGGGAAGCTACAGCAAACTCGGGAGAAGCCGCCGCGGAGCCGGTGCTGCCGGTGCGGCGTGGCCAGAGCCGGCTGCGCTGCGCTCCCTCCTCCCGCTGCGGCGCCGGAGCGCTGCCGCGGCGCTGGGAGCCGCACACGGATGAGCGCGGGGCTTGGAGCATGGCCCTGACACACCGGCGGTCACCGACTCCTGCAGACCCGGCTTCTAGGAGGTTTCTACCTGCCAAACTCTCCATCTGTGCCAAAGGCGGAGCAGACAGAGCTCAGAGGCACTCGCACCTGGAAGAAGCTCTGCTTGGATTCTGCTGCTGCTAACAGAGCCCGACAGACCTGCTTACAGCCACTGAAGGAGGAGGAGGAAGATTCTTCGAAACAGCAAGAGACTTTTCCAAATGGGGAGTGGAAGGAGGCAGTTTTTCCCCCTCCTTCCCTGTTTGGGAGAAAGGAGTTGCCCAACCTGGTCATGAGACTTTTCCATACTTCCCAAAGCAGGCTCCTGAAGTTATGACACTGCACCACGGAGAGGCTGGGGTAGTGCAGTCCCGAACGGCCCCCCAGCAGCACACCCCGAGTGCTGGCAGCCTGGCAGGCACAGGAGATGGAGAATGAGGTTGGCAAAGCTGTGGACAATCAGATGGACAAATACATGTAATAATTTGGAAGTTTTCTTTATCTTTGCTTTGATTCTGCTGCCTTTTCCCTCCCTGATTTGTCGTGCATTTATCCCTATATTGCTTTAGCTGTGCTGTTAATTCTTTCTTATCATTCCCTCCTCCATTTAGAGTTACAATAATGGGGAAATCAGAAAGTCAAATGGATATTGTGGAAAAATCAACAAAATCTGGGAAGAAATCATGGAGCTTCGTTTCCATCGGTCTGGCTGTCTCACTGCTCCTCATGACCTGTGCAGTGGTCGCCCTGGTGATCCTCTATGCCAGCAGCAGAGGTAAGGAACCTGGGAATAAAGAATTCCCCTCTTCCCTCTGCAAACAACAGAAAGTGTTTTTGCAGAGCTACAGGGAGACAGCGAGGTCACCCCTGTGAGGGACGTGGCTGCCTCTGCCTTGTGCCAAGTCAGGCACAGAGAGGGTTAGCTTGGATTTTATTTCATTTTTAAATTCTGTGATGTAACATTCTATGTGTTTAATTCATTTTATGCATTTGATTGAGTTCTGCATTGTTTTGACAACAGTTCTTGTGCTGTTTTAGAGGGAAGGCGTGTGTCTGTGTGTTGACATTTCCTTATCTTGTAGAAGCCTAAGTCAAGGTTCATTATTGCCAGGAGTTGTAAAGCTCCAGCTGCTTAGCTGGAGCAGGGAGGATTGATTATTACAATGGTGTGCTGCTGAGGAAAGGGAGACTACTTTAATATCACATCAGGCAGTTTGATCCCTAGGCGAGATTTCAGTGACTTGCATGCAAGAGTCTTGCCAGGAACCTGACAGTGAGGCACATGAAGGTGCTGTGCCTGAATACACCAGCAGCAGAGCATGCTTACTCTCAAAACCAAGTTTCCCCACTAGCACACCAAATGCAGAGTCCTATTTAAAACCCCTGTGAAGCAGAAGTGGTAGCAGCAGCTGCCTCATGTTCCTCATTTCCACCAGTGCCTCTTGGATTCAGAGCTTTGCTAAAACACTAGGGAATAAAACTAAGAAGTATGAATAGCAAAACTGAAGCGAGGCATTGCTTTCTCCTCACCTTGCCACTGCATCCCCTGCCTGCAGTGAACTGCTTTCCTCAGCACTGGTAAGTAAAACACTGCACAATGCTGAATAATATTCATGGGAGAAGCCTTTTTATTGCTTACTCCTTTTGCTGCCAGCAATTCAGTGTTACCAGCACTTGTTCCAGTGTTAGATTAAATCTCAGAGCATTTGGTATTGATAATACTCATCAGTTCCAAAATCCAAATGTTCTGCAGGCTCCTGTCAGCAGCTAAACTTCCATTGGCAATGTTTCCCAGATTCAGACATCCCTGTGCACAATGTGAGTGCAAGGTGATTGCAGAGCTGATGTGCTGCTTGTCCTGTACAGCAGGCAGCCCCTCCAGGCTATTCTCTCTTGCCTGCAAGGAGTGTTTGCAGCACTGACCTAGAGGCAGCTTCTGCCTGTTTATGTTTGGGTGTGCACAGCTGAACTACTTACAGCAGTTAATGCCTGCAATACATGTTAATACTGACTGGGATGTTCAGCTATGTACCTAGCCAACAGACACACTGAAGCTCTCACAGCAATACAGTTACATAGTTCTAGAAGCAGTTTGGGGATTTTTTTGACATCTAGAGAAGTTTCCATACCCATAAAACCTCGTCTAAATAAGCTAAAGGAAAATACAGTAAGAATATCAGAGTAATATTTGGGTGATCATGGAAAGGGAAGCAGACAGAACTGAAGTCATTTGGTTTTGACTCTGAACGCACCATGCTCTCAATCTTTCCATCACACCCACACGTACATCTCTGCAGCCTTTTCACAGCTCTCAGCTCTGTTCTACAAATATTTACTAACCTCCAGGTCTTATCACTTGTTGGAAAGGTTACAGGCTGAAGAGCATTTCTACACGTATTGTAGCTGACACATGTCACCATCAGCACCTTCTCCAGCCAACTTAGTTACACACAACTGCCACTCTCACCTCATTGCTGGTCCTGACTGCTCAAAAGTCATGTTAATGTAACTGATATTTTATTCACTTTCTGGCTTCCAAGTTTGTAGGGTTTCTCAGAAGCAAGATTCACAGATGTTGGGGGTTTGCTTGTGTCTGCATCCCCACGGGTTTGAAGACAGTGACATCTGGTACAGCCCTCAGATGAAGAGCAGCTAAATTTGGCAGTTACATTATTTGTGGCAAACAATTCACTGCTATAATAGCAACAGAGGCAGTCTGCAGTGCTGACAGCACTCATGCAGATGAGATCTGTGTGATAAATGGAGAAGGTGCTGAAAGGTAAAGCTCACACTTGACTGCCTGATGGCAACTGTGGATCTAATTGTTTCAATGTGTGCCATCCCCAGCCATCTGTGGCCCTCAAAATGCAGTGGGAAAACACTAAACACAAACTGTGCTTGTACAGAATGATTTGCTTCACTTTTGTTGTCTAAAAAGGAACTTCAGTAACACTGTGAAAAGCAACTTGTGTTTTAAAAAATGGTCGTGCAAGAGATGAACTGCTGGAGAAGGGCTGCAGGGCTCTACAGAGCTCAGAAATTATTCTTCAGTCCGCAGAGTGCTCAACGATTCTTTTCTACTTACAAGACAATTGACAGAGCAAGAGTGTGACCTCCTTAATGAAGTAAATGCAAGGGTAATGCTGCAGAGGTCCTGAATTTCAAGAGCCAGGAACAAACTTAGTCCTGCACAAAGTAGCTCCAGTGATGGAATATTTCTGTTCCATTTCTGTTCCTTTGACATCCCTCTCTGATTGTTCAAGGTGTACAGGGAGAAAGGTGTCTCAGGAGGAAGAGGCGGGGAAATGGAGTGATTAATTTTAAAAGAGGAAAAAAGCCGATAAGGATCTGGATGAACATGGCTGTGGGAGAAGCCAAGTGGGAGGTGCAGTTTGATGGGAGAAGAGACAAGAATTGATTCCCTGCAAACCCTTCCACTGATGTCTCTACTGCCTCTGCAGCAGGGGGAACATGGGATTCAGAGCTGAACAATCTGTGCCAATCTTCCTCTGCTACAAATCACTATCTTCATGCCTTATATTACTGTCAAACATGAGGCCATGTCCCACTTAAGATCCCACTCACAACTTTGTGTTCAGTAATTTCCCATTACATCCATCTAAATCCTGTTAGACATTTGCTTTGTTTCAACTTTCAGGCTTTGAAGAACGTTAACCCGAGTTGTCCCTCCCACACCTGTATTGCAGCAGCTTTTGTCCATGGATGTCAAAGCAGGAGTCTTTATGTCATAGCTCAACCTGTCAGCAATATTTAACTAGGGAGGAAAAACAAGTGTATAGAGAAATAGAGGTATTTATACTAATATTTGGGCAGTTATTTTTAGCAAAGTAGTTTGAGAAAATGCAGTGCAGAGAGTTGCCTGGCTTGGGCTTCAGAAGGTGTGGTTTATGTTTGTTTCTAGTGGTTTGGAGTTCCAGAGGTGCAGCAGGCAGAGCATCAGTGACGGGAGCAGAGACCAGTGAACACATTGTGAAGTAGAACAGGGCAGTGTTCGTCACCTCTCATACAGAGTCAGGTTGGCTTGGTTCTTTGTCAGGAGTGCTGCTGAGCCATGAGAGAGAATTGATAGAAAAACAAAGGAGCCCCTTTCAGAAGTAAGCTGAGAGCCCCTCCCCAGCCGTTTCTGGGGTTGTGGCAGAGTTTCAGAGCCCTGAGCGTGCAACCAAGGTTTCAGAAGAGATTTGGCTTCCCTGTTACACAGCTCAGTTACATTTCCACAATCACAAGGGCTCTGTGAATGTGGGGAGTTAGAATCTTGTTGAAAGCAGTTGGGTTCCAGAAACTGAAGTGAGACATTGTCAGGTTACATTAAAGCAGCTAACCCCCTCAGTTTGAAGCTTCACATTGTTACCCGTGCTTTGCTCATCCCATGTTCAGATTGCCAGACACTGAACTGTAATAAGGCATGCAGTTATTCTAATGCAGATCTGCTCCCACGCAGCACGACAGCTCGCAGCTGAACCCTGAATGGTACATTCCCAATCACAGTGGGGGCTTTTTATGTTGCTTCCACTGATGAACTTCAAAGCCCTCTTCTCCTCCCCACTGTTTTATTTCTCTCTGAATTACTGTAATCTTGTTTGCTGTCACGTAAAACACTTCCATTGGAAGGATTTTTTAGTAGCTCTTTTCTGCAAACATCCTAGTGTAAGGGTCAAACAAAAGTTTAAAACCACAGCTAATGCTGCTGGAAAGGAAGGGCACCAAGTTTTCCTTTTCCAGTGTGGAATCAAGTAGCTCTCTGTTCAACACCAGGAGGTACTGAGCTAGTCCAGGTTCACAGATGGGAAATGAAACCAGCAAAATTAATTAGTTTGTGCCCAGGGCAAAGGCTGCTTATGAGGGTGGGTGCTTGGATACCCCCTGCTCCAGTGCCACAGTGAACAGCACCGAGTGGCATGACCAGCACCACAAGCACATTCACTCCAGTACTCAGCATGAAAAATTACATGTTCATGTACAAAGGCTTCAGTGTGAGTCGACGGCAGAACTTTGAAGGTCATGAAAGAGCTCAGGTGCCTAAAGCGTCTCAGTCCAGAAAGGGATCTGATATGTTCATATGTGTCAGGAAGACTGTGCAGGCAGTGAATAGGTATTCTCCTTCCAAGAGAGTTAAAACTCACTGTCAGGACTGTTGTAATACTGCTTCCAATAAATTCCTCATAAATCTGCAGGTAAGAGATGTCTTCACAGCTGACAGTTGGTACCATTTACTGGCACTAACATCCACTCACTTGCTCTAAAACTGAACAGGGCTGTCACTGGGGTTGGGCTGCTGGCAAGTGACATTGGCAGCTATTTCTTTCCAAAACAACTAATTTATCCCCTTCCTCATTCCTCTTCCTGCAGGCACTCACTATGGCACCAATTCAGGCAGTATATGCACCACCCCTGGATGTGTTACAGCAGGTAATGATTGTTACTATGAGTGATTATTGCGAACTTTCCCACAAAGAAAATGCATTCTACACATGGGGATATTCACCTGCTTGTTTTTGGCACATGCTTGTACACCTCAAGGCAGCAAAGACTCCAGCACAGATGTTCCCATCACTGCCTTCATTGGTGGGTACCTAAGCAAGGGCCGCCCTAGAGCACCGGAGCACTGGGGGAGAACTGATCTGCCATTCAGAGGCTCCCTCTGGAAAGCAGGACAGTTGCGGTGCAACTGTCAGAGGCTTCCTTGCATTGCATGAGAAAATAGGATCCTTTGAGTCATAATGCACGAGTCTTATCCTCTATAAGCAGCATTAGCAAGGTGGCTTCTTGCCAAGCAGCTTCTTGACAGCTTTTGGTGGTCCCAGAGATTACCGGGCAGCCTCTGGAATTCGCCTCTCCAATTTTGATACCCAGCTGCTAGAATAATCCAGAACATGGACCCAACCGCTGACCCTTGCAAGGATTTCTACCAGTACGCCTGCGGGGGCTGGCTGAACCGGCACATCATCCCAGAGACCAGCTCCAGGTACAGCATTTTTGACATCCTGAGAGACGAGCTGGAGATCATCCTAAAAGGTAGGAATGAGGTTCCTCTCCCCTTGGCTATGCACTTGTGGTTAGCCTCACATGTTATTTACTGCACATTTGACAGAGAAATAAACTGCCATAGAAGGGTTGTGTTGATTGGGATTTTTTCTCTAGTCCTTTAATCTCTACATCTCTTACTACCGCCATTTTGCGGGAACATCCTGTTCCCACTAAAAATTAGCCATAGGTGCTGCGGTACTAACTTCAAAAGGAGCAGGACAAGCTGTAGCATGTCCTTCCTGACACTTTTTCCATTAATAGCCTCTTTAAAAAGCACTCTAGTTGCACAGTGATTGAAGCCTATAATAACAGGTGCTTATCATAGCCCTGAACTCTCAGGGATTTCTATGAAAAGATCAAAGCTCTCCGGAGCAAAACTCTCACTGCAGTGCTTCCTTCCCCAGGTGTGCTGGAGACTTCAGATCAAGGGGACAGAGAAGCATTTCAGAAAGCAAAAATACTTTACAAATCATGCATGAATGAGAGTGAGTCTCTTCTTATTCCATTGAATCTCTTGTTCAATACCAGATGTACAAAAGTACCAACGTACTCTTAAGCAAAAGTCCAGTCAATATCCATCTAATCTGCATGGCTTTGCCTGGAAAGCTAATCTTCAGGTGAAGATGCCTTGGCACATTATTAAGGCTTTAAAGACACATTCTGGGAGGTAGAAAGGACAGATATTGGTTGCCTACCTCTAGTATTAATACAAAGTCTTCCCTTCTGAATGCAAAAATGTGTCCCATTTCATCCTTTCCAAACTAATTCAGTTAAAATCAGTACTGAAGTCAACAGAAGTACTTCCATTAGTTTTCTGAAGACTAATGTAGGATGATTTAATGATATCGCTTATGTTCTGCTATGACAAATACAGTTTCAGATTTAAACTGTCAGGCCTGATACCTGTTTTAATTCATCCCCCATGAAAACAACATAATAGTTGGTTTTCCACTCTCAGGTCTTATAGAGCAACGAGATTCATTGCCTCTGCTAGAAGCCTTAAGGATGGTTGGAGATTGGCCAGTGGCTTCTGCAGACTGGAATAAGACCAAAGGTAATGCTGTGCCTCGAAGAGCTCAGGAGTGTTAAGTCAGAATTAGAACTACTGTCACTGAATTAGATCCTTCATTTTAACTTTTTCTTCATTAATAAAAATCAGGATATCACACATATTGAGGACAGTGTCCTGTACAGGTATTCCCACATCATGTCCACGCTGGTTCTAAACAGTTTCAGCAATAAGCTTGAAACTATACAACTGAATCAGTCCTGATACATACTGATAAATGATGTATATTTTCCCTTTTATCTCCCAGAGGCAAACTGGAGCATGGAAGAAAAACTCTCCATAATGAATTCCAGATTTAACAAACGTGTCCTCATCGACATGTTTGTGTGGAATGACGACCGGGATTCCAGCAGACACATCATTTATGTAAGGAAAACATTGCAGGGAATTATTTACATGCCAGAATCATAATGGATGGTTATTGACACTGCCTAGAGATCAGCTTCCCTTAGTCAGTGGGTGTGCACAATGTTGGCAAAGTCCGTGCACCAGTTCTGAACCCCAAGTGCCAGATCTGCCTCAAAGTCCTGTTGGGAAACATTTGATGGTAGCGTAATTTTTGTTGCAGTTAAAGAAATAAAATAATCAATGGACCTTTGCTGATTTACAGCATTTAAGGGTTGTAAATCCTTGTCTCCTACAAAGTGAGGTTTAATACATGGCAGGAAACCATGGTTTTCAAATACGTAGGTAATATTTCAGAGCCCGCTCATGCAGGCTCATGCAGGAAGCGCAGCCCTCAAGTCAAACAACTTCTTTTCTAAGTTGCTTAAGTTTATTCTTAGATCCCAAAGGTTATTGAAAGATTTGGTTCTGACCTACACCAAGCATCCATCCTGCCCTTATCGAAAATCCAGAGACAAAAGATGTACTTTTCATCTCACCCCAGTTCCTAAAGGTCTTTGATTAAAGAGTGTACTAGTGCCATTCCAACACTGAAAGGATGGCACAGGAAGCATTTTGGGTTGCCTTTCAAGGCTACTTTTGGACAACACCAGTTCCTGTTCACCACTAACTAAAGAAATGTCTGATTTCCTCCAGATTGACCAGCCAAGCTTAGGAATGCCATCCAGGGATTACTACTTCAATGGGGGCAACTATCAAAGAGTAAGTATTCCTTCTAATTTATTTACAGTGTGCTACTAAAACGACTTTATTACTTACCTCTCTGTGTTGGAAACCTCAAACACGTGAATCATTATGACATGTGACAATCAGAATCAGACTGCGATGCTCATTGCTACAGTTTTTCCTAATTACACCAAAGTTTTGGGAGTTTGCTAAAAGACTGAACAAATATGAAATATCAAACCTCCCAGACCTGGCCACTACATACAGATGAGGAGGTTCTGGGAAAATAAAATCATCTTTATGATAGTTTAGACCTTCAAACAGTCTCTAATTTTGAAGGGTAGGTTCATATTTTCAGTGTAGGTTATATTGGATTCACTTATATCTTCTTCTAAAGCCACTAGTTCTGGCTACTACTCTACAAGCTACTGTAAAGATGTACTATAGATATGGGAGAACTATTGTCATATTGGATCATATTTGAACATTTAATACCCCAAAATACATTTAGTTGAACACCAAAATATTCAGATTTTTTATGTGTTCATTTGGGGGAAGAAGAGTTTAAGGACAATGTTTTACTTGAAGCAGCAAAAGCTGTATGAATGGAACAGATCCTCAGCTAGGAAGAATCTGCTGCCATTTACCCCCCCTTCTCTCCCAGATTGCATGAAAATACAAAACAAACTCCATGCAGTTGTGTTGGGAACTGGAGATAGCTGCTGGAACTGGGATTCTGTTCCGCAAGTTTCACCTCTATAGTGCCGGATACAGCAGAAAGAGGGATATTTGTGCATCATCACATGAAAGTCAGACTTAGATTGACTCGTAGGAGGTAGAAAATCAAGTACAGAACATAGACAATCCTAAATTAGCAAAAGAAAACCAGTACTGCTCAATACAGTTTTAATTTGAAGCTATAAAGAAGAAGGACTGGGGCTGTGGTTTTAACCTTCACGAATAAGGAGGAGACACGACCCCTTTCTGTCTGGTATTTAACAGCTCACTTCCCCCAGACAATGAGCCAAACTCTGATGACCCAAACCCCCCCTGTGCTTAGTCCAGCATCTTTTGGCAGAGCTCCTGCTGAGGCCTGTGGGAGCCTGGCCTGATTAAGGCTCAGCATTCAGCCTCAAAACACAAATCATCCTCATCATGGAAGTGCCCAGACTCCATTTCGCAACAGTTCCTGTATTTATCTGGTTTCCAAGGTCTAGGGAGGAGGAAAAGGATGCAAGAATAGGTAGTATTAAGCCTTCCTGTATCAGAGATCAGTACTCCCTCAGCAGCCAAGTATTTTTTCAAGGTCCATTCTGAGGCATAAATCACAGCTATACCCTCCTACTAGAAATAAAGCAAAGGTATCACCAGGAACCATCTGAGACAGAACTTTTCTTTCAGACAATAAAAACAGAGTTTAGAAGATTTATGGTATTACTTTCAGAGAACTTAAAACCCTCCGTGTTTACCCTGGTATTTTGGCTAGTAGGGATCTCTGTTCCCACAGCGTAACTCAAAGCACAGAGCTTTCTTTTTGCTCCAGTAGTAATTCTAACTCAGAATGCCAGAGTTGGATTGCACAGGGAAGCAAAAGTGTTGCTTTCACTGTGTATTTTGAGACTGCAGGCTGCCCTGTAAGGTATTCCAGGATGAACTAAGGTCCTAGGTATTGCAGCAGTATCTATAACAGTGGTGGTTGTGGGGGAAACGGGAAAACTGGAGTGGGGAGGGTTGCACTGGAGGCAAGGGCAAAGGCTGTGACCCTGGGCCCAGCTCTTTCACAGCACACCTTAAAGCTAAAGTAACAAGAAGAGTGGTTGCTGAGTGAGAGATGACAGACGGCAAACCTTTCCTTCACAATGCTACACACGTGCTGTTTCTTGTGTGCAGGTGAGAGAAGCTTACCTGCAGTTCATGATCACCATTGCCAAGATGATCCGGGAAGACAAGAATATGTCTAAAGAAGATTCCTTTGTCCAAGAGGAAATGGCAAAAGTCATGGAGCTTGAAACAGAGATTGCAAATGTGAGTACAGAAATCAGGACCTTCTCTGGATATTGGGGAGGGAACAAGGGGTGAGAGGGAGAATCTGGTTTATTTGCATATTGCCTGAATGTGTGTATGTGCACCTGCATGTGTGTGACTTCAGCCACTGTCACTTGTGCCAGCTGATTCTAGTAATAACCTTGTGAATGTCTTCAGGCAACCACCCCAGCAGAAGAAAGGCATGATGTAACCCTGCTGTACAACAAAATGACCTTAAAAGAACTACAGGAAAAGTTTGCATTGAATGTAAGTGTTTAACGAGCAGTCTGATACTTTCAGCCTCCTGTTATTGCCATGCCCATTGGAAATGGCTTTGTGAATTGATCAGTGATGCCACAAAGAGAGGTAGAAAATCATTCCCATTCTTAATCTTGTCTTCAGAGTCTCTTACAAATCATTTTTCTACTGAACACCACTACAATTACATTGAATCCCGTAGACTGTAATAAGTCCAGACAGCTACTAAGGCACTGAAACATCTGGTATTAGCACATGTCTTTCTGTCTGCCTAGGAATTTAACTGGACCTTCTTCATCCAAGGTGTCATGTCTTCAGTAAGTGTTCAGGTGGACCAAGAAGAAGAGGTTGTTGTATATGGCATGCCCTATTTGCAAAAGCTGAAAGCAATTATCTCCAAGTACTCAGCAAGGTAAAGAAACTGGAGAATATCCAAGGCAAAAGTCATGGAAGTATTGTGGGAATGTAAATGATTGCTAGTTCTGCTAGAGCCTCTGAGAAAAATGACATCACTTCACTGTATAACATGAGTAATGTCTTCAAAGGTCCTCGGGTCCCAAAGTACTGTGGCACTGAGTGTCTCCCTGCTCAGAAAAGGGTAAATGGGAAGAAAAAAATACATCACAGGCTTATAGCTTGTGTTGTACTGTAGAAAGAAAATACTTCATTAATCCTTAACAGACATGGTAGTGCAGTCCTCAGCCTGAAGGCCTCTACAGCAGGTTAGATAAGAACAGTCACCTGCAGGTGACTGGCAGCAATCATTTGCTTTCTTATCTCCCTTCAGAATTAAAATCCTCCTCTGCCTGCCTGCACTAGTGTTGCTCTTTCCAGGGGATTAAGCTCAGCTTTGCTTTCCCACACAGCACCATCCAGAACTACCTCATTTGGCGACTGGTGATTGATCGGGTCAGCAGCTTGAGCCGGCGTTTCAAGGATGCTCGGGCCAGCTACAGGAAGGTATTTCCTCTCTTCCTAAAGAGACCACGGAGCCTAGTACTAGAAGAGAGTCCCAGAGTCACCAGATGAAGTCCTTGTCAACACAATGACATCTTTATGTCAGGTCATCCCCACAGAAATCCAAGAACAACAATCACAGCAATGGAAACCCTTGTCTTAAGTTAGCCTCCTCTTCAGGCAATGCCTTAGGGAAGAGCTGCACAGGCAGAATTAATCCTGTGGTGCTTTGTGTGGCAGGCACTTTACGGGACAACACTGGAGGAAGCCCGCTGGAGGGAGTGTGTGAGTTATGTCAACAACAACATGGAGAACGCAGTGGGAGCAATGTATGTCAGGGAGACATTTGCTGGTGAGAGCAAGAGGATGGTATGTAGTTTACCCTTCATACTACTGTACAACCACAATGTCTGCAGTGCCCATTCCCCTCCACCTGATCTCCCAACCTATTTTGTCTGTTAAAGATGTCAATCAGCCAAGAGTCAGAAGGCACAAGGACTCATTTTTATGATGCTCTTTTAAATGCTGAGTACTATGTTTTAGAGCACAGAATGTGGGGACATCATCTGTCAGTAGGAAGCTTTTCACTCCTCCTTAGCTCTGCCTGGGAAAAGCAGCATGGAAATGATTAGTTTCTTACTGCCTCTCTTTAGGTCCGAGATTTAATAGACAACATTCGTGAAGTGTTCATCGAGACTTTAGATGAGTTACAGTGGATGGATGAGGCATCTAAAGAGAAAGCTCGTGAGAAGGTCAGAGAGAACAAGGAACTTCAGTATTCCATCATGAATATGTAATCTTTGGAATTTTGTAGCATCACTATTCCCAGTTCCTCTACAAATCACAGGAAAAGACTTCGATGTTCACTATCATGTCATCCATTATTCTGTTACATTGTCCTTTTCTTTTTAATCCTTTGTTAGCTCACATACATTTTTATTTCCTTTAACGAGTCTTGTGAACCACGTTAAGTCTCACTAGGCAATAGGGAGCATTTGAACAAGGTCTTTAAATATTTGCTGCCAGTTTCTCACAAACAATTAAGAGGAAACATTAAACTCTTTTCTTCTAGGCAATGGCAATTAAAGAACAAATTGGCTATCCAGATTATATTTTGGAAGATCAGAATGAAAAACTGGATCAGGAATATGCCAACGTAAGAATGCTGTGCATGCCTCTGTGTATGACAGCCTACACTTATTTTCTTGCCACTTGGAATACCTAAACCTGTGCAACTGTCATTTCCAAGTGACTGGACAGCATACAGAATTGATTGTGTTGACCATTCTAACAAATAAATGCATGCAAAAAGCTAACTAGTGATACCTGTAATCAAAACATTCTTTAGGAGATACACTTAGTGGTATGAGGAATCCCTCTTTCCCCACAGCTTACTAATAAATACACTTGGTGTCTGTTTCTTTAGTTAAACTTCAGTGAACACAGTTACTTTGAAAATATTCTGGAAAACCTGAGAGCTGGAGCCCAAAAGAGCTTGAGAAAACTTCGCGAGAGAGTTGACCAGGATATGTAAGTCACAGCCACAACTGACTTCTGAGATAAGGGCGATGGTGGTTAAGTCCTACACTGTGGATAGCAGAGAATGCTTGTGTCTGAGAATGTCTTGAGACAAAAGTATGTCAAACACCTCTTTACAAAACCTAAAATATCACACAGTTATTAATAAGCAAGCAAACAAAAACTCCCCAGAGAGAAGCAGCAGTCAAATTAATTGTTGCAAAGCCTATTCATTTCTTCTGTCCCTCTTCCTGTTAAGTGGTTTTAACTCAAAATGCAAGCACACAATGCAGACACTTTAGAAACCTTCAGGGAATTACTGGTGAATTACCAAGGGAGTCTTCTCATCAGTCAGCTAAATAACAGCATTTTCTGCTTCCTCATTTCTGGAGGAATCAATCATGGTGCTCTTCATAGCAAGAATTCTTGCACAGCACTGATGTCCTTAATCCACACACTGTTATTGATCACTGCTGCCTTTTACAGTCTGCCCGCAGACAGATGGTAGCCCTTCAGCCAGAATTCCCAACACCCCTGCTCATTCAAGGCATGGTTTAAAGCACGTTGGTGGAAACCCTTTCATGGATTCATGAATTAGGCCTTTTTTGCCTGGTAGTTTGACAACGTATTAAATACTTGGCACTTCTTCCATGTAATGAACTACATCTTACTAGTAATCTCTCTCCAGCAGCTTGAAGGGTTTCCCCAAGGAGACATAAAACCACTTATCCCTCCAGATCACCGTTTAATTACACTGAAGGAAAGTATCTAACTACTGGCTGGTATCATTAGCTAATCATTGCAGTTAAGAAAATTAGCCATTCCTCATAGAGCCTTCTGGGGAGGGTGGGGGTTAGTTGCTACAGGCTACCTGGCCAGCCGCAAGCATTTCACGTCAGGCACGCCAAGGAGAAGCTTATGGACCAAGAACACGTTTTCACAACAGACTGGCCTTCAGAGAAAAACTGCTCTGAAAAACTCCAGTACTCCCTTGAATTCAGGAACAGATTCCTCCTCCCTCTTTATGCATGTGTTACACACAGGTTAGTGCCATACCAGCATCTCTACCACTTACTCCTGTTCCCAGGCTGAGATGAGCAGTCCCCTCTATTTCGTTAGTTCAGAATAACCAACTTGTCAAGAACTGGAAGATACAGACACGTGCTGTATTTCTTAAGCAGGAAATTTCATACCATCCCACAGCAGCCCACAAGCAGTTATGTCAAAACACTGGCACCTGGGGCATCACAAGATACTATAAGGACAAGAGCTGTGGGAAGAAGAATATCTCAGGCTGCTGCTGCTGAATACTTGTCATGAGTTTATGGCTTCAGACTGTTACTGCATGGTTCATGACAGCAGTGCATGTCAGAAGTAGAAGAGAAGGGGAGGAGAAAGAAAAATACAAAGACTAAAAAGTTATCAAGGTATCGAAGGAAGTTTCCAGAAGCAGCCTACTCATCAATTCTTCTAAAAGTTAACACTCATTATCTATGAGATACTGGACTCCAAATACAGACATTTAAAACTGAATAATCACAATCCAATATATAATTTTTCAATAAACCAATTTGGCCTTAACTTACTGAGTAACTGCCTTCTGCTGCTCAAAGTGTCCTCTAGATGCCAGTTGTCTTTTGAATGTAAACTGTTAGTTTCTTCTAAAGCTCAGTGTTGAGATGAGCTGGTACCACATTCTGCCCCAATGTGACTGTTCAACACTCAAGAGAAAAAGCATTTCTCACTTTAACTTGGCATTGTTTTGGGTAAAAAGTGCTCATAAATGAGACACCAGTTATTCCTGTATTAGTATTTCTTTAAGCTGTGTTCAATGGCTCCTTTCTTCCTACCTCAATCGTTCCCCTATATGCAGCCTGCATTTTTTAATCAATAACTACTCAATAAAAACGATGCCTAAATCAGGACTAACTTTAGTGCAATGTTTGTTTTCAGATGGATAATTGGAGCTGCAGTGGTCAATGCGTTCTATTCCCCCAACCGGAACCAGATCGGTAGGTTTACAGCAGCTTCAAACAGCTCTGTGGAACTGATTCATCAGTCTGTTATCCAGAGGCAAACCTGCCTGTGTCTGTGTGGGAATTCTGGGCAAGGTAGACAGACTGTTCATTTCAAGCAATCACTTTGTTGATGAATATTCAGCTCCCTGCTTGGCAGACGTAGTTTATAGACTGTAATTGGAACAGCTTTAAGTTTGAAAGCCTGAGACAGTAACTGCTACTATATGAGTGCCAGCTTCAGAGACCAGAGAATGCTCACAGTGTGTGCTGGGCTGTTTGTACTCATGTTTCCACATTCCTGATAAACATATGGGCAGCTCTCCAGTTTGCCATCTGTACAGATGATACTGAAGTCATATCGATAAGAGGCATACCAGGCTAGAGAAACCTGCCCCTGCTTGGAGAATGTCAGAGCTGGGAGCTTTTGCAGAGCTGCTAGGCTGCCCTTCCTTGTTCCTAGCAGAGAAGATCTACAGACTTAAGACACAGCAAATGTGTCTGGCTCCCCATGCTCCCTGAGCTACTGCAGATGGCCTGAAACTCAGGTTAAGCCTGCAGATGCTGTAGAGTCTTTGGTGACTTCTGAGCACCCCAAAAGGGAAAGGAACCAAGTAATTCCTAGAAAGCAGTGCTTATTCAAATTCCCAGGCTGCCAGGAAGATCTGCTATCCAAGTACTGCCAAATACCATACAAGGAAAAATCCATGCCTTTTTTAGGCCAGACACCAACTGCATCCTGCTCACAGGGCAAAGGCCAGAAATGGAAAACAACCCAACCAACAGTCACAAGGGAAAACTTAGATAATTGCTAAAAGCAGAAACATCCAAAGTGCTCGTAACTTAGCACTCCAGCCTCATGAGAAGGAGCCATTTTCCATTTGTGCAGCTTCCACTTACCTGCATACTGCAGTTACAGTAGAAGCTGTGACCAGTCCCATAACCTGTGAGTATGCACCACCCTGTAGCCAAGCTCAGGCTCTCTGTTTTATGCTGATGGTAATCAGCTGTCAGCCAGCTTTGCAGGCAGGGAACTTGGTTCTTAAAGAAGCCTGGTTCCTCTACAACTTTGCCTTTTAAGTAATATGGAAGTTACTGGTTTAAGCAACCTGAAGATGAATATATAAGCCAAAAATCCAAGCACAGCTACCCACAATAGTGTAGATGTCGGTTAAGTGCTGCCTCTTCCTGTCTCTAGTTTGAGTGATTTTCCACACTACTTCAGTTTCCTGCCTCTTACTCCTGTCTTACATATTTCTCCCTGAAATTGTATGGATTAAACTTTCTATATAGTCCAAAAGGGGTTTGTGTCTAAATGAAATACTTGCGATATGATTTCAGTATCTCACTTCTCACAAAGTATCTTACTAGAATTAATTGCTCCTAGAATTCCTCTAGAAGCGTATGTGCTTTTCATCTTACGTAGATGGGACGAAGACTAAATCCCACTGATGCTATACAAGGTTTTTGCCAGTAGACTGGAGAAGGACAGACCTCCCACTGCTCCTACCCCAGACTGGCTTCCAAGTGCACTCGGTGGTCTGCAGGAATTATCACCCAGTGTTGCTGGTAATCAGCATGCGATTGCCAGCCTTTCTTTAACGAAAATAAAGCAATAAAACATCCATTAGTTCCCCTATAAAATGGCTCTATAATACAAACTGTACCTATCTCTAACAGACAGTTACTGAACATGCTGTTCTTGACTTACTGCAGCATACATTATGGCCCAAATTAGGCTAAAGTTGAAATGTAAATGATGCTTGGTTCTCAAACAAGGAGATACTGTAGTTGCAGATGTGCTAAATTAA
Source organism: Strigops habroptila (assembly GCF_004027225.2). Lineage (NCBI taxonomy): Eukaryota > Metazoa > Chordata > Aves > Psittaciformes > Psittacidae > Strigops > Strigops habroptila. The sequence goes on from NC_044292.2 coordinate 7,807,000, forward strand.
ACCTTCATTAACTTGTCATTTTCCACTTACCAAGAGAGAAACAATTTCACATGAGGAGGCATGATGTTGTTCCTAATCACTTTATATTTTATGTTCCTTCCTGATCCTTAAACCAAGCAAACAATCTGTCTGCAAAGTACCCAGAACTAACTCTGCCTTACAGCATCTCCCTCTCTCCTCCCCTCTGTGCAGTTTTTCCTGCTGGGATTCTACAGCCCCCCTTCTTCAGCAAACGCCAACCACAAGCCCTGAACTTCGGCGGGATTGGGATGGTCATTGGCCATGAAATTACTCACGGGTTTGATGACAATGGTGAGAAGATAACTGGGAACATATTATTCCTTCGGTTGCCCTCATTACCCTGTAAGAAATGAGTTACACACTGCTGTGGTTGCACACAGGATCACACTCAAAACTTTCCTTTTGTCTTGGATTTTCACGCAGGGAGGAATTTTGATAAAGATGGGAATATGTTTGACTGGTGGAGCAATTTCTCAGCTATGCATTTCAAGGAGCAGTCCCGTTGCATGGTTTATCAGTACGGGAACTACACATGGGAGCTCGCGGGGGGACAAAATGTAAGTGAAACCAACCACTGCCATAACATTGGGTTTGATACCAAAATGAATGTAAATGGAGAATCTCTACAGATCATAAGCATAAACCCACATCCTATAGGCTAGTTGTTCTGGAAGCTGGGGATGCTGGTGTAGCCTAGAAAACCAGCAGTATCTGTGCGCAGTGGGTTAATGGTGAGCTGGGCCCGCGTGTGCTTTTGCTTCCAGACCCTACAAGGTGCTTTTAGCAAGGGGAAGGAAATCTGGTGTTTGCTGCTGTGTTTTGCCATCCTGCTAGCATACGTTCTGCCCTGCGGCCCATTCCTGTTATATTCCTGTATATTCTCTCTGTTCTAATCTACAGCTTTTACCTTATTAAGTTTTTATTTCCATTCTCTCCTTTCTTTGCCCTAGCACAAAGTCACTGCTTCCTTCTGTTCCAGACACAACTGTCTGCCTGTGATGTATGACTGTGCTCAGCTCACGGTTCTGAGCTTTGCTAATGCTACTGACTACAGAGTAAATGAATGATTATTCTTTTATAGGTCAGTGGAATAAGCACATTAGGAGAAAATATAGCAGATAATGGAGGAGTCCGACAGGCTTATAAGGTAACCTCCAAATACACTGTGAGGTAACTTTACCCCTGGGCTTCAGCAATGGCATTATTCTGTCAATAAAACATTGACAATTAATGTTATTACCATATTCAAAAACTTAAAGCCTCAATTATATATCTAGCAGCTTACATCCCAGTCACAGTGTGGGACTGCTGCATTCTTGCACCCAGGAGACCACCACCTAATTCTCCTGGCTATACTTTGATGTGCCACAGACGCTGCACGCTTCTGTCTCAGGTAATCAAGGGCTACACTCATCAATAGGCACAGTATCAGCTTGGAAGAAGGTAAAACACCCTCCATTTCTTAAAGCCCTTGGTTCTGAAAATGGCAGCTACAGCTTCAAAGAGCTTCTCACATGGCAACAGAGCACTGATTTCTTGGCAGCACAGTTTGGTGATATTGTGAAGCAGAGCAACTGTTTCTCCCAAGTTCATTTCTCTCACACCTTTCATCTTTGATCTCAACAGTGACATGTCAGGTAGGACAGGAAAAGAACAGATGGAAATACCATGTCTTTCCCAAGAGGGATACAGACCATATCTACCAAAATGCCTGTCTCCGAAAGCCTAGCTCCTTTTGTTGCTTTATGTATTTTATAAACCTCAGGAAAATAACACATAGAAGTCCCTTCAACGTGCTGCTGTTTATTGTCCATGCAGCTAGAAAGCAGACTAAACCAGCAAGGATTGATAATCTCAGAACTGCCTGCCCCTTTCCAAGGTAAAACATGGCTTCAACCAGCCAGTTGTTTTCCAAACTGGTATTTCAGAGCACTACCTCCATGCTGTGGTTGAAAAACTATTTTGTTCAGCATGGTTTAGGTGCTGTTAACACTATTGCACATCACCTTATTTCTCCTGCTCTACCAGGGGAAGTCAGCTTCCAGAATCGGGGAAGTCCAGTGTCTTTAACCCTCCAGGTTCACAAACCATCGTTATGAATAGGACACAGTAGTTACCTGCACAAAGGCTCTTTCCACCTGGAGCTCAGGAACGTTCTTTCCTCTGAATAATCCTAACATGGCATGGTAGAACTTTTTCTCTCTGGTGTTTGGAATCTGGCAGTTAAGGGTGTTTATGGAAGAACATCCTGGATTTTCAGAAGTCTCAGCTGATGATTCTGACTCTGAGGGATACCATTCAAATTAATGACTTGGTTCTAAAAGCTGTCCAAACGTGGCAGGGTGCTGTGGGGTGGCAGGAGCTGCCTGCACACAGAATCCTCCAATGTAAATGTATTTTCACCCTCAGCTCTACCTTTGCCGGTTTGTGTGCTTTGAGACTATCAGCAGCAAAGAGGATCAGGTACTAGAACGTTTGAAGTCAGCCAGTGTGAGGACACATTAACTTGTCTCCATTATGTCAATAGACCTAAAAAAAGAAAATTGGCCAATTAATGTGTAACAATACCAGGTAATGGATTTAACATTGAGCAAGGTTATTATCTTCTATTTTATGAGCAGCTACCTGAAGAGAGAAAAATCGTCACCACAGAACTTAACACTTTATTTCCAGATGCAAATTCCTATAGAATCAGTCAGTGGAAGGTGATGATTTTACTTCGAGCTGCAGTCATGGGTGTTCAGGCTCCGCAGCATGAGTGGTTGTACATGCATCACCAGTGGCATGCCTTTCCCTAAAGCAGCATGTGCCACCTTCCTGGAGAAAGGCAGGGTACATCTCCAGGTGACTCTGCAAAGAACACACACAGCTCCTTGCAGTGACGGTCACCTGGCCAACTGCTACTCTAAAACAACACTTCCATGTAAGAGTCTGCTATTTTTTCCCATTTTATAACAGCTCAGTTCAGAGATTGCTGTACTTGAGAAGCTGAATGCAAATTCTCTTTGTTACATGGTTTTTACCAGAATAGCCAACAGAGTCCTTCTGTGTCAGCTTTGTCATAAAATTAGCTGTACTATTTGTATTAGAAAGATAAAAACTATGAAAATACAGAAGGGCAGATGTGTTGGGTTCATATACATTGTGACTACAATCTCTCACCCCCAAATAACATTCAGAATACCCATCATGCCTGAATAGACCACCCTGCTGCTGCTCTGAACTGCATCTATGATCATTTCTAGGCCTACTTAAAATGGCTGGAACAGGAAGGGAAGGAGCCAAAGTTGCCAGGACTGAATCTGTCCCACAAACAGCTTTTCTTCCTCAACTTTGCCCAGGTAAGAACACTTGGTTGCAGCCACTACATGCCTCATGGAAGTATAAATTAGGTTATCTTAGAGGTTAGGGAGAAGATCCGTCCCAAGCTCCACTTGGACAGTGATTCACCTTTGCACTCATCAAAAGGTCCTCAAGACAGACATGAAAAAGATGGCCTGGATGAGAAACTCCCATGTATTTACACTCTTAGAGTAACACATGTAACGCAGTAGGTCAAATATTTGACAGCGGGCCAACACACTTAGTGGTGTGCTTCAGACTCTGAGCCTCCAGATCATCTGAGGAAACCCATGAGTGAAATCAAGAGCTAATATATCTATCCCGAAGCATCAGATCTTCATCCAAGAACTTGATAACACAGAAAGTAATTAGTTAATAATTATTCTGGTTCCTCTGTACAACATATTCCAACTATACTGTAACAAACTGGGATGGCTCTTAGGAAAAACTTGGAGAACCAGTGAGCAGATCCCCAAACTGAATTCCCTTTAATACTGACCCACTAATGATTAATCCTCCTTCTCTAGGTTTGGTGTGGTTCCTACAGACCAGAATATGCTAGCCAGTCCATAAAGACAGATGTTCACAGCCCTCTGAAATACAGGTGGGTTTTACTAACTGATTTACTAACTGAGAACTGACTTGTTCAACCCATTGTGCCAATACGGCGCAGGAGGAGAGAGAGGCTCATTGCTCTGAGTTATATTCTAACAGACAAGATCAATCTGGACTAACTTTAAGAGCTTCTCCCATAGCTCATAGGACACTGCTGGAGAGCACATTCCTTTGCTTGACCTGGTGAATTTGCCAGTCTGTAGAGAATGGGCCAGAATGCTCTGTCTGTTCCAGCATTTCATGAGTCCTATCAGCTGTATTTTTATTGCATAAAGTATCCTGTCTTCTGAGACTGGAATTCCAACACGGTTTTCCGTTTTCAAAGCAACAATCTCCGTGCACTGTATCCATGTAAATATGTTCCTTCTCTTTGTGTAGGGTGATGGGGTCTTTGCAGAACTTCGAAGCGTTCTCAGAGGTGTTCCACTGTAAGAAAGGCACAGCCATGCATCCTGCAGAGAAGTGCAGGGTCTGGTAACCAAAAAGGACACTGGTGAGAATGTCACATACTCTGTGACACAAACAAACGATGTGCCTGATGTTCTCCCCTTCAGTCACAGCCAAGGCTCATGGTGCAGCTACTGTAGTGAGAATCCAGGAACCTACAGCCCTCGAGCTCTTACAGTCCCACTGGGAAGCACACAGCTATCCCAGTGACTGATGGGCTGTGCTGGAAGCCACGGCATGCTCCAGAACAGGAACAACTGTTTCAATGACATCCTGACTGTTATTAAGATACTGCATCAGGGTTACAAAGACTAATTCTTAGATAAAAGCAAAACCAACAAACAACTATACATCTATTTTTCAGAAAGGAACAATAATTTTAGTATCTCTCACAACCACCCCTTCTGAGACTCAGCAAACCAGTGTGAAATGCTTCACTGAACTGTTTCCCAGTGTTCTGAGCCAGTTTCTGGTGCGTTCTTCCCAAATCCAGGTTAGAGCTAGTTTAAACTCCCATGCTGCCTGTATACTTGCACTCTGATCCCTGCTTTGCTGTAAGAGACACTGCTATTTGTCTTGGTGTGTTACAAAGTGAGCTCTATGTTAAGATGCCTGTCGGCTGCTATCGTAATGCAAAGCTGCACTCTCCTGCTGCACTCGAGTTCCTCTGCTCCAAAGAACAACTGTGACATGACCTTAAAGTGAGGTAAAGAGATCACATTTTTAGGAGTACAAATTCTGGTGTCATGGTTAAAAGTACAGGGTCCCTCCCTTCAGAGATATATTTAAAATTATGCTTATTCTTGTAGAAAGTGTATAAAATACTCTTTGCCAAATAGCAAACATGTATCCATGGAAACAATGAAGCTGGTTTTAATCCTGTGCCTTTTCATTTTGCCATAGGCTATTTTTCAGTATTTACACTTGAAAATGTAACAAAGATGGGGTTTTAATAAAAAAAATAAAACCACAGTGGCCAATGCAGCAGTTTACTATAGGGTGAGGGTTTGGGTGGCTCTCCTCAGTAAGCATGCTAATATAATGATAGTACCTTAAACTGCCAACACTTTATGGTCAATTTTAAATACTCTTCTAGCAAAAGCTTTTCTTTCCAGCACAGAAATCACTGGAAAGCAGGAATGTAACTTAGCTCAGGAAGTGCTTTGGAACATAGCATGACAGCACATAGGTTCTGAAGCACCAACTCACACCATTCATGCGCCTCATGGAGTTCAGCACACCACTAGCAGAAAGTTTGATTATTGAAACAACAGGGAAGGGAATGGAAATCACTCAGCAGAAGCAGCTTTGCCATAGGAGATGACCCAGACTTATTCTGGCCACTTGACAGTCAGAGCTAAATCACTGACTGAACCCGGATCTTTGTGTGATTTCTACCTGCTGAAGTGCTATCACTATATTTCATACTCCTGGTTTTGGTTATCAGATGCAGAGCTCTTCACTGCACTGTAAGGAACACAGAAGTAATTCGGGTTGGGGAGCAGGCGTTCTGCCCAGCACGTTCCCAACTTGCTGGAAAGGTCCCTTGCTCACAGGACAGACCACAGAGTTCCACACAGGAACAGAAGCATGAAATTACAGAAGAGTCAAAGTTGTAAACACCAATTCAGCCCTGTTAACTGTTTTAATTGGACTACAACAACTACAAGTATACTACAAATAGTACAGTCATATTAACTTAGCATGCACTCTGCACATAACATAAGTGGTCCTAGGGCTGGTCAGATTTGCGTATAATCCTTCTCTAAAAGCACCAGTTCCTGTTCTTTGTATTCTGTGCCATATTCCTAGGACAGTTTTGGCCTCGAGAACTGCATTTGTAGGTATTTGCTCAGTGAATCTCAGCAGAGGGACTGTGGGACTGTCTGACTGCTGGGCAGCCGCTGCCTGCTGCGAGGGACCTCGGGGAGGCGGCAGCAGCCTGTGCTGCCAAGGAAGGGGAATGGCACAACCCTGCGAGGTCAGGTGGAGGAGGTTCACAGGGCTGACAGTTTAATAACTGCAAAACCATGAAGCTCTGGAGCTGTGCCATTGGGAGTGCTGGCACATGCAACCGCAAAAGGGATAATTAAAATGTGCCTGGGAGGTTTGATTCCAAGTTATTATTCTAGCACATGGAAGTTACTTTACTTTTTCATGTAAATTTATTACGCCTCCCACCTGCAGAAGCCTCTTTCCATCTGTCACTTTGTGTCTGTACCAGCACAACCCAAGTGCACAGGCTACAACCTCCCTTTGCCGCCCCTCACACGTCCCTGTATCTTATCCCTACGGCATTTGCACCATCCCTGTGCGGTTACAGCCCCCTGCATCGCACTGGTACCAATGACCTTGAGGAAACAAGAACAGAGATAAGAGAGGCTCAAAACAACTAGGAAATGGCACTCCCTACTGAGCACCACATTACTCTTCCACAGTCACTGGCACATTGTCCAGAGAAGCCGTGGTAGTGACAGGGCACAGCTTTACAAGTACCATATATCCGTATGCCTCAGTCAGAGGCTCTGGTGAACAGTCCTGCTACAACAGAACACCTTCATCAGTAACTCAGCAGATAAACACATGGAACCAGACACAACTTAAAAGATGCTGCAGAAAATACTTCAGCCTAGTGGAAGATTCTCTACCCAGAGCTGTTTTGCTGCAGATCTGCTTCCATTTTAGACCTGTAGGCAATTGAGTGTCAGGGAAGCTCTATTACATACTTGGGAAAATAAGAAAGATTCAGGAGTTTCCCAGGATGAGAGGAAAGTGAAGTCTTTCCTTCTCCCATGCTGCCACCTGGTGACAAATCGAGCTACAACTCCTAAATCAGACCAAAAGACATCTGAACATTACTGCTGGCTCAGGCAACCTCCCAGAAACTCTGATGTGCTCGAGGAGTCCTAATTCAGGTAAGTGCAACAGCGGCAAAAGGCCTTACCCAGGTTCGTGTGTCCCCATCAGGGTAGCACTCACCCCTCCACCTCTGCAAGGAGATCTACCACCGCTGCTTCGTGCTGCTGCAGGGAGAGCTGCAGCTTTGTGGGACACTTTATTCACCTCCCTGAGGTCTCAAGAGAAGAAATTGTGGGAAGGCATTAAAGCATACAGAGCACCGCAGTGATTGAGTCTGCTTCCTCTCAGTATGAGCGGCAAAAAAGGTGTGAAAGGAGGACTCAGATTCCAAGTGCTACCTGCAGGGAAACCAGATGGCTGGTTCGAGGCCTTACTACTCAGGTGAGAAGGTTTTGTGTGCGTAGGAGAGGCAGTGACTAAGGACACGCTCAATATGATTCAGCTGAGAGAATCTGTGTGATAGTAGCACTTGCTTAACTCTTGGGGTTAAGGGTGTAAGGTACTCACGTGATAGGAGGCATGAGAATATATAGATGAGAATACAGGCTCCTTTTGCTGTACAAAAAGCCCCAGCTCTTTAGAAGACTGACATGTTAGACTGTTTCAGGGGTGCAGGTGGCTGCATATCCCTCAGAGAGAGAGAACCCAGACAGCAGTTGCACACAAATGCATTTTATTGCTCTCTACAAACACAGAGACGCATACACAGTATGCAGGTAGCCATAGGGCTGTCCCAGTTGTGGGAGAAACACTATCCACCATGAATTAAACCACTCAATACAGACAAAAATCATTATTATAATGAAAATGCTAGAAAAAGCATAGCTTACACACAAAATGTATAACATTGACAAATCAAGCCTTTTACCCACTACCTTTTCTTTAACATAAAGCAGTACCATCCTCTTTTTCTAAATTGAAAAAAGCAGCAAAGTAGTAGAAATATTCCACATAGTTTCCTAGTTTCTGTCCTTTATATACTAGGACTATGAAGGGCCATGGGGGGAAAATCCAAAACCAAACCAAACCCATCTCTGATCCTGTACAAGTTATAAGCAAACAGAGAGAAACTGATTTTAATCAAGCGTGCATGAACCAAAGGGTAGTAAATTTATCCTCTGGGGTGACTGAGCAAACAAGTGTTGCTGGTCAAGCCAGAGCAAAGCTGATGCCTCTTACAAGCAATATTAGAGAAAACTCTCCTACAGCAATTCGTGTCCATCACAACTGTAACACTTACAAAACACCCCCCTTCATTTTGAAGGCATTCACCCCTGGCTGGCAGCACGCTGTGTACTGTTACCAGCAGTGTCTACACAGCTCCAGGAACACACAACAGAATGCCTGAACTTTTGCCAAAGGATCCCAAAGCCAAAAGTATGCCATTCTTTGCACAGATAAATAAAATACACGGGGAAATAACATTCCCTACAGAAGAGAGGATCGGAGCTGGACTATCAGATGCAGTCAGATCCTTCCTCTGGACTGTAAAAGGCAAAGGTCCATGAAATAAGGACTCCTGGACTACCAGGGCCTCCAGAGGGTGCTGGCGTCTTTCGGAGATGCTGGCTTCAGGGTGCTGGGGTTCCCGGGGGAAAAGGGGACCTCCGTGGCAGCCGACTGGCTCTTCTGGAAGTGGCTTAAAAGTTTGGTCTGTGTTTCAGTTCGGACTTTGTGAAGAGAGAGGAAATGGAAAGCTTCTTGCAAACACCTGGAATAGCCCTCTCTGAAGTCAAACTGAGAGCTCTTATGGAAGGGCCCTGCAACTAGAGAAGGGAAGAAAAGAGGAGGGGAAGAAAGAATAGATTAGAGCAGTTGTTCATGGCTAGAGGTTCATACAACTGTCACAGATTTGCAGTAAGCCATAGACCGAAACAAAATTCAATACTCACCCTTCATCTGCAGCTGGCTCTGCTGCTTCAGGTAGCTGACAGTCATCTCCAGGATGTCGGCTTTCTCCAGCTTGGAGTTGGGCTGGTGTCTCTGGAACTCCTTCTCCAGGAGCAGTTTCAGCTGCTCGATGCTGCTGTTAATCCGGTCACGACGCATTTTCTCCACCACCGGCTTCCTCAGCTGTAAAAAGCAAAGGAAAAGAGACCTGTTATGAGAAGGATCCTCTCCCTGCCATTTGACAGCATGTTTGTTGCCCACTGCTGTTCCTAAACAATGTGGACCAGTTTCTCAGGTGGTTTAAACTGCTCTGAGAACAGCTGAGTGTGGCTCAAGCCTTGCTGTGCCTGGACTTACTTTGTTTTTCTCCTTTGGTGTCAGCAGGTTGTCGGGCTCCATGAAAACAGTGCTGGGAGCCATCTGTCCTGGGAAAGGAGGGAAGGTCTCAGAGTGGAAGTCCAAGAGAAGCGTGTCACTGGAGGCTGGCTCTGCCTGGTATTTATACTGTACAACCTCTCTGAGAGTCTGTGGGTCTCCGGCTTGGTGGCGTTTCCCACACTCCACAGCCAATCCGGGAGACGGGCAGCACAATAGGAGAAGCATCTATTCTTGCATGCTCCATTGCCAGTGAATAGCCTGGGGATAATGACCTTCTCCCAGATGAGCAGGTGGGGAGTGTGTGGTACGTGAAAGGCCGGGATCAGAATTACGTGTCAGAAGCTGGGAAAGAGCTGGCCTTCAACGGGAAAAGGCTGCTGACTAATGCCGCCGATCAATAGCATTCCCAGCGCAGCCTGGCGCTCCCACGGGGCAGGAAGGAGCAGGTCAGCTGCCGGTGGCGGGAAAGGACCCGCTGCGGGCGGCGGCGCGGGGACACGGGAGGCACACGCTGGAGCACGCACCGAGGCACACGCACAGCCCAGCACGTTCTGCCTGCCCGGGCACAGAGCAGGGGCTCTGCAACTCCGCTCACCCTGTTTTCTCTCTAGGCCGGAGCCAGTTGTTCTCCCCCAGGGACTGTGACACCAGCCCTGCCCGTGTGAAACAGAACACAGCGCTTGCCATTTGGCTTACCGCAAATCAATACATTCAATTGCAAGTGCACAGTTATTGAAAAAGTTTCCTGTTTTGTTCTCTTCCCTTGGTATCTTATGCACCTCTGCAGAATGCTCTCAAGCCCTGTCACAAGCACTTTATGTGTCTGTTTTCAAATACCTGCAAGATAAATCCAGGAGGAGAAGGATTTGGGAGTTCAGTCTCACCTGCCGCTTGCTCACTTCCTCCCAAGAACGCAATTTACTCTCCTTGTTTTCATTTAGGCTACGCACAAAGGAAAACTGAGTGCAAAAGGAATCTGTATGGCCATAAACTTATTAGAAATCAAATTCCTGATTGCTCATTAATCTCCACTGGGCCAATAGCTCTTGCTATTTGTATCCTATAAACACATGGTGGAGATGCATGATGGAAAACTTGAACCAGATCTGCCTGCATTTATCCTGCCTTCTGCCCATGCAAGTACTGCCTTCTTTTATGGGCTCTAAAAGAAGGACACGGCAGCAGAGAGTTTTCTGCATCCCCTGGACACACACCCTGGACCATGTGGAGCAAGGCTGGCAGCGATGTTGTTGCCCTGTTATACTACAGGCAGGGCACAGTGGGCAGGCAGCAGCACTAACCCCATGTCTAGAACCACATGTTCTGGTCCCAGGTTTACCCCAAATGGGCTGTGACCTAATCAATTCAACGCTCTTGTCCGTGAGCATCGGTATCTCCCTCTGCAAGATTCAATACAGAAGTAATAATAATAGTAGTAATAAATTAGTGTCAAGTAATGTTAGGCCTTATGTTTGGGCATCTCTTCCTGTAGTAATTAACTACTGTTTGTGTTTACATTAATGAATGTGCATTTATGTGTATATTAACACTTGTGCGTGGTCACACATGTCTTTCAATGTGAATACATATACCCATGGACACACTTCTCTCTCCCTCTGCAACGCCTTCTTCGTAAGAGCAGGTAAGGTTTAAATGACCTCTTCCAGGATCTGCTTTTCCATCCCTATTGTACTGCTCTTGAATAGGCTCCTTCTTTTTGTACAGAGCAGCAGCTGTTGAGCTCGGAGTCTTTTATGTCAAGTTGTGGGAAAGCTTTTGTGACACCATTTCACATGTTCTCCTCAAAGCTTGTGGATTATCTTTGACCCCATGTAATGCCACCTCTGAAACCAATCTTTTGCTCTGTGCATCCCTCTTGGGGAGATTCTCTGAAACAGAAACTCCTGAGTAGTAACTCATTTCTTGAGCTCGTTAATCAAGTGCATGAAGAAGAAATGTGCCAGTCCCGTGATCAGCAGGGCCCGCTGGCACTTTTACTAGAGAGTTTCTGGTTCCCAGACTAACTCACTAATAAGCAGCCATAAGAACAGCAATGATTTCCCCTTCCAGAACAATTCTCATCAACAGGTACGCCAGGTTTAGTCCAACAGAGCTGTTTAAAGTCTCAGATGCCTCCCCTGGAATTACCCACAGTACACAACAAGAAGCTAAGTCTAATTCTCAGGAATCTGTGCATTATTGCATTCCTGCATCATAGGACTTTTATCTGGGAGGAGGACTAACTTTCCATGATAAAGCTGTAGCAGAGCCGACGCATGACTTGAGCGACTTGGTCTGCCTTTGGCTTTCTTCTGTCACATCTGTGGGCTCTGGCTGGGTCTGGGCTTTGCCCAGTGGTCCTGCAGATGTGCAGGAGGGAGGAAAGAGCTCGGCGTGGTGGTTGCTGCAGCCCCTCAGCTGCTCCAGAGCAGGCTCAGCCCATCACCTCCTACACATCTGCCACCGCTCATTCCGCCTGGGAGCTCTGCAGCAGGATTTTACACACGAACCTCTTATTTCTCTACTCAGTACCCAGGGGATTACTGAGTTAACTCCACAGGAATAGTCATGCTAGCTGAAATAAAAACATAGTTAAAATAGCTTTTTCTTTTCTCTTTGGTTTCATAGTCTGTAAGGGGAAAAATGAGCCAATTACTGACTATCTTGGAAGAGTTACTCAGATTAGATGCTCAATTATCCAAAATAGATGCTTTGCTTCTGCTTTGGTTGGAAATCCTAAAGGAAACTGGTAACAAAAATTCTTCCCCATTATAAAGTTAGCAGAGTCACTGGACTTTACACTAAGGATAATGAATTCTGAATTACACACCTTCTACTATAGTTCCAAATATACACAATATTGCACAGAAAACTTAATAGGATCCCAAGATACTGGATGTGGATAACATGTTTGAGCTATGGCATTAGCAATAGCCTCCCGCCAGAATCTCTGCCAGATGTTAGCTCTTTAGGAAGACATAAAGATGCTGCTGCTTTCCCAAGTCTTGAGAGATGCTCATTGCTCCCGTTGCTTCTCTCCCGATATGTGCTGCCCAGATGGCCTTTTGGGAGCAGGGTTTCCCACTGAACACAATGCAGAGGCAAGCACCGTTGCTAATGTGGTTTGTAGTCAGGCACACTTCCTTTGTGACAGGAATGAATATAGTTAAGAAATGGTGTGGGAAACTCAGAAGTACACAAACTTCCATAGCCTTACGTTAGTAAGTCATGCAGAAAGCTAAAAAGCTTGGGAGCAGGGACAGAGCAAAGCTTTGAAATAGAAAATGGGAAAGACAGCAAGATGTAGGAGACTCAATTACTGCCGAGTCCTAGAGACCATCCTGAGGTGACAAATAAAATGGGTCCAACTCTACAGGCGTTACTTGGGTCTTCACTGAAACCAGCAGGAACTTTGGATTCCATGAAGAGTGGAGCAGGCTGCTGGATTTGGCCTGCAGCTTTTGTACCTCCAGAGCTACCTCCTGACCTCCTGTAAACTGGCCTAAATACAAATTCCCTCTACACCTCCTGTGGAGTTTATCAAAATCCTAACCAGCAAAATCTGAACCTGGATTTTCTCCTGCCAAATACCAATACCAGAATCTAGGCTAGTGTTTTCCATTTCTTTCATGCAAGCAGCAGAGAATAGTTTAGAAGTATTAATGAAGAGAAAGGCTTTCCCAGAGCATTACTAGTACAAAATCTGATCTAATTTTCTTAAAAGCCGAGCTCAGCATGTATAGGTCTATATGGGTTATACAAAAATATCATGATACCTTCACAGACCATAGGAGTTATCTTTTCTCTTAGCATTGTGCAGCAAAGAGGCACAAAACTCCCATTGCAAAACTATAATGAATGCTGCCCTAACGTGGCCTTTGCTGGTTGTGTTTTAAAGCTTGGTATTTCCAAGTTTCCCAAGGAAAGCTCAGCAACTGACATGTAGAGCTAGGGAATCAATGCCCTCCTGTACCATTACAGGTGATGTGCCACAATGGTTGCCATCATATTTGGGCAGGTCAGCCTTAGATATAAAGAACAGCAAGAATGAGGTACTGAGCAACATGGGGTACAGGCACTCTGACACCTGGGAGCAAAGTCTCTCAGTGTCTGTCAGTGTCTCTCCTCATGGAGAGTTCTAGCAAAACCCCAGCTATGCTGCTGGGCAAAGCTGAGCTGAGCAATGCCTCACCTGCAGCAGAGCATCTCCAACCTGGCAGGAGGAAATCAGTCCTGTATTTAGCCCCCATGTTTAAATTACAGCAAACAGCAATTCAGGTTAACACACCTGGGCAATTAAGGGTTGGAGAAGCTTCTGTATCTGTTTGCAACAGTTTGCATAAGCTTACAGCAGCTTGACTAATATCCGGGGTCTGTGTTTCCCAGGACAGACTAATCAAATCTGGGGAATTAAAGAAGCAAACAGAATACATGGCTCAGAAGTCTTCATGTGGGCTGAAACCACCTCTGCCACCTTCACTGGGACAATTTTCTTTGGCCTTTCTGGTGGATGAGCAGGATTCTGCTGCTGCAGCTCCATTCCCTGTCATTTCCTCCTAGCTCTTCCTTGCTCTGCTGCTGGTTTGAGCCTGGTGCAATTTCTGTATGCCTGCAGAGCTTCCTTCACTTCTTCCTTTTTACCCGGGGTCCATCTTCTCTTCATGCAGTTTTTATAATCTGATTTTTCGTTCTGTCACTCTTTTCCCTCTGTCTGTCACAGGCAGATGTGGCTGGAGGACAGGAGTGTCTCACAGCCCCGCACACTCTGTGAGTTTGGAGTTCCTTCCAGTTTCCCACACTGCTCTCCTATTCACTGCATTCAGGCAGAGGATAAAGGAAGTGTGCCATGCTACAAGCTGAATTAGAAATGGTGTTTGACTTCCCTTTGTACTTCACAGAAACCTTGCTCTGGGCAGACCATCTGCATAGCACTCACTGTGGAGAAAACCATTGATCAAGGCCTGTCAGCCCAGCTGGGGGAACTTGGGAAAGTAATTCCTTGTGCCACTTCAGTTCTTTAGGGCTTAACATCTGGCTGGAGGGGGAGGCGACAGTTGATGGTTTAACAGTCTTGCTTCCTTTCAAGTTTGGGATGCTGTTTTGATCCCCGATAAGCCTTTCTGAAATCCTGATTTTAATAACGTGGAAAGCATCCAGAAGACTAGGAATAATGCACTGGCTTTGCATTTTCAAAGTGCTTTACAAATACAGCTAATGAATTCTCAGCAACCTCCTCTCTGAGATAAGGACGTATTATTAGCAATGTTTTACAAAGGAAGAAAAACGAGGCAGACAGGGGAAACCCCAAATTTCAGTATTTCCAATAGCCTACTGGGTACAGTGCTCCTATTGCAAGTGCCTGTTTGAGACATCTGGTTTACAATGATGCTCAGCACCCACTTTTCTTTTAATCAGCTTTGGCATCTGTGAAAGGAGCCACCTCCCCAGCTTGTGGGAGAATGTGGATTACCAGCCTGGACCACACTCGCAGCCAGGCACCACCCAGATAAGCAGATGCCAAAGTTCTCCTTTGTACATAAGTTCAGCAGTGGGTTTTGAAAATGCTATTTAGTACAATTTTAAGCCCATGAAATGGCTACAAAGGAAGATGCACTCAAATCCTTGGTCAGGAAATACACAGTGATCTACTCAACAGAAAATAACTTGATCTTTCCAGAAAGTAAACCAAATTTTAACTTGTTTATTCATGTTACTACCCAAACCTCAGGCTTAGCAGCTGTCATTACTCCTTGTGCACATCTGTCTGTCAGCACCATCGAATTCGTGTCAGCTGCCTCCCAGTGGTTATGGTTATTCTGGGATTGGAGCTCTTAGGAGGGGAGGATGCAGTGTGCCCTGAATTACGTGAACTCTGAGTTTCTAAGGGAATTTCAGGCCCTAGACTCTTGGCTTGGATAAAACCAGTGACTCAGAAATGAGGAAGGAGCCATACTGGTCCAAGGTAGGGAACAATCAGATGAGGCTCAGGGGATGCCAGGCAAGTCTGTCACTATTACCTCCCCTCTCCACCGCTGCCCTCGTTAGAGCTGAGAGATTCAATATCTGATACCTGCAGATAAGATCAATTGCTGCTCCTGTAAGGGAAGAGGTGACTTCGCTCCTATC
The DNA here is from genome assembly GCF_004027225.2 of Strigops habroptila. Taxonomy (NCBI): domain Eukaryota; kingdom Metazoa; phylum Chordata; class Aves; order Psittaciformes; family Psittacidae; genus Strigops; species Strigops habroptila. Next base: position 7,822,678 of record NC_044292.2, read on the forward strand.
TGGCACGAACACTCCATTCCCATCCTGTCAATGATAGCAAGTGGCTGTTGGGGCCAGACCTCGGGAACCACACTCCCAACTCAACCTGCTATTCTCTCCGCAGGACACCTTCCCCTTGGCCAAAATGCTTGGCAGCACTAGTTGGTAAGTCTTGTGATTTTTATCATGAGACACACAGTACTTATGGCCTTCATTAAGACTTCATGTCCAAGCCTCATGGTTCTATAGAGAAAATGAAAAGTATCAACCTGAACAAAGTCCAAATGCTCAATAATCAAAAAGTAAGGAAAAAAGGCATCACTATAGAGCATGGTGTAGCCAAGTCCCCTAGCAAAAGCAGGAGAGGATATATTCTGTGGTTGGTTTATACAGGTTTTTGAAGGAGGAGGGTGGTAAACACATAACATGGTGGTTCCTGCAAAGCCTGCTCCCAGGGCAATGTGTTCCTTTGAGACATAATTGATTCCTGCCATCAGGCACCAGCCTGCTCTCCCCCAGGGTCAGCGCTTTCCCACATCCAACCCCATTATCCCACAGACCATGCCTTTTGTACAACACACTCCAGCTATTCATGTGCAAAGCAGCTGTAATCCCCAGACCTTTCAGAGTCAATATACCAGGAAATAATAAATCCCTCTTGTGCACTCCTGAATATGCTGAGAGGTGACTTGTGGGAATTTCAGCTGGGCAGAAAAATAATAAATTCTCCTTAATTTTTAATTATTTGTAATACTCACTGTAGGAAGGCTGTGTCAGTGGTGCATGACTATTTCTGGGTCACCCACACAAGCAGCTATAGAAATTGCTTTGGCCTCTAACAAATGCAGATCAAATTGTCTCATATGTTTCTTAATGATCAAAGTCCACTTGCCTGCAGTTGGGCACCTGGGAATGGCAGTACATGGAGCATTCTGGATCTAAAGAAAACTAATTAAAAAAGGTTCAACCTGTGAAGAATGTATTTTACAATAATAAAAGAGCCCTTTCTGCCAGGGTGCTAGTGTCCAAAGGACGCAAGATAATGCCACGCTAATGACATTTAATGGAATATTTTATACAAAAGCCTAACAACACAACCCTTTCCCCTGAGAGAGGCAGATTGCACTACACTTCCCCTCCATCGGTTCACTTGGCTTGTGCGAGCGGGAGAGGCTAATCCCGAATAGCAAGTTTTGCAGGATAATTTCTTTATAGATTTCCTCCCATGCCAAGCAATTTTTTAAAGTATGTACTGTGTAGAATGCAATAGCACTGAAACACCTGAGCAGAACAGGGTGCACGTGTGGGCTGGGAGAAGGGATTGTCATCTGGGACACCAAAGGAAGCAGTTGCTTGTAAATTACAACCACCAGAGGCTCATTGGGGTTCACCTCAGGCAGCACTCTGCCTTTTGAAACCTTACCCAGAAACCTCCACAGAGCAAGTCATAAGAGCATGAGGATGATGAAGGGATGTGGTAATACTGCCAGGATTTGTGGTGCTATATTTCAGGAATCTGAAACACTAGGACATGTCCCCCCAGCAGCAGTATGGTGTGTGGCACAGGATGCAGAGCCAATAGCTTCACCAAGCATTCGAAGATAGCTATTCCCATGCAGATGTGTCAGCACTTGGGACCAGATGGGTGTTCTCATTGCTACTGTCTTCCTCAGGGATGCTGCCACTAGCCCATTACCCACGAAAGTGAGACCAGAGCTAGCTTGGTCCTAAAAAGCCTTCTATTTTATCTGTGTAAGTAAGCCTTTAGCAATGCTAGAGCTGGGAATCCATGGGCTGGCCTGAGGAAGAGACAAAAGCCAACAGGAGATCAGACTGCACGCAGGACAGACCTGCTGGTCCTGCTCTCCAGGCAGCTGTGATGACAAGGGGTGTCCAAGGGAAGAAGCGTCACTGCCAGGCTCCCAACAAATGGAGGGAAAAGAAACTCCTCTGCAGGACAGCAAGAGGAGGCCACCCTCTGAGTTTACAAGGGAGCCCAGCTCTTCAATTTGTTGTCATGGACGCTGAGCAGTACCCCCATGTGCTGCCAGAAAGGCATGAGGACCACTTCAGCCCTGTCCCTACTGCCACCACAGACACAGGCTCAGCTCCTGATTCTAAAAGGTCTCCAAAAGAGTTTAGCAACACCGCTCCCATTTCCCAGCAGAGCAAACTGAGGCAAGGTGAAGCAAACAGCAGCCCCCAGGCCAGCCGGTGCTACTGCTGAGCTGGGTATTCCTGCCAGGCACCCCCTTGTTGCCCCTTCCTCCTATAAACACACACCTCTGAGAAGCCTCCCGCACAGCGAAACACGTGCTTTTCAGCCTCGCTTTCTGCAAGAGCCATGTGAGTTCATCGTGCCTTGACAGAAGCGCAGGCTCCACAAAGGGGTTATTAGCACCAGGCTCTGTGGGTTTGAATTTCCCTGCCTTTCCCATACTTTTCCCCTATTGATAACATTTCTTGTTGGGACAATAGAAGTGTGCCTTGCAACTACTCACAACATTAGTGACGGTGCTTGAGCCTGAATAATTTAAAGGGAAAGAATCCAACTCCCAAAAGACCATCTGGCTATCAGTTATAATACAGCAATAAAGGTCAGGGCTGCTTCTCTGGAGTTGGGAAAAAGATGGTTTTTGACACTGAAGAGCCTCTTCAACCAGCTTGGTACATGCCTACCTGTCAGCTCCTAGCTTCTGCCACCATTGCTCCCTTGCTAGAAAAGGGATAATGCAGGATACCAACTTCTGGAAGGAAGGCCAGCCAAAGAACAGAGGAGAAAGGGCAACACCTTATTATAGCTGGAAAAAGCTAGGGCATGGTGTCTGAGCTGTATCTTATTTTGTATCATAATCTTTTGACTGCTTCAAAGTGTTCATGAGATGTCTTGTCTCCTGGCTTTCCCACAACGCAGGGAATAAAAGGGCTCCAAGGACAACATCTGCCCTTCACAAAGAGTTAAGCCCATTCAGGCCCATACAATGAAAACCACGATGCTGGCTGGTTCAGCGACACCTCCCTCCTTCCTGTCAACTGCCCATTAAACTCAGGCTTCACTTCAGGATTTCCAAGTAAGAAATTGTCTTTGGCTTTCTTACCTCACTGCACACTTCCCTCCGCCATTTCCATTCCAAGATTCCCAGCCACACTCCCGTGCACAAGCAGTGCAGCGGGAAAAGACGAGCACACGTCTGCCTTGGGCACAACAGGCTAGACCCTTGGATGGCAGGATGCAGCACAGCTCTTCTCAGGTAGGTTCTGGCTACTTTTGGTGCTGCCTCAAGGGCTGTATCCAGGCAGAGATTTGTCTCATAAGACAAAATGACAACTGACCTAAAATGTCCACCTAAAATGTCATGCTTTTTCTTGCCTTTACCACAAAAGAAATAATGTTTGCTTAATTTTTATTGAAATTTTACTGTAAATGCAAGCAAGCAGCACTATCCCCATGTTCTGGATAAGAACAGTGTACACAGGGACGCAGTTATGGTCTCTGAGATCTCATGTTTGCTCTCTGAGATCCCAAACTGTGGCAGGTCCTGTCTGCAGTGGGACAGTGTCTGCAGTGTGCTGCTCCTTGGTCAGATGGGAACAGAGCACACCAGAAATCTCAGGCACTAAATCCCGTTCACGACCCACCTCTGACTTCCCAAGGCCTAAGGCTTCTGGGTTGAATCTGATGCTATTCTTTAGCTCATCTTAACCATCATTCTCATAAATGTCTGTATGAAAGAGAGTAGAAAAGGGAAAAGAAAGAGCTACAGGGGTCACGAGGCATGGGCCCAGTTCTGCTAGGAGGTGTGTGCTGTCCTTAATGAAGGCAATGGGAATACTGGTGCAACGGCCTCACAGACCCCACTGTGTTAAGGGGAAGAGAGAAACAGAGGTTATCATTTTCATTTGCTTCGTATTCCCTATTTATTCACCCTGTCTATCCAATATCCCGCCATCCTGACTGTCAGTTCTCCACAGCATTCAGAAGTGTCATGAAACAAGCCTGTCCTTTCACACTGATAACACTTTGCCTCACCTATTAGAAGTGTAATAACTGCATGGACCAACACAAATACACCCACACTCTGGCAAAGGGCACCCAGGATGCTGGCTGTGAAGTGCCCTCTCCAGCAAGAGCAGAGATGTCCTTGGTGCTGTTGATTTTAACCCTAACAGTGCTCCCTTCTTCTTTTCCCGCCTTCCCCCAAAAGCGTGCCTCCTCCACGCTGCAAATGTGACTGGCACATGCAGGGACTCAGGAATGCCATTGATCCCAGACAACCAGCTGGAGGGTCAGTGTTTTCCCAGATCCCTGGGCAGCCCTGAAGAGCCACGCTGCACACTCCACCAGTCAGCGTGGGCAGAAGGTTATTCTCTGCAGGGCATTTGCAATCAATGTACCATGCACTAATAGATGCTTCCTCTATTGTTCGGCTGTGCGCCTGGATTGGCTGCATGGCTGTGGGAAACACCAGTGATCCCGAGACTCACGTATCTGCTGAAGCTCCCTGATGTATAAATAGAGGCAGCTGATAGCTGCCAAAGCATAGCCTGAATACTCAGCACAGCAGCCCAGCCTGGGGGTCTGTGCCCAGGACTCAGAGCGCTAAGAATGGCTCCCAGTAACACTCTCATGATGCACATGGAGGAGAAGCTGCTGCCAAAAGAAAAGAATAAAGTAAGTAAGGCCCTTGACAGGATTGGAAAGGCTGCCCTGTGCTCTGTGCAATGAGCTGCCTCTATCAAGTAAATACTACATGGGAAAATGTGAGATAAAGAAGGAGAAAGTGGTCTGGGGCGAGGCAAATAGGTTAAAGAGAGACAGAGGAGACTACATAGGTTTTTGTTAAATGAAACTGAGTAGGGAATAGGCAGGCAGCATCACAAAGCTCTCCTACCAAAAGAAAGTGTCTTTGAACATGTGCGAGGGGAGATTAGGTCAGGTCTCAGAAAATCCCTAACTCTCTGCTCCATCTCTGTCACAGCTGAGGAAGCCGGTGGTGGAGAAAATGCGTCGTGACCGGATTAACAGCAGCATCGAGCAGCTGAAACTGCTCCTGGAGAAGGAGTTCCAGAGACACCAGCCCAACTCCAAGCTGGAGAAAGCCGACATCCTGGAAGTGGCTGTCAGCTACCTGAAGCAGCAGAACCAGCTGCAAGACCATGGTGAGTGCAGAGCATGTCTTGCACACCCCTAAAGTCCACTCCTGCAGGCCTTTGCCCTCCTGTATAGCCCTGGTCCTGAAGCAAGCAGGGGCTGTAGCAAAAAAGTCACCACTGTCCCATGTTTTGGTCATGATCTTAACCCTTTGCATTTGCTTCTTTCTTTCTTTTCTAGCATTCATGCACAAGAACCTAGAGCAGGACTTCAATAGTGGATACCTGCGGTGCCTCAAGGAAGCTATGCATTTTCTGTCCTATTATGAACCCAAGAAGGAAACTCAGGTGCAGCTGATCAAGCACTTCTGCAAAGCTCAGATGGGTGCAGATGTCGTGTACTCTCCTGCCCCGCGCAGTTCGCCTCTATCACCATGTCTGTTTGCTAGAAAGCAGCCTGCCCAGAAGACTGTGGCTGCTGCTCCTACCATCTGGAGACCCTGGTAGACCTGCTGAACTTTGGTTTATTCCTCTGTTTTGCTACAAAAACTAGAGGGACCTGTGCTTGAATAGTTCCTCTTTAAAGTAGGAAACATTGCTTTCCAAAGGTGGGAGGGGGCGGTTATTGTTTTTCTGTCACAAGAAATGAGGGTTGCTGAGTAGTTTCCCTTCATAGTGAAGGACCGTGTGTGTAACTTGCAGCAAATTTGCTGCTTTTATTGGTGGCTCTTAGCCAAAGAGAGGACCAAGTTCTGAGGTGATTTAGAGAGCCAAAGGCCCTTCAGTTTCCATCACACTTTTGCTTGGCAAGCCTGTCAGTGCAAATCTTTCTACTAATTCCCTGGGTCACTGGTGCAAGTGCTCCATTGTCTCCTGACGATGTACTGACCTTCCTGAAGAAGGAGCACTTTGAAGAATGTATTTTGTATCATAAAGAGAGTATTGAGCCTTTATCTTTTGCATTAAAGCTGTTATTAAGAAATGCTGATTCTTCTGCGGTTCCTACGCTATTGTTAGTCTATCTTCTTTCAGAGTTATGATGACAACAGAGAGCTCTAGGGAAAATTCTCTTCATGTCAGCATGTGCTGCTCTCAGCTGAGGGATAATTGATGCCTTTTGTAAAGGAAATACCTGTGATATACCTTAAGGAAGAAGGGGAGGAAGGGAGGCAATAAGTGCTTTATAATCATTCACTGAACATGCTAAAGAGCTTAAAAAGCTTTTATAAAGTTGTGTTGTATTCATCCTGTGTGATGTTCAACTCTGGCATCTTTACTACACAATAAAATGGTTTTAGTCATTAATCCTTTGGTTTGAAATGATTAAACTGGCTGGACTGAGTGTTGCATGTAGACTCCTTCTGCAGTGGGGGAGCTTCAGGTCATGTCATATTTTTGAGCCCTTCATTCCACTACATAGCTGATATTTGTGAAATTTATTTGGCAGAACGGGATTTCAGATCCTGCCAAGAAGCAACCTCTGGAAAAGTTATCAACAATTAAAATGGAGGTGAAACTAAAGTGAGATGCTGAGAGGTGTAGGCCCAGATACTTCATAGCAACCTATTCAGACCTCAACAAATCACTGATTTCACAGCGAGTTTATTTCACCCCACTCCCCATTCATTTGCCCGCCAGCCTGAGGTCAGCCGTATGCTTTCTGACAATTTAGGGGGCAGCAACATGCAGAACTCCTAATAACTTCCAAAGAGTTTGGCACCTGACTCTGCTTGGGGAATCTCACCCTCTTCTGTGAAACTAGTTTTTGTGAACTAGTTTTTGTTGTCTTTTAATTTAGCACCTTCTGTTACTGAAACGTGAATTCTGTTAGGCAGGAACAGAATTTCTTTACTGACGTGAAATATGCCTGTATATGGCTAAAAGTCTACATAATTTGATAGTAAACAGATTGAAAAAGCATTTTCTCTCCTAAATTATTTCCCTTTTTTTTGTCAAACATTTTATTCTTTTTCTCTGACATCCACCTAAGGGTCCAAAACGTGCCCTGAATAGGACCTGTGCCTCAGAGTTGACAAGCCACCACACTCCACCAGACTTTGAAGGTTGTTGCAGAGACGGTCTCTCTGCCAAGCATCTTTTAAATGATCCTCCCTTGATTTTTTCACCCCACCTCAACTCAGAAAACAGATCTAGCAATCCTCTTATGTGGGGATTTACAGCAGCCTACCTGGCCTGCACCAGCTGAGGAAGAGAAGTGTGAGAAGGGGATCTTAAAGCCACCTTAAATACCAAGTCTCTCAAAAGGCAGCACTTTCCCCAATAACATTCACTCACTTTTCCTTAGAAGAATTCTCATTCCTTGCTAAGCAGGGACTATTCACTTTTTATTTTCCCTTCTCTTCAAAGTAAAATAAGTCTGCACAAATAATCAGTTCACAAAAGTATTATCTAATCACAGTAACACACTGATTTGGATATATGCATAACCTCTCATTCTTCCAGAGATACAGTAACAGTGTGAAACACCACTGGTCAACAGTTCCAACTCTCCTCAGATATCCTGGGAGAGACGCCCTGGAAAAGCTTTGTTTCTACCTTATGCTTTTCTTCCTTAAACAAAAGGAACCCTGGAATATCTGATCTTGTCAAATGGCTGCCTATTTAAGCACTAAGCAAACCCAGATCTGCTAAACTGGCAAGATCAAATGTCATTCAGGCACTGCCAGTGGTACCTGGCCAGTCCTCGCTTGATTTGTGACTAAACCCTCTGCTACACATATGGAAACAACCAAAAAGCCATCTACCTGGGTCAAGAACATATTCCTCTACCTCGTCACAGTTGCATGGATCATTTTGCTTATTATTTTACCCTGAATGCACAAGCTGATGGAGTGCTCTTCATCTATCTGCCAGTGCAATACAAGGTGGGGTTTTGGTACAGTTCTGCAATTCATCAGGAGCTGATACCAATGCTGCAGATGAAGTTGTTCCTCCTAATGAACCACTAAATAATTCAGAGAAGATATTTTTAGGTTTTGTGGTTGCTTAGTGATCTTGCAAAAGTCACTTCACCTTGCTGTGCTCAACTTGTCTGCATCAGTTAGTACAAGCTTCTGAATCCCAGCAGAATGCAAGCTGTGCATTGTTCAATCAAGCCTAATCAAGGCAGTTGCAGATAGGAAGTTTGGTTTGGGGGGAGCTCAGACTCAGTCAAAATGCAACGTGCCCCAACGTGCCCCAACCTGACCGTGCACCACAGGGAATGGGAATGGAGTCACACATGGCGTGGAGAAGTGTGGATGGGCATCCTCTGCAGCTAACATTTTACCACCCAAGTAAACCCCATTGTGAGTGTCACAGTTGGCAGCATCCCTGCAGTTTGTTTAAAACTGACAGCATCAATGGAAAAGAGAAAAAGAAACCAGAGAAGAGCTGCACAAACTGGAGATGACTGCTGGAGTTGAACCCAGCCCCTCTAGTTCTAGCCTAACACAGGAACACACTGTAGAAATGATAACTGTGCAAAACTCATGTGAGATTACAGCCAGACTTCCAAGCCCAAAACTCCTACCACCCATGTTGGCATAAATCTGGAGACATGGCTCCTGTCATTCGAACCACAAGCTCTGATTCTCATTTACACTGAGGCGATATTATATTGCTCTGGCTGCAGCAGGGGAGGGGGTTGATCGTGTGTAGCTGTCAGTGTACCTGAGAATCAGACCTACCGTTTGCAGAGTGGTGTAAAGGAGAGAAAGAGTAAGCACCTCCTTTCTGGGCAGGGGGAAGAAACCAAACCCCACCAGAACGCCTCCCCTTGCTCCAGGGATGCGTGGCTGATGCAATTGCACTGCTTCTGGTTTTTGCCAGCCAAAGTCTTGGCCTCTGGGCTTTAGTGTAGCGATTACCTGAATGCTAAAAGCCAGACCTCTGGTTTCCTCAGTCCCAGCACAGCAAAGGTTATGTTTACAATTTATTAATTATTATCACTTATAATAATTGAACGCAAAGCTTCTTATTGCTCCTGTGTCCCCTGGGGTGACTCTCCCCTGCTCCAACACATTCCCACCCTTAGGGAAGATGTTGTTTATTATGCTGATCCCACAGCCCAGGAATACTCTCCTGACAAAGCCCCTATTAACCTCAGAGTGTGGGCCTGAGTTTCTCAGAGTTTCCCACACTTTCTTCCCTATTTATGACATTCAAAGGGACCACAAAGGAAGCGTGCCTCACAACAGCCCACATTAGTGACGCTCTTTGGCTCTGCATTGTGATGACCAGCAATTCCTGTCCCGATAGACCATCTGGAGAGCTATTTTCCCAAGGAGTGCATTGATCGATCAGTATTATGCCAGAGTCCTTTTAAAACTTGGGAACGTTATGCTCTTTGACACTAAATAGGTGTCTCGAGAAGCGTTGTCAGAAAGATTTTAAACCATTTAAGGAAGGCACACAGAAAAAATAAAAATCATAATTACTTCTTTAAAAACACCATCAATAGCATTTGTGAGAGAAGCTGACGTGAATGTAGGAATTGGTCTCAAATAAAAATGCTCTGAAAGTGATACAAAATGCTTTAAGCCATCATGTTGTGTGCTTTAAGTACAGCCATAGACATACAGGAGCACTGCTTTTTAAATCTGCATAACATAGACAATGAAATTCTGGATTTCTGTACTCTCTTCTGTCAGCCCACCTTCCGCCAGGCCTGTTGCTACACTGCAATATGCTGGGTTCCCCTTGATGGAAAGCTAAGTATCAGATGGGTTAAGGAAGCTGTCAATTGGTATTACAAGTAGTAGCATCTTTTGTGGAAACAGTGTGTAGTAAGCTTGCCCTTGGGCTGAGATCACCACCTACAAACCAGCAGCAGAAAGCTCCATGGCCCAGTACCCATTCCCTATGCTAGCAGTCCTCCAGCTGATTTATGGACTGTAATGAACACAAGCCTAGTGATGATAGCCTTGGTGTGGGTTGGTTGGTTTGCTACCTTTCCCGGATCCTTTGTGGTTGTCTCTCAACTCAAAGCAAGCTATGGTGCACAGCTTGCACACCATAGCACGGGGTCAAATGGTGAGCATCTGCAGTTGGAGACAATTAATCCTCAGGAAAAGCCAGGACTCCTGCCTGACAGCAAGTCTGCAAGTACAGCCACTGACAATTGTTTGCAGATTTCTGTTTCCCCTTACACTCTTCAATATCCACAGCAAGTGAGAGTGGAGACATATCCTTGTTTTCATGCATGATTTTGAAGGCTGCATCTTCACAAGGCAGCTCATGGGTGATGTGATCTACAGAGAAACAAGGCCACTGAGAAAGCAAGCCTCTGTCCACAGCAGAGCTGTCATCTCTCAGGAGCAGGGCCAGATTTCTCACCATCCTCCAAAGAAGGGAATTATTGTGTCCCATCATATAGTCAACACCACATGTTTGGCAATTTTGGGAGTTTGTTTCTTTTAACCAGGGAAATCCTTGCTTCTGAGCCTAGACAATCAATCTTTCCCTTCATTCCGGCTCTGCAGTGACAGCCAGAGAGGCACAAACTCCTCCCGTGGAGATGATGCACAGTGACAAGGATTTGGATCACAAATGTGTCTCAGTGGGACAGATGATTGTGCTACCAGCTGAATTCCTAAAAAAGCCCAAATTGAGCAAACTAGTTACAGACTTTTAACAAAGAGCAACTGGACTGCTTACCACACAGGATTTTTTTCCTTACTGAAATCCTTGCAGAAAGTGCACACTGTGCCCAGTTCCATAAGGAATATACACCACGGACTGCCTAAACCTAGGCAATTTATTATCCTGAAGCAATTGGGAAATATCATTGCCGTTAAGTTTTCAGGCGTTAATAATCAAAATGTCTTTCTCTTTTATCCATCAACATTCTACAGAGGGGAGGTGAAGCAGGCACAGGGGGACCTGAGGATTTGCTAACTAACAGAGAGGGGGAGAGAAGCTGGGAGTTGGTGAGCACAGAGGGCTGTGGGATTTGTGCTGGCTGCCTGGTTCACCATTCACATCAGATGGTGCGAGGCTGTAGTTCCGAGGATTTCCCACATTGCCCCATTCACAGTGTTAAACTGCCAACAAAAGAAGTGTGCCTCTGTGGGTCCTGCGAAGAAAGCTGGCGCCTGCTGCACCATCTGCCCAGCACTTAAAGGAAGGGATAATGCTTTAATCAGTGGGAGTTGGTTTAGCTCTTTGGAGTCCAGGGCCATTGTGCCGGGATAGGATGGCATTATTTAAAACCACTCATTTCATATTTCCAGGGCTGAAAATTGGGTCAAAGCTTCCCTCCCATCTCCCTGTGCCCACTGCTGCCGCTAACATACTCCTTCCCATACGGTGCGTGGCAGGACCTGCTGTCCGTTCCATCCCACGTGACCCCAGGGAGAGATCCCGGAGGGAGATCCACAAAGCCCTGTGCTTGGCCTCAAGCTCCAATAGCAGCACAAGTACATGCAGCAAGTAACACTGCTGGTAACGAGCTGACAAAGTAACTCAGGGAACTGATTCTGAGCAGGACTCTTACTCCCTGTTCAACTACAGATTTTTGACAACCCTTAACAATTAAAATTGCTACAATTAAAATTGTCTAGATGGATCCCTAAGTGCTTCATCTAAATGTAAAACATCCTTGGGCTGGGAAGGGAGAATGGCTGACCTATGAGGAGCACCACCATGAGAAGCCTATTAAAAGGAAGTTAAAAGGGGCTTTGTAAGCTTCAGGTTAACTAGTTACAGGATCATCCTTTGCAGGATCATATCCTTTTATGCAATAGCCCTACGTGTGCTGGAACATGTTGCTGTCTGTGTACTCAGAGACACAGATTTGCAGAAAAATAAAATTATGCCCATGCATGATTCCCCTTAAACCTGTGAAGCTCCACCTAGGGCTGAAGAAGATGCACCATATAGCGCAGCTGGGAATCTGTCAATACAAGGCCTCACGTGCCTGACTGACAGATCTTAAATGTGACTAGCTTTGGATTGGATTGTGCTTGGGATATCTCAGGAAGGTGGCTTTAATCTTGGACCCTATCTGGTCCTTTCCACTTCATTACCTGTGTTCATGGCACATATACTGAGAAAACCTGAGACTGAACAGTCACAGGATATCGTAGGACCTGTATTTACATTCTGCAAGTGGATAATAAAAAGTAATAGGCAAGAATTGACTTTCCCCTGCATCTCAGTTGTCTGTAAAGGGAAAATACATTTAGGTGCTTTACATGGAGACTCAGGACCAAGGGAACAGCGAGGCATTTACACAGTGGCATCAAATTAGATAGGACGTGTTTGAGAAAGGCATCATAATCGTTACATGCCACGGGCTGCCACAGGAAAGCATAGATTACCCAAACAAAAGTAAGGAAGAGCTCTGAATATAACTTATAGAGGGACTTTAAGTATTTAAACAACGGAGAGGGAAACATCTCAAGCTAACTGTTTAGCACAAATTGTTTTAAGGGTTTTTCCCCTCGATTTTAGCCTCTAGCTGCCCAAAAATTATCTGGTACTGTATTCATCTAAGCATGGTTTAATGTCATTGAAAGGGTTTAGTCCCTCTAATTCTGCATTTTTTCCTTTTCAAGCTCTCTTTCGGTCATGGGCACAGAGCATTATCTTTTCCTGGGATCAGTCTCCTATGCTTAATTTCCCCACAGCCTGGGAAAAGGCAGCACATTGAGGTGTTGACATTCCCAACATCAGGCAGAAGTTTGATTATAATGTGGGCGAACGCTTTCCCACGTCCCTACCCCAGCGCCGCAATGCCGAGCCCCATTGTGTCACACACTCCCCAGTCCACCTGCTCCTTTGGGAGCAGGGTATTATCCCCAGGCAATTCACAGTCAATTTGCCATGCTGTAATAGATGCTTTCCCTATTGTCCCGGGGCACACATGGATTGGCTACCGACTGTGGGAAACTCAGAGTCGCTTAGGACCCATACATTTGTATGCAGCCACTGTGTATAAATACAGCGACTCCTGCTCCCTTCTCCACTCGCTAACCAGCAAGTGCCGAGCTGAAACCAGCACTTGGGTTAATGGCACCCAGTGCCTGGAAATCCCAACACTCAAAGAGAAGAATAGAGTAAGTATCTGCTGTCTGTGACCACAAGGGCAAAGAGCTGAGAAGGGCTGAACTCCTGTAGCAGCAGTTATATAGAGATGGGGAAGGAAAGCCTCACTGCTAACCGTCCTCTTCCCATTTTATGTTACAGCTCAGGAAACCCATTGCAGAGAAACTGTCATGATCGGAATAACCGCAGCATTGAGTAGCTGAAACTGCTCCTGGGGAAGGAGTTTCAGAGACACCAGCCCAACTCCAAGCTGGAGGAGTCAACAACCTGGAGATGTCAGCTACCGAAATATAGCCGAGGTGAGTACATCACACTTGCTGCCCTTACTTTTAGACAAACCCTCAGCCCGAGTCTCCCTGTGTAACACTTCTCTCCTTCTCTGCCCTTTCAGCTTTTGCAGCATCTGCCAAAAGCCTACAGCAGGATATTTGTGAAGGGGATGCCTGTTGCCTGAGAAGGAGCTCTGCAATTCCTGAATCTCCACGCAGCAAACATTGAAACCCGGCTGAAGCTGATCTGCTGTTTCCAGAGGTCACAAGTGGTGCCTAAGGACTCTGGTGCTTCTTCTGCACCTGCTTCCAGCAGCACCGAAACCCTCCTGCAGCCTCGGGAGGCCTTGGTAGACCAAGAGTACCTGTATGTGCTTCCTGGACATTTGCTCGTATTCCAGAGGAGATCGTGACTTGCTGTACAAGTCCCCCCACTCCTCTCATGAGTAGGAAGAATGTTTTCCTTTAGCAGAGCGTTACTATGCTCGGATGTCTGCTTCCCTTCTTCCAGAAGGACTGAAATGATCCCACCATGTGGAGAGAAAGTTATTCTAAAAGAATGTGAGCTGTAATCCTCCTGCGAGGATGGCTGAGGAGTTGTTCAGAGAGGAACACCGACTGTTCTTAACCTTAGTGAGGTTGTACGTGTAGATCTGTTGAGAAAGCAGTAACTTCTAAGATGTTCAGGCTAGCTTTTTCAAAAGTGTCCATTCAGGAGGAGCCTATTCCTCTGACCTGCTCCACTTGAGACTCCCATATCCCAGGCTACTGCGCCGCCTGGTTGTGGGGACCCAAGGTGGCTCAAGCAGAGCAGCAGGTCTAACTGGACACCTTTGAAAACCTAGCTTCCCTACGGGGGCCATAATGGGCTCTACAATATTTGTAGACTGTACTGAGCATGCTCTGGAAAGGGTTAAACCATAACTCAAACTATGTAGAGGAAATTCCTCAGGATGTCTTGCTCACAGAGTCAGAGTACTGCTTGTGAGATGCAGGATATGTGCGCCTTTTATAAAGGCAAAAGCTCATTTATATCCTTGTAGGAAAGAAAGTTATGGCTGTGTTGTCGATTTTACAAGATATGTTTATCAAAGTCTTTCATTAAAGGCAGGTGTACAAATTGTATTTACTCTGTGGTACCCTACCCCCAGGGGAGAATATGAATCATTACTGTCCTTGGAGGATGCTGTGACATGTTATGTGTGAGCTGCACCAAGTGTATATAACCTGTGCCAGGAACTACCTTGGATTTCAGAAACTGCAGAAACTTTTACCAGTACAAAAATAAATAAAAATCTAGTTAACAAATACAGCAAGTTATTATTTCTTGAGTAGTTCACATAGCTGATTTCCCTGGGGTCCCTGGGTTAAAGGGCACGAGACAAAGACTTCAGTAATAGCAAGGATATTCCAAGTTGGTATTTCATTGCCTCGCCAGTTTCGCGTCCACTTGGAACCCCTGCAATGCTGCTTTTCACAGCAATACCAAACCTTCACTGTCCCCATGTGAGACAAAGCCAGAGGTGTGCCTTAGCCACAAGTTATTTGGAAATTTAGAGCCAAGAGACTTGGCAGCAGAGGTCACCATGAGGGTGAACTCTGAATTGATGCTGACTCCCAAATATAGGAAGTAGTTTTGATTAATGAAGTTTGCCAAGGCCCTTAGAATCATGGAATCCCAGACTGGTTTGGGTTGGAAAGGCCTTAAAGCTCATTCAGTTCCAACCCCCTGCCACGCGCAGGGACACCTTCCACCAGAGCAGGTTGCTCCAAGCCCCTGTGTCCAACCTGGCCTTGAACACTGCCAGGGATGGGGCAGCCACAGCTTCTCTGGGCACCCTGTGCCAGCGCCTCAGCACCCTCACAGGGAAGAGCTTCTGCCTCAGAGCTCATCTCAGTCTCCCCTCTGGCAGGTTAAAGCCATTCCCCTTGGCCTGACCCTAGATGGTCTTATAAAAAGTACCTCTCCAGGTTTCCTGTAGCCCCTTTAGGCACTGGAGCTGCTCTAAGGTCTAAGTCGTCTCTTCTCCAGGCTGCCCCAGCCCAGCTCTCTCAGCCTGGCTCCAGAGCAGAGCTGCTCCAGCCCTCGCAGCAGCTCCGTGACCTCCTCTGCACTTGCTCCAGCGGCTCCACGTCCCTCTTGTGTCGTGTTCATGTTACATTTCGTGTTCCTGTGGCGTGCATCAAGTTTCTAAACCCCGTGAAACGCCGGGGAACCCAGCTCTACGGGTTTGCCCCGCGGGGACACACGTTCGAGGGCTCTGCTGCAGGGGTGCGTGAGGCGGGAGCCAGCGCAGCGCATGTCACAGCGGCGGGTGCGGGGGTATGAGGCAGCCCCAGCGGGTGTGGCAGGCCCTGAGCTGCCCGGTGGGGCGCGATACTGTCCAAGCCCCGGACGGTGGGTGCCCACGGGCCGCGCCGGTACCCTCCTGCCGCCGCTCTGGATCCGCTCTTCCCTCGGGCACACCCCGGCCCCGCTCCCTGCGCGCCACCGCCTCTCACCGCCCATCGCTGTGGTAACGCCTCGCGCCGGTGGGCGGGGCCCGCGCGCGCAAGGCGGGGGGGTGGGGTGGGGCGAGGCCCCCGCAGGCGCCTGCCGGCTCGCTCCTCATCCGCATAATCTATGCGGCGGCCTCGTTATCATGCAAATTTATGCGCATACGTTTGCATACCGATGAGGCCGGGCGAGGAGTGGGTCGCGTTCAAAATGGCGGAGCGGGGCGGGCGAGGTAGCGGCGGTCACGGCAGTTTGGACAAGAGCATCACCCTCCCGCCAGACGAAATCTTCCGCAACCTGGAGAACGCCAAGCGCTTCGCCATAGACATCGGTAACCGGCCGGGAGACGGCGGGGAACGGCGGGTGGGGGGCGATGGTCGAGGAACGGGCGGCGGCTCTCGCCTGCTGAGGGGACTCGCGGGCCGGGCTGCCGGCGGGCGCGGGGCACGCTGGGAGATGGAGTCCCCTGAGGCGGACGGGTCGGTGCGGGTCGCGGCGGCCGAACTACAGCTACCGGCGGGCAGCGCGGCGAGCGGGCGGCGCGGGGCACGACGGGACCGGGAGTCCCGGCGGGCGGCGGCGGCACGGCGGAGGCGCGGAGCGGCACTACAAGGCCCAGCATGCCGGCCGGCGGCGGGGCAGGGGCAGCCGGGGCTGTCCTTGGCGGCCCCGGGAGAGGCAACGCCGGCGGGCCGGGGCGGCCGCCCTGAAGGAGCGATGCGCTGTCCTGTCAGAAGGGCAACGGGGCCCCGAGCTGGCGGCCCTGGTGCGGACCGCCTGTGGACCTCGCTGCTGGCCGCGGCGAGCAGGGCCCGTCACACGTTCCTCCGTGCTCCCGAAACACACCTTGAAGAAGGAGCTGGCAAAGCCGGGCGGCTGCGGAGCGGGTTGGGGGCTGTGACAGGAGCTGTCTGCACTTGGTCCTTCAGTCACCCCCTGAAGCACCCCATGTCCTGTGCATAACCGAAGAGCACAGTGCTCCTGGTGTACAACAACCTGCACCAAGGGACAGCTGGAGAAATGCACATCCGAGCGACACCCCAGCACCGCAGCAGGGAGCTGTGCTGGGGTGGGGGCTGGCCTGGCCACCCTGAGCTAAGCCTCTTAAGAAATTTCACCTGTGTAGGGATTAGCATTCGTTCTGTGGAGAGCTGCAAAGCCAGGTTCAGTTTTTTTGCTTCTGTTTTACACTTACTCGGTTTGTGGAGCTATTTACTAGGAAAGCCAGAAAAGTGCTTTTCAGCCGCAGTACACTGTGGTACTGCTGTGAGCCTCCATTAGTCCTCCAATTAACATTGCTCTGGGTGGTGTAGACTTACTGTATAGTGGGAAGAATATATTCAACATAATATACTATCTTATATCACAAGTCTACCAGCTCCTTCAAAAGCTACTTGTTTCATGCCTGAATAAAATAACAGCTGGAATTGGTCCTTTCTGTGGGTCAGAGTGGAATTAGAGTTGTGGGATTAGTTATAAAGCCTAGTCACATCTCTCAGCTGGTGTTGGGAAGGGATTTAAATGTTCAAAAACTGCAAGAGGAAGGGGAGGATGTGTAAAGCTGTGCTTTACATAGCATTTACCTGGTAATAAATAAATACTGATGCACCTGCATCATTATCAGTGTTGTACAGTGAGACATTCCAGCACAAGCTTCACAATTCCTATAGTTAGAGGTTTGGAAGGAAGTTTTTTCTCATATCACAGAGCTATTTAGTTTTCTTAAAAAACAAGCTAAGAAAACCCTCACCCTCAAGCAATGACCTAGAACAGAGTTTGGATTTTGTTAACCACAGTCTTTAAAGCATTGGCTAGTACGCTGATGTAAGATCTGAGATCAGGAAAGCTTTACTGCTTTTCATGCTATCAGTGTCTGTCAGTAATCACTCTTAAGTTGACCTCACTTAAATTTTGCTGGAGAAAGCCACCTGCTTTTCTCCTACAGAATGCAGAAATTTGTGTTTATTTGAGCGCTATGTAAGAGCTGAGAGTACTGTTAAGGGCAAAGCTATAAGCACTATCTGATTGTCAACATGCCCATGCTGCATTTCTTGATGGCACTTGTCTACAAGGCAGTGTTGGGCCACTGAATTTACTCATCATATTATGATGTTATTTACTGTTGGGACTTCAATTTTAACCCAGTGATTGGTCATAATTACTTCGTGTCTTGTACAAAGCATGTTCTACAAGATGCATGGCAAACTTGCCAGGAGGGGTAACATGCCAAAGACTTGGCAAGAGACAAGTAATGCACACAGACTTAAATGCAACTACAAGTTAGGCCTGTAACACCAAGAGATATGGACTGCCTGACTGCCTTGTGCTCCTGTTCCAAGAGCAGAGATGCCAAGTTAGAACTGACTTTCTGTACAGATAAGGGTGGTTATGGTCTAGCAGCCTGGGGTATTTTTTATGCAGAGTTAAAATTAAGGGCTTTTCTCCAACAGAGGAAAAAGCAGAGCTTTTCCCATAGGAAGTGCATTCAGAGTTAACCATGCCAAATCAATTTCTAGACCGGGGTTCTTTGGCTCACTGCATTATGCATTTAGCTTAATTATATCTGGCTTTAGCTGATGAGATTTTTAGAACCAAGAACCCTTAGGTAAGGCAAACAAACATAAATTATATTGTTTGCTCTGAGGTGAGGCATTAATCATAACTTGTCATCTTCTTATTGACAGGTGGCTCATTAACCAAATTGGCTTATTATTCAACAGTGCAGCACAAAGTGGCAAGAGTGAGATCCTTTGATCATTCTGGAAAGGTGAGAACTGTATCATTCATCAGTTGCATGGGGTTGGATCATGCGAGTGAAGTACTGGACTGGCTTCTCACAGTAGAATACAAGTTTCGTCTGAAACTCATCCTGTAACTTGCTCTGTATGAAGCTTTATCTAGAACTTTCTTATGGTTTAAGTATGGTCTTTCATAATGTTTGTTATTTAGCTTAAGGAGAATTAATCTCTGTTGAAACAGCTTGGGATGTTATGGTTTTAATAGCATTAGCAGTTTCAAGACAAAGGAAGTACAGGAATTGATGTTCAGTAGTTTATCATATAACCTTGTTTCTCAAGGAAAGCTTCTGAATGGTCTATAATAAACTTTTTTCTCTCTTAAAGGACATAGAAAATGAACCTTTGTATGAAATAACTGTTCAGGAGGAAATTACAGCTCGACTTCACTTCATTAAATTTGAAAACACTTATATTGAAACCTGCCTAGATTTCATCAAAGACCATCTTGTCAATACAGAGACAAAAGTCATCAAAGCTACAGGTGGTGGTGCCTATAAATTCAAAGATCTTATTGAGAAGAAATTGGGGTTGAAGTAAGTGGAACTATCTAAACTTAGTTATAGGAGTGTATGATTTCTTTGAGTTTTTAGAAGGCTAACTTGCCACTTTCCCATCCACCCTCAGAAGCCACCCGCGCCACAAGATAACTCTATCACGAGCTGACACAGCAGAGGTGCAGGCAGAGAGCCAACAGGCAGGAGCACAGGGTTCAGGAAAAAGTAAAAACAGGAAAGCAGGTTCTTATCATAGCTTTTTTTCTATAAAGAATCCATTTTTAAGTTAGTCTATTCTGATAACAGTTTTTAGTTGTCACCTCTTAACTTTAGTAGCATTTCATTGATAGTATCCTGACTATCAGGTGTATGCTTTGGACATGCTGTTAGACTCTAATGGAGTAGAGGTCCAAATACACAAAGCTCACAATGGTATACAAACCGGAGTAATACTGGAAATCAAGTAGTTAGTAAACTTACTAGTAACAAGAATTTTCACTGGGAATCCCTGATCCGTTACTGAAGTTTAAGTGTGTCAGCCCTTCTACTTAAATTTTAAGGATGAAATCCACTTGATAGCTATTACCACAAGCCAAAATATTACTAGCAAACACTTCTTTTTTCCCCTCATATACCTAATCTCTGTAGTTGCCTAAGATCTCAGGTTAAGAGTTCCAAAAGCTTCTAACACTTTTCTGTGCATGCTCAGAAGTAATTAATAGATATAGCAACTTACTACATAGCTCCTAAGATAAACTTCTTGCAGAAGCATAGGCTTGCAGGAGACTAAAGGGCAGTCTCATGAATCTACAACCTCATAAATTTACTGTTCACACAACTTTATCAAACACCACATGCTAAAAAGGTACTGTGGGTACAGATAAAAATGTCATTAATTTGTGCCAATATAAAACATTACCTGATGGTACTAGAGAGATCTCCAAGGCCCCTCTCCTGCTGCAAGTCTTTGAGGTACTATGGTCATCTTCTTTTATACTACTTTCCCAAATCACTTTCTTCTGATAGGCAGGATTCTGTTAACTCTTTCTCAAACCAGCCTACATCAGTACCTTACTGGCTGGTGCTAAGTATCAGCTAATCAAGACAAGGAGGCAGTTCCCACTTCTCATGTCTTGCACCTGGTCTTTGTTTCTTTGGTTTTTGTTTGATTATGGCATACTTAATTGCTCCACAGACACAAAAAGCAGTATCTTCTCCATTCTGACAAACATTCTGTATTAGTTGAGGTGTATACCTGTGCTTGGTTTGTGTTTTCAACAAGTCTTATGATATTTCACGTAAGAAATTTAGCCAATTTCATGTAAGAAATTTACCATAAATCAGTAACAATACATAAGATATAGAACTTTACTGAAGTCAGTAAGTGTTAGCTGACTTAACTACATCATTCATCTTACCTAAATTATGTATCATGTTCCCAGGCTCCATATGCAGGATATATACTGTTGTGTATCCTATTATTCTTGAGAGAAGTCCTTTTTTCCTGTGTTCAGCAGTCCCAATAGTAGGCCCCTCACAGTCACTTCAATCTGTCACAGACAAGTGCTGAAATGTTTTTTCCTCTATTGAGAAGGCGGAGGAAGAGTGATAGAAAATTATTCTGTGTTAGGAAATCGTTTTGTTAGGCTAATTTCCAGATAAGTCTCCTGACCTACTTTATTGCAGGGGTGCAAATATGCTTGTGCTAGCACCAGGGCACTAAGGAGGCGGTGTAAACAAGCAAACAGGGGAGCAGGATTATTTTTAATGACAGCATGATTAATGTAAGATTGCAGTTACTGTGTAACTACAGTCTAACTTTGGCCTGTGTGTTCTGGCATGGAGGATGAACATCAGAATGTATGCAGAAGTGCGTTTCATGTTTTAAGAGAGCTGGACTTTTGCCATGCAGTGTGGGTTACTATCTCCTCTTTGTAAAGCCTTTAAAAACTGCTGTTCTAAAAGCAGACTTCCTTATCAACAGGACTGTGACATGTATGTAAGGGTTTTTTTCTCCCCTTTCCCCTCAGAGTAGATAAAGAAGATGTAATGACCTGCCTAATTAAAGGATGCAACTTCGTGCTAAGGAACATACCCCACGAAGTGTTTGCATACCAGAAAGATTCAGATACAGAATTCCGATTTCAGACGAATGACCCAAACATTTTCCCTTATTTACTGGTGAATATTGGCTCTGGGGTTTCTATAGTGAAGGTGAGTGGTTGCTAAAATGTTTTATTGTAGAATTTGATAAACGTGATCTGAAACATCTCACTTTTTTAGAGCAGTAGTTGTTTCTAACAAAGTTTAGAAAGAAAATTTCCCAATTTCCCTTTCTTACAGATTTATGAATGCTTTTTCACTCACTCCCATAGTTTCTTTTTAATCACATGTAATTTGGTGTTTAAAGAAGTTGTTACATTAACTGATGAGGACAAAGGCTGTCAGATCAAAGTGGGTTTAATATTTGTTTGGTTTGGTACACTATGGAGAGGATCAAGTTTCTTTCCTGTATTTAGGATTATTGGCCAAGAATTAGATACAGAGATTTCAGAAACTGCTTGGGGTATGAGAAACATGCACTTCTCACCTGATAGTTACACAGTTAAAGAGTTCCACCTACATGAATTCCACTGTTCAAAAAAACCCACGTGTTCTCATATCTAACTGTGTTTATAGTTAGACTTTCTAGACAAATCTGCCTTGTTTTATTAACAGGTAGAAACAGAAGACAAATTTGAATGGATCGGAGGGAGCTCAATTGGAGGTGGAACCTTCTGGGGTCTTGGAGCACTGCTCACAAAAACAAAGGTATCAAAGTGTCAGTTGTAAGGGGCGTGGGATTAAATGAGATACTAAGAGGAAGCTTGAAATGTTGGAATGCCAACCTCTTTAAATAGGGAGAAATAATTATTTTAAGTTATGTTTCTGTGGGAAACCAGAAGTCCAACATTGGAGTACTTACTAAAAGATGAAAAAGATTATGTTTGTCTCTTGGGGTGTTTTACTTTTTATTCAAAGATTTGCTGTCTTGGTGCAGAAACAGAGCAGGCAGCTCTGCAACCTCAGGACAATTTCAATACTCCATAGGTGCTTGTGGTCCCATACTGTTAGATAACAAGGCTGAGTCCTTGACTTATGTTCATATTTTCAACACTTCTGATGCATAAAAGGAACTTTTAAATGCAAAAAGCTACTAGTAGAATGAAGGGACAAAAATGATATGATCATCAGTGGCAAAATAATTATTCTGTTTGGGACTCAGGGAGTTTGCAAGGATGAACACTGCAGGGATGAACACTGTCTGTAGTGCAGAGAATAGCCTCCTCAGAGTGGCCTGTCAATTTTCTGTGCTCTTTTTTGACATGAAATGCCCACCTGGTTCCTTCCACATGATCTGCAGAAGCAAAGCAGAGAGGACCCAATTACTGCAAAATGTCTGGGAACAGGGAGAAGGAATTCTAACTCTCTGTTTCATATTACGGTTTCAGGGGTTCATCACTTAAATCCCAGGTTGGTGATCTGCCAGAATAAGGCCTGGTTTAGTACTGCTCCACCTAACTCAGCTCTTAAATCATGCTGCTTTCTCCTGTCTCAAAGATCCATGTGGTTTAAATAGGTGTTCCTAAATGTCAGCAGTGTACAAAAAGCTAGAGTTACATACGCACCAAATAAGAAAATGTCAAAGGGAAGACCCATATTTGTAATATTTTGTTTGGTGCTTTTAAAAATTAGTCTTAGAACATGACAATGTGTGCTCTTAATGCTTCCTGATTTTGTAGAAGAAGAGGACAGTTATGCTTTTCATCATTAAAGGAGCTTCACTTAAGACCAGTCTGTCTGATAAGATATGGACTTAATTATTATTAGAAATAAGGCATCTTTTGTTGCCAGATTGATTCTAAGACAAGCCCAAACCCTCAGTTTTGGTCAGTAAAGATGCTGCAGAACTTTGGGTTTATGGGCAAGGTTCTCTGTCTGTCCAGGAATGCTGGTGTAACTCTGCTTCTCATCCTCAGAAATTTGATGAATTGCTGCAACTTGCTTCAAAGGGACAGCACACAAATGTAGACATGCTGGTGAAAGATGTGTATGGAGGAGCCTACCAGACCCTGGGCCTAAGTGGAAATCTGATCGCTAGCAGCTTTGGGAAATCTACCACAGCAGATAAAGGTATTGGTGTATAAAAGATCTACCCAAGATTTGCTATAGATTTATTACTTTATATTTCCTGTCAGCATGGATTTGCTGCTTGTGCTAGGTTCGACACTTAAATGGACGGAAAAATAGTTGCCAGCTTCGTCAGCATAAACATAACTTGCCTCAGCCATTTCCTCATGCTGGGCTGAGAGGGGACTTGGAGCACTGCTTGAGTTGCTCCAGTTACTTGGAGTCATTGTTCGAAACTAATGAGGAGAAGAAATGCCACCATCTCCTCTGGCCCTTGGGAATCTGCTGTTTATAATGATCTAACAAGTAGAGCTGGGAAATAACCACCACTCCTTTTCATCATCTTGCCTACATGTGTTTTGCCTGCACAATATTTTATTGGCTAAAAATATTATATAATGCAGGCATTCACATTTCAGTTTGGGATTGCATAATTTTAGGCAAACAAGAAAAATAGATGTCTAGTTAGCTCAATGTGAATTCATTCCTGTGGGAAATATATATGGCTTTCTTGGTCCAGAAAAGGACCCATGGCAGTGATTTACTATAATTTGCAATTTTATCTGCAGTATTATATGCTGCAGTGCATCTCAGGTCAAGCTGGATGGATGAACCATCATCTGTGGTTCCTAGAGAGAAGAAATGCCATTTGCTGTTGGCCTTCCAAGCAGGTTTCTTTCAAGCAATATTTAACAGAGGCTTAGAGAGAGTCTTTTTCGTTATATCTTTGCTCAAATACACACTCCTTGTTGTTTGCAGTACTTCTTAATAAGAGGTTTTTTGGGCACAGGAACATCTTTCTTCTACACACATAGAGACTGGTCACACTGGATATTTTTTTCTCTAGCTGTAGGCTGTCTGTTAGAGAAGCACAGTCTACCTGAGGATTCTTCATCTGTTTCAATTGGTTTACTATTTCTTTCCTTTAAGAATTTTCCAAAGAAGATATGGCAAAAAGTTTACTACATATGATCAGCAATGACATCGGTCAGCTCGCCTGCCTCTATGCCAAACTCCATAACTTAGAGAAGATATATTTTGGAGGATTCTTTATTCGAGGTCATCCTGTTACCATGCGCACAATAACCTACAGTATCAACTTCTTCTCCAAGGTAATGAAGCAGAGATTTACCTGATAGCAAAGTCACGTGTTTAGTTATCTTTCCAGGTTGTTGGGGGACTTTAGTAAATGTAATTGCACATAAAGTAAGCTTAGAGGGCTGCTGGTTAGGTAGGCAAGGCAGGGCTATAAAGATCTGTTGTGGGAGGGGTAAAATCAATGTGAAATGTCTGGGAGTTCTGTCTGGCCTCTCTTTCTCTCTCCCTCGCTCCCTCCCTCCCTCCCTCCCTCCCTCCCTCCCTCCCTCTCTTTATTATTAGTTTTTGATTGACATTCTGTCTTGTAGCTGCCAAGTAGTGAGTTTTCACTATTCTCGTGGAAAGCTACCATTGTTATTCAATTCCTCTTGCTGACTTGCATCTATTTCTTTTCACCCTCTAGGCTATGCAATGTGGGATTGTTCTGCTGAGATAGTAGCGGGGGTGGGGGGGTGTTTGTTGTTTAAAAAAATACCCCAAACCCCCCAGAACAACCAAGCTGTAGTTCTTTGCAGGTTTTGAAGCTGTGGAAAATACTGAAGATTTTTCACTAGAAAAACTGTCAAGTGCAAAAGCTCACTTAGTGGTTGTTACAGGGAGATTAGTTCTGCACTTTTGTAATTTTATAGAATAGGCAGCACCATTGTTTTTCTCTTCTCAATGCTTTGGGCAAGAGACTCCTTTATGCTGCTTCCCCCCTGCCTTTATTTTACCGTTGTGGTCCCTTTCTGTAAAACTGTTGGGTTTCAAGAAAACTATTGCAAAACTGCAGCTCTAGGTTCTTGTAAGAATAGCTTTATCTATTTAGTGATTCAAATCCCAGTCTCTCCATGAATTGTAGCTGACCTCAGTGTGAGCTGTTGTTAAGGTGGCTGCTGCAGATGTAGGTGGCTCTACTGTAGAGAAGACAATGCCTCACCCAGCCCTGTCTTCGAAAGCTAAGGGACCCTGCTGCTAGGATGAAGGGTGTTCTTATTCTCCCTAGCATTCATGTATTATATTAACAATTAAATGAATTTGATGGGGGAAATGCTTCTCTATGGATAATATACAGAGTGTCTGCATGTTGTTGAACAGCAGTGTAATGAAACCAAGGTAATGAGCAATGTCTCGAATGCGTAGGGTGCACAGTGGCACACACTTAGGTTGGTGACCTAGGAATCAGATGACCTTATATTGCCAGCCTGTTCAAGCAAGAGGAGTTGAATATTCATGGAATGATGCAGTGGTCTTTTCTAGTGAAGGCCCTGGCTTCCCTCTGCTTCTGTGGTTGTGCAGGCTTAGAATACACACCACTTCTGCATGTATTTTTTTTTCCCCAGCTGTTTAATAACTGTGGAATGATGTTTGTAAGCAGTTCCTCCTGAAGCTGTGTTTCAGAAGCACCATTAAAGTTACTGAATGTATTAGAATGTAGCACAAATGAATATTACCATCTTCTAGTTGTTTCTGTTAAATTTAAGTGTAAAACTAGTGACAAAGAAGTACATACTAGCCAGCAGGGACCATCCAATTGCAATGTTTCATATTGTGGCAGGGAGAGGTTCAGGCATTGTTCCTGAGACATGAAGGCTACCTGGGAGCCATTGGGGCATTTTTAAAAGGAGCTGAACAAGACAGTAAGTACAGCACTGCTCTGTTCTGTATATGCTGTGTTCTGAAATGTCAGTGTAATGTCCAAGTATCTCTTAAGAGGCTGCATGTAAGTTGTTGCCCAAATAAATACATTTGGCACTAATAAACACAGATGCTGGGCTTTGGTTTTATGTATTCTGGCAGGGACATCTTAATTTCTCACCGTTTTTCCTGCTCAGCTTTGAGAAGCCAGCGGGATTTCTGCAAAGAGCACGCATAACTCTAAATCAAATTGGGGAAGTGTGGTTTCTGAGAACTTTCCTCCTCTTTAAGAAGCCAGCTTCTGAATTCAGTTAATGTGCTGAAGAAGACTGTGTTCCTTTGGGAGAGAAAATCCTCACACATTTATGAAGGATGAGACACTTCTGTCCAGCATTCTTTGGGTGTAGGGTGGTTTGGTTGAATTCTGCTATTTGTCTTTTCTTTTATTCTTGCTGATGCTCAAGCAAGCCAGCCAGTCTATTAGTTAGAGTGAAACACATAGAGAGGTTGTTAATGGTACTTAGTAAGTATCAAATATACCTTAGAATAATGGATGTGGAATCATTTTCATACCCATTTCGTAGATATGGGCAAGGAACCAGCTACTGAGGAATTGCAGACGTTGCTTCTGCAGCATGTACTGTACATCTCAACTTGATTAAACTTTTTCTCATTTCTAGAAACTTTCTAGAAGTAACTTTAGTGTTTATTTGGAACTTAGATTGTGCTTTAGTCATTATGTTTTGTTAATACTGGATCTAGATTTAGAAATAAGAAGTCATGATCAGTGATAGCGCTTTGCAGGCAAGCTGGTTATAGCCCTTAATGGGAAGGGAAGGGGGTTAAAAAAGAGAATGATTTTACAACTATTGTCTTATGTCTCATTCAGGTTGAAGCTCTTCAGAGATAAGTAATTCCCTGAGTGGTTGAAATGTTTCTTTTGGGGGTTAGAGGGGAAACTGTTTACTTACAAAGACAAGGGAAGATGGTTTTGGTAGTGAAGCACCTTCTCTGAAGGGATGCTAACTCTAGGCTCGCTCAAGGGAGTATTCTCAGTTTTATTTTCAGATTATGTGTGTCTCTGTCTTTCTCTTTTCTAGATCCAAATCAGTATAGCTGGGGAGAGAATTATGCTGGGAGTTCTGGTCTTATGAGCACATCCCCTGATGTTTACCCTATGCAGAGAACAAGGAGTGGTACAGTATGTGGTTGTCTTTTCTAGAACTAAAAGTGCCTTCTCTTAGTAATGGTGATCTGAAAACAGACGGTTATTCTCAAGCTGGTTGCTTCCTGCCCCTGGGACTCCTGCTTACCAAAAGAAGTGATTAATAGGGTGTCTTGTGTTGTGTGATGTTGTCTTGTGTCCTGTGTCTTGTGTGATGGTTTGATGTAATGTCTCATAAAAACAGATGGTGGCTGCTACTTTGTCTTAGTGTCCTTCAGCAAAGTGGGGTGGGGGGAACATACATCTCTTACTGTTTCTCTGAAGTAGCTGAAATATTGTGCTTCAGAATTTTGAATCCAATGTTCCCCTGTCTTTAAGCAGCATTTATTTACTGCCTATGAGAAGAGAAATATCTAATTGGACAGAAGAGCATGAGCCCAGTCATCTCTTAAATACACTGACAATACAGTAATTCCGATTGCACAGTGAAACTGGCATCCAGTAAGCACCCAGAAAATACCCTCAGGTTCTTAAACTATTCTAATACTGCATCTACTGAAGTGCTTTCGAAAAAAGCTAGAATAGTGGAGCTCATTATGTTTTACTGTGTTAACCAGTCTGCATGTCAGTGTTTTTCATGTCAAGTTTGCTTAAATCTCCTCCATCATTGATTTATCTCCTTCCAGTTTTCAGGAATTGGTTTCCTTGCTATAGGGAATGGGGTGGGAGAGGCAGGTCTTGGCTTTGGTTCATTGTTTTCTGTTGGTTGCTCAGCTTTTTTAGGCCTGAAGATGAGGTGCAGAGCTCCTACTGAGTGGTTTCCCATATAAGCCCACTATGAGGTGCAGATGATGGATTTCGTGGGTTGTGGCTCTATGTAAAAAGCATCTAATTTTCAGCTCTGCCGTAACTGAAATTGGGTGAATGAAATTGTGGATTAGAAGTGTGACCAAAAAATAACACCACCATCCCCCTTAATCAGAAAATGTATTAAAGATTTTAAAAGCATTTATGCAGATGTAATGATCTGTTGTTTGTCAACCTTTTACTCTGTGTGAGATAATCTTTTTTCATGCTGGCAGTGGTACAAGAGTGTCAAACCAGCTGTAATGTGCTGTCCACAGCTGCTCCATTTTGAATTCTTCTATTGCTCAGCACTCACTTTGTTCACATGAAGTGAGATCTCTTTGCAACAGTCACAGTTCAGAAATGTCCACTTTACAGCAGTGGAATTAATACTGAAGACACTTGTTCTATAACAGCCACTTTAGTTTGTGTGTGCAAAGACCTGTCACTTTGTGGGCTTTAATCTTTACTTAGGCTGAGCGTTTCTGTTGGCAGATGCAATGTGATTAGGTATTTGTACAAAATACAGATAAACGTGCTCAGGTTTTTTCAGGCACAAGAAATAAGGCACACTTTATGTACAGAGCTGTGTAACTACACATATTTCACATTAATTTAATCTCTGTCCTTAGAAATCTGAGCCCAAGCGTTGTTTTCACAAGACATGAGGAAAAGTTTTGGAGACTTGATCAGGACTCTAAAAGGGAAGTTGTGAAGCAACATAGCAGCATTCCTTTACAAATAATCCTGTGCTCAACTCTTTGTGCTCCTTGAACCTGATAGCCCAGCAGATCTGGGGAGGAAGGGAAGGAAAATAATAAACTAGAGGGCCTGTAGTAAGTTTTCAACATGAAGCTTTGATAATCTCCATCTGCAGGATGGGTGCAGATAAATAATCCATGCAGGGGAGTGGATTATTTATGGTGACATAAAGTTGTCTGCAAACTTGTCACTCTCAGCTCTGGATGGAATTCTGTAGCCCTTTTACTAGTTTAATCTGTTATGAGTCACTTTCTGAGTAAGTAAGTCCTAACAAATCTGTTTCATTTTTTCACCTAGTTTGACATGCTTGAAATGGATAGGTTGGAGAGACCGCTTGTGAACCTGCCACTGCTGAAAGACCCATCAACTTATATTCCGGACACTGTTGACCTCACAGATGATGCCATGGCCAGAAAATACTGGCTCACCTGCTTTGAGGAGGCTCTGGATGGGGTAAATGTCACAAACAGTCATATGTGTGAGTGACACAAATATTTATTACATAAATCTTCCGTGGACCAACAAGTTAACCCTACAAAATACACCTGCTGTGTCAAACCTGTTGTGTATAGGTTTGTATTCTCTGGTGGTGCTCTTAAAGCATCTTCTCTCTTAAATGGCACTTGCCACCTCTTCATACAGAGTGGGCAAGCAGGATGGTCAGACCATCAAACGCCAGAAAGGCCAAGGGTCAGGGTTTAATCAGACATGAGCTATTTCTTCTGCACTGTAAAACAGATTCAGTCAGTGCCTGCTAGAATTTAAGAGCTGTGTATACTTAGCAAGCAAATCCAAATCAGAAACTTCATGAGTGAGTGTAAGGAGGAAAAGAGCTGGGAAAAACACAGGGGCCACACATTGGCTTGACTGTAGCATAGTAAAGAAGAAGAACACAATGGGCTGATGCAGACTGTTAAATTCCTGCCTGGATTTCTCCTTTTATGTATGGGTGCACATGTTATTTTTCCCCCCCCTCATGTAAGTAGTTGCGTTTAATTTCTGAAAGTACAGTCTTGAAGATAAAGTTGAAATCCTTTGGGAAGACAGGAGGTATTTAAAATTAATTGAGTAAAGAAAAGCTGGGAGATGCTGTGTGGGAGGGACTAGATATAAGCAGGCACTGAAGAGCATAGCAGATGGAGGTGTTCTTTCTCAGGATGAACTTCAGATCAGTTACATGGAAGAAGAATTCATGTGGTAACTTGTGTCTTGCCTCGTTCCCCTACCAGGTGGCAAAGCGTGCTGCAGCCAGCCAGCCAGACTCCATGGATGCTCTGGAGAGAGCGGAAAAGTTCCGGCAGAAGTACTGGAACAAGCTGCAGACGCTCAGGCAGCAGCCCTTGTAAGTGTCTCTGTGTTCTCTTTTCATCACTTGCTGCTTGTGTTGAGCAGAGCGAACTAAAAGCTAATTGAAAACTAACTGAAACCTAACTGAAAGCTGATCAGGTTACGAAGCAGAGCAAGCTGAAAGCTGGGTAGGCTGAAGGCTTTAGCAAGGTGATGTGCCAAATGTCAAGTCCTCTGCACAGAACTTTTGGGTCTTGTGTACTGGAATGTAATGGGGAAATTATATGGTTTTATATCTAAAACTTATTGTTTATTATTTAAAATTGTTACCTGCTTATTGAACATGGCAGCATGTTAATTCAAGTATCCAGCTTTCCTCTGAACATCTTCCCTCTCTGTATTTAAATAAACTGTACAGTAGATTTGCCACTTAGAGGCAGTGTTTAGCACGTGTGGAATGTAAAGACTTTTGTGCTTGTGTGATATGCTGTGACTTATGGAGGAAAGAGAAGGGAAAATAACTTCTTTCTGTATAAGTAGTTGATCTCTTTTTTCCCTCCCCTTCTCCCCTTTTAAAGTGCATATGGTACCTTAACAGTTAGAAGCCTTTTGGACACAAGGGAACACTGTTTAAATGAGTTCAATTTTCCGGATCCCTATTCAAAGGTAAGTTGTTCCTGCTTTACAGGGTGGACAACATATGAGTTCAAGACACTTTTTCCATACTCCGAAACTTTGTCTAAGTCATGGTTTGTGGGGGGGGTCAGTAACTGGCTACCTTGCAGCAGCAGCTTCAATCAGTTGGTGATTGTCATTGAGGAGAAGCAATGGTAATGGGATATAACACCCTGGGCTTCCAATATGCGCATGGTGAGGGTAAATAAATATTACCAGCTTCCATTGTCTGACACTTCTGAAAAGAATTGGTGTTGGTGCTGTTCTGATGAGTGTGTGGTGTCTGTCAGCTACCAGTGTAAGCAGCTCCTCCCAGAGGAGGTGTTTCCATCAGTTTAGAACTGGGGAAGCTGGGAAGGTAACTGGCTGTGTAACCCTGATCCCACTGGAGGAAAAATGCAAGAGCTTCTTAACATCTGGGATGATGAAACTCTTGATGCAGAAATCAAAGAGATCAGCCATTGCTGAGCCTGCTCGTGATAATTACCTGGGTTTGATGGGTCATGGCACTACCAAAAATCCCTTGTGTGCCCACTCTCCCAGTCCCCAACCTGCTCAAGATCTATTGCACCTGTACTTATTAAGCAAAGTAATTTATGGGCTGCAGATCATATCCTAGCACTAACAAAGCTTTTTATTAGAATCCCAGGAAACTTTTTTCTTGATACTAAGCATGCTGATAACAGTAACTTGTTGGTCCATTAGAGGCCATGATCGTAGAAGAGAATGCTTGAACGTGGTCTTGGGACTGAGACAACCAGTGATGGGTAAGAAGTTCTTGTCTATAAAGCCACTGTTTCCTGTCTTTCTTACAGATAAAGCAGAAAGAAAATGGCATAGCCTTAAAATGTTTCCACAGCGTAATCGAGTCTTTGGATTCATTAGACTGGGAGGAGAGGCAGTTTGCTCTGGTGAAAGGACTTCTTGCAGGGAATGTCTTTGACTGGGGAGCAAAAGCAGTCTCAGAGTAGGTGTTCAATGTTTTAAAATGTCTTAAAAGCACCCTTTAAGATACAGAATATCCAATTGTTCTTTTTTTGATAAAGAGTTAAGTGCACCAGTCTAATTGTAGCTTGTATTTCACCTGCATCAAGTGTTGGCTGTTTCTTTACAAGCATTGTTGTGTGAGGAATTTCACATTTCCACGCTTTAAATGTGGCAGAGATGTCCCTGTGAATGTTTGGCAGCATTTGCTGGTCTGGCTGCTTTGCTGTAGCTCTGTTACTAGCACTGCGTTTGGGGATGTGTGGTACCATGTTCCTAGAGTGGATAATAGGTGATTTTTCTGCACCCTCCAGTTATCCTGCTACCACAGCACATACTCATTTGTTCCTTATATCTTCTCAGCAGCCATGAACTCATGTAAGGATATTAATGCCAACAGGCTGCAAATACATTTTTAAATTCTAGAACTTTCCTTTTGGAGGGCTGGTAGTGCAGATCCAAGAGCCTTTAAGGAAAGAATCAAGAGATACAGACCGAGTTAAATGTCACTTAGTGCTGGATTTAAGGAACTTTTTGAGACTCAACTGAGAAGCAATGCCCACGTGCTGTAAGGTTTGTATTGACAGCTTAGAACCCAGCCACCTCACTGTGTAAATCCTCCTCACCACCCACACGTCTGGGGCCACTTTACTATCAGTTATTGGCAGTAACTTTGAAAACCTGTATCTGGTTATTCCAATGCCTTTTTGTGCCACACAGGTACAACTTCAAGAAACTTCTGTAGTCCAACCTTCAAGTGAGACTGTTTCACTGGTATTTTAGACCATGACTCCGTTTTATGGTGGTCTGCAGACCAAAAGGCGTCTTTTGTGCCTGTAGTCTAGTGCCTGCAGGCATCTGTGTGCTAAATTAGAGTTCTTATGCCAAAAGAAAACAGCTTCAGTAATATACATCTGAGCCTTGTGTTTTTAACCCAAGCACAAACTATCTGTTTCTCACTCACTGGACCTGTCCACGGTCCCCATTATAACCAGTAAGATTGCTGACCACCTGCTAAAGAAATGTTTGAGCTATACTTGAGATGAAGCTGCTTAACTGTGTACCCTTTATTTCTCCTCTGATGCAGCGTTCTGGAATCTGAGCCACAGTTTGGATTTGAAGAAGCCAAGTCAAAACTACAAGGTAAGGGGAGATGTGTGGTGGTGGCTGGGACTGGATATTGTGTGAACTGTGTGGCAGGAAACCATCAGCACTCGCTGGGGTGACCTGAAGTACAGGCTGCAGAGTGTAACATTCCTGTCTGTGTTCCAAAGGAATTGCAATCTGAAAAGCTCTCCTTGAACAGAGGTCTGAGCTGCGCAGATACTCAGAATGTCTCGCTATTTTCATAACTGTTCTAACCCACTCGAGGGGATGGTGTCCTGGGAGGCACAACACCATCCATCTGGGATGAGTCCTTACATAGCCAACTTGCGTGACTTCATTGCTTTGTTATGAGAATTCCCTTTCAAGACTGCTCTAATTGAGCTATTCCCTTAATTCAGAGCTCTGGAACTCTTTGTTTAACATTCAGAAGCCTGAGCTCAAATGCTTTAATGCTTAAACACCTGGAAAGAGCCACCTCCTGCTTTTCATAGCATACAGAATTCCTCTTTGCCTGAAAGCCCGCACTAACATGATCTTGTCTGTGACACAGAACGTCCCTGGCTACAAGATTCCTACAACCAGTGGCTGGAGCGACTGAAGGTACAACCCACAATTGTTACTAACCATGAGTAATTAAATACATTCATCATAAACCCGCCTTATTAATCTTGGGCTTTAACAGAACTCTCTTCAGACAACTCAGAATACATTCAGGTAACCCAGTACCAGTAACTCAGCAGCCATTACCATAAAGAAAGGAATAAAAGGAATTATTCTGACACTTTATCACTTACCAAGTTTCTTAGCTGAATTCCTTCAGGATCTGCAGCATTTGGAACCCAGCTGCTCCACAGGAACCATATTGTGCCCCTGCTTTATAAAGACATTTATTTCTATACAACTAGACCCAAAACTTGGAACACTGGGCCCAAAGGTAACATTTGGCTTGTTCCAGCCTAAAGCCAACAGTAATGTAGGAGCTTGCTGAAGGCAGTTAACTTGCCAATTAGCAAAGCTCTTTCTGCCCTGTGTGATCTCTATTGGTACTTCATTAAGGTTAATTGAAAAGCTTTTGTGTCTTTGTGTAAATGCCTGTTGGCAGTGGGAGCCAAAGCTTTGCTGTGAGTAGATCATTCAAACTCATTACATCTTAACCCAGAGCCTGTCAGCTCATCCCGTGTAACAGTGATCACTGAGGAATGTCAGGCACTGTCCTGACAACGTTTTAGTAAGAATTAAGCATTGTTCACTATAAAACTTCTGCTGCTGGTGTGGAGGGAGCCGAGTTTCATAACATCAGATTTAGAACAAATGAAAAGGTTAATGGAGAGGAGGAAATCTCTTCATTTTAGGATGTCACTGCCCCCAGCAGCCCATCCTGCTTTTTCCTGGCAGAGGGAATCCTGTTCACCTACAGCAGGCTAGCTTAAAACAGCCACCGAGCTAGGTGCACCCTGATGACCACCATGCTCACACCAGCAGCTGCCCATGCTGCTGCTCCTCCTCGAGCCTCCAAGGATGCTCCTGTTCAGAGCTGCTGGTCAGGCCTGTATTTAATTCCCACAGCAGGTTTTCTTAATGGAGTTTGAAGGGTCTCAAAGAAAGCAAAGTCACTAAAGGCTGCTTTAAATAACTGTGCAGAGACAACATCAGGGAACTTAATTTCCCCTAAGACTGAAGGTAGGTGGTGTTCTGATGAGTTGTGCTGCTACTAGAGAACTAAAATGGCCAAGTGTTTGAGGCTATAAAATGCGGGGTCTTAAAGTGAGTAGTTGTAAATAACACAAACTGTGCACTGAAATGAACTGCGAACTCAATCCTGAATACATTGGTTTTCTCTTACAGGAGGGTCCCCCTCATAAATGTGCCTTAATTTTCACAGATAACAGTGGAATAGACATAATTTTAGGAGTCTTTCCTTTTGTCAGAGAGCTCCTTTCTAGAGGGACAGAGGTAAGCGGGTTTCATTGTGAATTCACTGTGTAACGGAGCTTTGGTAATTGCTAACTATCCACCTGCGGTACCCTTGACCAGACTGGCTCCTGGCATCAAAACGGGGAGTAATCCCAACCCCTGGAACTCCAAAGCCTACAAGAAAGCAGGAGAGGGGCTTTGGACAAGGGCCTGTAGGGACAGGACAAGGGGAGTGGCTTTAACCTGCCAGAGGGGAGATTGAGGTGAGCTCTGAGGAAGAAGTTCTTTCCTGTGCGGGTGTGGAGGGTCATAAGACCCAGAATAGCAGTTAATGAGGGAGAATGAGCACTGGGCCTCCAGCCTTCCTCTTTGCATTTTTTCCCTCTATAAAGTAAGTCAGGGCATGGTGATTTAAACAGACAAGCAGCTCTGCCACCACACGTGCACTGCATGAACCAGTGGACTCTTTTGTACCTTTACCACAGGTTATATTGGCCTGTAACTCTGGCCCTGCCCTGAACGACGTCACCTACAGTGAATCCCTGATCGTGACTGAGCGGATAGCAGCCATGGATCCCATCATTCAGTAAGCATATTCCCAGTCTTCATCATGTATTGTACAGTACAGAGAAGGAAAAGGCAACTTCCTTGTTACATATTTAACTGTGTTTATTAGTGTCTGAAATCTGGAACCTGGAAGCAAGCTAAGGCAGATCATGTACTTTCATTAAGGTGAATGATTTACAGATGAGATCTTTATTAACAATCCATAATTGTATTTGTTTTCTGTGTCTTCCCTGATGAGCACTCGAGCTGCTGAAACATAAAGCTATGTTCGAAAGAACAGAGGAAAATACAGAGATGTCACATACAGAGTAGCCCTGGGGAGGACATGCAGCTGACCAAATAATGCTTTTGTTGAAGGAAGCGTTGTGTTCCCTGGTGGAATCCTAGTAGGAAAAAAAGCCTTTGCAAAGCAGACGTAGATAGTTGTTGTCATTGGTTTAGTGCCAGATTTACATGACCCTAAAGAAGCCGTTTAATGTTTTTGTCTTTTTCTTTCTTTTTCAAGATCTGCACTGAAGGAGGAGAAGCTGCTCTTGGTTCAGACGGGTTCGAGTTCTCCATGTCTAGATCTCAGGTATGTTGGCACAGTACCCATCTGTTCTTTGTCTCCATCAGCCGCGGAATGTTTTGACAGCACTGGAGGATCTCAGCCACCCTTCCTGATAGGAATCATTTCCACGTAACCAGTAATGTTGCTTAGTCTGGATTTACAGACTTGTGATACTCATCAGCCCTTCCTCATTGTTGGGTGTCTGCCTTATCAAGGTGTGTTGAGCAGTGACGCTGCCATGGTCAGGAGCAGCTTAGTTAAATCCTGCACGTGACCAGGAAATCCCCTTGAGCCCAGGCAGCGTTTCATGTTGTTAACCTGGATATTCTTACTTCAGTTCCCTGGTGGAACAGAACTTACCCGCGTGTTTCCTGGGAAATCCCAAGTGTGCTCGGGATGGAGATTCTGAAACTGCAATTCAATGTCATTTCCTTTAAGTGTTCCTGTTTACTGGCATCAGTGATTCCAGCTGAAAAGCCGTATCCCACCACATTTTATGTCCAAAGCCCTTAGAACCACCCATCTTTCACCTGTGGCATGTGTAAGGACTGTTCCTAACCAGAGCTCTCCTTCCAGCCGTCTGGACAAAGGCTTGGCTGTGCTGGTGCGGGAGCGGAAGACAGACCTGGTCATCATCGAGGGCATGGGCCGCGCCATCCACACCAACTACTACGCGGCTTTCAAGTGCGAGAGCCTCAAGCTGGCTGTGATCAAGAACTCGTGGCTCGCTGACCGCCTGGGGGGGAAGATCTTCAGCGTCATCTTTAAGTATGAAGTGCCGTGTCAATGATGGGAGCTGGCCCGCAGGGGGAGCAGCAGCAGCAGAACGGACTTGCACTAGTTTTACTTTAACTGTAAAGAATGTATTTTTATTACAACAGGGAAAAGAGTTCACAGGAAATTCCGTATTTATATTGTGCTTTTGTGACTTAAAAAGCAACAATATGATTCACTCTATAGTATACACACCCAAATATATATATGTATATCACTCATTGTTTATTTTGGTAAGTGTTTATTTTAATGCTGCAGTATTTGTGATGAAAAGACTTTATTTTTTTGTTCTGTGAGACATTCATATAGAAATATATTTAAATGTCAATGAAACCTTTTTTTATACATCTCTGCCTACTCTGCCAGCAAGGACATGGCACATACTAAATAGTTCTAAAGTGCTAAGTCAGTCTGACACTGCATTTTCTATGTCAGCTTTTAAACTTACCTAAAGTGTTTCATGCTCTTTGCAGTTAATTTGATTGAAGGACTGATCCACCTTCTAACCTAAGAAGCATCACTTAAGCTGTGTCTAAAACAGAACTGTCCTGATCTGGGCTAACTGGACAGCACTGGTTTACCAGCAGTTGGAAGAACCCGTAACTCCTGTTGCTTTCCCTGTTTGTTCTTGTTACCAGTTGGGTTGGGAGAGGATTGCTTCAACTATATGAAATTACTCAGCCATAGTTTGAAGTTGAGTCTTACTAAGTTACTCTCAAAGTGAACGTGAAGTGCTCTGTTGAGGAGCACCCAGCTATTCTCCTGTTGCAGGCATGTTAGGTTCTGTTGCCTTCAGTTATTTAATGCTGGGATGGGTAGGAGTTAGTCTCTTGGTTCCTGCAGTGCAGTTAAAGCCATTCCCAAGTAACTGAATTTGCCTTTTGATGTGCAGTACCAAAATGGAGTAATTTAACCATGAACTTTGCATCAGTCATTCCAGCTCTGAAATGAAAAACAGCTCAAGTGGAGAACTGGTTAATACACAGCTGAGCCACCTGCTCCCCTTGAGTCCCAAAGATTCTTCTTTGCAAGCAAGAGGCTAATGCCCAGTGCCCGCAGCCTCACCCTTGCCTGGTGAACTAGACCCATAACCAGACTTCACACTCTGGTACTGCTGGACTTCAACCTTCAATCTTCCTCCTCAGTAGTTCTTGATCAGGTTAACTATTAACCCTCTATGGCTGAGCGGTGAGACCTGTCCCTGATGGGAACCTGGCAAGGACAAGTCCACATCTTGCATTTCTTATGTCCAGTAATTCCTTAGTTGCATGGGCTCCCCGTCAGGTCTCAGGGCACTGCAGGGGATTCAGTTAAGTCCTACAGTTGGGGGTTTACGCCTCAGCACCGTCATTCCTGATTCAGAACCAATCTTCCTGGTGACCAGCATCTGCTCAGAATGGGGGGAGTTTGTAACTGGCACGTTTCAGCAGCAGTTCTTGATGAGAACAGTCAGCTGAGAGAGAGCTTTACGTTTTCAAGGTTGTACCTCAGACTGTCACTAGTAAGCAGAGGCTCCATATTAACTGTCCCAAGTCACTTACTCCTACAGGCGTTCATGTACTTACACAGTGAACTTCTAAACTAAACACAGACTCACCACTGTAGCCATCTCAGCTGTATTTCCCCATTGTTAACCTCCCTTATTGTTCAGTTACACTTATGGATTTAATTTCTTCCAAGTCACTTAATTTTCTTCTGCATCCAGCTCCACCAATCCAGAAGTGCTCTGTGTGTGTTTGTAATTAGAAAACTAACACTCTAGACTTGCAGAAAAACATCTTTCTACATCGATGTAGTTCCTATGAAATACATGTGGTATGAACCTAACACAGGCCCGTTCCTTAAGGACAGAACTGTTAAGCGTTAGCCCTCCCCAAGGTCTCCTGGCTCTGTCTTGTGTTTTTCTTTATATGCAGACGAGTGCAGATTTCTTCTGTGAAAACAGCACAGCAAGATTTCTGGAAGACAAAACAGGAGGAAACACAGGGATGAGTCTTTCTGTGTCATGGAAAAGGGTGCACAATCCACCCCTGGAACAGGTGGGAAACAGGGACACACACTCAGATTCTAGCGCAGTTTCATTTACATATGTTTTCCTGCTTGTCAAATGACTTGAGAAGAGCCATACTTGAGAATAAACTTGCTATTGATGATCTATTGTCCTCTGTACACACTCAGCACACCGCCATGCAGTTTGGCTGCTCAGGATTCGAGTAGATGTTTCTACTTAATATTTTGGCGGGGGGGGTGTGTGTGTGTGTGTGTGTGTGTGTGTTATTTTATTATTGTTGCCCTGTCCAGGCTAGAAAACTGTCACCCAGCCCAAGCTATGAAATTCCAGCTCTTTAAAGAGTAAATAGGTAGGATG
Source organism: Strigops habroptila (assembly GCF_004027225.2). NCBI lineage: Eukaryota > Metazoa > Chordata > Aves > Psittaciformes > Psittacidae > Strigops > Strigops habroptila. The sequence goes on from NC_044292.2 coordinate 7,861,739, forward strand.
GCCTCCCCTGTCACTGCACTGCTTTCCTTAGAAAAAGCAGGATCAGGCTGGTACTGAGCTTGTCCATGCTAATCCGGTGGGATACAGGGACACAGGACGAGATAAAACCATCACCCACCTTGGCATGTCCAGCAGCGTGTCTGCTCTTATTTGAGAGCTCGGCCACAGCTGCGATCACGCCCAGGGCCAGGCCGATGGCCAGGGTGAGGAAGAGGCCCCCCAGTGCCTGGGGCTGCAGCGGGCTCCACCGCTCCCTGCTCCTGTGGAGGCAGCTGCTCTCCCACCACTTGTTGCGCAGGTAGTCGAGGTCTCCAGACTCGCGCAGCTTGAGGACGGCGACTGAGAGCTGCTTCGTCCACGGGGATGCTGGTGGGGGCAGAATGAGAGCGTGAGGAGACACGGGACAGCTCACAGCACATCTGAGCAATCCTCTGCTATGCGCCAAGAAACCCTTGGGTCTGAAGCAGGAGATTGACAGGACGAGGGGTGATGGTTTGAAACTAAAAAAAGGGAGATTCAAGCTGGACGTGAGGAAGAAATATTTTACACTGAGGGTGGTAAAACACTGGCACAGGTTGCCCAGAGAGGTGGTGGATGCCCCATCCCTGGCCATTCCAGGCCGGGCTGGATGTGGTTCTGAGCAACCTGGTCTGGTTGAAGATGTCCCTGCCCATTGCAGGGGTCTGCTGGGTGAGCTGTGAAGGTCCCTTCCAACTCAAACCATTCCATGATTCCAAGTGGAGAGTGGGGCAGGAGCAGCGCACACACTAACCCTGGGTGGTGGCGATGCCAAATCCTCTGGCTCCGATAACTTCGGGGGCCCTGATGAGGTTGCAGTGCCGGGCGGCGGCGAGGTCCTGGGAGATGGATTCCCCAATGAAGGCGTAGTTCGACTCCATCACCCGCTGAACTGCCTCTTGGTAGGTCTTGACTAAAACGTGGTCTCGTCTCTTGTCCATGTATTCATAGATCATCTGATGGATGGGATTCTTGGAGTTCTGCAGCCCAAAAATCCAAGTGTCAACTGAAGTGCAAAACCATCACATAAAATCTGCCTCTATGTGCAGTGGATGCAAAATAATTTGGAGACTAAGAGTACTTACACCACTGTCTGTCTAGTTAATGTATCCAGACATGACCTACATCAACCCTGTGTTCAAGGCACACAAGGACAACCCCTGCAGACTAGACTGCTTGCTTGTAAAGGAATGCACTGTAAAAACACAGTCCTCTACATGCTTTTCTCTCTGAGAAATGGTGGAGGAAGAGACGAACAAAATAACAGATACCTTGAAGAAGTAGAAGGTAGAGGAGCCCTCCAGTGTCCCAAACTCCAGCTTCCTTTGCTTCACAAGATCCTCAAAGGTCTGGATGGGGAGCTGCTCGCTGCCGGAGCTCAGCAGGGCGGTGAAGTTGGCGATGTAGGCAGCCAGCAGGGAAATGGTGAAGAGCCACCAGACAGCAGCAACGACCCGCACAGAGAGAGCCTTGGGTCGAGGGGTGACACCTGCATGAGCGGGGCCGATAAAACACATGGGAGGGATGCACAGAGACACAAAGAACTTTAGACCATGAGCCTGAGTTAAAGGCTGCCCTTTACGTAAAGGCCAAACTGCAAAACTTGCCCTGCAGCTACTGAATGCGTGAGCCTGAATAGAGCTGCGATGGCTGGTCTGACCTGCACCAACATGCAGAGCAGAGCTGGAGCAACATCAGCAGCCAAAAGCAACAACAAAACACTCCCCACTACAAAGCACCAGTGCAGTGGTTACCTTGACATTCCCCAGAAAACACACATTCCTCGAGTGAAGCCAGCCATCTGTACAGTTTCAACAGGTCTGTAGCCAGAACTCCCCAAACCGGGAGTTTTAGTGCTGCCAAGTGTCCCTATTGGAACATCCTTTCCCCAGCAGGGTGGCACAGCAGTATCACAGACAGACCAGAGCTGGATATATAGACCCATACCCCTGCCAGAGCCCCTTCGTGGCTGTTTTCCAGCTCACCTTGCAGGGCAAGGGCTCCTGCTCCAAACCAGAGGCTGTTTAAGAAGGTGAAGTGGTTCTCTTCATTCTTTGGCTCATTCCATTCACAGGGGCTCAGCCTGTGGGAAAATGACAGGATAAAAAAAGACATTTGGGGGGGGAAACAGATATAAACCATCCTGCAGCATGAGTGCAGCAGTGCTGATTAGCCTGAAAATGACCCTTCTGTGCATGGTAGCTCCTCTTGAGATTGAGGAGGACAGTGCTCCAGCAACACAGCTCCTGTTCAAAACTGCAGCTGCAAAGAGCATTGGTGCAGCCTAAGCAGTGGTGGGAAGCTGAATCCCCTGGGAAGGAGTGGAGGGGTGGCAGAGAGAATCTTCCTCCAGTCAGTGTAGGGGACAGAGCATAAAAATACAGGAGATGTGCACATAGGAGCATGGTCACAGTTCAAAACAAGCTATGATAAAGGTGAGAAAGCAGAGCTGAAGTACAAACACACAGTCCTTTTAGCAACCCTACGTAGCCCACATCAAGAGATCTCGTGCTCCTCATGCTGTCTTAACCTGACATAAGCTTTGTTCGCCCTGGTTCTGGACCTGGCCAGAAGATTCCTCAAAGCAAAATGCACCCGGGGACTTCCTTTAGAACTGAGATCTCTCCACAGCTGAGAAAGGAGCTGACTTGAACAAAATCTGGGAAACAAATTCATTCATACCTGGCAACAAGAAAGAGGCAGAAGCACGTCAGCACGTAGGCAAATAAAAGGCCGGTCCAGGTCTCCTTGCTGAAGGGAGCCAGGAAGTGGAAGAATGACATCTCCTGAGAGAAGGTTTCTTTGCGGAGCAAGATTCCGATCCCAGTCTGCAGGAATGGAGTGGTGAAGGAGACCACCTCTTCCCTCGCTGATGTGACGGTCAGTGGAGCCACCGCAATGTCTGCTTCCTGAGAGGGGGGGAGGAAAAACAATCGGCCCTCAACCTACCTGAAGATCCTGCAACTGAGAGACCTTCTGAAGCTGAGCAGCAGATCCGCAGCGCAGGTCACGGCTCTGTGCCACAGACAGCTCTGACAAACAGCTTTCCATTTTGCACTGATCACTGCAGGGTGTGGGTCGGAATCTGGGGCTTCTGGTTTCCTACATCACACACAGGCTGAGGCCCAAGTTTCATTCAGGGCTTAGGTTCAAGGTAAGTTTTCCTGACAGCCGTTACCTTTGTTTCATTAGTAAGCTGAGGTGTCTGTGCAGCCTCACACCTCAAAGAAACTCTGGGTGGCCTCTGAGACAAGACCAGCACTGCACCAGGAGTGCCTCATTGTAACAGTGAGTTCTCGCTGACCATCATCTCCTTGTTCCTTAGTTTCCGTGCACACAGGCCAAACCCAGTCATAAGCCTTACTATTCATTAGCTCTATGCCACAGGCAGGATGACCCTGAGCTGCTCAGTCCCTGCGCAGATCCCAACAGATCCCAGAGCTGCCAGCGCTGCTCTGCCCTCCTGAAGCCCACTTTGGAACAGCACAAATGGAAAATTACCCGTCTCAGGACTTCACCGATCATCCCGGTCCAGTTCCCGCTGGGAGAGACGGCTCCGTACTGCCCATCGCCCACCACCTTCACCCTGTAGCGGAACCGGAGCATTGCAGCCAGAGCCCTCAGCAGGTCGATGCAGTACCCCTCCAGTTCTGCGCTCCTCACCATGACGTAAGGATCTTCCTGCATGTTGGGGGAGAAACACACAGTTCCGGGCTCCCAGAGCCTGCAGAGACCTTGGAACAGTCTTTCAGTGCCTAAAGGGGCTACAGGAAACCTGGAGAGGGGCTTTGGACAAGGGCCTGTAGGGACAGGACAAGGGGAATGGCTTTAACCTGCCAGAGGGGAGATTGAGATGAGCTCTGAGGCAGAAGTTCTTCCCTGTGAAGGGGATGAGGTGCCGTCACAAAAACCCACTTGCAAATATATGGGTGGAAAGAAAAGGCAAAGTGTGACCCCAGCTACCCCCCAGCCACCGCCAGAGCTGTGCCACTGCCTCACCAGGATCGTTGTGACAGTCAGAGTTGGAAGAGCCTCTTCCGGTCCCCTCGAGTCAATGCCCTGCAAATTAAGAAATGGAGAAGAAACAAGTGGATTGCTAAATCCCAGACAGGGCCCTCAGCTGGGGGAGAAGGGGTCGGTGTCGGGGGCCTTGTGTGTTAAACCAGCTGTAAATCTGTCCCTGTGAGCTGCAGCAATCCCACCACCGTGGTTCCCCAACAGGAACTGAGCCATCACAAGCATCTCCCTTTATTGCCTGTTCTCAGGATTCTTTGCCTGAATAAAAGTCACTTTAAATGTTGTCACAAGTCACACAGTGCACACAGGCTCCCAAAGAAATCAGTGCGTGTTGCAGACAAAACAGTCAGTGGCTGGAGGCAGGTTCTTCCCTGGGGCATGGCTGAGTTTTGAATTCTGGACAAAAGATAAGTAAAAACCCAGCACAGACACACACAGACTCAGACATGGCCAGCACCAGCCATGACAATATATTTAAAACGATAATCCTTCACAGATTAAAAGCATTGCACACTGTGACCACGTCTGTTTCTGAGGTTAAAATGTAAGATCTTTTGCACATACACCTTCACTGGCAGCTCTGCTCCAGGGAACTCAAACATACCTGACTCAGAGCGTCGTCATTCCTTGAAGTTCCTGAAAAAATACAACATCATCAGCTTCTTGCAGGGCTTTTATTTACAGCTCCTCAAAAGTGACGTTTCACACCCTCATTCATATTGCACTTCAATAGCAGAATGACTGTCCTGGACTCACCAGCTCACGGTGCAGTTGACCTGCAGCAGTTCAAGTTTGTTTCCTCAGTCACCGCACAGTGTTAGTGTGAAACAGAAGCAGGAACAGCCACAGCCAGGTTCAGGCTACAAAAGGTTCTAATTGTAACTCGGTGATGAGGGCTGTCGCTCACACACTGAGCAACGGATTCTGCAGAATCGGCTGCCTTATTTCCTTACTGCCCTCCCCGATGAGGTGAAAAGCCAGTTCTGCTGCATCACACAACTGAGATTTCCCTCTAACTCCAGCAAACCCCTGTCTCTATCCCTAAGCAAAAGCCGTGTAAACAGCCAGCAGTTCATTGCTATCAAGTTCCAAGACATGAGGAGTTGCACCCACTGGGATACAAACCTTTCTCCACTATGTCCTGCTCTGTTCCACCCTCAAATTCTAAGCACCCTGACTTTTCAATCCTCTGAAAACTAAAGCCTCCAAAAGGGCCACGTCCAAAACCAGGAATCTACAATGGCAGTGCTGCAGGAAGAGGGACCAGGAAGCCTGTCTGGGGTTGCCTGTTCTCTGTGTCCCATCAAGGAACAGAAAGCAAGGGAAGTCCACAAAACTTACAGACTTTAAGTATGATGGGAGCCAGGAACAACCCTGTGAACAGCACAGAGTGAAGACCAAATGCCAAATCCACTATTGACCTTTTTGGTATTACTTCTTCTTCCTCTACCTTAGTTTCCCATTTGTAAAACCAAGGTAATACTCCTCTCTTTGGTAAAAACACCAAGTACTTTTACTGGGGTTAGTCTTGCTTCTGGGTTCTACTCTCTGCTCTGCTGGGTGACTTTCAACAAGTCCTGTTCAATTATTTGATCCACAGCTTCTCTTTCACAATACTCAGGAGAATCCCCCAATCTCAACCCAGCTGCAAAAGAGCAAAACTACAGTGACTGAGACGCAGAACTAAAACCACAGTTGTGTCAATATACAACTCACTAATTGCCCAGGACGCTTTTTCTAGAACATGCACAGCTTTGCTCCTGGGAATCAAAGCATTCACAGTGGAAAAGCCAAAAATCCCTCAAAATAATGCCAAAAATTGAGGGTGTTTTCACTCTTTCAAGCAAAAGCTGTGAGTTTTTCATTAAATATAACAACATATTCATTCATTATGTATTCTTCATCCTTTGGTTTTGCAATTTTTGGCCTTGTGCTGAACTCTACATTATGGTGAAACAAAACCTGTTTTTTCCCTCTCCACTACAGTTCTCCATGGGAGCTGGAAATCTTCACAAAGGAGTTCTCTTGTCTCCCTTTAGAAACTCATTAAAGCCACTAAAGGCTTTTTGAGGCTTCTTTTTGAAGACCTGCTAGGGTTTCTTGGAAGAAAACAGCTTGTACTGAGGGCCTCAGCTCCCCCACAGTGGCACTGGATGCAGCTGTTCAAAGCCCCATTGTAAGAACTCCTGAAAGGACCATAAGTAACCAAGTTGGAGCACTTGCTCACAGTTCATGGCAGTGACACTTCCCAGAAGCCAAGTCCTCACTGTGAGAGTCTGTGAAAAACAGAAGACAAAGAGAAGAGGCTCATCCCTCCACTCTTGTTCCGCACAGGCTGGTGGCTGCAGGAAATGACTGCAGTGGCAAAAGTCAGCCTCATCCTTATCCCTTCTCCTCTGACACGCCCAGCCTTCCAGTGGGAGCTGGCTGCCTGCTTAGCTTCCTGTGGAAAAGCTCGTAGCACTGTTAAGCACTGGCCACCTCACCTCAGTTTTCCACCCCATGCTCTTTCTAGGCTGGAAGCATTGCCTTTGCATCCTTTCCCAGCATTTATCTCCCCTCCTGCAGGTTGTGACCAGGAGGGACAGCCGGACTAAAAGAAGAAGTGATGGGTCAGATGGATTCCAGTTCCGGAGCACACTGGCACGTTCAGGATGAGAGAATTCTCAGTGTGAGCGATTTTGACCATTGTCACAGAAGCAAATTGCTTAAGCATCTGGCTTTAAGAACAAGTTAATCTTGCAATTCAAGGGGCCATAGACTCAAAAGAGTGCAGCTTTAACCACAATAATGGTGTTCAAGAACACCTAAACACCCTTTTTCCAGGCTTTTTAACCTTCCCTTGTCTCTGTCATCTGATTTATAACTGCAGCACCAAAGGTACTAAGAGCACCCATAACATGATACAGGCACAATCACAAGCTGCAACAACAAGTTAGGCCCTGGTGGTATCTTAATAACCAGTTCAAAAGCAAAATCGTATGCTGATATAACCAGCAGAATAAGCTGATGAAGAATAAGAAAAATCAGGCCAAATAAACACTAGCAGTTAAAGACTGAAAGAATTAACACTCTGTAAGGAACAATGAACCCAGATTTGGATGCAAGCAGCAGTTTTGAACCATTTTTCTCACCTGTCCGGCTTGATTCTCCCAGGAGCAGCATGGCTGTAATCACACAGAGCAGGAAGGGAAGACCTTTGTCCATTGTAGCACAAATATCTTCTGTCTAAAGAAGACTTCCTGCTGGAGATGAAAGGCAAGTAGTTAAAGTTGGGTTTAGAGATCCTCACTGCTGGGTTAAAATCAGTATATCCTGGATTTTCTGCAACCCATTCTGAAGAGTCCCAAGCCAAGCAAAGGTCTCCAGGTGAAAACAGAGTCACCTCTGAGACCAGCCATACAAGTATTAGAGGAAAGAGTCTGGTGAGCAGCGTACTGCAGCAAAAAGGATGTGACCAACCTGTAGAGTGGATTTATCACAGATGGTGTGCTGTGTCTCTGCTGACCAGCTCTCCATGAAGGAGAGGTGTGCCACCATGAGCGTGCAGGCTCTGGAGAGGGGCAGATGTAGGTGTGTGCCCTGGCAGTGGACACAAACCCATGGATGTAGGAAAGGAGAGGACACACACCCATGGGTTCCCAGGGAAATGAGGGGAAGCAGCAGAAGTGCTCCTGAGAGCCAGGTCCTTGTGCTCGGGGAAAGGGAAGGGGCTGTCACAGAAGTTTTAGAATATGAAGAGGCATTAATTAAAGAAACTAAAGAGGCACCAATGGAACCACCTCCTCCAGGGGGCTTAAAAGCAAAACCTGAATTGTGTGTTCCATTTAGGTTGCAGAAAACAAAGGTGTTTATTTCATTTATACTGAAACAAAGCTGTTTCCCCCACATCTAGAGACAAGAGAAATTGCTTCTGAAGCCCTCTTTCATCTCAACCTCCTGCCTTTAACTGAACAAGGAAAAAGGGACAGGGAGAGGAGGGCTGAAACCAGCATATTTTCAATTAACTTTTTTCGATTCAAACTCTGCAACAAAACTTCTGCATGGCTTGAAACAGTTGTACATTTGTCATTGTAAAACAGCAACAGAACTATGAAAAACCATCAACGCCAGGTTACAGTAAGTCTTAAGCTGCAGCAATATTTTGGATTGCATGTGCTGTCATAGTGTCAAACAAGGTTCAGGACACCATTATCACAGAAACTACAAAAATCATATTAAAAAAAAAGAAAACTTACCATTTAGGAGACTGTAGACAAAAAAAAAAAAAATCCTACACTACATACAGTGTTAGTTGTTTCTGTTGCTGCTCAGAAACACTGGCTTCAGTCCATCTTACCTCCTCATGAATGTTTCCCCAAACCTGGAAAGCTCTTGGCATTACAGCTCAAGAGTTTCCCTCCCTCCGTTTCTCTACATTTTTCATCTAATGAGAGGGGTGAATAAAACGAACACAGACGATTCTTTCTGGGTTCAACTTAAATGCTGTCTTTGTTGTGAAAAATACTTCAATGGGAATATTTTGATCCTTGTGAAAGGATCAAAGGAGGGGACTGGCATTTGAGTTATGGATCAGCCTGCTTGTTTTCTGGTAGATGTAACCTGTAAATTACTGCTACTTTCTCCATACAGTTCAGTACATACTATAAAATGAGCTTTATTTCAAGTGGCCTCTGTCATTAAAAAGCTAATTAGAGCTGATAACGTATTGCTTGCATCCCTTGAAAAGAGAGCGCAGTAATACACTGCTGCTGCTGTCTGAAAGAACAAATACAGTGTAAATATGTGCAAAAATAATTAAAAAAAGACTTTTAGCAAAGGCTGATACACTTCCCTGGCTCTGATTTATACTGGAGTCATTCAGGGACAAACAGAATCACTTAGAATAAAGAGAGAGCAGAGGGGCTTAGTGCCTCCCAGTGTGCAGAGTTCCTTAGTTACTGCTTAAATTAACCACTGCAATATCCATTCACCATCTACCTGAGGAGGTGCTACAACGTGCCCTCATGCTGGCTTTACAGCAAAACAAACTAAGGATTTAAACAGTTGCTTTGCTAGAATTAGCTCTCACTCCTCAGAAGATTTTCAGTCTTCGAAAACATAACCAAAGATGACACCATGACTCCTCAGCCAGTCTTCTGTCTGCAGTGCTGCCAGTAGGCATCTGTATGAACACGGCAGTGGAAAGGTGAACAGCCACCAGCTAGGAAGGAGACAGCCTGCTGCACACAGGCATTGGTCCTTGCCATCTAGAACAACAACAGCAGTGACTGAAGGTAGTAGCTCACTTACAGCGGTTCCTTTCTCCTCTCTTAGTCCGTTTCCTGACTGGGCACTGGAGCAGCAACTCGATGAGCAGGCACCAGAGAACTGCTGGGACACTGCGCTCGCAGCCAACGCTGTTATAATGAGAGAAGAGAGGGAGGAGCCAGGCTGAGGGGCTTCTGCAGAACATGCGGGGGCTGCCGCACACCCTGGGGCACCTGGGGTGGGGAAAGAGGAGGAGACTACACTCAGCAAGAAGACAATGGTTGGGAGCAGTTTGGTCCAGCAGCTGAATACTACATTGAGGCTCAGAAAATCCTATTACTGCCCTGATGTGTGGTCCTGTGAAAGTCCTCTCTCTTTTCAAGTGTCCTGCCAAGCTGTGCCCATCTCTCCTGCCTACTGCTAGTGTGAGCTGCTCCAGACTTTCTCCACTCTGTGACTGTCTCAGAAGATCAGCTGGGGACTCATGTGTAACACCAAAAACCCCCCAAACCATTACATACATCTAGTATTTCCTCGCAATGCCTGGACAGCTGAAGGAAGGCCTGAGCTTTCAAGATAAACCATTGCATTCCTCTCTGGATTGTACAGTTCTGTTTAACACACAGGCACAGAAATTAATTCCCTATCCCCTTCATCCTCCCATTTACCAGTTTCACTTCAAAAGTGAGCTGAAGCACAATGCTGCCAAGTAGCTGCTCTGCTGGGCCAGGTCATTTATAAATACACACATCAAGGCGCTGTAATAACAAAGAAGCGCCTTCACAGGAATTCAGCAGAGTAAACTACTACAACTCATCCTGCAGGGGAGTTGGAACATGTCCACACTTAAGGAAGAAACAATTTACTCCCTACTTGACTTTAAGATCATGAAAAAATGAAGATGGAAAACTATCCAGCAGCGTGCACATCCTGGCCTTCTTCCCTGAGCTTTCTGTATACGTGCCACTGAGGAAATCAATTATTAAATATCAACACAGCTTGATCTGTGGAGTCAAAAATTGCTTACACTTCAACTTAAAAGGCTGCAGCTGGTGAAGCTTGCCCCTAACAGAGTTCAAGGGCTTGCCTCATAGCTCACTGCAATTAAGGAGAGTCCTTAGATCACTTTTAGTGCACTTCAGACCCCAGATGGTGTAAATCATTCTTGCAATATAAATTATGGCAAGATGCTAAGATCTGTTATAATGATAATTATAATTATAATGTTATAATGACAATTTTTTTTGTCTATAGAACAAAACAGAAAAGGAACCCAGAAATAACTCTTCAGCTTGGATTCCTCTTGGAGGCTCCGACCTGCTCACGGGTTCATCTCCAGGTGCTGTCTTAGGTAGCTTGAAGGTGACTGCGCAACAGTGTGGGTACCACGAAATGAATTCTGTTCCTAGGAATAAATGGACGCATCATTAATGGTCGTGTGTAGTGTAACAAAACAAGCTGTAAAGGTAGCTACTGTTAGTTTAGAAGCAGGAGGGCAAAATTCAACTGTACCCTACTAAGTTAAATCCAGACACCGCTTTTTAAAACCTTCAACAAAGATAAATGTTTTGAAGTGCTACAAGGCACTGCCTTCTGTGAGGTGCATTAATTTAGCAAGTATCAATCAAAGACAATCTGATTGTGAAACTTGGTCTTTGAAAAGATGCAAATAGGCCTTTTAAGCATAAACTTTTCTGAAGCTGTCAAGTTGTGGGTGCTTTCCTGCTTTAAAGATAAAAAAGCAGCAACTCCCTGCAGCTTCTCAGCCTCAAACCGAAGTATTACAGAATGACTTTTCATCCAGAGAATGCTAATGACATTTGCTTTGTGTTAAGACACAATGTGAGACTAATCTTGGCAGATTTACCTTTTTTTCCTTCAGAAATGATATTGTAGGGTTACTTCAGGGCTCTGCTGCACAAACCTCAAGGGCTTCTCGTCCAAATTATGAAGTCAAACAATGAGGATCTGAGCCAGGATGGAAAACTGAGAGAATATTTTTAGGCAAAACATACTGAAGACCATTTAAAAAGATTTAATTAGAGAATTTACCCCCTCCCAGCCCCATCTCCATGTCATGATGATATCATTACCTATAGGTAGCGTTACATTTTGAAACCTCAGAGGTTAACTGCTTGTGGCCAAATGATACTAAAATTAGGAACCAAGAACTTCTTTCTAGCCCTGCAAACCACAAGTAAGCCAAGGACCTTCCAGGAGAGAGCATGAACTAACACACTTTTACTGTGCAATCTGTGGGGACAGGAAGAGATTTTTGAATGAGACAGGTGAAGACCAAAGTTTTGCTGCAGTATTTTCAGCCAGACTTCAAACAACCCCAGTGATGGAAAAGCGCTGACTATGTTACTTGGAGAGCTTAACAGAGTAATTTAGGTCCTTGGGTTATATGTCTGTTTGGCTACTAATTACATGAGTTCCCCTAGAATGTTCATCTACACAGGCATCATGGAGTGCCAAGCAAAGACATCACTTTGAGACAATCCATGTGCTTTGCATCACACCAGAACAGAATGTCAGTCTCTATCAGTACTTGCACGTGGTTTGGTGGACCTGAGAAAATTTGAGCTGGACCTGAAACAGAATGAATAAGAATTAAATGTTATCCACTAAAGATAAAACAAGGCAGATGGGATTAACCATGTTTGCATAGCACGGACTTCTGGACAGCACAGAACAAGTGTTATGTTACAGCTAAAGAGTCACAGCTGGAGGGTTAAATATGTTTATTTTAGTAGTGTAAGGTGGTTTTACAAACAGGTCTTTAGATTTTGCAATATACACAAAGGTATCATTACAAACAAAAAGCAAAATATCCTTTCAATAATACAGCCTCTATGCAGCTGAAATAAAATTAAACCTCTGCTTCTCTTTAAAATGCATCTCAGTAAACATTCTTCTCCATCACTGGTAAAATGTACATCTATAATAAATGACATAATCATGGGGGGGGGGATGGGGACAGGAGGACAACGATGACATCCCTAAAAATAAAAAGTAAAAAAAATGGGGAGGAAAGATTATTCTCGTGTTTCGGTTGGGTTTTAATTCTGAATATGTCCATGTACAAAAAATTAAATAGCTCTTCTTTTTAAAACATATCATTGAAACTTTTGCATGGCAGTGCAATACAGAAATAGTAAAATTCATCCAAAAAGTGCTATGTACAGCAGCATTGTTAAAGTTCCGGGAGGAAGGGATGGTCTGTTTCCAAGCAAAGACTAACATGCTTTTGAGCCATTTCTGAATCAAAGTCAGAAGATCTTTTCAGTCTATTTTTAGCAATTCCCTTCTCTCTCCTGTCTCATTCCCACAGATGATGCTTTGAGACAAGGAACAGTCACAGTTCAGTTAAAGTGTGTGCATGTGCACATATATGTGCAGACATATATTTGCATACACACAGATGTGTATATATATATTTTTTTATATATATATGTATAAAAACAAGCTTGGTTTAAAAAAGCATTGCTTTGGAACATAATGAGAGCTCTTCTTCAGAGTGAGACAATCTGCAATAAACAGGTCCGCGATGGAAGATGGACTTTATCTACCACATTATTAATTCATGAAACAATTTCACTGCAATTTTGAATATTTCCCAGAGAAGACACCCTCAGATGCCTCAAAAAATAAACCAGGACTGGGAGCATGATTTGAAACCCAGCCTCTTTTTGTGGATCCACAATTTGTAAGAGAAAAATTTACCTTTAGCTGTCGTTAGCATCGCATTTACCCATTAAACATCAGCTTTAGCTATTTTAAGAAGCAGTATGAAATTTGTAAAGAACATGAGATTTGCATGGAGCCAAATGCAAATGCAAGAAGTGGTTACACACAACAGAGGCCAAATTTGAGGCTGGGGAAAGTATCATTAGAAAAAAGGAGGTCAGATCATTAGGACTGTAAAAATACAAGTGTCTGATTTCACTTGATGGTTCTATTTCTACAAGCTGACAAATTTAACACTCATCTATTCTTTTGGAGTCATGATATCAAGGGCCCTTACAATGAAGGGAAGGCCAGGAAGCACTAAGCCAGATGAGGGTGTTTTGTTTGCTAGGAATGTAAACATCACCTTCTTCAGCGCTCCCCAGTACTACAGTTTCAGCATAAAGAAGACTTCTGTGTCAGTGTTATAATCAGTCTGGTTCTTAGGCTGGGATGTAAACATGGTAGGAGAACCTGTATCCATACAAACTGCTTTTGCAACACTGCAGGCTCCCTCTGGATTCCCCCTCTCCTCGATGGGGCTGGCACCGAGCTGGCCCAGGCTCTGCAGCCGTTGCCTCTCCTGTGCCTGCTTAGCCCTGTTGGCGATGTAGCGCACCCGGCTCTGGCTGCGGGACGATGAGCGGCGCAGGAGCCCCACGCTCTCCCCTTCCTCCTCAGATTCACTTGGATCGAGACTGATAGGAGAAGTGATATCATTTTCCTGCTGAAAGGCTGTCAGCTTCTTCAGCTGCTCCATCAGTTCGTCCTGGGATTTGGCTGAGGATCTCAGGCCTGAAGAGCGGCGCTGCTCCCGCATTGACCGAGTGACAAAGCTCCTGCTGATGCTACGGTATTTGCTTTCAAAAGTGCACACAATATCATCAGAGGTAAGGTCTCCAAGACTTTTGGATTTTGCCTGGTTATTTCCAACCATGTCATGCGCTTTGGATTTGTTAGAAGACTGTCTGAGACTTTCTATGTAGAGCCTGCTCCAGGTATGCCTTCTAGGAATGGATGAGAATGCATCTTGAGGACTCCTGGCAAGAGGACGGGGGCACAGTTCATCTGCTGGCAGCTGGCCAGACCTCAGGTTAGGGTTGGATTTGCTCTTGCTCACCACTGGCATCTCATTACTGGAGGCTGTGGCCGATCGTGGGCGCATACCCTTCCTTATGGCAAGGGGCTCAAAATTCTCACAATGGATGCCAAGATCTGGGAGGCTTTTGCGAGCTAGGTTAGGGAGAGAGAGATCTATCACAGTGTCATTGGAGGACATGCTGGAAGAGGAAGACATGCTGTCACGATGATTGCTGCAATCTAGCTTGCTCCAGATCCGGTCATTAACAGTGGCATCAAAGTATACTTCTGCTGCTGGAGACAGGCTACTTGGAATTTTTATTAAGGCTGAGGAGTCCGACATCTTCAGTCCTTCACTCTTTGGCCTTCGTACTAACATGTAAGAGCCTTTCTGAGAAACAGGTAGAGCCTGTGCAGTCTGGGCTTTCTGGAGAGTATCTGAAGGCAAAGTTGTCTGCGTGCTGTGAATCACATTGTTTTGCTGCCGTACAACAGCTGCTGCACCAAGTTTTTGCCCTTTGGATTCAATGGTGCTTTTCATGCCTGATTGGTCATTTTGGTTCTGGCAGTTCTTAACAGGTTGTCCATCAGGCTTACCTGCTGCCAGTACCAGCCAGGCTTTCTGAGGGTGCACTGCCATTCCATACTGGTCTTCAGCTTTACTGCATGCCTGTGTCCAACCATTTTCTTCTTTAAGACATCCTGCCATGCTTGTCCTCTCATCCTCTTGAACTACTAAACTTGTGTCAGCTGCTCGTGTGATGACCTGCACTTGGTCTTCTGCAGCCAGATTTGTTCTTTGTTCTCTATTGAGTAGAGATTCTTGAGGCTGGTTGGATGTGCTGCTTGCTTCTGATCGAGATTCAGTGGAATGATCAGACACAGACGCTTCTTCAGAATCACTGTAAGGAGCAACGGGTAGAGAGAAGAAAAGGCTGGTATGATGGTTTTCATTGGCAATAACAGGCTCTTCAGTGATAGTTTCTAGGCTGCATAAAGAAGTGACTGACCTCTGTATCGAGAAATGGCAGACATCTACTTGGGAGACATGAAAAGACAGGAAAAAGAAAGAAAGAAAGAAAAAACAGAGGTAAGGGTTAATGCCTATTACAAATGACACTTCAGCTGAAGATTTATTCTTCTGTTATTTTGTTTTCAGGTAGTAGCTGCAGATATTAATCATGATTTTTATAATAACTTATGATTTCAAATAGCTGGCTAACTCATTCAGTTTTACCTCCCCCAAAGCCCTGTTGCTTTCAGAAAATCTCAGTCCATGCATGGTAGCACCACACTGCTTTTCTGATTATCTTATTTAAACTACCCATCCATTTCTTTGTGTCCTTTGTGTCACTTCTCATAAAGTAACTTTTCTTCCTCCACCTCCCAGCACCACTTGAATTGCTCTTTTCCTTCCTTCCAGCACTCAAATGTGTCAATGTATCAGATCATCAGCAGACCATGTACCATAATCAGAACACCACTGCCCAAACAACAGACATGATCCCAGGGATCAATCACACAGAAGAGAAGCAGCGTTGGATTTCTGGAGCAGATGACAAATAGAACAAGGGGTACACATACAATGGAGTGTAGTCAGTGTGCCTTTTAAAACCAAAACTAAACTTGGGTAACTTGGTTTTCCTAACGAAGTTTATCGTTTCTTTTGCAAAAAAAATACACAGACACATGGCTCACAAGCACCAGCTGACAGCACAATCCTGAAGGATCCCTATGGCCACCAACTACCTGAAGGGAACTCTCCATCTGCCTGCAGCATTTATAACCTGTATCCCAGGGGCCAAAGCAATCACGCCCAACAGTCTATTTCCCACATCTCCAAACCACAATGCAAACATGCACTTGAGAACTAGCAAAGCGCCACTGAGCCAGACAACAACCTTAAGAACATAGGAGCAGGTAATTAGAAGGCAGGAAACAAACAAAAACTGGGACTACAGGCAACAGGGTGCTTGAATCAGTGACGCTCAGGAGACAGTTACCTTTGGCTTGCTTGTCCTTTCAGTTCTTAACTAGAAAGAGAGAGTGTGCATGTGGAATAATAGGACAGAACAGAGGAAAAATCCAGTTAATGTAGGGAAGGCAAGTGCAGGTAACGGGATAAATTAGTGCTAAGGGATGGAAGGGAAACAGACAGAAATATTCACACATTCTTGTAGGATCCTAAGAATTTCTGATCAACCAGAGCACTCAGTGGGATCCATAAATGGATGGATATTAAATCCATTTTTTAGTGATAGAAAAATAAAGAGCAATTTTTGCTGTTGTTCAAGAAATGCACTCTGCTGGGCTGGAGAATGGAATCCAGCCTCCCCTTCTCCAAAGCCCGTTCCTAATGCTATGGGAAAAAATCACCTGCATTACCAAAAAATTCCAAGGAAATATTGGGCCTTTCCCTTCAGCAGCAGTATTCCCACTCCAGCGCAGAGACAAGACACTTAATGATGGAGAAAGCTGCTCAATGGCCCATATGAGATCAGCTGGGAGTGTTCAAAGGGAAGGCATCACATGTGTCCATAAGCAAAACCTACCATTCATAACATGACAGAACTTGTCGGGATCTGGAGGAGTACTGGGAAGAGTTTTGAGCTGATCAGGCCAACGAGCCCTCCTCCTCATCCATCAGCATGGGGAGAATCTCGGGCCATCAGCATAGTTTACAGCACAATTACAAGGCCCAATACTGGGAACTGCAATGCTGCTGCCATAAAGGGAACAATGAGAGACTATAGTTTCCTGTCTTATCCCAGTGGCACTTCCCACCAACAGACTGTTAATTATGAAATGCACCCATATTAGGCTGATGTTACCGGTTTCCCTGGTTTCTTGGCACAAGGCACTAAACAGAGGGCAGATGGGGAGAGCACACTGTGCAAGCACAGTGTTTGTCACTGGATCAGCAGCAGCCACTCCAAGTGACTGCTTCACCATTTTAAAGGCTTGCTGATTCCATGCTTGGGAAGTCAGATGGATTTAATCAGATTTCAAGCATACCACAGTATTTATTTAGTGACTTGGGGGGCTGGCGGGGGAGCTGGCACTGATAATGGGAAAGAGTTTCATATGTCACACTACTCAGAGCTTATGAAAAACCTAATGCCAATAATTTAGGCATAGAAAGAGTTCTGCTGCTTTGGATTCACTTCAAGGCATGGGAACGGGCAAACTTCTCCCCTCTGCTCCCATTGTCCTGCGAGTTTCCTGAAAGCCTCAAAGCAGATATTGGAAAAAAAACATAAAAAGTAGAATAAGAGAGAGAAATACAGAAAAATCGTAGGCACCGAACCCAGATCAAACAGAGAGAGTATTTTACATTCCTGTATGAGGCTCTCAGAGAAGCCCTCTGTAGGTGGCCAGCCAGAATCTGTTACTAAAAAAGGAACTGCATCCTAAGAAGCACCAAAGTCCCTTTACTGTTCCCAAAAATGTAACCACCAGTGTCCAAATTCCTTGGACAATTAAGGGGGAGGGATTGGAAGAGAAGCTTTTGTAGTCACAGACAAAAGCTGTATTTCTCTACTTCCTCTTCATAATTTTATGAAACAGAAAATCTTGCCAAAATTTCTTCCTTACCTCCCCTCTTTGCCACATCAGGATGGAAAAGAAAAAGTCAGTTCCCTTATTAAAATATAAACCTTGATCACCTCTGTTCCTATTCTCCATCTCTGCAAACATCCAGTTCATGAGTATAGACACAGCCGCATGACCCCAGGGACCACGTGCATATTTCTGGTTGGGCACAGCTATAAAATGCTGTAGCTTAAGCAGCTGTCCTTTAAACAGACACATTTTACTTTGCAATTGGGAAATGCCAACAGTCCACCTAGCTTGGCTGGTGTCAAGTAACATCACATCACATACCTCACTCCTTTATATTGTGCAGCTGTGCCCTCAGGTCACAGTCAAATCACATACATAACATTAAGCACATCTATAAATGGGGGTTTAGACATTTAGAATGGTACGCTGTGTTCATTAAATGTGATCTCCAGAATAATCCAGAGCACAGAATTCCATCCAGTAATCCCCGAACTGATGGCAGTAAGTTTGCAAGTTCTTTGAGAAACGAACTAGTGTTACTGTTAGTAGAGTGCATCATTTCTGGTGTGGTTACCCTTCAGTGAAACACAAATACTGACAATGGAAATATTGTTTGTTAATACAGGTTTTCAATATTCAAGCTCTACTTAATGCTCTGGTTTGGATCTTAAAATTCACTTAGTATCATACCACATTCACTAAAAAAACCAAAACATACAAGGAAACAAAACCCCCTAAACAAGCAATCCAAGCACTGATGGGCCATAGACAGTTTCACTACTGCAGATGGTCAGCTAGGCATGGGAAGGACTAATCTAGACCAGACACCTCTAGGAAATAAAGTAAAATAAAAACATTTATGCAGACTTCTTTTTTCAGTCATTGCCAACAATAAAGAAAAAGAGCTCTTGACAACAAAACAACAGACAGGAGCTTCTAAGTAAAGCTGCTACGCAGAAGCTGAGACAATGATGTGATCTACGGTGGAGAAGGGTGAAGAAAATCTGGTCTTACCAGTAAAGAATATAGGGGATTTACTTCGAATTTCTTCCAACTTTTGAACGAACAAGGCGTTCATTTCCCTCTGCAGGGTGCCCACTTGCCTTCGAGAAGTTTCAGAACAGCGCTTGGGGAATTCTGGGCTTCCAAGGCTTTCTAAACTGCTGGAGTTGGAGGATATCGAGCCATTGCTGGCTGCAACCAAGTTGACAGTGCTTCCATACTTGCCACCTGATTGGCACTGCCACCGCTGCCGGGAATGAGCCTTTATTCCATGACTTAAAGATTCAACAGTTTTCTTCCCTGGGGTCACAAAAGACTGGGTGCTCCTTGTTAGATCATCACCAGTTCCAGGGCTGCCGCAAGACTGCAAATCTGCTGCTTGCCGCCTGGGCTGACCTTTCACAGGTTTAACACCCCAGGTTTTTAGCTCTAACCCCTCTTCTCCAGTTATACTGCTATACTGGTCATGGTGAAGTATATCTTTAGCAATAGGCCTGGTAGGATGGTCACTCCACTGGCATTCTAGATCTGGGCTTTCTTTGGAACCAATCATGCATTTTATGCAATTGGTGGCCACTCCAATCCTACCAGAGCTGTTGATGGCACAGCGTGCAAAGACGCTTTGCTTCTCACTCTGGTGCTCCTGAAGCCGGACCCTGTCAGACCTCTGGATGGGTTCACTGAAAGCAGCACCCTCTTGAGCACAACTTCGGCTTTTGGCTTTACGGGAACCATGGGCCTTACCTTTCAACCCCTTGCCATGTACCTCCCCACTGGCACCATCTCGGGGAGCTGGTGTCAGAGAAGCACTTTCTGGCTCTTGCTCAAAGCGAGGCTCTGAGGCAGCGTCCACTTCATGGTCTTCACTGACCCCTTCAGAGCTGTTGTCTTTAGTGTCAAACGCAATTTCAGGAAAGCCCTTCTTGTTCTTCTTCTGGCTTTTGATGGGTGCACTGGCTGTCCTTCTCAAGATGTGGCTGCTAAAGGAATGTTTGCGATGGAGCTGACCAGCAGCATGACTGTCCAGAGAGGCCTGCTTTGGATTTCTGAGAAACAGACCTTTTAGACCTAGAGCCTGTTTGGCCTGGAAAATTAAAACAAAACAAAACAAAATGTCCTTAATAGGAAAAGCAAGTCTCTTCCTTTGGCCACAGGAACTTATGTACAGGTCACATATGCACCCATGTACAGAGTCTCCTGCCATATTCCTACCATCAGCATAAGAACTGAACCAGAAATAGGACAGAGGTGAAAAATGAAACAAATTGGTAACAGCAGCTTTGCAAAACATGATATCTTTCTTTGCTCAACTATGTTTTTAAGATAAACTTTTCCAACCAGGCTTATCTCTGTATCCGTCATCATTTTCTTACTGTAGAACTGATGGTAATTTTAAAAAGTTACTTTAAAATCACTTTACTTGTCCTGCAGCATGATGTGGTTACAGAATTTAGTTGGTAGTGACCTCTTAAGCTAAAGAATATTCTTGACTTAAAACAGGTAATAAGAAATTGGATGTTCAAATGGAGATTTACATTCTTTAGGAGCTGTTGGAAAATAAACCGTGGACTAAGAATATCAGATTTTTTCCATATAAAGGAGATCTACACTTCAATTGAATTGAGCACTGCTATGAACAGCAGCTGAACTACCAGCATGAGAAATGACCATCAAATACTTCAATTTCTACCTGTGTGATTACATTTTGGTAAGTTCCTACCACACAACACTTATCCAAAGACACTCAGGTATGTTTGCATCACTGAAGAAACACACTATAAACAAGCCAAGTTAGTCAGGGTGATAATACAGTACTTTGTAAACTTCAGTATTATTTAAGCATCAAACGTACATATCCACCATCATAGATCTCCCACCATCATACAGTTGATTTACATGTCAGTGGAACAGAGAGGTTCAGCATTCCTGTAGACATTCCAGGTGTATTTGCCAACTTTTAAAGCAACCGGCTGATGCCTGATAAGGACCATGTTGGGTGTGCTCTGTACATAGAGCCTCATACGCATAAATCACTTAAAGTAGAGACATGGTATTTTTCTTCTTGATGTCCTAGTTAGATCAGACTCTTTAGTAGCTGTAGCACAAAGAATGTATAAAACCAGAGTACATAAGCCTGCAACTGAAATGCATGATAAGAAGCCCATGATAAAATGTGATCAGTGTCCATGCTTGTTGGCACTTGCTGCCAGTTCAAGTTGTACCCTGTGATGCCATGTGAGGTCACATTCCTGCAGTGCCAATCAACAGCACACAAATTTCTCATTTAAATTACAATGGTCTCTCTTTCACCTCAAAATACTCAAGTGCATGCTCATGTGTTTCAGATTTTGCTTTGCAGGACTTCATGGATAGATATGAGCTGCACTGTACACTAAGCCTGGGTTAAAAGCTGCTTTTATTCCTAAGTGTCCTGTGCAATCTGCCATATGGGATCAAGGTTTATTTGTCTGCCACAATTCTTATAACTAACTGAAGTTTAGTTACCACATGCCAAGACCCAGTATGAGGAGGAGATGATTAATGAGACCCAAAATGGCCTTTAAAAGTATATACAGGATAAGATAAAGAAGGTAGGGATTGATTTTTCCCATACAAGGCAAAGAAAATGTAATTTACATATTGATAAACCTCTGTGAGAGCCAGACTAATGAACAGGCCACCTGGATCTTTTTGGATTTCACTGGAAAGCTTCAAATTGAGTTTGTGCAGTTGTTGAGGAGTGAAAGGAAAAAAGCATTCTGCTCCAATGGAGACAAGTTGGCAAGTACATGGATTTAGTGCTATAAGAAACAGACAATGTAAGGATTTGCAAAACCCAGAAGAAATTGTCATACGTACACCACCCCCCCCGAATAATATCCAACAAAAAGAAAGCACTGATGGAATGGGTGACAGCAGTGCAGGGCTCAGTCAGGTATCAGTCTAGCTTATTTGGTGCATCTTTCTTAAGCTAGCAACTACTGCTTGAATCAGTGGAGTGATTCAAGAACCCAAAACCAAATCTGATCAACTCAGGGGAAAAAAAAAGTTTGAAAAAAGAAAAAAACAAAAAAGAAAAAAAGAAAAAAAGAGGAGAGCCATTCTGACGGAGATCCAGAACTTGGGCTTTCAGCTCCAGTCCAGCTTTGACAGGGCTACTGCATGCTTTAAAGCAGACTTGGAAAACAGCACAAGAGGCTTTCCCACAATTTAGCAAACCATTCACTGTAAATCACAGAATCACAGACTGGTTTGGGTTTTAGTGGAAGGGACACCTTCCACTAAACCAGGTTGCCCAAAGCCCCATCCAACCTGGCCTCTTACTGTTCTCTTCCATGTGAAAGAGTGGTTTGAATCACACCAGAAAAACAACAGTACAGGTAGAGCCTCAAAGAAGATAGAAAAGGAGGATATGGAAGGACTTGTATCCTGGATCTGCTTCATTCATGGAGGGCTCTCTGATCAATGACCCCACAGAACTGACCAAGTCAAATGTCGCAATTCACATTACATGAGTTGAGGAGTTTCAAAATATTACTAAGGAAACACTGATGCTAATGAAGCAGCTAGTCAGAGGCATGCAGGTGTGTGGTGGTGGTCACTGCACCTCCCTGAGGCAGGAGGGGGTACCTTCATGGCGTCTAAAAACGCTCTGCTTCTAAAAGTAGACTTTTTGACATAGAGAAGCCCACTGCAATCACAAACAGACAGAGTAAAGGCAAAACAACAGTGAGGGAGGATCTCAGAGAGATGCACATCTAGAAAACCAGAAGAAATTCTACGGTACATGAATAGGCTACAGAAGAGACAGGGACAAAGAAAAGCATCTCCAGGAAATAGAGCAATCTAAAAGAGATTTCAGTTAAATACAAGCTAAGGTGAAAAAAAAAAATCTAAGACTATGCTTCAGTAACACCAAGCTACAGAGCAGGTGCAGTATCTACATTCAGGAAAAGCCCCTAAAGGTTAATGCTTGGATTAGAATATCTGGATTTATAAAGGCTAAAGCCAGGCTGATAACCATGGTGATTTTTCTGCCCATAATTAACAAAGGGGAAGCAGAGAAATAATTCTAGTTTCAACAGAACTCTGTTAACTGAGAAACCAAAGCAGAGCATGATTCCAAGACACCAATCCAGGAAGGGCTGTGTAATATTCGCTCCATATTTTCAGCAGTTTTTAATAAAAATGATAAACAAATTAAAAAACACATACGAGCTTTCTTTCCAATTCCTTGTATTTCAATCCCATCAGTGCACAGTACCAGCATCTTAACACCAGCAAAGCCAAAGAGACTGCAGTGATAATGAGATGCAGTAAGGGATGTCTGATAGACACAGAACATGAAAAGGGAAAAAAGCAATCAAAAAAGCAAATCAGGATGGAAGCCAGTGAATAAGGACAGAAAGGAGACACCGTGACACACAGAGGTCCTTCAGTTGTTTAAAACACTTCTAAGAAAATCTGAAGTCCTTGAAATAGCTGCCAAAGTTTAAATGGACATTGCACTACTGCAAATTATAACTGTCACCAGCCAGTTACTCATGAAGCAGCCAATAGGAGCAAATGATTATGAAAGGCTGGGTAAAGTAAGGATTTAAAGGGAGATAATGCTGTGCAATATTGCCAAAGAAAATTTGAGGTGAAAACTGTTAAAGACCGTGAACATTGTCTCTTCATGAAACCCTGCTATCAAGAGCAGTGACTTGGAAGCTCATGAAGTTACTAGTCAGTGATGAAGGCAGGCAGGCCCAGCTTTGGCTTTCACTTAAAAATCCCATTATCAGTGGGTACTGAGTTAAAGAATTGGACTTACAATGAAGGATACCGAAACATTTGCTATCCTTCCAATAGTACTGCAAAAGCAGTGCAGAGGACATCACCTGAAAGTAGCAAACAACTGGAGGATCATGAATGCACACAACACAGGGAGAAGGAGGAGAATCTGCTTATTCTCCATCATTTTGAATAAGAACAGAACAGAAAGGAAGAACTGACAAAAGGATGAGTGGGGCTGGCCAGGGCAGTCACCTTCCCTGCTGGATGCATACAGCATATAGATGCCTCCTTTCATTAAAGAACATAGGTGAGGAATGCAGGCACTGATCAGACCAGTTCCATTCCCTCTGGCCTCATGCCCAAGGCTGAGCTATCTCACAGGAACTCCAAAGAAGTTCATGATAAAATTTAAAGCTGGTTGAATGGGTGCTGATGGATGCACCCAGCAAGTGTCTGTAAGGCTCCTGAGACAATGGCATCCCCACCCACACCAAAACAGGCATGACTTACATCCTATACAGTTCCCTTCGATCCAAAAATATAGTCAGGAAAGATCTTAGCATTGAAATGTTCAGCCTGCACCACTTTTCCCTGAAGGCTGGGACTAAATGACCATTTAGTGCCTGTGACAGGCCCTACAGTCCAAAATTAAACACCGCTCACTTGCATTGTCCTGCTCAGACTGACACCAACCGCCTTTCTTTCACCTAAATCTCCTAATGTCTCTTTGCTTAACACAGCTAAATTCAAACTGATCCATAATGCCATCACAGGGAGTTCCGGGCAGGACCCCTATCCTGTCAGGATGAAGCTGCATCTGCCTAAAGGTCTGGCATTAG
This sequence comes from Strigops habroptila, assembly GCF_004027225.2. Classification (NCBI taxonomy): domain Eukaryota; kingdom Metazoa; phylum Chordata; class Aves; order Psittaciformes; family Psittacidae; genus Strigops; species Strigops habroptila. The sequence goes on from NC_044292.2 coordinate 7,886,014, forward strand.
ACATAAAATAAAAAAAGCAGGAACTGAGCTAAAATGTCTAAAGAGACATTCTTTCCTGAAACAGCCCTTCTTCCTGTAAATACAAAACGAAGCTTTCCTGGGATTTATCTCTGTTTCATCCCATAAAAGTCTGGATTAAAATCGAGCAGTTTAAAAAGCTGCTTTCCTTTTAAAGGGTTGTTTTCATTCCTCTTACATCAACAGCAGCACAAGAAAGGGAACTAGGAATTCCCAGCCTGTTCAATGCTGCCCTCTGCTGTCAAGATGCTGATATTGCAGTTTGGTACCACAAAACAGCCTGTCATTAGGCGTGGATACAAACTGTCAAAGCACTGTGAGATACTCAGCTTCCTGAATTTCATTGAAATTAATACCATGGAATGAACTAAATCCAGTGCATTGAGAGGAAAGAAGCTATCTCATTCTCGGGTGGCCTAGGAAAAGTTTGAAGTTAGGGCTTTACTTTCAGCTTGGAGTTATTCATGTGAATTTAGATACAGTACCCAGATAGTTTAACCCTTAAGAATTTAATTGAAGTGTGAAAGCATCAGGCAGGCAGAGTCTTTATAGAATAAGCTTTACAGGCAACAAGCAGTCAGGGTTCAGGTGTGTAACCCTTTGTTCAGCAAGGTGCACTTACTGTGTTGGATACAATCATCATACAAATGTGTGCAGGCTGCAATGAAACAACCTTCCTCTATGGCTCCCACAAAAAGGCACTGCAAAAACCTCTTTTTACAGCTTCCCCTGTGATTTGCCTTTATCTCCATGTATATTCAGAAAGATCTCAGGCTACCATGACAATCACAGAGATGAAGTTTACTCTGGTTGAACACATTAGCTTGGACCTTCAATCACTGGGCTTGCCCAGTGTGATACAAAATCCTGTCAGTTCACTTATGTACATATTCTACCCCACTGAAGGCACTCACCTTACCACAGATGTCATTAATTGCCACGTGAACAAAGATGGATGCTTCTTCTATACCCTCCAGGTACACATGTCGGTAACCTGAAACAGATGATAGGAAGAGGATCTAGAGACTCTGCTTTTGTAAAGAGTAAAAGAAACGCACCATTTTATTCCCAGGTCCTCCCTGCAATAAGCATCCAGGCTTGTGCATCGCCCAGCCACACTTAGTTATCCAAGAGCCACACCACTTACAAACCTCACTGCCACCTCTTCTTGTCGCTGTAAGTTTAGAAAAAAGCCATGTCCTGTTTTCTCCAGTGTCCATTATTGCTGCTGTCAGACCGTGACTTAAACTTGAGTACTGGTACTTACAGTGTGTGATTTAAACTACCTTGGGGGCTTACAGTCTATTATTAATACCGCGAACATTTCAACCAAGTTCGTTTCCTTGAGATGTTTGTTTTCTTGGCTGTTTGTTTTCAATCTTAAACAGAATCTTTTTTATTTACTTTGAAAGAAAAGAAAAAGTTACATAGAAGAAGCTTTAATGTGAAAGAAGACTGAAATGAAAATCGAACTAGGAAACTGACAGAAAATGGCATTTAATAACCTGGATCCCATCACTGGAATGGGTAATTAGTGGTTCTATATTAAACTATTACTGATTGTAATAAGGCCAATCAAAGCTCCAGTGTCTCTCAAAAACTGATGTGCAGAAAATGGAGGGAAAAGCAGTGTGAGGTAACAGTGGTAAAGATTCTGTATGTTAGTCTTCCAAACCTACAAGATTTAGCCATCCTGCTTAACAATCTTACCCATTTTTTGCAAACCTAGTCCCATAGAATTGATTTAGTCTTCAGCATTATATGTCAGGATTGGACCAAGGGAGAGAACTCAGGGTCCAAACTCCCGGTCTCTTGTTCAAACTAGAAATTCCCACAGTGCACACACGAATGCAGCATTTGCAGTTTCAGTTATCGCAGCAGAAAGTCCCAGCCAAGCAATTTGGGATTTCACCATTTCAGTCTTACCTGGCATCATGCTGCTGAAAGCTATTGTCCTCTGTCCAATGAAATCACGCCCAATTGGATCGTGATCCCACACGAGGAACCGAATCAGTGCGATCTCTGGCATGTGCACTGTGAACACCAACGTTTCCTCCCACATGGGGTTAAAACCTTGGAATAAAGGAATCAGCTTTTAGATATTTCGTTCACAAGATGCAAGAAGAAACAAGACTTATGCCTACATAAGGAATGCCTAAACTGCAATGCCATTCTTGTTTTCCTAATAGTTCGATCATTGTTCTTGGAAAATCCAGTACTCCCACTGACTTCAGCAGGAGGCACAACAGCACAAGACTCTGAAAGAAACAGAGTTGGATCTGACTTACATTTGCCCATGATTTCAGCACGTATTTGGACAAGCTGCTTGCTTTTGACCACAGCAAGCTCAAAACACCCTTCTCATACACAATGAGAAGTCAGACAAACGCCTTGTTCCACACCAAGACCTTCACAACATTATACCAACTCAGTTGAACAATTCACGACCCAAGATGATGAACATCAAGAATGCTCAAATCAATTTTTCAGTGCTTTGTCATAATAGGCACCAAATTTCATCTACTCATATCTTTATGAACAAAACTTGCCTGAAAGAGAATGTTTCAGCCATAAGAAAACTAAGTCCCACATAATCTTACCATTATCATCAACTACTCTAGTTTGTTCTTTGAAGCAGTCGACAGGTAAGCCTATGACTTCTACTTCAACAAATGGATCAATGATCTGGAAAACAGAAAGTAGCAGATATTGAAGAGAAAGAGTGACAAAACTGAGATTCCAGAATGTGGCTTTTACAGTGTGGGCATTGTATGTTATTGTCTTAATAATTTTTGGTCCTGAGCCTTTCTGTAAAGCATTATTATGCTGATGAGAGATCTCTGGCTAACTCATCTAAGAGCATAATTTGGAATCATCATGTTGTATGCATTGGTGATCATTTTTCTGTTCTATTCTATGGATCATTTCTCTGTTCTATTCTCTTCTTTCTGTACAGAAAGAGTAAATAGAAGATGATTGCAACATTCATATAAGAATCAGGCTTGTAAGAACTTGCTTGAGAGGTTTGATTCTAATTGCAAAAGGCTAAAAGGAAATCTTGATTCTGGCAAAACTTCATCCTAGCATTCATTAAAGACTATTCTTTAATAAAGTCATGTGGATGACATTGTGACACCAACAAACAGCACAAGAAATGAAGAAGAAAGCCTCTTTAAAAAGTTGCCAAGAGGTAACGCATCTGGCTCTATTGGCAAGGGGGTTTTAGAGGAAGGAGGAAATTTAGAATACTATGGTGAGTAGAAGCTCACTATGATGAGCTTAGTGGCCCCTTTTTGCTCCTGCTGGAGGCACTGTATTGACAACTGGAGGAAAAACATCAGATTATGTGATGCTTAGAAGTGAAGAAAACCACCTACAGATCCAGAATGCTAATGACCTGATTTAGTCACGTCCTATGTCTCCCAACAGATAACTGCAGGAAGTTAAATCCTCGTCCTTAGCCCAGGCAAAATGGAAATAAACCTTCTCCAACATGCAAGAACGATCACAGATTGTCCCATACCTCTCCTCTGTCTCCCAACATGGAATCACGTGGTTTGGGGAGTTGTTGACCACTAATAATTCTTAGAACTAGCTGTTTCTTCAACTGACCAGGCAGCGGGTCTTCAGAATTCGGGTTAAACACACCTGTAAGAATGAGAAGTCACATAATGTGAAAGAAGTGCAACTTGGGTCTGTCTTTAGCTATAGATACTTTCTGGCTCATTTGCTTCGAGCATCAGAAATGCATTTTTAAACAAACTGTAGTATGGATCCACACCCACTCTTCTCATGCAATAAGTGATCCACTCATTTTGCTCATTTGCTTTCTTACCTTGACACATGCAGTTTGGTTTGAGGACATAGCCACAATTCCCATTGGCACTAAATTTGGCCCGGTTCAGTTGCAGCATTCTCCCCTCTGACTGGTAGTTTAGTGCAACTAGTTGAAAAAAACAACACAAAAACTGGTGATATTACTTACTGAATACATTAACAACGTTCTGTTTTGTAGAACCAAGTTAAAGCAAGGACACCTAAACACATTTTCACATTTGACTTCTTGGATGCAAAACCCCATGTGTTTTATGAAAAAGAATTATTTTATATATCACAGCTTCAGAGAGAGCAGCTCTCCAAAAGAGCCTGAACTCTGAAGTCCTCTTGCATTTCAGAAGTTCATTTATTTCCATTTATCAGACAACTACTTGCACATGTAAGACACATGTTTGAGGTTATCTGTCTAGGTAATAATATAGACAGTAACGAGGAGGACTCAATTATCAGTAAAGTTCCATGAGCAGAGAACTCCGAGTGTTCTAAGGGATGATTCTAGAGCTCCTACTAAAACACCCCTCCCAAAAGAAATCAAAAATAAACAGGTTTCCTGTCTGCTCACCAAGTTGGCAGCCAGCATTCCAGAATGGCTGGGGATTGTAGTTGCTAGAGTCCACACGGTAGGAAGATGGGTAGATGCGGGACAACTGATGCTGGTTGAAACGTAGATACTGTGCTGGCTTTTGCTGCAGTATTTGGTGGGCTTTTGTTTCACTGAAAGATGAAACCTGCCAGCTGGAAGAGACTACAAAGAAGAGATTAGAGGTAATCTCCTTATTATTTATTTATTATCTAGCTAAAGCATTCAAACCTACAGAGCACCAGTTCCTTATAAGTATCAAGCATCATTTGAACAGAACTCACTCAGAAGGAACTAAGCTTTCCTTTTATTACAGCAAAATCATTGTACTTATTGGAGGAGTTCTGGCTGGGAAATGAAGTTGGATATAATGAATGACCAGAATCTTCATTAAAAAGTTTTAAAAAATTACCCTAGATTTTTGGGATGTAAGAAGAAAGGTAAGAACATAAACCTTTCATTTTCTTTGTATAATAATTATTTTCAGCAGACTTTTAGTTCAACCTACTTTCAGTTTCAATATCATGGATGCCAACAGACTTTGTGTACTTCACCAGGTCAGAGAGTGCCCTGGACAACTTCATTGTTTTCTTCTGCCGGTTTATCCTAGAAAGATAAAACAAATTAATTTCCCATTAATTAAGGAGTAAATTTTATCTTTCCTATTTAAAAATCAGTGAGGATAAAGAAATACAAGAAGGTGGGAGACACTACTAAGATCTGGTGGGGAGGACTCTCAGATGCTTTGACCAAAGGGTGGAATAGTTATTCACATATATATTTTACTTGTCAAGTCAAGTACTAAAAGAGAAACTTTTTAAATCCCAAAGAAACAGTATGAAAGTCGTGCTCTGCTCCTCTTTTGCTTCAGGTTATCACCAACAGCATATCTACTAACCTCCCAAAGAAAACTCCAAAGTATCCTAGAGAACTTCTTGATCTAATTTCATACTTTTGAAGCCTGAAGCTTAAGCAACCATTCTGCAAAGGATCTTTGATGTCAGCGTTCTTGAAGAGGCAATTTCAAAAGAAAAATCAAAATCATCACCTGAATGTTGATGCAACTTCATTTAGCAAATTCTAAAAAATTCAGCTGGGGATCTGATACTCCGCAAATTCACCTTAATGGATGCACTGGGCCACCAGCTAAGCGGCATGTATGTCAGCTGGATGAGATGGTAAGAGCTCAAAACACATACAAGGTCCACTGTACTTTGCCGATTAGTCTGAACAGCACCAGGAGATCATTCTGATGATCCAGTGGCAGATATCCTTATACCGGATTCCCATCATGTGCCTGCAGCCTTCAACAAATCGGCTTCTAGGCCTGGTATCTATTTAGTGGGTACAATTATGTAGTTATCTTCTTTAGAAACAAAATTGTCAAATCACTTGTTAACAAACCTGCTGTAATGTACAGAGCTCCTGGCTACAGTTCCTTGAGAATCCGAATCATCTTCCCCTTCTTCCAGACTTGCTGCCTTTTTCAATTTGCTTCCTTTTTTCTGTGCCACAAGGAAATAAAACCATCATGTCATAACTGTCTGAAGAATCTGTTATGCAGTGTTATAACCAGAGGCAGTTATGCAGCCTCTCTATTCAGTGAACAGTCTGATAGCAAGCCTCTGCCCGACAATGCAATTACAATGCTCCTCTCCACCTCTGTGTGCAACGGAAAAACTATCCAAGAATATAACATTTAGTGCAGACCAAATGTACCAAGTGGCTCACCTTGCGCTTGGAGAAGCTGCCCATCAACAACCGGCCGTGCCTCTTACCGGTGCTGAAATCTTCCCCAGATTCCACATCATCCTCAAGTTTATTCTAAAGCAACCAAACAGAAAGAATAATGTAGCAGAACCAAGAGAGTGCCACGGACAGCATATTTGAACAACAGAACTGGACCAGGCTGATGCAGGCTTTATTTTTCAAGACAAGCTGAGTACAGGACTTTGTATCCCAGCAATAACTGCATCATTTTCATCCATGGGAACTTCCAGAGCAGACAAATATCACACAAATACCTAACCCCAACTTTATTTTCATCCAGGCAGAGTTTGAATGCCCCCATACCATGTACATTCATTGAGACGAGACTGGTTTGTAGCTTAACATTTGGAAATCATCGTTTAACAGGACTTACTGCTGCCAATCACACAGTTTTACTAGGATACTCCATGATAAGAAAGAAGAAATATTCTCATAATCCCTAAAAATGTATATACTTCCTTGGTGCCCCCAGTTTTTAATATGACCTTGCAGTTTCATTGCTTTCTAGACTAATACAACACAGACAGTTCTGGTTAACACCTACACAACAGGATTCTTGAAGAGGATCTTACAAGAATAACTGCCTCATGTGAATCATTAGGCTTGAAAGTAGCTACAAAACTCATGCCACAGAAAGTTTTGGGAGGCTGTTTTTAGTTCTCATCTAGTTTTAATCCCTAGTTAGTACCTCTGCTTATTATTGACATATCTCCAATGTTTTTCATTTGCATGCAACATTCTTCCTAAGCTTTTTGGGACTTATTACAAATTCTAAGATGACAAAGCCTCAAGTTCCTGAAGTGGAGTCGTGGGGTCAGCACATTTTTATAAATAAGCATTAGTGTAAAATTAAAATGCAAATGTAAATGCACAGAACATAGAGAACCGAGGGGGAAAAGCCCAACTTTCCTGTGCACTTTGTGTAATTGCAAATAAAGTTCTTCCTGTTGAGAAGTCATTTCATGTGTACATTTCATGCCCCAATTGCTGTGTGAGCAAGAAAAAAAGCTTTGTGTATCTGACAGTGATGTTCACCTGGCATCAGCAGTAACAGAATGAATTCAGCTGTGAATCCCAAGTCAGCAATATAGGATTTATTTAGTAAGCTAATAAAACACAACAAATTGAAATGCTAAACACCTCTTTCTCTCAAGTCACTGCTGAAAGTCCTTGCACTTTGGATTTCAGTTTGTATCTTGAAGGACTGCCATATTTCACTATTCATCTGCAACAACAGACTACCCCTTTGCATAAAGTGTGAATCATAAAACCAGCTAAAATTAAAATCTCATGATCAGCAAATGAAAAAGAAGCTTCTACTACGTGAACATAAGTGCAAAAAGTATTCTTCCTTATATCATAGCTTTTGTAAGCAACACAAGCTGTTAATAAGATGTCATGACAAAATATTATGCAAAATATTAAAGAAGGGAACATGTTTTCTCACATATTGAAATAGTCAAATAAGCGATGGTCAGGGTGAGCATCCAAGAATGGAAAACATAGCTTCAAAATCCCAGTTCTGCCTAAGTCTGACTGGGGACATTAACCTGGATCTCCCACATCCCTGGAAAATGTTTTGGCCATATGGCCATGTTGTATTATCCAAGATAACCTAGAGGGGTCCCAATGGCAAATAGGCTCCACAAAAATCACTGTGGGACTCACACCATCATGCATTCAGGGAAATGCTGAGCATTCTTTAGTTTCACTACTTCTAGCTCAGAACTGCAGATAGGTAAACTGAGCTATCTTTACCAGGGAGTCTCAAAACAGATTTAAAAGCCCAACTGTAGACATCCACCTATGAAAGAACAAGCATTATTGTTATGAAATAATAATACCATGTAGCTACAGAGAAAAACATAACAACAATCAGGTCTACTGAAGTACAATAAAACATGTTCACCTTCTTACTCTCTGATTTTAGGCCAGACTTTCCTGATGGTAGAGTGGTAACTGTAAAATTGTTTGGATCTTCACAGTCACGGATTTTGGATTCTTTTATCAGTGAGTCAAGTTTTTTCTTTGCTATATTCTCCACTCTTTTCCTATTCATAGATGCCTATAAACGAAACAGAATCATTAAATTAGGTACTGATGAAGAAAGTCTTCGTAATTCCAGGCAGGATTAATGCAAGCTAAAATGTTGTATGCAAGAAAAAAAAGAGAATAAAAGAGAGGTTCTTCACGTGCATAATGTGCAGCAGGCACCCGCAGCTTGGTATCAGATTTAATGTAAGGTATGGAAGCACAGGGGGCCCTGAAGTAGATGTTACATCTAAACAGGTTATCTGAAGTGACGAGAGAGTAAGACTAATTAATACAGTTCTAATTTAATACTTTAAAAACCCCAAATAAATTAGTTTTCCCCTTTGGTAGACTTATACATGAAGAAGTTTCTTTTTCAGTTCTAGATGAAAATCCATAATTCAAAATGAGGAAAGGCCCTAAGGACTGAAAAAGCAATCCTGCTCCAAGGCAATCTAGTTTATGTTATTAAATGGTTTTACTGTGCATTTTATATTGTTTCTGTAAGATGCAATGTCACTTGCCAGAAGATTAAAGTGACAAAAAATTTAACCTGTTAAAAGGATGAAAAATAAGGCATTTTCAGATGGAGGCAAGCAGAGATTAACATGTTCTCCTTTTCATCATCTCCTTGCAGTGAAAATCAACTAAACCCAGCATTCAGCAAACCAAAGTAGTGCTCTGCAACAATGACCATAATTTGACATAAGCAGAATTTTTTCCTTTCCCTTTTTGCATTTGAGGGGAAGAACTCCATGAAGGTTTAGAACCTAAAAGACTTGTAATGAATCCCAAAGATTAGACCACATCCACATTCCAAAGAGCTCATAAAAGGTTTCTTCTCACTGGGATGGGAAAACCTGACTTACATTTACATTCAAATGGTCACTTAACTTACATCTCCATTCATTAGTTTACAGTCATCGTCAATCTCATCAGCACTGTCCTCATCAGAAACTTCGCCCTCCTCTGCATCATCACTGATGTTGGCTGGAAGTTTCTTCCCCTAGAAGATAAAGTGGTTACACAGGCAGGTTAGCATGCAGCTCTGGCTAGCACACATGAAAAGAAAAAGTATTCCAAGCATGCAACCAGGTTCTTACTGATTGAGAAAGCATTTGTTCAGAACCTGAAGCACCAGGTCCTTAAAGACTGCTTTTTGTAAACTGATTTATGTTAGGGTATAAGCGACAACCAGGCAGAAACCATAATAGTCACAAACAAAAAGAGGGATGGAACAAATGAAGCAGGTTTTTACCTTAACCAGGATCTTTCCTTTAAGACTTGCTGGTGAAGGGAGCGTGGTAGAATCATCATTATGCACAGAAGACAGATCCAGTTTGTCTCCCAGGATTTCTGTAAGATATTGAGCCATCTTCTTCTGCTGAATGACACTGCAATGGTTCTCAATTGACAAAATAACAGGGTACCTGGGAGAGACATAAGCAAGTATTATTAACTGCAAATTCAGTTTTTATAGCATTAAGATGATAAGGGTTATTACTGTCTGAGCCATTTCTGTAACAGGCATCACCACCAATTATGCCATTTATGAGGAAAACCTAAACAGCCAGTGCCTTCTACTGTCCTTTCCAATCCTTGTTCCAGCCCTTTTGTACTCTCACAGGTAAAAGTAAATAAAGGTTCCAAGAACTGAACCCGAAGGGGCTTTGTCTTTACCTTCCCACTTTCAATAACCAAGTGATAAACCTTCCGTTAGTTCTTGCCCGAAACCTTTCCTAGCTGGCAGCAGAGCAGTGTCATACAAACAAGCCTGCAATAAAGCCTCTTCTAAAAGACAGGAAGTATTACTTCTAGGTTTAGTTTTATCGTTGCCATTTATTGTTGATTCTCCAGCTGAGGCTAAAAAATAACAATGCCTGGTTGTTCGAAAGGCATCAAGATAGGAATTGTTGAACATTGATTCCAGCGTGGTTGGTGCCATATAAAAGCACACTGAAGATGAATTTGTGTTTAGAGATGATGTACTTCTAGGATGAGCACAAAAGTCAGCACACAGTGCAGTGTGTAGGGCTGAATTATGAGGGATTCATTAACTAAAACCTGATTCTGAATAAAAGATGTCTATCCTGACATCTGGCTCCCATTAGCTCCTCATCAAGAAGAATGAGGCTTCCAGCCAGACAATGCCTGCAGGACACAACTTCCCCAGCTGATGACTGCAGTTAAATTCCTAGCTCTGCCTGAAGCCAGCACCTGAGCTGAACGGGCAGCCTACCAACACCTATGCCCCCAGCCTAGCCCGGGAAAGAAAACACCTGCAGGTCTCATGAATATTTCATTCACTACCAAATTCTGACTGAGCATCAATGCCTATAAGGAAAAAACCCCACCACAAATAGTTAAGTTGTAACATGGTCCCATTGGATCTTTCTGTAAAGCTTTTCAGAACTGCGGGAATTCCAGAAGTTCATGTATTTCACTGGCCAGCTTTCCTTCCTTTTATTTACCATGTCTTCAGGCAAACTCCAGAGATTTCAGGCTCACAGGAAGTTTACCCAGGCTGAAATTTCAGAGCAAGCTCAGCTTTACTACTAATGAAGGCAGATGGGCTGCTCTGGGGAAGCTGTGGGAAACTTTTACACACACAAATTCATTTATCTTAAAAAAAGTATTAATAACTATTTTGACACATCTATTTTGAGTCTGAGGAGGAGGAGGACAGTACTGCCAAGGTACATGAAGCTTCCCATTCTCTGATTTCCTGAGGAATATACAGGTAGGGAAAATAACCTATTTCTGTTGAACAGTCTGCTTTCTCCACAATTGGGCTCCTGTCTCTTTGTATTCCTTTGTTGTCTGACTTACTCCCTGTCCCTGAAGCAACCAAGTGTAACCTTGGCATCACTGGAGTGCACATGCAGAGAGAGACGTGGTTAAACAGTCAGCCATTTACTACATCATTCACTGTCAAAACATGTTGATCTTCTGGTCTACAAATGTGATAAATACAGCCCTACAACTATGTACAGAATGTCCCTACTCTGTCAGTTGTGCCTTGGTTACTCCTTTCTGAAGGCTTTCTCCCCACAATAAACTACTCGGAATTCTGCCTGGCATATGCAGGAACAGGTCAGATTTTCACCATCTGCCTTTAGGAGGATGCCAGGGAACACTCCAGTTCATAGCCCTCAGACTCACAGGCTGGCACACTGTATACATACTCATTCTTGGTAAAGGCATATTTGTTGATCGTTTCAATCACATCTTTGAAGAGAATTTTCGAAGTCAAAGTGTATCCATGGTGGACAATTGGTTCACCGTCCGGCCCGTCCCAGCAGTCAACTGTAGAATAGAAACAATGACACTCATCAGACAAGTAACATCTGGGGCCACCATCTGTGGAAATCTGTGAGACCCTGCAATGCCCTTCAGCAACCCAGCCAGACATGTACGCAACAAAGCGGGGAATAGGCTCATTCCCAGCCTTCACCTGCATCTCCCTCCTCACTGTCCTGAACATCCTTAGTCTGAAGAAACTTCCTGGCCTTGCTGTGTACAGATAACTCTTCCCATGGTTTGAGAAAGTCCCAAACAAAAAAGATCTCCTTTTAACAAGTGCTGAGGAGCATTAGGACGGGAGGAGAAATGACATAGCATAGCATTACTTTCATTATGCTACTGTTGAACCCGAAAAAGAAAGCAGAGAATCCTAGCCAAGCTTCTCACACCACAAGCAAAGCCAAGATGTAGTCATCTCAAGCCCTCCTTGGATTTGCCTAACCTTGTACTTGTTTACAACCATATTTCCATGCAATATTTTACTCCTTTGAAGCCCCCATGGGCATGTCCACAATCTAACCTTGGCAAAACATAGCATTGGCCTTCTGAGAAATTGTGAGAACACTTCAATGGTCAGGATATTAAAGCTGATTACCAGGTACTGCCTCAGAAAGGCATCACAAACATCAGAAGGGATTTCACATAAAGGCATCCTTTGAGATGCAGAGACTGCCAGCATTTCACATAACTGAACCTTACTTCCCTGATCAGAAATATCATCTTTCCTCTCATGTGTACCAGGAATTCTGCTATATTTACCAGTTTGGTCGTCATACACTTGGCTAGAAAGTATAGACATCAACAGAGTCTACTGAACGTTAGTATTCAGTCTATGAAATATGCCACGATCAAGAAAATTTGTCCATTTTATGGCAACATTATTTTGTTGTTCCGTTTTACTTGGCTTTTTCTTTTACCCAATTACCACGTCTTCTGCAGAAGTCATGAGTCTTCCTTTACAGAGGAGAAACAAAACTATGGAGTCTACTGATGATTCCTTTTTGACCTTTACCTTCTACGCACCGACAGCCAGATTGCAGCACCCATGCATACATGTCCACCCTAGACTGGGACATCAGCTGATCTCCCATGAGGTAGGTATTATGTGAAGAGGTAATGAAATAGTGACTCAATGGATAACTCATGTCCTGATTCACTTGGTAGTGTTCTGGGTTGAATATGTCCCCTGACGGGCTCCGCATGTAATTGGTGAAACCTGTAAACAAACGATACTATAAATAATACAGTTTTGTCCTTTTTGTTGCTACAGCCTTCCTGAAACCAGCCAAAAAACGTATCCTACATGCACCAACACAGTCATGAACATGTAAGATAAATAAATAAATAGCACCACTACATCCCCACTGTCACAATGACCAATTGCAATTATTGCTTTCAAGAAATTTCTAGTTGCTTTGTACCTTTCCCTGCTCTGCCTTTCCTGAAATAAATATGACTATTTAATCCAAACCTGACATTTGAGGCTTACAATTTTTGTCAAAAGACTCTGCTGGGACATTAAGTTGCATGGTGTACAAAAGCCTCTAGAGAGCTGCAGTCATATCCTGCAACTGCTCCTCAGTGAAATGAGTTGAAAGATACATAGTGTTGCACTGCCTAGAAACGATTTCTAGTGGCCCAACACAGTCTGAAGCAATGGAGATACTTTCCCCTCCTCTATTTCTCCTGAAAATACCAGAAGAACGTCAACACACACTGGCTTGTGCAAGCAACAGTCTCTACTGCTGATATGACACCACATGCACAAACACGCATGTGGATGGGAGAGATCTGCTGTGCTGCATCCCTGCCACATTGTGAGGCTGAGGTTCACTCCAGACTTACCCAAAAGAATCAATTCCCTCTAGTACTTGAGTGATGCTACTAGGAGAAATTATTTGCTGAAGTAGTGGGCTGCAGACAACATCCCCTGTACAACTTCTGTATTGCAATCAGCACTCTTGTTCAGAAGTGAAGTGTTAGCAAGTTATGGGTTTTATCTTTGTATGAAATTGCTGCTCTCAGGTCACCAGCATACATTTGTGCCAGTATTCACAGACACTTTCACAAGACAAACATTAAAAACCGTAACTTACATTTCAAGTCTCCCTAAAATCCTTTAATTTGCCACGAATGAAAGATTAAGATTTCCATCCAGATCCTGGTTGCAACAGCTACTGACAGTGATGATGCCTTTATTCAAAAGGTCTTTGCCTCAAGACTTCTAATTCTCTTGACATTTCAATCATTATTTCATAAATAACATAGTGCCTTTATAAAAATTCTGCCAAACTTCTAAAGGTCTTAACGCCCTTTCTGTGACTGTGACAGACTGGTGCTTTGTTTCACTAAAGGCAAAAGAACTCCAGTCCTCAAAATCAGTCTGGTCTACTGAAGGGAAATTGAGCTTCAATAGAGTCTAAGATAAAATGTCCTTTATGATGGTTCTTATAGGCTTTATATTTCATGATGATGAAAGTTATATTAAAGGAAAAGAGATGATAAATACAAAGAGCAGCCAAAACTTTTTGAACAGTATTTGAGTCTCTGGAGGCACATATCATTATCAACTAGCAAACCTGTTATATAGCTAGAATAGAAACAAAAAAGTAACCAAGTCAGAGCAGATACTATGAAAAATGGACAGGGCACAGTGTCTGGCAGCAAACATACAGCTGATCACTCTTGGCAAATTAGCCATTTCATCTCACTACAAACCAATCAGCTGCTACAAGATTAATTCCATACAGCACTGTTAAAGCCCCTGAAACAACACCAGTGTTTGCTTTAAGCATTTGTGAAGATATAATACCAAAATTGTTATTTGAGTTCACAGCAACTGGATCTATCAGCCCTTGGATGAAGAAACATGAGTGAATCAAGATATTCTTGGCAGTGTGAACTGTAGATCTCTGGTATTCTCACTCTCAGGAAAAGCACAGTGACACAGTGCTCTGTTCTGATCAACAGAGGAAGGTAAGAGGGGTTTTGCAGGACTATGTTGAGTGAGTGAATTGGCACAGGCCAGTCCACGGTGCTTCATGACAAAAGCCATCACAGCTGAGGAAGCAAGGCAATACAGACACATGAATGGATATGAATGGGTCAAGTACACTGTACTATTACTTTACTACTAGTGAAGTCCTGCTATGTGTGGCCAGGATGCTCTTCTCTGGGCTCTACCAATGTAAGGAATAAACACAGAGCTTCAGTTTCCATAGCTGCTTTATTTCAGCCTCCCCCGGCAACACTCGATTTAGCAGACCAGAGGGATCTAAAGTCAGCTTCCCAGTCACCTCTGTCCAGATGTTATCATCATATGCTTCATTAGTTAAGCTCTAGCCTAGGCATGTTCTGTTGCACTTCCAGCAAGATACTGAAGTGGTTAAAGTCTCCCATAAAAGGAGCAGAGCCTGTTAATGGGAAGCTTTTTCCAGTTGTCTCAAAACAATCTCATCTCCTACCTCCTCCTGACCAGGAGACCTGTAGCTGACACCCAGCAGAATGTCACCCATTAGAGAGTTGGACTGCTCTCTAATCCTAACCCATAAACCCTCCACTGTTTTATTATCCATTCTTAGACCAGGCTAGGTTTTTAAAAGGTTTTCTTTCCAGTATGGAAAGCTACAGTTGTTTGAAGCCTAGTCTTGCTTTTCGAGCTATGAGGAAGGCAGGATAATGAACCTGACTATTTGTTATTTATGTGACTGCCGCTGACTGTAGAGCACCAGAAAATAAAAGCATGATTATGTCAACTGCTACACTCACTTGGCATTGGAATGAGATTTAAAATAAATAGAAAATTTAGTCTGAAAGTAGAACAGACTTGAATCCATTCTAAGCAACCCTCATTACTTGACAGTTCTTATGTTCTTACACAACGTAAGAGAAACTATCCACTTCCTCATGCAGCAAACCAAACTGAACTTATATTTTGCCACCTTTCTCTACAACCACATGCTCACAGAAATGGATAAGACAACTTTTGCACGGTGTCTAATTCCTGAGGCATGTACTCTGTCCTTGGAGTTGATAAGATCTAGCAGACTGTTTGCTATTTAAGGGAAAGGATTTAGAATCAGTCCTCAGAATAACAACAACCATCATGACGGCACAGCATCATTGTATTCAGAGTGAAGGCTCTAGCGGCAGAGGTCATGAAAGCATGCTTCAGGACAAATTTCATCTATCATCTCACTTCGCATGTTTATTCCGGATCAGATCACTCCTCTTATTAAAACTTAAAGGGTTTCCAAGAATACCTGCAGGAATGATGCAACTCAATTCTACTGTATTTTTCAAAAGCACAAATAAAGACACATCCAGCTCCAGCTCAACTTTAATGACTGCTGTGCTGCTTCATGACATGTACCTTTAAAAAACAATCTTTCAAAGAGTAGCAATTTCCCTTTAGGTTCCTCAGCAAACAATAGGTGTTTTAAAAAGTACTGAACAGCATACTCTGTACAACCTGACAGAATTGTATGACTATATATTCTGCAAATGGATGCAATATTCTCATAAGCATTAAACAGTTGCCTCTTCCCTGCAAAAGCTATGCCAGCCCGCTTACCATCAATCCCCAGAGCTCCCTCCTTCTTGTTCTCCAGGCATGGTTCAAACTTGTTGACGATCTCCAGGCAGTGCTCTTTAGTCACATTCGTCATCTGTAAAAGTAGCAAAAATGGTGTTAACTGGTAATCACAGCTTCTCTGAGCTCTTGTCTCTGTACATAGTTCAACAGCTGACCAGATTATCCACAGTGGTAGTAGGGATTTCCAGTTACCCAGTGTGATTCCCACTCCTGTCAATCAGTGTCAGGCCAGATAAGAACTAGTCTGCTCTAGGGAATGTTTCTGCCCTATTGGCAGCTGCCTGATCTTGGCCAATAGAGAGTTCTGTTTTGTAGGTCATATCTGGTTAGAGCGTTATTAGGCACCCAGAGCATCCAAACAGAACAAGCTTTGTACCAAACCAATGGGATTTCTTCTCTTGTAGGATTAAAGGATTAGTTTGCATTATCAAGGGGTTTTTACTTTAAAATAAACAAGAAAATGGCTCATCTCTATGCAGCAGGCAGAAAAATCAGTTAGTGGCAGGGTAACAGAGAATCAGAAAGCTCCATGAGGAAATCTGCTAACTTCAATGTTGTTTTGCATTCTCAACTGAAAATGAAAGAGTACAAAGGGAAACATATGTTTGTAAGTGCTGTCATTTATTAAAAAAGGGCCATGTATGATAAGCTGTAGCTTTTTTTACCTTGCAAGGTTTCCATAATTCAGTTTTAACACTATTATTTAATATTCCTATTTACTGTTGACTTATCCTATAATTATTATCCCTGCTATTATTTAATATTCCTCAGTGGTCCAGAAAATCCTTTCCATGAGATGCTGTACATGCCACATGAAAATACAGCCCTTGTCAGCAGACAGGATGGCCAATAAAGTGACCAAGACAATGACTGGCTTGGCAACATGGAATCTTTGCTCAGGGGGAAATGAAACCACCAGCGTATCTGCTACCAGATCAATGCCTTTTCTGGGGGTCATTTAAAACCTAATAAATACAAGTGAAATAAGAGGAAGAAAAAAATCCTAATCCTATCTTTGCCCATACATCATTGGTTTGCTGGGTTCAAAAGATAAAGCTCTGGAACAAAAGAAAGTTTTTCTCATGGAGCTTCAAAGCACAGAATGAACATTTGTTTTCCATGTACATATTGTATGAGTAAGGGCAAGGGAGAGAAGCCCCACAGGCCTGAGTTGTCCACATCAGTGATTAACTAATCTCACTGTGGTGTGTTCATTTTCCTCTCACCATCTGGAGGATCAATTGACCAATGAAATGGAAACATACCCCACTAATCTAAAACCATAGCTGCCAGAGAGATGGCTTTTTTATTCATTCATTTCTTAGACAACGTTTGAAACTGATGGAGCTTCATGACTTAGAGACGAGCAGCTTCAAAAGAGGTCATGAGAGGAAAAAGGCAAAGACAAGTCAATGCATTTGTTCCTGCACTGACTGCATCTTGCTGTCCAATTATTCTTCCTCACTTCGGAGCCTTCCACAAGTTTCTAGATGAAAGATATTAGGATCATTCAGGGACTCCATGAAGTCATCCAGCTCAAAACCCTACTCCAAGCAGGGTCAATGATAAGGTCACATCAGTTAGCGTACACCAAAAACAGTCTGTAAGACCCTCTCCAGCAGTGGAGCTAAAGCACTACAAGACAAGGGAATACATGCTACTACAGATCCTCAGAAAACTATCCTCTCAACAGCTCTTTAAAAAATAATCTTACACTTAACAAACTGAGGTAGTGTGACAAAGCAATTCGGTGTCTTATCATGGACTGTGCACTGAGTCAAAAGCAGAGCCAGAAACACCAGGGTACTGAATACTGGGAAAAGACAGATATGGATAGAACTGTCCTAAAATAACACATGAAGAAGAAAGAAACTGTAGAGACTATATTCAGCAGCACAACAAAAGAGCCTACAGAAAAAAAGAGGTAGTGAGAGCAAGAAGATTCAAGATGTAGTCATGCCAGCCTGCACGATAAAAATCAAGAGGCAACCAGCTGTCTGGATATTGCCATGCGTATTTGTCACACGCGTATTTGTCACATGCATGACAACAAAGCTCCCACCCTTTAGAAGGTGATATATCCCCAAGGGCACACAGGATGGCATGAGGACTGCAGGTCTTCTCCTGCTTGGCCCTACCTTCTGTTCAGTCTCCAGAAAGCGTCTCAGGTCATCTGCATCTAGGTGGTCCTTGTGGTTGCTGTAGGTGAGCATCAGCAGGTAGAGATCACGGCGTGTCGACATCATCTTATAGAAGGCGCAGAACTCATCGAAGCCCAGCGTGCCCTGGTTATCATCTGTGTCAGCCTCCTGCATTGCACAGCAATAAGGCAATGAGATCCTGAGCAATAGCCAGAACAAACCTTAAATAAACAAACTCCTGCATGGGAATAAAGCAACATGGAAATTAAATGCAGGTTGATAGTGCCTGACCAGGCCATTCTCTGTACGGCCTCCTAGAACAGACTGATTTATCAGGCTGATGCTTGCCATGTGAATGCTTTGCGCAGCTTTCCCCTTTGAACCTCTTGAATGTATGCATTAGTGCACGAGCCAAGAAACAACTTTCATTGTTCCACAGGGAACTCCACTTGAAGGATTTCTTCTACCTATGGCAATGAAGTAAGACAGCATAGAAAGAACGTGCATATGCCTGGCAGAATTACCCATTTATATTTTCTTGAAAAGATCATTAGAACTCAAGTCATATTGAAACTAATTTTATATCCAGGATTTGGGAGGATCTCTCTTAAATCCATGGCCATAAACTAGTAAGATCTGCAAGAATGCTAATTTTGCAAGTAAACAAATAATCATCAGTGAATGACACAATAATCTAGTATATCTACCCCCTACAATATGTATGTTTCTTGGTTCTTTACTTTTTGAGCTCGGTGCCCCAGCCTGTGATCTGAACCACCCTCAGTTGTATCAGCAGTGGTACTTACTGTTTGCACACAGTGGAGAAAAAATTTCTTCCAAGAAATCTTGTGATTGTCTGATCACAATGGGATCTACCCAATGATATAACTATTTAGAGATTATGGAATTATTGTGTTTCCTAGAAGCCTGTTCCTAGAAGCATGAAAAAATGAAGGAGAAATTCTGCCAGGGGGAAGTATGAAAAAGGAAAGCTGCAATGTTTCATGTAAGAAAGCTTATCCAGCACTCCCTACTTTGTTCTCAGTAAAAGAGTGGTCAGTTTATTGCTTTGCTCACCTTCACTTTGAACAAGTTTAAACACATTTAAGACCACAAAATTGAAAAATAAATAAATTAGACAAGTTTTCACCGAATCTTCATATTTTTCACTGTATTTCCTTCACATAGTGCCATGCACATGCACTTGTACCAGTTGAGGAAAATAAACACTCTTAACCACAGACAGCAGTATGAGCAGCCTTCACAAAGCACTTCTGACCTGGAAAGCTGACACCAGTTCAGTTACTTGCCCAAGACCAAAGTACTGCCCCAACACTGCAATGTATTCTAATGCACCCATAGGGATTGTTAAAGCCTTACACACACAGCCTCCTCTTCCCTTGTTCCCTGCACTTGCTCCCTACTTTAATTAACATTCAAGGAAACTTTCTTCAAGACCTACATCTAATCTACTCTATTATATCTTAAAATACTTGGTGTAGCTATTTCATTAACCAAGAGATTTGATTTTTAATTTCAAGGCTGCTTAATATTCTAAGCTATCAAATAGCAATTGTATTTTCAGTTGAGGCCAGCTCAGTTTCAATTATGGATTGCATGTGGAAAAAAGAAACCTATTCCTCTCTGTTAATAGCATTTCTAAAGCACCCCTATGTGTAGTAATGGTCGCTGATTACAAGCAGTAAAACCAGAACACAACATACAATAAGTGCAATTTTTTTTCCCCAGGAAATATTTCCCCAGCCTCTTCTATTCAGTTTGCATCAAACCTAATGGCTCATCCTGTAAAGAGTCACTTTAATCTACTAATTTTAATGAGTTTTTAAATTCAGGTCTTCACTGAATTACTAAGCATTCATAAGCTTAGTGTTTGCTGGTATGAAAGAAAAAGATAAAGAGAAAAAGAAGTGATGAGTGAAACCCCTCAGATTTCTCTGTCTGTTCATGCACAATTCTCAAAGGGGTTTGAGCCTGGAGTCCGTCCCAGAACTGAATTACTGAAAATCCAGTGATTACCAGGCATGACTTTGCAGAAAACATGAAGCAGTGCTGAGATGTCCCTGACTCAGTGGAGCACAAAAGTCAAGGTAGTTCACTATGCTGAGAACTGTGGATTCAACTTCTGCTTAGGTCCTTCACACAACAGACTTTCGGGTTACAAAAGCACACACAACACATCTCTGTGGTTCAGCTGCCCAGTAAATTAGGTCAAGGTCAGCAGAATGCAATGGTAATCAAACAACTGATAGCAGTGAAAACCCATGACAGATACAGGAGCCTGTATGCTGGATATTTTATTGGTACCAGTTATTGGAGGATACTAGATACTTTATTAGACAATATTTATTAGAGAGAAGGTAATCAGAGGAAGTGCGACTGAAATTCAGATCAAGAAGTATAGCAAAGAAGCAATCTCTGTACTGTGTGTCTCAATGTTATGCAGCACCAGAAAGTACCTGGTGTAATGCCTTTTCCTATGAATAACATTTACCTATGATGTGTTTCTGGAGCTCTTTTCAATTTATCAAACGGACTGTGTAGTATCTTTCAGCAGAGTGGAAACAAAACAGCTGCTGAGAGATTTACAATCTCTCCTATTAGGTTTAATGTGAAATCTCCAGCAACTGCATCCTTGTTCTTTTAGAAAACAATACATTTTTATTTCTTACCTTAAACATTTGCTTGACTTTCTGTCGGGGTAGGTTCACATTCAGTTTGTGCATTAGCTGGAGCACTTCATTAATACTCAGACTGCCATCACCATTCTTATCTGCCTCATCAAATGTCTGCTTCAACCACGTTGAACAGGAGTTAAGGAACAGCATGGACTAGTAAGGGATATTACTGATATAATAATAGTAAAGAATACTATGTATATATGATATTTTTCATGTTAGGAAAGACTGTGTATGAAATTGAGGATGAAAGAGAGTTCACGGTAACATTAACTCTACTCAAGCTATTTCAGTAACAGTTTCTAGACTTGCTATGCTCAACATGCAACACATGCTATTGACCCATACTACAGCACAGAAGAACTAACTTCTGAGAGCTGCAAGGCTGCATCACACTGTCCTGCACAACCAAATGAAATAGACACCTTCACACAGGGAGTAACAGATGAAAGAATATACCTGTATGTTTTTCAGTCCACTCCAGTCATTCCCCTCCAAATCTTGCCCAGAAAAATCCTCTTCAAGGACTCCTCTGTCTCCAGAAACAGGGAGTATAATGGGAACCACTTTGAAGCTTTGAGCCTAGTGCTTACTTTTAGCAAAACAAATACGTGAAGGAATCCCTATGCTACTGATAGCTCTCCACCTCCAGGAATTACTCTCAGATAGTATAAGAAGGATATTGGTCTCTGGTCCTTTGGCGTTTTGAGAGGCTGTCTTCATCGCTGATCCCTGCCATCAGGTATTTTAGCCCTGTGATCCAGGTGCGTGCTTCCTCTCCACTGGAAGATACCAGGTCGAGAGATTCCATATGGTCTCCATAGTAGATGCTGAAGCAGCAGTTGGGATCAAAACTGCCATCGGCATAGCGCTGAAAGATCTCTGACTGTTTCCCCTCGCAAACCTCCTGAATAGAGTCGATGGAAACTAGAATGACAAAAGCATGTAGTTCATTAGTGACTGTGCACCTGCCCTAGGCCACAGGGTGTGTTTATCCTGTAGAGAAATCCTGCAGAGAAAGGGCCCAAACCACACACTGCAGCGTCTCCAATTCACACAGGTTTTGCCTGCAATTCATTTACAACATACTACAGTACTGCAACCTGCAGAGCTAACAATGACCACTTCATCTTCATAAAGTATTAATCAAATTTAAATTCAAATACAACATTCTTCTTGGTCACCTATCAATGAGCTAAATCCTTTATGCTTGTTTGGTTGTAGGAGGGCAAGACCCTAGGAGGAATCAGAAGCTCTGGAGTTGAAACTCACTTTTGGCTTTCTCATTCTTCCGAGAGGGTCTCCAGCGAATACACGACTTGTGCTCATCCAGGTAATAGAAGCGGACCAACCCTTTGGAACTGCCACGGAGTTTGATCATTTGGGTACCAGTTTGCATGGAACTCATACATCTTTCCACTGCAGAGAGAAAAAAAGTGATATCAGTAAGTCAGAACTATTAGCAACACACTTTTTTGGGGGGATTTAGCTGAATGAATAAGATCCACCTTCTGATCACACTCTAAATCTAGCTACTCTCAAGTATCAGTTACAAGAATAAGCACAAGGAAATTCAGACAATATTCCTGAGTTGATTGGTAACACCTCAGTTGATTGGCAGTCTTCCTGCAAAAGAAAACCAGATTTGGGCACCATGTGTGCACACATATGTGCACAGAAACACGCACCCTGGCCTGTCTGTGTGACTGGAGGCACAGAGCGCTAGAGAGGGGCAGAAAAACCTGCAGGAAGAACTCAGTGGTACTTCTTTCAAAGAAAAAGGTAAAACTTTTTGTTCTGAGGTTTTTCACCGCATGGAAATGAGCAGAGCACACTGATGGGAAGACAACTCTAACTGCTACCTACCATTATTCAGGTACCTGCTTTAAGGATTCATTTCTATACATCAAACAAAAACCCTTCAGTCTTGCAATGAATCATGTTTTTGAAGAAATAGCTGCTAACTCTTCAGTTCAGGCTGAAGTTTTCTTTGTGCTTACATAATATTTTGCACTTCAATAGAACCTTTTCACAGAATTCAGCTGAGGTTCAGCTCTCTTCTGATCTAATGAGTCGCCTCAATTTGCATCTGGACAAAACAGAGTCATGGAGAGCAGATGCATCTCTATACTGCAGCAAAAAGCAGTGTCAGAGCAGAGCAGGAGAGAGGAGCAAAGAACACTCAGTTCTGTGCTTGTGTTCTCATAAAGTGGCACTGGTCTGATGCAGTGAAAAGGATCAAAGTGATGTTTCACAGCTCATAGTAACGTTTACAGTTTCTATTAAAAGTTCAAAAGTAATGATAAATAACAAAACTATGCAAATCATAAATCACTACACCTTGCCCTGCTACAGGAATAAAAAATAAGAGCCCAATTTCCTGCTTATTGTTACAAAGATGTTCTGATGCCTGTTAATTAATGATTTCTGGCTCAGCAGCATTATTGTCCTTTAGGAGTTTCTGGGTTTGATGTATATGTGTGAAGGAGTGGGAGTATTTTAGCATGTGGGGATGAAAAGAAGTTAGAAGGATTGAGTCACAGAGTATTTTTATACAGGGACCAGCTTTGTCAAAAGCTTCACGTCCCAGGTTCAGCACAGCTCCAGGTTATGTTGTACCACATTGACCCTCCCCAGGCTCTTTGGAGAAGTCAGGCTCAGCTCTGACCTGATAACAGACCCTGACAAGATGCATCCTGACTCTGTGCTTCAAAACAACCCCTCTTCCAAACACTGTGAGGAGAGGGAAAGAAATTTCAGAGGCTTATTTCTCTCCAGGGCCTCCAGAAGACACAACATGTTTGTTTAAAGCCCTCCAGTACGTGTGCACTGTAAGGGCAAGCCGTTCCCCTAAAATACCACCAAACCACAACAGCTTTCCCCCATGCAGACGAGGACTCCCACACTTGTCCTGCATCCAGCACTGCCAATCCATTGAAGAGATAATACTTGCTATGGGTTTTAGAAGTCTCACTAGAAATGGGTTTGCAGCTGTAAGTGGTGCATCAATAGGTAAAGCAAAGAACTGACTGGCTCCAAGTCTTCCTGCCAGGAATATCATGAATCATAGAATGGTTTGTACATGGAATATCACAGACCCATAGAATGGTTTGGGTTGGAAGAAACCTTAAAGATCAATTTCAACCTAGAGAGGAGGCATCAAATCCTTTTAAAAATCAATACATAATAAAAGCATATACAATATGTTCTCTCTATACAATACATCCAGTAGAGCCGTGGGAATTCTGTTCAGCTGAGAAGTCTTGAAATCAGAAGATATTCTGAAAATTCTGCATGTGAACTGTACCACTGATGTCTGTGAGCTTGGGGAATCTCCATGGCAGCTCATGGGACCACTTAATAAGGGCTCCCAGAATGTCACTTCTGACCCTGAAGACATTCACTCAAGTAAGGGTCTTCTTACAGAAGCTTTTACATTAATTGCTGGCTACAGCAACCTGAGTTTGCTTCTTGTTCTTTGAAAATAAAATATCTGTATAATTCTGCCAGCAATGACAAGGACAGTGTTTGCTGCACCCCAAAGATAATGAAAATAGGACAAGAAAGTGCTTATAGCAGGCAGTTCTGGCCAAGGCCACTGCAGGTTTCCTCATTGCACATGAGTCGCTCAGGAAGCCTGCTATTAAAATGCAGTTAATAGAAGAGGAAACGTCTCATTTCTATAGCAAATTCCAACTGGGTTTGCTGGGCTTATTACCTGTTTAAAAGAAAGGCTGCTACGAAGCAAAAAGAGACCCTGCTCAGCTGGCTCGTGAAGCTTTAGAAACTTTGTCAGTATTTAGAAAACAACCTTGCAAGAGTCCAGTGACCTACTGTGGAAGACATCAGAGATGCTTCTAAACACTCGTTTCAAAGACTGAAAACTACAAATACTGCATGAAAAATCAAAAGGTAAGAGGTGTACAAATCCTGGCAGATGGCAAGGCTATCTTACTGATGGTACTGAGGGGGAGATTGATTCTATCTCTGCAACACAACATGCCAAAAGATCTACACATGTCAAAGTGTACAGCTTTGCATTTGCTTTTCCAGAATAATGTGAAGAAATCAGTAATGGAATTATAACTGAGAGGTTCTTGAAAACCAAGCAAATCGCACTAGTAAGCATGCAATGTAATGTAGGACTAAGGCTGCGTCTCAAGTTCTTCCTTCTTTTCTGCCCCCCGCCTCCCCACCCCCCCACTGCTAGACAAAGCTGTCCCTAAATAAGGTTTCAACGCAACAGCTTTCAAGGTGATACCATCGTGTTCAGTGAAGTGGCAGGTATTCAGTCTGCATCTTACCAATATGGCCCATTTTCCATCTCGGAGAAGCTACGATGCTGCCACCAACCCAGAAAAACTCTTCAGCCAGACGGGCCACTGAGAACTTATTCTGAAGCAAGGGAGTTTTTGAGGCATCCATCTCTGAGACAAAGAGAAGCTTCAGAACTGAATGCAAGCACTCATGGCCTTAGTAGATATCAAGATTCTGCAGGACACATTTTCAATGTAATAGCATAAAAATATTAGCAGAAAAATCCAAGATAATCAGTGATTTCCAAAATCCAGTGGTATTTTCAGGTTGTTACAGAGCAGTTTCACAGTAAATTTAGGCCTTCTTCCAGATTTAGGCCTAGATTTAGAGTATTAAAATCCTAGCAAATTCCTTTTTCGTCTCTATGTGTCTATTTTTGAGGACTGGGTGGGTTTCAGTTCCACATTTTCAAGAAGACACATGATGGCACATGAGGCAGGATGACAGATAGGCGACTCCATTTCTGGACAGAAAGGCTGCCCCATGATATCCTTTGTCCTTTGCTACTTTACCAGCTGCTGAGCATCCACCAAGACATCACACCAATTTACAGTTGTTGGCTTCTCCATGCCGCTTCCTCCTTCCGACACAGAGGTACCTCTTTTATACAATTACTAACAGATTTGCAAGTCCCACTCTTGCTAAGGGCTCTGTTTGCTCTTCAAAACCAAGCAACAATATCCACTGCAGTAAGGAAGTGTGAAGTTAGGAGCACAATCCATTCCCGTCCCTGCCCTCCTAAGCCACCCTTGCCTTCCACTGTGAATCTGTCTGAGTGCTGAAGTTCTTCAGTCTCTTTCCAGCTCTGAATAAAAAGAATCACATTTTCTTCTCTTACAGCTCTTCAAAATATCACTGTATCAGTCTTCATCTTCTCTCAGAAGGTTCTCCTCAGTATTTTAATGGACCTGCCTGACAAAAGACAGAACCTTTCTCTCTAGACAGTGAACACTAGATATGATGCAAACACAGCAACACATGTTTGCTTCAAATCCTAAATCCATCATACGCACTAATCCTAAAGCTGGGGTTCTGCTCTATCCAGTCAAGGGATTTAGGTGACATGTTACAGCTGTAGGGAAAAAAAAAGGAGGTTTAAAAAAAGTGCTTTCTTCTTCTTCTTTGCCTCTGTTGGCAGCATCTTTCCATCTCTGAGCCCATTTAGGAATGTCTTTGCAAACTGACACAACCCCACAGAAGATGCTTGCTTAGGACACATCCAGGCAGCTACCCTGTACAGAGCAAATGCTGCACACAGAGACCAGGAATGCGAAGGGTGCTCAAAAAATGACAGAGATAAAAGCAGGTAAGGATTAATTTTTAAAAAGCTCTAAGTCACTGCCTCATTCCATTTGAAATGCATCCATTAAACTCCAAACACAGAAATCTGTCATTTATGTTATCGCAACTCTTAATCTACATCAAGTTTCAAGCACAATATACAATTGCTCTTGCCATCTGTGATCCGTACAAGGAGCCTAATATGCTTCTAGCTTGATGAGCTAAACACAAATTGCCCGTTTAAAAACACATTCATTAAGTGCTTCCTACTCCTCCTTTCACAGTTTGAAAAAGCTTTTGAGTAGTTAATTCTAGAGATGATTCACTCTCAGTGTTGTTTATTTCACCACCTCTGCCCAGAGTTCTTCTATTAGGCTGGGCTCAGAATTTAATCAATTTTCCAAAGCAAAACCAAACTGGGTCTGTGCTAAGGGTCAGCGGTGGCAAAAATGCTGCGTGCACTCTTGTCACATTCTGCTATTTATTCAAACACTTCAGGAATAGCCTTCCCCTGTCCTAAGGCATCTTTCAAGAGTAATTAAGTGAGATGACTGCAAACTAATTGTCATCAGAGAAGGAACAACTTCTTCTGTAAAGAAACACATATTCGTACAACAGAAAATGGCTCCACAGAAGGCAAGAACTGTTCCGAGCACTGTTCCGAAAATCCTAATCCTCCCTTCTGATAAACCAAGACCTAGGATGGGCCAGAACAAGACCTGAGAAACGTGAGCTTCACTGCCTGCTCGACTGCACGCTCTGGATTTCTTAGATATATCAGTAAACTTCTTTGTGGGTAATTTCCATGCTATAGAAAGAACATCTTAAATGGGGAGGATGACATTGTTGTACCTCACAAGGGAGAAGACACCACTAAACTTAAAGGCAATAGAGTTAAGACAGAGTTTTGCAATAAACCAGCAGTACTGTGGTGGTTTAGCTCCTTTTTTTTCCTCTTGCAGCACTAATCAGGACAATTCCTTGCAGTCTCCCAGGTTGTACATGCACCAAAACCTCAGCAGCTGGCACTCTGTGTGCTGGGCACCAAAGGGCACCTTTTACAATTCAAAAATGGATTCTGTGAGGACATCCTAGGTTCTGCATTAACCGTTTATGTGTTATCAACCTGGGGATAAAAGGGAGGAGGTGAAAAAGAGTGAAACCTAACTCCTATTACAGCACTGCTCAAGGTATTAGTTTCATAGTTCAGAATTAGAATTCTGCACAAGGAGGACTCTGAATGTGGATTTGGTTTTATTCGAGGACAGAGAAATGTCAGTGATTTATAGCACCAGAAAAGAAGAACTAGTTCAGCGTTCAAGTTAAAGTTAGATCTGTAATCCAAAGACCACCCAGAGAAGGTTAATTTAAATCCTTTACTTGGCACTATCAATCCATCCTTCAGGCCTCCTAAGAAAATGATCACAAACAGAACCTTTCCAAAAGCCTCTCTATTCCCTGATTGTGCTGGATAATAGCTAACAGTGCGGAAAAGCAACAGGAAATAACAAAGGGTTAAATGTGACATAATCCCTCTCCCAACTCTTAAGCTACTGAGCTGAGTACTTAGGACATAAGCCTATTGAAATGGGTTTCTATTCTTGCCTCACTTGACATCCTCAGAAGAACCTTGCTCACCTGACACAACATGCAGATTACAGACTTCTTTCCATGGCACTTCAGAAACTTACTGTTCTCTGAGTATAACAAAGGCTTTTCATGCCACAAAAAGCTTTGGAAACCAACAATGTCAGAGTCTGCAGGCTGGCCCTGGCTCTGCTAAAAGTAGAACTCGGAACACTTAAACAATGCTAGAAAGTCAAAAGTCTGGAGAAGGAAGAAATTCACTTCAAAAATGGTGGAAAAGCCAGAGTTCATCATATGGAGAAAGAGCATCCTGCAGAAGACACAGGAGCACAGCATATATATGGTTTGGAAGACGGAGAAAAGTGAGCAAAAGGGAGATCCTCCTGAGACCAATGGGTTTATCATTAGTGCAATCCATCGTGGGGATGATTCCCTTCCAATACACCTGCTTTACTGTTGAGGGAAGGAAAAAGCATTAATAATTATTTCATACAGAGAGAAACAGCTGTAACCCTCAAAAAAAGACAAAACTAAACATTTCAATGCAGGAAACTTCGCTATAGGGGCCAGACTCTGCCTCTCATTTGTCTTCTGCACATCAGGACTCAAGCCGAAGAAAAAGCAAAGACCCTACACCAGAGGTAGATAAGGCTTGAGCGTAGCAAGAAGCTCGAGCACGTCAGGTAACAGCATGCAGACACAACTGCTAACCTGCAGCTCGCTGCCAGTTGAAGTTACCACAGAAAATACTCCAGATGTACTTTATAAACTGATTTTAGTTTCAAGTTCATCTTTCGATTGCCAGAGACATCAAATATTACAGATACTGTAACTGACCTGTAAACCCACAAGGATTACACTTGCAACTTTACAGCTCTGCATTCCGTTTATCCTCGCATGAACACACTACAGACCCACTTTACCAGATTAACAAACTAACCTCATCACCAGGGCTGATTCTAACATACTTAGCAGCACATAGGCAGCAATTACACCTATTAACTTTAGTACAGGTATCACTATTTCCCCCTTCCTACCCAGGGAAATCTTGCTCCTGATGGCTGTAGAATAAAAAGAAAGTGATTGCCAACCCACAGCACAGGTCATAAAATAAAAGAAGGAAACAAAAGGTTTTAATGTTACCAGGCACACTGCTGTTACGAGTATGCTTGCTCTCTCACACTTCTATCCTCCCCATTGCACTTTCAGCTGTAAACACCAGTGAAAAAGCCCTGGAAAACCAGCAGAAATTACAGGTACAGATACATCTCTGATACCCCATAGGGCTTCCTATGAGTTAGCAGGACTGTTACTGTCTTCTGAAGTACTAAATGCTGAGAGCTTTCCAAGGAAAATAACAAAAGCAAAGAAACCTCACTGAAAGGCACATCACTAAATACAGTTTAGAAATACATATGCATTACAGTAAAGGTTCAAAATCCAACATACATAAGCACGAACAGCAGGTGCACACAAAGCTTGACTTGATGAACCGAAGTCATGCTGCTCATTCACTGCTTCTAAATGTGTGATTTATGCTTATTCCCTTTCCACCAGAAATGCTGCTTCCTGAAGGGCTAAAGTAGCCCGATCTACACAGCAAGACCAGTTAATTCAGCTTCAGTTTCTCCTCTCCTGGAGCCATTTGCCTTCAGGTTCTCATGTTGCTCTCTGCTCTTTTACTGCTGTGTGTCCATATGCAAGAGCTGTTTCTGGTACAAGCTCTTCCCAAAGAGTGAGATGGAGCGTATATGCTGAAGAGTGTTATATTTTCTATTATTGTCTGATGACTAAAAACTTCCGCATTAGTTATATTAAGAATTCCCTAAAAACAATCACTTTTAGATGGTTTTGGTAACTCCCACGGAAGGCAAAAATTCAGCTACACGGAGAGTTACAATCAAATTGCCTGCACTCATTCCATCACCCATTCACGGGCTCAGAAAGGCCGGAGCACTGGCTGGGCCACAGCATTATCCCAACTGCCTATAAGCTGCCTTTTCCTTAATTCTAACATAACTGCACTCTGCTGACCTTTGGCATGGACACAGGCAGGGCTATAGACTACCACAGGCTGCAGGACCATCTGGACAGCAACTCTGAGCACAGTAATCCACACTCAAGATTAAAGCCACGCATCTTGCCTGTCGCACTGGGATCTGGGTTAGTTACTGGCTTCTGCTTCTCACCCCCATGCCCCAAAGCTCAGTATTTTTACACTGGTTCAGAATACATTCAAGTTGTTCAGTCTGACTGAAATACATCTGTCTTCAGTATGCATCAATTTACAAGGCCACTAATTCCACCGGGAGAAACAGGAATGGCTCTAACACTGCATGGCCCAGTGCACCCTCTCAGTACTGGAATTCCCAGTGGGTAAGCCCCAAGGCAGCTGCTTTAGCTGAGCAACCACACATAGGAATGTTTCCAGGGCTTTCCAAAACTGTTTAGAAAGTTACATTATTAAAACGATTTGATCCTGAAACTCCTTAAATTACTTTATTCCCACAAAGGAATATTTGTGGAACTGGGATCCATTAGCAGCAACAGCACAAACATAACTCCAAGAATTAGTCTGCCTCCTTCCATGGTGCTGAGTTCTCCTGAGCTCGTCTGACACAAATGAGGCAATTATTTTAATTAAGTGAGAATTGGCTCTGTGTTTTGAGCCCTGGAGTAGGTTTTGCATTAAGGAATACTGTGTCTTTAATAAACATAGTAAGATTTTTCTGCCAAGCTTTCTCAGTGAAACTGTAGAAATATTATTAACCCTTTTCCACTTCAGACATGTACCATCTTGGAGATATTTCTACAGTTTTTGCCTTCAGTGATTAAAATCTAATAACAATAACCAAGTCCTGAACTCTACTAAGAATTCTGATGCTGGTTTTGGCAAAGGAAATTCAATTTCCAAGATATCTTCAGTAAAAAGGAATTAAAGCTATTAGAACCTTTTTCTTTGCAAAGCTGTAATAATGAAATTTTGTTGACTGTAGAAAATGTCAGCATAAAATAAAGATTTTGAGACTACAAATGGAGCTCTAAGGTCACCTTGTTTCCAGCCTCTGACTTGCATAAGAAAATGTCCCTACACACTTCATTGAAGTAAGATTGTAAACTCTTTATATTTAAAGATCTTTCAGCACTTTGCCATCTGTTCAGTGACATGGGTCATAAACACTGACAGGGAGATTAAGGCAGGTTGGGAGGGAAGAAATCCATCAGTATGATTGAATGCCTTCTATGAAAACACTTCTAAAATTCAAAAATCCGCAGCAAAACTGGTCAGGAAAACAAGACATTGAGAGGCATTGAGAGGAGTCATCTGCTACTGAATGCATCACCACAAATTGGTTTTAACTCACAACTTTGCTTCCGTATTTGGGGTGAATTTTAATACATTCGACCTGTAACAGACTCAGAACTCTTCTGGAACTTCCTTTTGTGCCACGTACAATTTAAAATATGTGAGAGACTTCTTATTTCTCCAAATACACACCAAACACATGCAGCTTCATGAAACAGGATAAAACCAGAGCTGCACCATCTCCAGGAATAACCCAGTGTCTGCCTCCACAGTTACACAGCAAGTGCAGGCTACTGAGTTGAAGTCCACAGCAGGGTCAGTGACTACAAGTCACTGCAGCTTATTGCCTTTTTTCTTTTAAGTCTCGGATGCAATATAGTTGGGGTAAAAGCACAGGAAGCAAAGTAATTGCTTCTGGGCTCCCAGAGGAAAAGTGTTTCCATCTCTATATGGTCTCCAATATCCACCTCAGTTTGAAACAAAGTCTGACCGATTTGCTTCCCGCAGGGTTTAGAGCCAGAAGATGAGCAGGGATTTGAGGGCTGCTGAGAGGCTCAGCTTGCTGGCTGCACTGTGAAATGGGCTCTCTGGAAAACACTGTACAGAGATCCACATCTAACAGTGCTTCTGGACAGGGCTGGTCCACACTCCTTCTGTGTCAGGTCACACCACACTGTAGAATTCAGTTGCTCTCTGCCACATTAATGCCTTTAGACCTGCAGAGGCCAATACTGATGATCCCTCCTATAATTCCCTAAAACTGGAAAGCTTTCCCTTTTAGCTGAACCAATTCCCTTCTATCTAGGGATAGAAGGGACATGAATTAAAGACTCCGCATGGGAGGCGTCAGGTTTAAGTTGTGCTCTCAGCATCAACACAGCTTTTTTTTTTTGACTCGAGCTGAAGATGAGGCATCTGTAACCGAGGGCAGAACAGCAGAAAGGGGTGTGCAACTGTAGTAACACGGCAAAATCCATAGAAACGAAGCTGGAGAAACAGAATACCTGTGTATTGATTTTTCTTTGGTGACCTACATTCCAAGAATAATCACTTGATTATAACAGTTCCCCAGCAGAAGACTTTTAAAGAACCTTTGCACATAGTGAAACAGAAATCGCATCCAAGAGGGTGGATCATACCTGTGTAAAGCACTTATTTATAAGCCACGTTAGTATTGGGAACTTAAAGCAAATTCTGGTTCCTTTTTTCTGCCTTTTTTTTTCAATTCATCAGAACATTCACAGTGACAACAGGACAAAGGAAATTATTTTGATAGAAAATCTAAAAAACTGTAACTTAAAAGCTAAACCATCTTCAATCAATAGACTTCAGAATAAGCTGATATTCAGCCCAAAGAGTGGCAATTATTTCAGAACTAAAATCCTTTTGGAACTCAGACAGAAAGAACCGTGGGGGCATATTTGAAGGAAATACCAACTGCCAGTTGCTGAGCATAAAAACCAGCATCAAATGCATCATCTCTTCTCCCTCACTTTAATCCCACCTGTGTCACACGAGAATAATACAGTGACAGGGCAACAACTCTGACTGAATTGAGACAAGAGCCACGTCATTACTGATGCTTATGATCCACTACCTTATTGTTTCCACCACCAACCTGCAGTGGGGCTTGGAGCTGCTGTTGCTATGGGACAATACAGAAGTGGTCGAAGTAAAATAAAGCCATACTATCATGGTAGTGGCCATGAAAATAGCTGTTTCAATGAATTTGTTTTGCTACAGTTTCCATGCCTGTCAAAATAAAGGATCCATCTTGATTTGTTTTATGTTGCTTTCACCATGAAGTTTGACCTGAGAAGAACTTGCAAGATGTCAAAACTGCCTGATATAAAAATTATGTGAAGCACATGAAGGAACAAACAACACACTGCGCTTTAGGTTTCAGACCTATGCTTGTTAAGCACCTCATCTTCATCATCACGCCCTAACATGGACTTCTTCTACTCTCCTACATCTTACCGAAGATAAAACCTGCTTTGATGTGTATACCAAGAACAATGCAATTTCTCAACTGAGAAATTAATTTGCAATCTTCAAATTAGACAAGGATTCACAGCAGCACGGTGTACCTTTCAAGAAGTGGTATGTTCTTCCTTATAGGAGGTAGATATTCATCAATTGCTTTTACATGATGAAGGCCTCTAATTAGTTGGATTAAAAAATCCAAACAAACCACAGTAAGAAAAAGATAGTTATTCACAGAATATTTTATGCTATTTTGCTTCTAAGCAGTTCCTGTGAAATGAACAAATTCCTGCAACACAAATATGTGTTCAACAGCAGTCCCATGAGATATGCTGTTGTCATTGACCAAATTCAATATTCCTTGAGATTTAATTTCTGGTGCAGTGCTCATTTCCATAGTGCACTTGTTTCTCCCTCATATAGGTAAATGTAAATGAAGAGAAAAATTTAATCCTGTATTCAAGAAACCCTGTGCAGAGTTCTCAATGAAGTTATTTATACTGAAAGTTCTGGGGGTTTCTGCTGATCAGAAACAAAAATGTAATTTATTTATCTGCTTAAGATTTCTAGTATTGCTGTGGAACTAAATCCAAAAACGATCTTTGCTTGATAAATTCAACTGAGAAATGCAGCTGGGAACATTAGTTTGTGCTAAGAAACAGGGAAGCTATTTCTGGAGGCATTATTTTTTGCAGGCTCCTTCCTCAGTTCAACTAATGGGACACTGCATGACAGAGTGTAGCCTTTCAGTCACCTTCAAAATAATCATTCTGCTATAACAGGGTGATAGGTCTGAGTCAGCAGCATTTCACTGTGTCTGATGTCTATTGGACTTCATATCTTTTAATCTGTAACACCAGTAATACCTCATATACTCACCATCAAGGACTGAATACATCAGAAAACAGGCAAAGTTCATTCTTTGGACCAGAACATCAACTTCTGACAGGAGAGGAGGATGGGTGGCAGCACAGTTTTCTCCAGCACACTGATTTTCACTTAGTTTCACATTAATAGCACTGATCTTTACTACACCTTATGAAGACTTCTAGAGGCATGCATATACTCTGGAATTATCACCTTTGGTGCATTACCACTGTTTTACACCTGAGATGAGGATCACATTGTTGTCTAATGCTACAGGTGACAGCAAGAAGGCGGCCACCCTTTAAAAAGAAACTTCATTGCACTGCCTTGCCTGTAGCTTCAGCTCCTGAAACCTCCAATCTTTTAAGTTATCCCATTTGTTTTCAAGGTGCTTCCATGAGCTGGCTTAGAACGACACCATCTGGCAGAAACCCTGTGTTGGTGAGCATCCTTCAATCTCAGCCTGGGCATTTTCTACCTGGGAACAAGGAATGAACCTCAATAACTGCTACATTCAGATCCTCAAGTGAGAGCACCCCCCCTCCATTTTCAGAAGTTGGAGGCTGAACCTAGTAAGAAGAAGTCAAAAGGACTTTGGGTGACAAAACTCCTGCTCCATCATACCTTCCTTGAGGACCTTGTCTGTGCAAACAAATCCACAATGGTACATCAGGTTTCAGAGAACAATAATTAGATGAGGAATACTCAGGCTGTCCCATCATGACATATTTAAGACCAAAATATTTTGGTTTTCAGTCCTGGAACACCTCTGCTACAAAATGCAATCAATGAAAGTACGTTAAATGAAAAGGTTTCAAACTGTACCATTTCAATCAACTCATCCCAAAACTTGGGGATTTACAGCTTATGAAGATATAAGAAAATCACCTTTTTTTCTTTAGAACAACTCTTGCACATAGGAAACAGTTTCTCACCATTCTCTCTATTTAGCATCTTCTTAAATTAAACCTTGCATCCTCCAAATCTCTACACTCTATGCACAACATGGCACAGGTAAATAAACCCTTATGCCAAGTTCTAAAACATGTTTCAAGTTTTGTAGTGTTTAAATAAATACTGACAATGCCTAAATGCATCCCATCATTTCTGCTTCATTCTTAAAACTTTCAAAGGAAAATATTCGTTAATGTTTTTCCTATTCTTCTGATGCAGACTGAGACTCTTTCTTTATTTACCCGAGTTTTTTACATAGTTCTCACAACCATTAAATCTATCATAGACTAGAACCCATATTCTTAGATTTGATATTATTTTTGTTAATAAAGAATATCATTACCAAAATGGTCATAAAATACAGAAAAAAATCCCAACATTCTATTTCCATTTACAATAGAATTTTCTATGTGATGTTCTATGGACATCCTCTTTTTTGCATCTAATTCTGCTCTATGATGAGACTCTTCCAAGTCAATTTGCTCTAATTTTCACATCCATATTCTTCCTCAGTTACTGGAATAGTATTTGCTGCAGTGATCAGTGACACATAGGTACCCACACCTGCCTGCATTACCTGCTCTCACTTTCTCAATGAAGAGCATTGCTTTAGCTTATTTTTGGTATACTAATAATAAAGACACAGAAGAGTCAAAGTGAGAGTTAATGGATACCAGGTTTGGTTCCAACACCTAGATCCAAGCATTTTTCCACTTTGGTAAAGTTTTAATCTAGATATGATTTTTACAGCCAATGTTACAAAGAAAAGTAACCTTTAATAAGTGCATCCTTCAAAAGATATGGCAAAATATTCATGAATGTGAGAGTAAGTATTCTATTAGTCGCAAATACAGGGACTCAGGCCTGCCTTCCCAAGAGATGAAGGTGTTAGGCCGGTATCCAGAGCACCCAGAGTAGCTACTCTGAACACACAGAAGTCACACTTCTTTACCTGTTGCATAACTATGGTAAAACCAGATGCCTAGCAGGCATAAAGCATACAATGCAAAGACAAGCGACTGAACATTTTATTTGATTAAAATATATCACAGGTAGGGGTTTCTCTCTCTGTGCTTTTCCCAAATAAATCAATGAGATATAAGACTTCTGAAAAATAAAACCTGGGGTTTTGAGAATTGGTTTGAATGAACATGATTTTTTAAGATGCTGCCAGTGCAGCTCAACCTCCAACTTCAAACTGCAGGAAACTGCAGCGTAGTTTTAACAGCTTGAGGCAGCTCTCAGCCAGGATGGAATCCATCCCTGGGAGAACTCCACCAGGACAAGCACAACCCAAACCGATGCTGCGCACTCTTGTTTGATGGGTATAAAGAAACAATACCTAATTAGAAGCAAATCACCTATTCCAAGAAATTAAAACAATACAGCTGACTCACAATAGTACTGGAGTCTCTTTTCTCTCTTCTACTGTGGGTAGCAGAAGGTCTATGGTTAAAAATAGAAAGCCTGTCTTTTCGGTCACAGTTAGCTTCTTCAGCGGGCAGAAAAGGGACCGGAATATCGCTGGTGCACTCCTCCTGTGTGCTCCTCATGCAGGGGGAAGCAGCCATTAGACACACATGTATTATTTAAGGTTTGGTGCTAACGGGAGGCAAAGGTAGGGTACAGCAAAGGCTGCCTTAAGAAACTGCTATATATGTGTTTGAAGCATTTAAGTTTGAATAACAGAGAACAAGTGTCCAAGAAAGCTCTGTAAACTCTACTTTCCTCTATAGCAAAACTAATTTCCCTTAAAAAGGTGGTTAAAATAAACATTTCCCCTTACCTTTATCTGGGCTGAGGCATTTAATGGTGCTTGCATCATCCATATTCCAGTGAGAGTATCAAGTGAACAAAACACCAGAGGAAGCAGCAAAAACCATACGTACATCACTGGTATTTCCAAAGACTCTTTTAAATAATGAGAAAAATACCATTGCATGGAGGTCTCTAACGTAACATCAGAGGGTTCCTGAGGATGCTTGCAGCTTCTGCTCTGAGCAGGCTCATTTTTTCCCTCTGTACCGTAGTGTATCAGGAGCTGCTGACAGGTAGAGACCAGCACAGGAGCTCAATGAATGTTACCAGCCTTTCACTGCAACCCAAGTGTTCAGCCACCTGGGATAATCGTTTCTTAACTCTTTGTTTCCCCACTCTCAGACAGGACATATGGATGTCTTTTGCTTCGCTCCTTCAAAAAAGAATGGGAGGAAAACTTGTGGGTGTTAGGAAATAAGTACAAAAGACAACTCACTTTTAACTCCTCTGGGATGTATTTCATTCAGTAGCAATAAACATCAATGGGGTGCTACTTCATTTTAGAAGGAAAAAGAATTCTTTTTTATTTTACTGCCTCCCGTATGTCCGTACAGCATCCCACATATTGTTAAGGTATCCTCCCATACTTGCTTGATTGAGAAAGCAAGTCTATGATTACTTATTAAAATAGACAAGCTGTTCTCTCTGGACTCTTGACCGACTCCTTTTCTTGGCAAAGACCAGATATTTCCCTCCTTTTTAACTTGCAAAGAAATATTAATGGAAAATGGCTAGCAAACAATGCATATTACTGTACGCTGTGTCCCAGAACACAATGCATGGGAAGACAGATGCAGAGCTTTGATGTCTGCTTACATTCTGGAGAAGAATTTCAGCATCTTTATGTGATGGTGCTGCCTGAAAGTTCCAATCAGAAGAAGTTCCTGCCCGTCTACATGCCACTGAAATACACAGGATAAGGCAATTTGTGTCTCTGAGAACTCGAAATCTAAATAAACAGGATTGATAAATGAATGGAAAGTCTCTCCTTTAGAAAAGGAAAACTGATAGATGGAGGCAGGATAATGAGGATGACAGTGCTCAAAACACAAGGTGTATCTACCACAGAACCCCGCAGGCATTCACCCCACACAGATTTAGCAGGCACCGTTGCTCTTGATCCTCTCCCACCATGTCTGCAGTAAATGAAGTCAATCCATTTGCATGTTTGACATTGCTCTGCTGCCTCATTGCAATCTCAGCCTCCTTAAACATGGAGGTGCGGTGCTGGGTAATGCTCACAATTACCTTTCTCCCACCCCCTTCAGACTTTCCGAGCTAGAAATGCTGAGTCTCATTCATAGTTTCAGTTGTTACAGTGAGATTGTCCTGCTGTTTTCATTCCACATCCTCTGCATTTTAGGCATCAGTCAGCGTTCCAGACAGATCAAGATCTTTGCAAGACCTGACACAATCCCCTACAATTTTCCTTCAGGCCTGAACCCCACTGTCCCTGCCCCTAAGGAATGATTTCAGAATTTGTCTAATGTCTGTTTTCAGCAAATCATCACCCTGTTTGCTTCTTCCTTTTCAGCACTACCTGTGCCCCTGAGATACCAGCTCCTGAGCAACCCAGTTCAGGAGCACTTGTTTCGAGAGCCTCTTGGGGCATCCTGTGTTTACACCACATTACATTTGGGTTATTCCTATTGCATCCACTGTGTTTTTAATACATGCTTATCAGGGCAAATACTCATATCAAGTATCAATACTGTTATCACAAAGTCTCTCTATAAAATTACTTTTCAGATTGCATTTTTGTCTGTCCTGAAATAAATCTTGGAGTCACAGGACCAACAAGCCCCTTCTCTTAACAGTGACAACCGTTCAACAACGTATCATGCAATGCAGTTAATAGAATGTTCCAGCTTTATCCCAAAAGTAGCTGGCATTTCTGTGCCACTGTTCTTATTTCCTGTAGACAAGTACAGAAATCTTGGAGTCACAGGACCAACAAGCCCCTTCTCTTAACAGTGACAACCGTTCAGCAACGTATCATGCAATGCAGTTAATAGAATGTTCCAGCTTTATCCCAAAAGTAGCTGGCATTTCTGTGCCACTGTTCTTATTTCCTGTAGACAAGTACAGGTTATCAGCAAATCCCTGTCCTGCATCCTAAGGGAAGAGCTGGGCACGTGCTGAAGCCCAGAAAACGTCTCCAAGACAACTTCTGTGGGGAATACAGGGTCAGGAAGCTGTCACACCACAGGCTGGGCTCAGCGCATCACCTGGAGACAAACCTTGCATTCAACATCATTTATTCCTCACACCTTGACCAAGACACAGAGCAAATGAAAAGATCACAGTTACGATTGATCAACTAATTCACTGCTTAGTCACTCGAAATGATCCTTTTGGTTTTTAATAAGAAATGATAGTCTCCCATCTGAGGCTGTGGCAGACTTGGAAGTAGTGTTTAGTTACTCTGTCATACCCATTTCATAAACTAAACTGTTTAATTTCTCTGGGAGTGTTTTGCTGTGCAGTTAGAACAGGGTCACACAATGAGCGTCAGAAACATCTGAATGCTTTCGCAATACATGCACAGTTTTTGAAGTAAGGAAAACACAGACTGTGCTATCACAGAGACCACAGCATTTTACAGCTAAGAGATGCTCTCACTCTCAGTGACATGCAGGCTAAGTCACAGGATGTTTCTATATGGAAAGCCAATCGCTCACTCCTGACGTTCATGGCCTCCGTGAACATGGCAGGGGATGGTCACCAGCACTCCAATCTGGCAAGTACAATGCTGGCATGGAACACATCTATGCCATTGGTAGTTCCTCATTGGACAAAGCACTAATTCCTTCATTCTCCATCCCAAGCCATCCAGTCCTACTAACCAGAGCAGAAGAGTGACTTGTGGTGTGGTGCTATCATATCCCAAAGATTTAAGTCCTAAGAAGGGGCTGAAAGGGGACAAGAATTCTCTCAGTTCCTATTTTCCCAAGGATGCAGAGAAAGTGCAATGTAATGCTACTGTGCTCTCATTGAAAGCCATCGAACTCCACACCAGATAGTTCCGTATCTCATAATTCATGGCATCACTTCAAGACCTTCTATAAATCAACTTCAACACGCGTGGGTGTCTGTTCTTAAGTTTTTGTTCCCATAGCTACCGATGTTCTTTACCACAGGAGAACGCAGCAGGTGGCCAGGCACAGAACACCACCACCATTCTTCATGGCGTGAGCAGTCAGTAAGTTTCAAATTCAGGTTTTATCACCAAATGTTTACACACAGTTACCAGGACTGACACAACCAGATCAGCAAACAAGAGGATCCTTCGACACCTTTATTACTCAGTCAACGGTAAATTCAACAACATCCTGTAAGATGATGACTTTCCAGCCTTGCACCCAAGGGTGCAGTGGGGCTGCACAATCTAGGGCAGAAATACAATTGCCTCCTTTTTGTTGTAATTTGAAATACTCCCCAGGTCCCCTTGATGCCTTTACACAAGCTTTCTGCAGAAAGAAGGTAAAGAACCCAGCACACCATGTACCAGAGAGATTTCTCGCAATAAACCTATCTTTGAGGGACAGAACCAGTAAAACCAAACACCAACAGTCTGTTCAA
Source organism: Strigops habroptila (assembly GCF_004027225.2). Classification (NCBI taxonomy): domain Eukaryota; kingdom Metazoa; phylum Chordata; class Aves; order Psittaciformes; family Psittacidae; genus Strigops; species Strigops habroptila. The sequence goes on from NC_044292.2 coordinate 7,926,683, forward strand.
CCGAAACAACTATTTACTTGAAGGCTCCTATCAGAACTATCACAGCTTGCAAGGCAATACCTTCTCCATTTTCAACTGAAATAGAGGGGAAAAGGCACTGGCATTTTTCTGGCATTGAATGTGCTGCAAATAACAATGTGATGCTTTGCATTAATGTTCGGTGCTTTGCATTAATGTTCAGTGCTTTGCATTAACATGTTTTGTGACTTTTTGTACAATAAATTAAGATGCTGTGGTTGTGTTCTACCCATTACCTTTTGCTTTAAGGCAGATGAACAAAGCTACTGCTGTTCATATGCCCAATGCCCACAGCTTCACTTCCTGTCGTGTTAGCACCCTCTGTGCAGTACTCTGCTACACCCAGTTCTAATGTGACATGTAAAAGCTTCATCAAACTTCATTGAAAACTTCCAAGTGTTAGCAACATATCACAATCTGATTTCATAAACGCAATACTAGAGGCCCACAGAGACTACACCTCTTGCCCAAAGATACCAGAAGCCAACAGGATTTTCTGAGAGTGGGCTCTGCTACAAGTTCTGACTCATTTAGAACTGAGTGAGCAGGAAGTTGAATATGGATCTCCTCAGTCCCATTTCATCACACACCCCAAAATTATCATCTTCTCAGGCCCATTTCATCACAGAAAACAAAACCACCTTTCCCTTCTGCAGGCACGACAGGGCAAATTCTCTTCTTGAATCCCACCAGCATAGACACAAAGCAGACTGACTGACTTCCATTTGTGCCACCAGCATTCCAGGTGAAGCAACAATATGTAAAATCACCATAAGGGCTGCAGTAGCTTTATGTCAGCATTTGGTATTTTGCAAGCTGCTCATCATTGTTTTTTATCTAAGGTGTGAGCATCCACTGGAAGCTGTTTGGTCTTTCCTCTGGAGCTCCAATATCTTTATTACTGAAGAGGTTCTGTCTTTCTAGACTCATGATGACATGGGCTTCTAAGACAATATTTATCAGCTCCTCACTCTGCTGATCTCAGAACACAGTTCGCTGCTTTGTCAATTAAGACTGAATAAAAAGCAGTTCTCAACAATTCCTGCTGCAAGTGTATTTTCTCCATTATACCGGCTGATGTCAAAACTAACCTTTCTAAACCCGATGTTGTTTACTGCAGGCCACAAAGCAGTTTTTAAATTTAACTTGAGGTCACTAGTAAAACACTGGATTATTGACCAGTTTCCCCAGCAAATGATACTGTTACAGTAAGCATTTGGTCTCCTGCAGCTTCTCAGAACCCCCACTGCTGGGCTGGCAATTGCAACGAGATAAGGAATACGACACACAAAGCAAAAAGATGACAGCATCGGCAGGGAGAGATTGGGAACAGAGACAAGTAATATCGGGCTTTGTGATAAATTGCATCTTTGTTGTGTGCTGGGACAAGATACAATGTACCCAAAGACAGGAATGGAGCAAAGAAACCGTTCATATTTGCATTTTTGAGAAGAGAGCAGGCAGAACATGTGACATATATGACACAATGTGCGTAGTGAGGATTTGGAAGTGAAACCTATCCTGAGCGAATTCTGCCCCCAACATCAAAACTTGTAACTCTTTCAGTGACAACCATGACCTGGATTTCTGAACCGATCTGTGCTTCTAAGGCAGCTTAAAACCACAGTGAGCCAGTCTTGATTAATACTTAGCAATAGAACACATGTTTGCATATAGAAAAAGCAGCTGTGTTGCACTCTGCTCCCCTGTTCCAAATAAACTCAAAGAGATAGATGCATTGCTCTGTATAAGCACCAAGTAGATGGAGCATTCATGCTTTGTTAAACTTTCCAGACACTTGAGGGTGTTTGAAATTATGATACAATTTAAGCAGATTTATTATCCACGTGCTCTGAACATTTCACTGCCTCACGTTTCCTGCCTACAAAAGAGCAAGTTTTCTAAACAGAACACACATGTGTCTTGTGGAGGTCAAACAGAAAACCTTTACTAACACAGATACTCTGAAGTAACAATTAATGGCTAATTTTAAACATTTTCCTATAGCTTTATTTATGCACACATAGCTTCAAGTGCCCACAAGTGCAGTAACAACAGAACAAGCTTCCAAAAGTGCTGCGCATTTATGAGCCAAAGGGAACTTTGGGTACTTTGCACTGGAAAGTCTTAAATAAATCAAGTTTCATCATGAAAATTCTAGCTCAGATCACTCTTATCTGCTGCCAAAATGGGAATAAAACACTTTTCATTATAAGGCCTCATATTTAGATAGTTGCAGCTCTAACGCATTTGGGTTTGGAGAAATACTTTCAAAACTTTCTTTTCACACACCAGTTTGAAGCAGAGGATGAAGATGCACTGCACAAGGAAACCAGTATAGAGTGTGGAAATTAGAGTTCATCAACTGCACTAATTTGGATTCTGGATATTTAGTAAGATACAGTAACACACCTTTTTGCACTGTAAAAAGACATTTTAAAACAGAAGTTATTCTCATGTACTTTAGAAGATTCTCATGTACTTTAGAAGATTCTCATGTAATCTATAATAAACTCCCTCCGATACTATGTGGAGAAGGGTGCAATTTCCATATATAGAGCTCAAGACCCAAAAGAGATATCCAAACCCTAGATGAAAATTTAGGGCTTGTTTCTTTACTTCTAAGTGCTGCTCCTATGCAATGCTTTAATTTAGACTATCCTGAGTACTGGTGCAGAATTAATCAGGTCAGTGAAAGGAGGCTGTAGCCCTCCTTACTACACCTTTACATACTCCTTTGTTCAACTGTTAACTCTTCTATTTTTAAAATGGTTTCAAGCTCAGGACCCACAGGCAAGGGACAAGCCCTTCCCCAAAAACGCCACTGACAAGAGGCCAGCACCCTCAGCTTTTGAGGTTATTCCCCTTGTTCCCACAGCCTGTTTACTGGATTGTTAAGCATCCTGGCAGCAAATGGAAGGGGGTGGGGAAGGAGACGAGCTGCCACGTTTCTAAAATTAGCATCTTCTGTCTCTGGGAAGCCTGTGGAGATTTAAAAAATTAGGTTTCTCTGCAAGCTGCAGAGGTGTGGAATCTCAGCTGCATAACACAGCTCCAGCCTCGAGCTCCGCTTCGCTCCAGACAGCTACAGCTCCCCTTCCCTTTCCCCCTGCTCCCGGCTGTCAGTCAGAGACTGTTACCACAAAATACCAAGCCCATTTTATTATAGAAAGTAATTGCATTCATTTCCCCTGTCAGCCATAAGCAGCTCCATGACAGCTTCCACATGAGCTTGTCTATAACCTCAGAGGCTCACTCCCTTCTGCAGGTCACTCCTGCTGTGCCGGAGGGAAGGCATTGTGAGGATGGCAATTCCCTGCTCAGGGTGGTTGTCTCCCCTCAGCTGTAACTTTCTGGTGCTCAGGTACCAGGTAATGCCCTGCTCAGAGAATGTGTTGTGTTCTCCTTCAGTCTTTAAAAGGCAAACCCTGATAACAGAAGATGCTGCTCTTAACTGCTGTAGCACATAGCCTATGCGCAGATATAGCCATTACTGTACTAGTTCTATTTCCAGAGTAAAATTAGACAGCAACATGTTGTTTTTAACACACATACTGTCATCAAACAATTAAAGTGGCAATATTTTAATCTTTGTTATTTATTAATAGAACCCAGCACTAAAAAAAAAATCCCTGATTGTGCCTCAGTTCCTGTCAGTCAGACTCGTGCTACCAGTACCATTTGCTCTGTACAAAAATATCAGAGGTAGAAATAGACCTGTGCTGCAGCTCTTAACTCTGAATGCTGCTTCTCACAGATGGGCTTACACTTGGAAATGGAAGAGACTCAGGAATGAAACTCAGGTTCCTTTCCGAGAACCAGTAAGTGTGCCAAAGCCTGACTGTGGTTCACCTCCTGAAAGGGACCAAAGGCTCAGCCATGGAACAATGCAGGCCAGCACAGGCCGATGCAAAACATGGGCCTGGACATTTCTGTTCCAAAATTCCGTTTCTTTAAAGCAACTATATTTATTCTGCTCTGGTTACAAGCCTCAGTTCATGCCTTGTAACAACTGTATTTGCTTAGGTCATCTCACACCACTTCTTGCAGGTATCCGAAACCAGTGGACAGCAGATACAGCAGTGAATTGTGAAATTGGGCAGGTTAATATGAATTATAATACTTTAGGTCAAAGTGTTTTCTTTCATCAAAATAGTTACTGACTTAAAAAGCACATGAGAGGAGTATATAGTATATATTACATATATATACACAAGCTTAAATGAGATGAGATGTTTCAAAACAACCAAAACATGCACATTTCGCTCTCAAACTGAAAAAACAGGCTTATTTGAGCATTTTTAATCTGACATGAAAAACAAACCAAAAAATATTCAATTTTACAAAACATTTCACATCTGGGGAAGCTCCATAGAGCCAAAGTTAGTGATTTCATTTGGGTTACTCCAGCCATCTCCAGTTTAGATGTTTACTATAAATTCTTCTGGAGCTGCTTTGAGTCTTGAAGTTAAAATACGGTCTTTTCAAGTACTTCCTGACCGGAGACAGAAACATCTGCATACACCTGAACCAAGATGCAACAGAGCTAATAGGAGGGTTCCACAGACAGTTCAGGCTCTGTCACGCCCCATGCATTCAGGCTGCCCTCCAAATGTCAGAGATGCTATAATTCATAGCTTGACACAGGAACTTGCTGCAAATTAAGCCTCTACATACATATCTGTACATATCGCTGCTAAATTAAAACTCCCAAATTAAAACTCCCATCACCCCTTTTAGCTATTTCCTGCTAATTAGATGAAAGCAGAGTTCCATTTATTTTAGTAGGCAGCCTGAGCACCCAAACCCAGCCTGCACGCAGCAGCTTCGCTGTTCTGAGTGACATCCCTATCCACTTTGTTTGCTCCAACCTCTCAGGCACACCCCTTGGAAGTTCCCAGGATCAGCCTGTTACTAAAAGTTGAGCTTAAGATGACCAATGGCCCAATGCATCAAAAAGCCTGACTATTTCTTTAAGGAACCTGCCACCCCCAACATGCCAATGAATTTAGCCTGTCCTCACTTCCACAGGCCATGGCTTGTTCATTCTTGGCAATCAATTATGAATGCCCCCCCATTTGCATCTGTTACTCAAATCACCAGCTAAATAATGTATGAATAAGCGAAGGGACTCCTCGGAGGGGAGAGAACTGTGGGGGACTAAACTTTGAACCATGTGCTAGAGCAGCAAGCATCAAAGCTTTACTATCATGTGTGACCGCAACTGAGTTTTATTTTTTTAAAAGGGTTAGAACTAACCTCCTATGAACATGAATGGCTAAACAGCAGGGGCATGGCATGAAAGCTGGCCCAGAAACGCAGGGAAAGAATGAAATCCCAAATGCAAGACTTGCTAGAAGCACAGGGGTATCAAAGGTCTTTGCTATCTTGTATCAGTCTGAACTGGGACAGAAGGTCGCAAAGGAAGTGATAGTTTTCACCAGAAATGCATTGGCAGTTAATTCCCACTGACAAAGAGTGCTCTGGTGCAATTGGAAAATGCAAAGCCTGCAAATAAAGCAAGAGGTGAAGAAGGGCTGCTCAAGGAAGTTCCTACGCTTATAATAAGCTTAGAATGATAGGAAACGAGAATAAAGACAAGCAACAGCGCTTGACAGTATCCACCTCATCAACCCACAGCCACGCCTCATGAGATCATAAACTTCATTATTCTTAGTTCATTATGAGGCAAATTTCTGATCACATGTGCAAATAATTCACAGTTTCTGTTATGCAGAGCTCCTACTGCTGCTTCAAGCAAAAAATCTGCATTAAAATACATCTGCAAAACCGTACTTCAAAACAAGACCTTTGGAAAGGGGAAAAAGGGAATTATCAGACTGCATTAGGTTGCATCTCCACATAAGACAGCCAAGGTTTATTCCTTGAACATCCAATTTAAGCCTGTTAAATGAATGTTTGAATGAATTTGAAACGAGCCAAAACTTCCTTAACAGATCAAAGGATGAAGGAAGTGTCCTAGTGTCATGAAGAGAAGGAAGGGGGAATAAGTTTCATCCTTGGATGAAATCAAACCAGTTTGCCTCCAAGACAGACATGGGAAGGCACTGAAAGTGCCTACCACCTGTAAACATTGGTCCAGACAGAAGCAAACCCAGAAAGAATCACTGGGACTTCGGGGAGAGGGTTTATCAGCAGATGAAAAAGCTTTACCCACTGTGCATCTCCAGCATCAGTTCCAGAAGAAAACAAGGTAACCATGAACATTTCCCTCCTACTGCCTGGCCTGCCTGGTTTGGAAAATATGGCAAAAAAATACCAAATGATGTTAAACCTGCCCGTGTACCTTATTCAGCCACTGTCTACAAATATTTGTAGATTAATAAAGCAAGACTTGCCATTCCTCCAGTTCTCAAACAGAAGGGAAAACTGGTTTCTACTATTACCATGTAACTGGCAGAAGCCAAAGCTGTAGGAGGCATCTGAACAACAGCACTGCCAAGATGACCCCTTAATCTAAAAGGTTTGCAGCCTGACAGAGTCTAGCTTGTGTTTTGTTGTGCAATTAAATCAATGACATCCAATCTTGGTGCCCCAGCTCCTCAGCAACGTACCAATTGCCCATGAACTTCATAATGCAATCCCTGAGCTACACCTGGGAGCTGCTCTTTCCCACACACTGGGTGGAAGAGTAAGGAGAGTTACGACACTGCAGGTTGCATCTGTTGATAAATATTGCATCACTCACTAGAGATGTAGCAGAGACAATGTGTTTAATGGCCACTATTCCTGATTTAGTTTAAAAACAAGTAGTCACAAATACAGGCACACTGCAGGCTAAACATGAAAGCAGCTGTAGGATGCAAACTCGGTGTAGTTAAACTTCACAAGAGCTGTAACATCTAAGAGTTGTTGTCAAACCTACAGAGAAATTCCCATGGCATTTCCCATGGCATCCCAGGAAACTTGTAGGTTTCCTGAATCATTGTGCAGCAGAGATGCAATATACAAGTTAGAAAATAGGGTTCCAGGGCTTACTTTATAATTTCTACTGTAATGTCAACTTTGGGGTATAAGTTAAAAGCATGACCTTACAGTACTGTTCTTCAGAAACGCTGAACTAAGATGAGGTCGGATAATGCGGTGCTCACAGCAGGGCGAACGGGCCAGCTTTCTATCAGCTTGCTCTGCACTTGCTCTGCTGCCTTCCGGAGATTTCACACCTTCTTCAGGCGGCTCCGTGCGGGACTTAACAGCTCATTAAGGTCCCTCTCCGCCCCGTCCCCACCCAGCCAGGTTCAAGGTTCTCCTGCTGCAACCTGTGACTTTTGCTTCTTGCCTTTTCACTGCGTACCTTCGAGAAGAGCCAGAATCCACCTTCCCCCTAAGCACCCACTGACAACAGAAAAACGCGATTACATCCCCTCCTCTCCATTATAAAAATGAATGGAACAACTGCCACTGCATCGTCTCTCGTCACTAAATTATCAGCTACACGGCATGTTTCACAACAACTAAGTAGCACGAGACCTTCACAACTTTCTCGCAGTTCTAACTTTTGCTATTGCCTCAAACTTTGTTCTGATCAAAGTGGGAAATCTGCAGGGTGAATGTTACTTGAAGTCAGCTCACAGCTTTCACTGAGACGTAAACAGCAAACTGCACCAACTTACCTAATTCACAACAGGAAAGAAAAACAGGTTCTAAACCAGACAGTAAAGGACCCAGCGCACACTCTGGTGACAGTTACTGGCAAAGTCACTCTAAAAACAAAACATTTGTGGGACATCATGGCCATGACACACCATGCAGAGAATAGAGACTTCATCCCTACCCCACCTGTCCACAGGAAGCTTGAATCTGGTACCTGTACTATTAAAGAAGCTTTTCCAGTGGAGGATGAATCACAAGCATCTCAATAGCACTGTGGCAAATGCATGTGAGAAGAGTGGGGAAGGTTATATAAAGCCCACAGAGAGAAGAAAATGCAAGAACGGAACTGTTCCACTGGAAGAATATCCCTGAGGTCACTGTCCTGTGGGCACAGAACATACAAGAAGGTAGCACTGCAGCCTGCAAGACAGCAAAGTGGTTGGGCAATAGAGCTCAGAATAAACTCTAATCTTCCCATTCAACATTTTCTGACCTGGCTTGCACAGCACCCGAGTTGCCTGCAGGTGCTTTTAACAGATGTGTTCCATGTGTTAGCTGTAATTTACCTGTCAGTCATTTACCTGACTAATTATCTACTCAAAATGGCTCATCACACAGGATATCTGAAGTGTTACAACCATCATTAAAGATGCAATAGCTTAATCCTCAAACAGAACAAAGTTACAAGTAACACCATCCTCTATACAAACATGCTTTGACATAAAACATGGCATTGACATAGGCATATACAGAACCACAAAACACACCACTGGAGAATAGATTTGAGATCTGCGCAATTTAATGGCGCAAGTGAGCTATGTACCACAAAGGTAAGAGCAACTGCACAACTAGAACTGATCAGCATAACCTACAAGAGCAGAACTACTGATAATCACTGAAAGAATGCAGGTACATCTGAGCTGTGTGGCAGTTTGCATAAATGATTCTATTCTAGATAGCAATAATGACACTAAGAAATGATGCTTGTGCATTGTGGCATAGTCCCTCTTATTTAATAGCCAACTTTCATTTCCTCCGTCAGTAAAGTTTGCAAGGTACACTTAAATGCGATGCCTGCAGCTAATGAAACTGCTCTGAAGACATTTGCCAGAGACTCTTGAATTGCTCTATCTTTAGCATGACCATTTCCCTGAAGCAGTACATATTTCATTCACAGTAAGCAAAATGGATTTTCATTTACTTAACAGTCTTTTTATTCCTCTAGGTACTATGGCCATAATTAATAAAACATGCCTGCTCAGACATTAAAGAGCTTTAGAAATGACAATGTGCTGATAAGGTCTGAACAAATATTATCTTCTAAACAAACGGGATCAAACAGGTAAATAAATATCTCTGAACAAGCGGCAAAAAAGGAAGAGTGATGTGATGTTATCATAGTACTAAAACCCCCACTGTGCTCAGAAGCAAGAGCACAATTAATCCTCTAGCTGAAATTCTAGGGAATATGGTAAAAAAATAAATCCACCTACTGTGCTCCCGCGGTGGGCTTCCTACATCCATTGTCTTGTAGAAACAAGAATATTTCTTTTCAAGTGCTATGTTAGAATGCAAAAACACTCAGCATTTCTCCTCTGTCTTGCTCCCTCTTCTGTAAGTCCTTCTTTCTGGTCATGTGCGAAGGCAGTTTAAATTTCATCCCATCTATTAGCTCAGTCAATCACTGAGGAATCACTGTCAGTGTTCTGATGGTACAAGCTCCTTTACTGTACACAACACCCGAGGAAGCGGGGGAGAGAAAAGAGGTAGGATTTTATCTGAACTACTTTTTGCTGCAACAATTAACTCCTCATTGACTGACATCTCCTCCCGGGTATCTCCAGTGTCAGTTGACGCTGAAATGTCTGTTCCTCTAAGGCAACAGGGAATTCTTTGTGACAGCTGTTTAATGCTCGTGTTCCTTCTTTCATGATTTCCTCTGCTTTTCTCTTCCACTGCTTAACAAGGAACTACAGTCAGTCACTGCCACAGCCATGATTTCTTACAACCATGTGAAGTGTCTTTTTTCAGTCATGCCACAGCGATTAAGGATCACAAATCCTATGAACTTTCTAAGTTTACTGTGATCCCCAGTCACTCGCTAACAGCTTCTAAAACTTCTAGAGATCTCCAATAGCGATTTATTCTCCCCAACTAATGCTTGCTTCTTCAGGTAACATATTTAAAACCTCTAACCCTCAACATCCAAAATAACAGAACAAAATTATTTGCAAAGAAAACAAATTCACTGCCTCTAGAAAAATAAACTGTGGATGCACCTGTATGAATCACCTTCATTCCTAAACACTCCAGAGTTTCAAGGGAGCAGAACACAATCATGTTCATTCCTTTGCTCTTTCGCTTCTCTTTTCCCAGTCACCTGTTCTAATAACAGAATACAGTTTAGTAATAGCACCCCATGGCCAGCTCAGTATCATCAACAGGGACTGCAAAGGTTTTCACCAGTGTAGCGGTTTCCTGGGAAAACTACCTGCTCTGCAGGTATCTGCATCTCTTCAGAGTTTTAACACAGAATAAAAGTAGAATATTCTCATTTTTAACTATATAGCCAGTGATGCAGCTGAAGAACCCTGGATTTGCTAGAAGATAGCGGCAACCACGCATAAAGCAGTTCCTCATAGTTAATTAACTGTAGAAAACCACTACACTTCCCTTGAGAAGACAACTGAGTTATTTGTTCTCTCCAGAAACAAAGCATTCCTCTCTGAAGAAGTTTAGCCTCAGATGAAACTGGCAGATAAGATTCTGATGTGAACAAAGATAAGAAGAAAACTGCTTGTAGATGAAGGGCATTTACATGTTCTGGAAGGCAAGCAGTATCTAAAGCCAGGCAGGCTTCACAGTATCACACAGTCAGGGATGGCTGGGATTTTAAAAAAGCCTTTTGCCAAACTCCAAATGCAGCTCAAAGCCACTGCTGTAAGACTCTGGCTACGAGCAGCCACTTGGTTGTATCTGCATTTGGTGCCTTTCAGGGGGATTAACATTACCAGAACTATCAGCAGATACAAATCATTTACTTGTGAGAAGATGTATGAGGGAGAGACCCAACTTTACTTTACAGTGCTTAAGAGAACAGCGTCCCCCTGAGCTGCTTTGATTGACAGACTTATTCACAACTAGTGTCTGTATCTTGGGAACTTCCCACAGATAATGCCAATATCGTTGAACTCTTGAGGAATACTGGATCCCCCCCTCCCATGTGACACACAAGCTAAGCACCCATCTAAATGAATGAAAGGAACATATTTTCCCCCTCACAGCATTATAAAGACACTATTTTTGATTGTTCCGGCACTGGTTCAGTCAACACAGGCCTTAGTTTATTACATCTAAACATACTGCACTTACTCTGACCATCTGGTTGAGCATTGGTTTTACCTATTTCACTAGTTTGATTCTTAGAAACTAGTGAGAGAAGTAAAACCAACACTCAGCAGGTTCGGTTTGTGCTCCCGCTGCCAATTTAGCATTTGTGCATTCCCCCAGTAGATGGCAACAGCGATACAGACAGACCAGTGCATCAGCAAGGTTCCTATCCTGGACTCTGGAATGTGTGTGCAAACAGGACTATTCATTCTGCTTGAAGTGTCCCGTTTCCCACTACATGCTTCCAAAATCTTTACAGGCAGCAATATATATACAAGAGAAAGAGCAAGAAAACGTGAGAGGGGAAATTTTGGTGGAAGTGGAAGAAGAAACAGAAGGTAATACTCAGGTGATCTAGTTTCTAACCCACGTTCAGCCGCAAAAGCTCTTAACACCAGCACACCAAAAACTTCGTATACCTCAGGCTTTACTTCAGCAAAATAATTTTACTTCTTCTGCAAGTGACACAAAAGAAGATCCATTCACATCACAGCAGCAGCTTGGATCAGGCAATACCATCATGAGTTGAACTCCTGCTCACTGGAAAGACAACCCACCAAACCTGCCAGTTGTTACTTTCCTTTTCAAACTTTAAAGTCAAGGTCTGATGATTTGAAGTTACAGAAACTGAAATCCGAGATGCACATTTCTACTGTAAAGCTAACTTCTGGCTGTACCTACAGGTGTACTACACTGCTTTTTTTTTCCCCCCCCCTAGTACATATAATACACTGATTCTGTCACACAGGTCAGCCAGTACCTTTCACCTTATTTTCACTAGGCGACTGCTGCAGGAGAAGCAGAGCTAGCATGTAAATTGACTATCCAAGTAACTCTCCCCTTTTTACTACAGTCGCATGATTTCAGTAGCGCACAGCAAAGAAAGGTGAGGCCAAACCACAATATTCCTACTGACAACAGAGAATGACCAAATAGATGCCTGCCTTAAGTACCTTCATGGTCCCCATTGCTATTTCTGACAGTTTCACAACCTTCCTCACATTTATCCTGATAAAACTCCATTAGGACAAAGACAGGTAGTTATTAGTATTCCATGATTCTAACCCAAAATCACTATCCAGGGTCAAAGGGTATGTGCAGACAAACTGGATACCTCCCCGCCCCCTCGCAGGCATCAAATTCCATAGCATAAGGCTCCTAACTGCCAAGAGATTTCAGTGGGAATGTCGGTGCCTAGACAGGAGTTGGGAGACTAAACACCTTCAGGCATCTTGGCACAGCGCCTCCAAGAACGCCATGACAATAGACTTTACTAAAAAACCAGCAAACAAAGCCCCGATCAAACACCACCAACAAGGAAATGAATCTAGAAAACTTGACAGGTTTTTAGTGCCCATTCAAGCCATTTGGGATAAATGGGAATGCTTAAAAAGCTCATTCGATCCAAACTAATATCCTTAAGAAAGCAAATACACATTCCTCAGGCAGGGAAAAGGAATATATGAATCACACCTATGGATCACATTGAGAACACCGCTGCCCTCTAGTGTCAAGCTACACTCAACTATCACCTGCTGCATTGCACAATGACCTGAGGACTGGAAGCTGCTCTTATCAAGTGATTCAAGATACTTTCTCCTTTACAACACAAACTACATTACATAAATGGCACAATTTCTTACAAATTTGTCTGTCTTAATGCGAGATAAACCAGCTCAAAGACCAAATTCTTTCCAACTATTTTTCTTCTAAGGCTTTAACAGTATTAAAGAGCACTACATGAGCCTGGACAACAGAAAACAGCCCTTTCACAAGCTGAAAAGTTATTCCATTTCACTGTTCCACCAGCCCTCAGAGCCACTCCTGAGCAGCACCACCCGAGACAAAAATACACCAGAGTTTGTGATCTCTCAGGCAAAACACTCTCCTAAATGTTTGGCTGCTTATTTGCAGGTATATGCCTCCAAATAGAACAAATTTTTGTTTACAAACCAAGAAGTCTGGCTAGAGATTGCCAGTCACATTCTGCATCTGCAGCTGGAAGCAGTAAAAGCCTAAACTCAGAGAAATTCTAGGCTGAAACTGGCTCAAGCAATAATGTGGAAATACATCCCAATCTATTCAGCACTACTGTTTCGAATCTAATATTATGTCATTTAATCTATTACATCCACTCTCAGGTGCCGAGGGCTGGACAGAGTACTAAACCTCCCAGTTGCAGATAACATGTTACAGTTGCAGCATAAGTCTCCAACACTAATGAATGTCTAAATGTTCTCATCTCTTCTGCAAATGAGGTGAATACTGTTAATGTTACTCACCCAGAAGCCTCAATAGAAAACTCATCCAGTACAGGACACACAGAAACACTTCTGACCCCTCTTTCTTTAAATTTGTGTGTTCTAGAACAAATTCTTCTCCTCGGATACACAAAAATTTCCTTCCAAGGAATTATTATCTTACATCCAGGGCACAGGATTTACTAACACACACAGAACTATTAGAACCACATCACCAGTTCACATTTCACTGATAATAATGGTCAGTTTCACACAAATCCAGCTTGAATTCAAGTTACTTTCCGACAGCTGATGCCAATTCATGCAATACCACTTGCGTGCCTGCTCTCCAGCTAAACCTGTAACACAGACTGGGTTGGGCTGGAAGGGACCTTTAAAGATCAGGTAGTCCATGGCCCTGCCAGGACAGAAGCGCTGCTCCTGCAGCCAGGCAGCAGGTTGGAGCCACAGCCTGAAGGCCATCTGAAGCACTTCTCCAGGCTAATCTGATGCACGATATATCTAAGCAAACAGGATTTTGCATGTCTGTGCACAACACACTTTCATCAGATTACAAGGGAAAAGTGAGTCTAGACATGCCAGAACCTATTTGAAAAATAGAGGATTACTGAATTTGCCATATACCTCCTTGATTTCGGACTTTTCCCAATGCTGCTGTAATAATGTTTAATCACATTATACAGCAAAATTATGTAAAAGTTAACTGCATTCCACTCAGATTTCCTTTGCACACAGCAATCTCATTCCTCATCCATACACAGCTACACAGAAAAGCAGAGGTTTTATTCTAAAAACAGCAAGTCCTGAAAACTGCCTCAACTGATGAAACAAATCAGAGAGCTGCAGAAGAGCACTAAAAGTTCCAGGCTGTCTAAGATTAGTAAGTGTGGTACAAAAGTAGATCATAAGTAGCAATGATACTATGGGACCAAATGATGAATTAAGGAAGATTTATTTAACTGCATGGATTTATTCCAACTAGTGATTTCACTCTCTGGCTCAATCCTTTCTGAATCCTTTATTGCAGATATATTCACCCAAATGAGAAAGCTGGAATGTTATGTTTGACAGCATGGGGTTGATCAAGCTGAGGCATCATATTTGAGAGCAAGGGGTACTTACCACAATGCTCAACAGCACTGTGATCTCTTCTGTGCAGGTTGCTCAGCATTTATTATAACACAAAGGCAAAACAAGGTAAGAGCTGTCAGTCACTCACAGCATTTACACTGACTCATGTAAGGAGTTAATGTAGGGAGTTAAGAACAAACACAAGTGGGTGTTCTGCACAAGTCTGCAAAGGATTTCTGAGCTGCAGACCAGCTTTTGTTTGGGGGCAGACCCACTCACACTGGAATGCTGGAACTGCTGCACAGGCACAAAGACGACTTTCTCTCCCTCCAGCTATTTCTGCTATTTCCTAGCGCTTTGTCCTACGCACACGCTCTGAGAGAGCTTTATTGTACAAAAGTATATAATGGACAATGCTTGTTCAGGAGGCAACAAACTACAGTTCATCTTGCAAATAAAAAGCAGTGCCCTAAAAGTCAGTTTATGATATAGCACTAACCAGAACACACCATCCTATTTTGTAGTGCCGGAACACACACAAATGATGTAATACACTTATGTCACCTCTAAACTCCCGCACTTTTCTTTGTCAACCCCCTGCAAGCCAATTTATGAGAAAGAGCTGGGGAAAAAAAAAAAAAAAAAAAAAAGATGATCATTGTTGGTTCTGCAGGCGAGGAGCAGGAACATATCTTGTAAATACTTCTCTCTCTCTATTGACTATATAAAATATAAAATATAACTATGGGTTATACTTTCACTGACAAGCCATTTTTAATACAACTACAATGCAAATATATTCAGTCCCATTAATGCTAGTAAAAAAAAAATATACATATCAGCCCAAATTGTAAGCCAGAAAAAAGCTAAACTGATTTGCTGGAGATTTGGCCAAAATGATCAAATTAGTTCATTTGAGAGCCCAGCAAAAACTTTTAGTGTTGTCTGCTTCATGAGAATAGGCAGTAAAGGAGAATGTCTTTCAAGCAAATGAGTCCTGTGTTGAATACATAAAGTTCCAACTGCAATCTTGGGCTAAATAAATTTTTTAATTTTACTTTAAATGCAACAAACCAGCTCCTCCTCCTCCAGATCTCTCCTGTAGCACAAATTCATCTGCCACAGACATCAGTTACACAATTCCCTTCCTCCTACCCCATCTCCAGTCAACACCTGATGTGCAAAATCACATCTGTAATCTCCAGAGCTTCCTGAGAGAAGAGCTCATTCTCCTCTGCACAAGCTGTCAACACTCAGAAAAGAGCAAGAGCCAACAATAGTGATTCTGTGAGCTCTGGATCTCTCGGCTCCATCCAGACAACACCATGGCACAGAGCCACAACCTGAGGCACTATAAATCCCGGGCTCATCAACCTCAAGATTTTCCAGAAGCACTTGAAAGAATCAAGGACAAAAACTTGCAATTGGTTTTGACAGTCTCATCCTATGATATTAACTTATATATTTTAAGTATGTGGCCCAAAATGTTCTGCTTTGAGAAAGCGGTTGGGTTTTCCTGCTGCTCCTATGGCCTTCATAGCTGCACACCACTGCAAGGGTTCCTCCCAGTCTTCTCAGAATTTTGCTTTCCCACTAGAATATATCTGGTCAAGATCAAACAATAAAGTATTTCGGAGCACGTGGTGCTGCTGAATAAAGAAGTCTGGGTGAAAGCCAAAGAGTAGTTGATGGGCAACTGCAGTAGAACCACCCACAAAAAAAGAGAATGCTCAGACACAGAGCTACCACCATTGCTTTCTTATTGGGATGAATTGTTTTGACAAGAAAAAGAATTGTTGGTCTCACAAAGATTCAGCAGACCTCACTCCTTCTGAAAAGCAATGCAGCAGACACAGAAGGAAGACCAAATGCTGTAATTCTTACAAGTTGTCCCTTCTCCTACAGTCCTCCTCCCCCTCTAATCCACTTCAGAACATCATTTCAATCTAAAGACTTCCTCTATTTTAGGATCAATGACCAGCATGGGGTGCTTCAGAGATCTATGGAAATAGAACTTGTAATGCCAGATATAAAAATACATCTCTCTTTCCTCCTGCTAGACAATCCTGATCTCTTCTAGCTCCTGGATTAAACCCTAAAAACAAAGCTTAACTGGGATACAATTGAGCATAATTTAATAAATGGCAGATCTCATTTCTACTTACATTCATACCTACACTTTTGGCCACCTTCTGCCTACCTGTCTTGCAAAGACTACTCAGACACATTCCTTTTAAATTCCAGTGCCTACCTCAAAACACCAAGACTTTAAGAGTTCTATTCCTTTTCTCTTTCATCTGTGTTTACACATCTTGTCAGCTTCATTTTTACACGCACTGTTTCCAGCCTATATTAATTGCAAAAGGAGCTACAAGCCATCAAACTACTATCGACTGAAAATATTCAATAGTCAATTCACCTCACAGAAAAACATCTCTGCTAACCAGCATTGGGAGGCAGCTAAAAACACAGTGGTCAAGTTTAAAACATGCAGGCTTGCATTCTTTCAGCAGAGTGTTAACTTTTATTAACTAGAAGTCCCATATGAAATCTCAGTGCAATAAAAGTAAATTGGGAGAAAGAGATGGTAACCTTTCACTTACCTATTGAGATGACATTTGCAGAGAGGAAATGGAGACAGTTTCCATCGTGGAGCATGAGTTCTTCTCTATGTGCCAAATCCCCTGCTACAGATCTTGGAGAAGTCAGAGCCATCTCAAGCTTTCAGAGCAGCCCAGCAACAGTGCTTGCTCCAAGTCAAAGTACTTCAGAACAGATATCTGCAGAAAGATTCAGTCCAGTAATAAAAGTGTCTGAGACAAAGCCACAATTTCAGGATGTGGCTGGTTTACTTCAGAAGTCACAGCAAGGGCCTTCTTCGGAATCCCACATTCAGGAAAGTCTCCTGGTTTAATCCTGCTGACACATATTCCATGCATTGAAGAATAGAATTTATGGTATCAGTGTGGAGAAAACAACCGCTGAGCTCAGTCTTGATGGAAAGGATGCGATGGCCCTCCCCAGAAGCAAGGCAGTCACAAGTCCTCAGCACATCTCCCCAGGGGCTCTTGCATGTTGCAAACCTGAAGATAACAATTCTTTTTTACACAGTGGAAGTTGCTTTAAGTGTTTATTATACAATATTTACTAGAACATAGCGAGATGCCATACAATGGCCTGACCTCAGCAGTTGCCTATATCCGAGAGCCCCTCACATAGAAGGCATCGATTCTTCTTTCCCTCACCCCAGCATTTTCTATAATCATAGAAAATTATGCTTTTGATCCAGAAGCCAAACTACTCATGCTGAGTATAATATCTATACATACACACACACACACACTCTTAACTCAAACATTCTCCATAATAAGTGAACATATCAGCTATATTTCCAAAGGACAGCTTTGAGAACTATCTGCTGTGATATTGGCTTGGTGATTCAGTCATGTCTCTTGCCCTTTAAAGCTCTCTTCTCCTCTTACATGCTGTCAACTGTCTCCACACTATCTCTTCATCATTGTCTGGCATTCTCCTTTCCTTTTCTTACCTATCTCCTGCCCACTGGATACTGAAAACTCACCTTTCCAACACTTTCATCTGGATACCTTCCACAGAAAAAGAAGGTCAAAGCCTCCCTTCAAAACAGCAATCAGACAAGACAGAAACTGAGGATCCTACCTTGTGCTGGTAACTGTTTGAATCTTTGGGAGTCTCCTTAAGTTTGTAATTACAAGTTGAGCTCTGCAACATTGCCCTAACATGTTTTGTTGTGAAAGCACAGAGCCAGTTTGACATTATTTTAAAAGAGAGGGCAATGAGGCATCACAATTCATTTACAGTGAGTAGAAACAGGGGGGGCTTGAGCTATTTGTAGGAAAAAAATTACTAAGTGTCCCTGCTAGAGCATTTGCCAGTCTGAAGCTGTACCTCTTACTGTCCCTGGCCCTCATTCAGCTTCTTTGGGAAGTCATTTCCTCTCCACAACTCTCCACCAAGCCCCACCTTCTCCATTCTCTATCCTGTCAAAACCTCCTCTGTGGAGAGGGAGCATGTCAGTCAAAGAAGTAATACCCGCGCATGGAGCCAAATGCACAGCAGCTTCATATATGGGACAGTAGTGCTTAGCAATATTAATCCTGTAGAAATTCACTATTGATAAAATCACCTTTTCCCACATTTAAACCTGAAATATCTCAAAGGGTATCCTATGGCTCAAATAATTTTGGGCACATGAGAGGGTGAAATTCGTTCAGTGAAGAATGTGTTTATCACCAAGCACATCTAGAGTCACCAAAACCAAAATTACAAGCTTAGGACAGATTTCACAAACTGTCTGGATCGAAAGGGGAGGGAGGTGATACGTTATCAGAGATACTCACTGTACCCCCTGGATATACATCCTTGTACGTGCTGTCATCTCCCTCCATAACCGTATCCCTGTCATCACTGTCTGACACATACGGAATTAGTTAAAAGAATACAGGACTAGACATTAGAAGCTCTCTCAGGAGTTAAGTAAACTGTGTCCACTGAAAAACCCCAAACTGCACTCAAGAGCATTTCCCTCAGCCAGTCCTTGAGCAGAGGAGAGGCAGGGCCCCACAGCAGGTGAGTTATCCTCTGCTTTGGTCAGCTGGGCACTTCTCCTCCTAACCACAATTTTATAGCCGCTAGCCACAAAGTGCCATTGCTGGAACGTGTGCATTAAATGTTTAACCCTGACATTAATCCAGGAAGCCACAGCTCAAAGGACAGATGAAACTGTTCTAACACTGAGACAAGATCTCCCCATTTCCAGGCCCTCTCACCTCTTTGCTTTAGGGGTTTTTTGAGAGGTCATTTCCTTTGTAGGAAGTTCAATCACTGTGACTCATTATACACCAAAGAACATATCCATGAGAGTGAGGAAGACTGGGCACAGATGCTCATCCTGGTATATACTGGCATCATTTCAGTGAAAGCAGATGAGCTGCAATACTTCATGTTGTATGAGGACGCGCTCACAATATTTTAGTGTCTTGAGTCATGTCAAACCTTCTTTACTCTTTTTTCTGATCTGAAAGTGAAGCTATTGCGACTCAGCTGATCTGTGTCTTCTGTTTTCATGCAAAAGATGTTCTTTCTTCAGTCAGTCGCACCTTTTAGAGCCCAGCCCCTCTCCCCAAAACACCAAGCTGGAGTGCCCATAAACCCTAGACAGCCAACGGAAAACCACACAACCCTTAAAAATACCGCAGGATTCAAACTGGAATCTCAGAGCGAGACGCTGGGGCCAGACATTGAAGTCAATGACAGCAGCTCAGTTGGTTTCCCTGGAAAATTTTTTGTGAGGATGGTCTGATGAAATATATCAGTTACATTCTTTGAAAACATTTCACCTGTTTAGTAGGAACCACTCTGGCCTCTGAGAGCAGCACTGCTCATTGACAAGAGCCACAAAATAGCCAAAAGAGAGCAACTGCATCAGTTCAGACTGCATGAACAAGATTTAAACTGACTGCTGATTTAAGAGCCCTACCTAAGTATTATTGTGTGAGGTTCTGCATTCCCTTAGAAAACAGGACTTAAACCCCTGGAGGCAGGATAGATATCACTTACAGACAAAAGAAGCTGTGTACACCATTAACAATCCTTTAGCCATTTTTATAATCACTGTAGTATTTCAAGTTTAACCCCAAAGACCTGCTTTTGTGTTCAGCGAGGTATCATGTGCCAGCCACCAGAACTCACACAAGCTCTGATATCCTTCCAGAACAGATACACTGACATTGCAGATCAAACATACAGAACCTAAATCATCACTTCAACCCAAACAGCTTGATCAGGAAGCAGATCAATTGTAAAAAGATCAAAGTGCTACCAAATGCGAAGAAAAACCCCCCACTTTAAAGCATTTGAATCTGAAAGCTGGGATTTGCTTTTCAACCCTGCTGCGGTTCACTGTGACATGCTGTTCATTTTAAAGAATGCAACTCCATTCACCAGGCAATTCCATCTGAGATAACTTGCACGCCCAGGCATGTTACTTCACATCCAAAGCAAGTACAAAATGAAAGAAGTGTGTTTCAGTACTACGGAACAAGGGGGTAAGCCCACACCTTAGGGTGTGATACAACATTCTTTTTCCAAAGGGACAGAACATGCACAGAACAAACTGGCGTGAGATGGTCTCCTCTGGCACACGATTTGGTGAAACATGTAAGGGGGAAACGGAGAAAAGGCAGTCAAGAAGAGAGGACATCAAGATGTCTTTCTGGCAGCCTGATGCATTCATCTTACACCCAGAACACAGTCATCCCACTTAAAAGGAACATTTAACATTTGTCAGCTTTTCCTCACCCACCCCTTACAGCTTGAACTAGGGCTGCACACACAGGAGAGCTCTGCATTTTTGCTGAGTGATGTCACTGAATATTTCTTACGCAAGTAAGGAGACTTACTAAACCCAAATAATTTATTTCAGGCTTATATTGACTGGGTTGTATGATTTTAGCATTTCCTTTACAAAACAAAACTCGAAATTTGCAACAATTTCTATGTAGAGCAGATAGAGTGTTTGTTATCCCCTTCCCTACTGATCCTAAGCTGTCAAAACCCCTCTCAGTTTCATAATCCTCACTTGTTGCTAGCCAGTTCCCAGAACTATCTGAAATCACAATGGAAACACAGCACACGGCAGCCTCTTGCCTCTTAAGAACATTTGCATTTCTTATTAGCAAGGGAGAACTGGATACTTTCATTAGAAGAGCAAAGAGAACTAAGCAAGGCTCTAGATCTCATCCAATAGCTTGGTTCCATAGTACATTGAAAATGCAAGTTTCATACTACAGACCACAAAACCCAAAAAGCCTCAGAGAAGGAATGGGGAAAGGAAGGTCTCCTTCTTAGGAGACAGACAGGAAGTGACTACTGCTGGAAAAGCTAAGCCTTTCCTGCACACAGGAATTTGTGAGTCACGCTAAAGAGGAGATGCAGATTCTGGGCTCCAATGCCATTTGTAATCAACAAACCTATAATCCTAATGCTGTTAATATTCTCAATTATGTTAGCAGTCTTGGTCACTCTCCAGAAGCCTGACTTTTTTCCTTCACCCTCATGTAAAGAGGCAGGAATTTATTTTAGGAATAATGCCTACGACCTTTAACCAAGCAGCTTTAGCTCTGTACAGCAGAGCTAATTATTATTCTTCTCCAGTAGAGGAAGGGGTCTGGGAACCATTCCATCCATTCTCATGTTGTCAAACACGGCGCAGTGACATACATAAACACAAGCTAATGGACTTGCTACGAGGATGCAAGTCTCTAGGCCCCAATCCAATAAATGTCAAAGTACAGCTCTGCTTTGCTCACCACCTCCTTGTGGACTTTAGTACCTTGTTAGTCAATAAATAACATGACTTCAATATCCTCAGCTCATTCAGAATCTGTCTAAACTCACAGGACAGGAAGAAAGAAGTAGGATAGGTCACCTTACGCTGTAGTAGGCAAAAAAAACTATTAAGTTGTTTAACCAAGGATGATCCAAAACCAAAATCATAGACCGCAGTCTCACTATCCAAGTCATACAGCACCAAATCCACCAAGTGGTTTCCAAGTGGAAACAAAGCACACACACAACCCAAATCCACACACCAGAGACCAGCTCTAAGTGGGTTTACAACAACAGGTAAACCCCATTTTTATCAAAGACTCACTTCAAAGCCAAAGGAGTTCATGCAAGTCTTTCTGGCAATTCAGGCACCTGACAACCTGTCCCTAGCCCCACTCACACCAGTTTCCTCTGCACAACCCCGTGTGTGCTCACATCCTTGCCACAAGCACAATATACTTCACTCAGTTCTTGCAGCAATCCCACTAAAAAATACCAGCACGTAACACATCCCAAAGTTCTGTTCTTCACTTTCTCCTCTGCAGGCTATGTGGCTCCTTCCAGGAGGAAGCACCTACATCTTCCATTGTCTCCCCAGGCTCCCCTCCTTGCTCTGTTTTTTTTTTTTAATAAATAGAACATGAATTACATGTTTTCAGTTAAAGGCAGAGAAAACTTCCAGAAAATATGCTCCAGCACTAGGAAATCTGGAATAACAAGCTGGGAGGGTGTCACATTGAAGGGGAAAAGAGGCAGGGAGGAGCTTCTTTTAAGTTATTTCATAGTAACTAGTCCTGCAAGGAGAGCTCTGGAGACACATCCTCTTCACATCACATTCAACACAAAAAAGTGGTATTGCAAGTTTCTGCATAACGGCCTTTGGCAAACAGGACCTGGAGGGGATGGGAACTACAGAGGTTTTGCAGCACTTTCAGTCTCTCCCAGGAATGTTAACATGTAAAACTCCTTCACCTTCCCACCTGATTTCCCTCTTAATTTCTGAAGCAATCTAGTTTCTCCCTAGCAACTATTAGGATGTCAGAAGATGCTCCAGGAGCCATTTGTTAATTAAATGCAGACGAGTGAGGCTGTGATAAACAGTGAAAACTGCAGGGCCACACCAGAACCAGGTGTACAAAAAACCCCAAACCAAGATGTGCACCGTACTTCTGAATCAAGTCTTCTGAAAACCTCACTCAGCTAAAGCATTCAGGTCCGTGTATATGGGGAAACTGCAATTCTAAGGTTATCCAAGCGCTTATTTTAACTTTTACCTCATGTCTGCTTGAACTCCAACCTCAGGTGGCTCAGACAACTCTAACAAATGAGACCCAGAGGCCTGCAGGCTCCCTTCAAGCACCCAGAGGCCTAGCTACAAAATTATCCTATCGGTCTTCTCATCCACAGAGCCTGATGTACCTGACTCAGTGTATTTTATCATGGCCATTTTGCACCTGAGGAAGTTATTCATGACACATAGCCCGAAGCCTAAAACATCACCTCCCCATCCAGAGCCCTATCCTTTTCATTTTCTCATCTCTTCAGTGAACACTTCAGGATTTTGGTTCAATTCCTATTTGAAAATCAAGTAATTTTTCTAGTATAGACTCCAGTTACCACGGCTCCCTTGTTAGCCATGATGCCTCCTGCAGAACAACAGAAACCAAGAGTCTCAAAACACTGAAGCATTAGACCATCTTGTTTAGGCAGTCTGCTGGATGGTGATGTACAGGAAAACAACAGGAAGGAAAGTCAGAACTTTGCCCCAGCATGTGTAAAGCTTTGTCACAGCCTGCACTTTTACAGGTACTGATCCAATGACTTTACTGTGCAGTTACATGTGCTGAAGGCAAGTGCTCCACCCCCATAAAATGAAGGCAGATTAAACAGTGATTAAAAGGTTTGGAAATTCCCTACAGATTTAGAGCCTAAGCAGTAATGTGGAAGTCCAGAACTTCATACTGATTTGTAGCAAACACTAGGCTGAGATGCTCTACAAAGTGGTCATGTACATAATTAGTTCAGTGGCCAGGTAGGGAGAATAGCTGGCCCTTTGGAACAGGACTTGGTTTGTGTTATACATGCCTTTTCTTCACCATTACCTGGTCCTGAATGCATGGCCTATGCCAAGTACTCATTTCACATATGCCATTAAGAATTATGCACAATGAGTGATATCCAGGAAGGTTTACTGTCATTTACCAAGGCCAGCAGTACCAATGGGAGCAAAGGGTAACTCAAACAAGGCCAACGCGGCGGAAGTAAGTGAAAGAAACTTCAGATATAACACTGGAAAAGGTACGTCAATAGTAAGATCAGATTATTTTAAGTCTACCATGTGAAGCAGCAGGTCATTTTATAGATAACTAATGCAGAACTAAGATACCTCGACGCATGATAAATGTATTGCACTAATTCAGATGATCCTTACTAACGGTCTTTACCAAAAAATCTCTTCAGCCTCATCCTATTGACCATTCAGATTTATTTATACAGTCATTTTCTCAGCTCTGGACAAATTAACAGGACTAACAAGAACAAATTCCAATAGTATTCACAAATAAGTTGGTCCCTTTGAATTATATTTAGGAACTGAGTGCTTAACCAAGGGTAAAGATTCTTTCACAAACAAATTTCAGTGTTTCACCTCTACAGCTTTTTAGAGCATGAATGTTACCAACAAGCTCTCAGTCGGAAAGACTTCCTGCAGTAACATTCACTTAGGTGCTCTCAGACAATTTAGGGCAAGTATGGAACAGTGTTTAATTCAGCACAAATTACAGAAATGATGAATGCCACAAAAGAACAAAAGCCTTTTCAGATAATGTAAAGGAGCTTGGCCACAAATTGCAAAAATGATGATAACTTTCTAAATCCAGAACGAAGGCCAACTACAAGCAAGGAATGACTGAAAATTTTGCAGTGGTCTCTAGGGCATGAATTTAACACATTTCACACAAATTTACAGGCAAGACATTCCATTTACTTACCAATGACAAGGCACGAGTTCACAAACAATCCATCTATCTGTGGCCCTGAAAAACTTGTGGTTTTATAAGATGAGAACGTCCATGAGCTGCAAGGACAGAGAAAAAATTAACTTTCCAAAAGTAACACAAGGATTAGACAAACTAATAAAAAATATTCAGATTAAAGTTCTCCTGGCTTTAGACAGGAAGCCATACCTGCAGAGGATCAGAATGACACATTCTTTGGGCTGAGAAGGATCAAATTATGATGCATTATAGAAGCTGATCTTCCCAACATAGTCATTAAATACAAGAATCAGCAACCCATTAGCATTTCAAGATTCAGTACTGCAAGGTCTCTAGTCTATCTATAATCAACCCTTGGTATCCAGAAGCAGACAATCTCAAACAAGTTGCCACCTACCAAAGATACTGAAGAGCTCAGAGACAAGATGGCATTTATTCATCTGTTCTTCACACACTGTACTGAGGTCATTTGAATGCTATAACTGACACCATCCAGTCGAGCCCACAGTTAGATAACTGATAGCACATTTCACGAGTAGTCACTGACCTTCCCTCACAAACTCTGTCCTTCTTCTGGACTAAACAGTTCCTTCACACCTAATCTAACTAGGCAAAAAAGACTTCTTCCCAGCTAAAGATTTTTTTCCCCTCAGGAAGAACAGAAAAAGCTCCCTTGATAGACAAAACTTCGACTGCTTTCTTCCGAACAAGAAACAATTTAACTTTGAGCTAGATTCTGAAGGCGGCATCAATCTCCTGACTCAAACTTACCACAGTCAGCAGCGAATCTTACTCCCTTCTATCTTATTTTTTAACAGTTGAACCTACCTCTGACATGAAACAAAACAGGATTCTAGGGATTATCACCCTTTGGATTTGGGAATATGATCAAGACCTACATCTAAACTCCGGAGCCCAAGGCACTTGAATGCACTAGCAATTTGGCATCCTTATTATTTGCCGTATCTCTGCCATCATAACCCACATTTTTATGCTGGGAAAGAACAGAAAATTCCTTCTCCACAGCCCAAAACAACGACTCCCAAAAAAAACCAAACAATGCACACCCTTTCAAAGGATCATGTGAAGACTTCCCAACAGTGCAGTCACAGAGCCAGCCAGGTTAGATTACCTAAATGGTATTTTATTTAACTTTCTAAAGCTTATTTTACATTCAACTTCTCTTATCCAAGTCGAGTTTAGTTCTGGCTTAGGATACCTGTGAAAGCTCCAGGCTCAGGTTATCGTTTCCGAACGAATGTGCAAGCCCTGAAGAAAGCAGTTGTCCAGCTAGACAAGTCTAAACTTAGATCACAAATGCAGTTTGCTTCATCCCTACAAAGCTCAGAGAAACTAAAAACTTATGACTAACAGAACCCCAAGGCTCCTGAACATTTTCATCAACAAAAGAAGACATTACCAAATAAAACAAGCATTAGACATCATGCCCTTTCCATTCTCTCTCTTCCTTAAAGACAAAAGCAAAAGTAGCAAATTCTGTTGCAATCACAAAGATATATATATATATATTCCTGTGGTAGCATATTATAGAATTTGTTACTAACTTCTAAGAGTGAGCAAAAGTGTTAAAAGTACACCAAAATGATTTCTGAAAGAGAAAGTAGCAAATGAAAGTAAAGCAAACCCCACACACCTTTGTGTCTCCTCTCTGGACAGTGCAGACGAGCTGTCCGAGCTTCTCTGCACGGTGCATCGGAACCTTCATAAGGGTGGAAAAAAAAGGGGGGGGGGAGGGAACTGCCAAGTCTGAGAGCGAAGGCTCCGCCCTGCATTTTACATGTTAAGGGCTCTCAGCTCACTGATCACAAAGCAGCTTTTACCGTCCTTATTCAAACAGTTCAGCTCCAGGGTAACAAGTTCAAAGTGGGAGGAGGCAAAAGGAATCAGAGGGTGGTAACAATCCTGAACAGGCATTTCGCTCCTTTTACATCTCAGAACCTGTTCTTCAGGTTGGAAACTGAAACATCTGCCTCTTGCCGTGTTTGAAAGCTGCACTCCAAACCTCTTCCACACTAACAGGTCTGCAGAGCTAAAACCATATTTAATAATGCACAGACAAGCTACATGTGGGAGGAAAAGTTAATCATTACTGTGCATCGAGTTTGTTTTACATTTTGGACTTCCTTATGTTAACGTCAGCGAAGCAACTCCCTTATTGGGTCTGTTAGCAGGAAAAGTAGAGAACCATGCAAGGGAAATAAGACTGCATAGAAATTTGTCTTGCAAAAGCTTAAATAAAACACAGCAGCTGAATTTTGAGATTTGGCAGTTTTCTGTAGTTCCAATATCAATCAGATACAAAGTAGAACAAACAGATTTTTCTCACAGATCACTGTGTAACAACTAACATTAGTCTGGTTTGGCTGAATAGGATGAAGGGAACGATTAGCCGTCTCGACCCCAGGGGTTTTACTGTATTGCCTCCAGTTTCAGTTGAACCATTATATTGGTAAAGGATCATACTGGGCCAATAATCAACAATCCTCATGATACAGTGTAATCAAGAGACTTTCATCAGGCTAGCAGGCAACACTGAAAGGTACTAGAGCCTCAAGCCCTTGAGGGATGGCTGCTGTGATTTTTCAGCTTAATACACTGAACTGCCTCGTATTAGGTTAGGAAAAAGTGCCAAGTTATTGTTTTAGTAAATACAGCTTCAGCTTTAGAAATGGTTTCCAATCTAATAACGAAATGCTCATGAGCCAGTATTTCAGCTTTGCAAAAAAGGTCTCTTCAGCTCTTCTTTGGTTTCTTGACCTATAAAACAAGAAAACAATATTTACCCACTTCAGTAAAATGGCAACACACATTTACCCTGCACACTTTGTAAAACATGTATCTAACACAGAGCACTAGTGAGAAATTATTATACCTGGAACCTAATCAGCTTCTCTAACAGCTCTTCACAACCAAGCAGTTATCACCCTAAGCCAAATTAGTAGCTCTAACAAGACATCATTGTTTGCTCCCAACTCCCTCCAGGTCTCTTATATTCCAATTTTCTCAGGTGCAGCTGATTTAAGAGACATTAAGCTCTTGATCGCTGAAGGAATCACAGGACACAAGACAAAGGAGATATGACCTATCACTATCAGTAGAAAGATTAAACTATGGTTAAGATGCACTTGCTGCACTGCCTGTGGGAGACTTGCCAAGTCCCCCAGTTTTGAACACAGTTTCCCACATTTGGTATTTTTCCTGACAACTGAGCTGCTGAACACACAAGACAGCATGGACAACATAGCTCTTTCTTTACACAAATATCAAAATTGGAATTCTGAACAATTCTGAACAAAGCAATCCAGAGACTGGTCAACTGGTTTTAGTTTCGTATTTTTAAAAAATGCTATAATTTAGGGTAGCAGCTTCACGTTTCTTCACTTGGGACACAGCAGCTCACCACAATACATCAATATTTAAGTGGGAAGTGCACACTAGATGTGAAAACTTCACAGTCCATGTCCCGTTTCCCACGGGACATTGTCTTATGCAGGTGCTCCACCTACTGTTTGACGAAATAAAACGTTCTAATGAAGCCCTTAATCACATTGATTTTATAGCGGCAGCTCGAACATCTGCAGTTTCATTTATGTTACCCTTCCATGCACTAGCAAATAAAATTTGAGTTTCACCTGGGGCAAGGAGGGAGGGGACAGGAACGCATTACTGTGTAAGACTCCACAGCTTTACTTAGAGTTTACAACTTTTGGTCCAGTTAAATTAGAACTTTGATGTCACAAGCTGTGTCACTAATCATAGCCTGCTGACAACGAAAGGACTACAAACCTCCAGCTTAGCTGTGGTTGTATTTGGCAGTAGGAAGTCTTTCCTTCTGCTTCTCAGCACTGAGAAGGAACAAGCACAAGCTCCTGCTCTTTCACATTACCTTCAGGTGAGTTACTGCAGTATTGGTTTGTAAACTGCTCTGGAAAACATCTATTCTAATCCAGGTGCAAGTAGTTCTGTCAAATAAGTCAGTTACCTTGCAGAACGGCTTCACTTCACTTGAGCATGGCGCAAACCTGAATTTGTGACCACACGTTAAAATCTGCTAAGAAAAAACCCCACTAAGAAAAAAGGAACACATCAGACTTGAAGACGCACGTGGGTACCACACGTTTTCAGAGCGCTGCTACCGTTGTTAAAAGGCCGCTGTTTGCAGGGAGCAACCACAAAGATTTCCTTTTTTCCCCCTTTTTTAAGTAGCAGTCGCAGGTGGCAGTGGGATTCTGGCCATCTCCAGAGGGCAATAAGCTTTACAACAACAGTCACTAGACGAGTCCACCCTAAATAAAACCGCAGCTAGACACAACATTACCAGAAGCTCTGCTAAATTCTTAACGCCTCCGTGCGCGCATCCTTCTCTCCCAGTCCCGCCTCCATTTACCTCAGCCAGCCGCGGCCCCGCTCTGCGGGTCGCCGCCCCTCAGGGCGGAGGGGGCGAGCCCGGGCCAGCCTGCTCGGCGGCCGCAGCCAGAGCCGCGCTGGGGAAGGCAGCAGGAGAGCGGAGCCGCCGCCAGCCGAGCCCCGCAGCGGAAGCGGAGCCCGCCCGCACGCGGCGGCCCCGGAGCGGGGCGGTGCTGAGGTGGCGAGGGGGCGCTGTGACCCCCGCCCCTCAGTAGGCTCCTCCCCGCGGGCGGTCCGCGATGACGCCACACGGCTGCGCCGCCCGCGATGGCGGTGTCGGTGGCGGGCCCGGCGCGGCTGGTGCGGGGCGGACAGAAGGACGAGCTGTACCGGAGCGGGCTGCGGAGCGCGGCCGGCACCGCGCTGCACGGGGTCGCGGGTAACGCCTCCCATCCGCTCGATCCCGAGCCCTGCCGAGGGGCCGGGCCGGGCGTGATCCGAGCTGCCCCCCCCACCCCGCTCCCTCACGGCTGCAGCTTTGGAAGGGCGGGAAATGCACGGAGCAGGGCCTAGACCGGCGCGAATTGCGGTAAAGTAACGCAGTGATCCCGTCCCGTAGGTGCCAAGAAGTGGCTGCAGTGGAGGAAGGAGGTGGAACTGCTCTCTGATGTAGCCTACTTCGTCCTCACCACTCTGTCAGGTAACGCGCTCCCAACTTCCCATTTAGCGTTTCTCCTGAATGCTAAACGTCTGTTGGTGACTACCAACGGGAATGACACTGGCCGACAGTGGTTCTCTTACACGTGGGGGTTTTGTTTGGTTTGCTTTTCTGTAAATGCCTTTTAGTAAATACAAAGCCACACAACTGCCAGAACTTGGAGATCAAATGCAGCAGTTTATCAGCCCAGATAGATGTTCTTTTAAATAAGGATGTCCTTTAACAGCAAAAAGATCTTTTTTAAAAAGGGATGCATGACACTGTGAAGCAGCATCCCTGCTTTAAGCCTAAACCCACTGCAGACAGGGCTACTGCAGATGCTGAGGTAACCACAGCGCTCACCTCATTGAGCACTTCAGCAACTCCAAACCCCGATGGTTCTGACCTGAGCAGCCTGTCTCCACTGCAGTTGCCATCTTACCCTGCGTGTTCTCTGTTGCACACATTATTCAGGTTACCAGACACTGGGTGAAGAGTACGTTAACATTGTTCAAGTTGACTCAAGCAAGAAAAGGGTACCTGCCTTTCTTCGACGGGCTGTCTTTGTTGCTCTTCACACTGTAGTACCTTATTGCTTAGAAAAGGGATTACAGCACCTGGAACACGAGCTGCAGACAGAAGCTGATGTGTCCAGCACCTTGCAGAGCAACCCAGCACTTGGCTTATCCAGTAGGACCTTAATACGAAACTGGATACGGAGACAAGTTGGGGAGCTTACAGAGCAGCAGAAGAAGAGAGTCTTACAGATCGTGTATGTTCTTAAACAAAGCATTCCTTTACTTCATCGACTGCATCTGGCAGTGTTCTACATAAGTGGCACTTTTTATCACCTGTCTAAAAGAATCACAGGAATCACGTATGTAAGTACTTCTTGTTTGAAGACAGCATCCACTGCAGTATTTTGGTCTCTTTTGGGATGCTGTGTGCGTAAAAGTGATACAGAATTTGGCTGTAGCCAATTGCAATAGGGGTGAGAGGGCATTTTTAATACCATGTAGAGGGGTTGTGAGTCCCGGCAGCCAAAAGGTTATGGCTAGTAAACGTGAGTGCAGTCAGAACTTAACACCCTGTGTAACTTTAGAACATTAGCTCAGTGTGGCTTCTGCAAATACACAGAAAGCGAGAAGTCACCTTAATAACTCCATGGGAAATACTTAAATATAGTTTTGAACAAAAATTAGCACATTTAGCTAGCAGTTCTCTATATGAGTAGCCTAATTTCACATGGTCTTTTCAATCAGCATCCTTTCAAAAAAACATCAGCCACTGGCCCAGAAATGTGTGTAGACACAAGACTCCTCAATGATTGCCAGTGTTAATGTGGAAAAAGAAGTGTCTGTTTCTCTGAGCTACATACTGAAAACAAACTCATCAAAGCAGCAGTTCTGATGGACAGACAGACAAATCAAGTCAACTGATCCTTGCACAAATGGCAGTTAAGTGTTGCCTGACTAAGATGCATCCAGGACACATTAGACTTCCTGGGAGACAAGGGTTCGATAACTCCTAGAAAGGAGCAATTTATTGGACGGCAATTTATTGGACAGAAGTGACAATCCCAAATCATGGCTATTGATAGGGGGGTGTGTGTGTTTATGGTTTCATCAAATCACAGTAACAAAACATTTCTATTTCTGTGAATTATGTAGCTGCATTTTGGAGGACCGCAAGGAGAAGACAAGAGCATTCGATCAAGTTACAAGTTTCTTGGAATCATTTCACTCTTCCATCTTCTTCTAACAATCGGTGTTCAGATGTACAGCTTCAAACAGAAGCAGAGAGCAAGGCAGGAATGGAAACTACACCGCAACCTAGCTCATCAGAAGTATGATGGTTTTTACTTACTAGGGAAGACGGGAAGCAATGGTGGGAAACGTAGCAGCCTTCCTGAACAGGGAGCTACTGTCACTCCTTAACTGGAGTGACAACTTTGGCTAGGTTAGAACCTGATAGAACAGTTGAAGAATTCCTCACTGGTTGAAGCATCTCTTTGCTTTCATGTTTTCTGAGATCTTCACAAAAAAGAGTTAATACTTGAAGAGAGGGTTTACTTCAGGATGTGTTATTAAATATTTCTTACAAGCAGGCTAAATAAAACTGAGCAATATATAACTATGTTAACTAGAAATATGACCAAGGAAAAGACTCCTGGGCGCCACTCCCGCTGCACGCTGTGTTTGGAAGAACGGAGACATACAACAGCCACTCCTTGTGGCCACCTCTTCTGCTGGGAATGCATCACGGAGTGGTGTAACACCAGAGTAAGTACTGAGGGACAGCTGGAGGCTGGAAGGGGTAAACGTGATGAAATTTCTATTTGAAAATGCCTCTCAGCCTGGGTGTTAAAGTAACACCCTTTCTCTCACTAAGGCACCCAAAAGCCCACATGAGAGTCTACCAGGGCCTACAGATTTTGTTAGAACATAGACTATACATTACATAGATGAGGTAAATAAGGTGAGCAGTTTTCTGTCCCAACCACTGAAATGCAATCAGACTACTGTGGAAGCCAGACATGGAGGCAATTCCTTCATCTACAGACCTAGGCTGTAATTTGACTTTAAAGAAACAAGAGTGATAATGTTCTGAAGCCACCTTCACCTAATTTCCAGTAAAAGGCATAAGTGAGTTACAACCAGACTGAGCTAGCTCTTATGCATGGTATTTTAAACTTGGATTTTTCTCTGGATTAATGAAATACAACAATTTTAATCCATTAAGGATTTTATAGACACTGTGAAATAAGACATATCTAAACAGTTGTATTTTTTCCCTAAACTTTTAAACAGAGCAATTCAGAATGTCTAATTTTTCTTCTTGCAGACAGAATGTCCATTGTGCAGAGAGAAGTTTCATCCTCAGAAACTGATCTACCTACGTCACTATCAACTCTAAAGGAAATAATCTGCTGTTTGATGACAACGGCCTCAACTCTCATACCCTTTATAAAGTTGTCATACAGTTTGAGTTAGTCCAAGAAAAAGACTTTATTAAAACTGGTAACTGCCTGTGCAAAGTGGCACTTCATTCCTGTTGTACAGAATAAATGTATTTCTGCCTCTACCCTTCTGTTTCTTCTAACATGGTTCTTGACTGTATTAAAAATACATCTCTCTAAAAAGTGCTTAACACAAATGTAATAGTTTTCTTCACTTTGGACAATGAACAATTTCAATCAGATTCTCACTCTCTAAAGTGTAGATAATGAGTCTTCCAACCTTTCATAGCATGCCTAAGGTATTAGTAAAGTTCTGTGATTTGCAAGATTCCCTTTCTCCTCTAACATGAGGATTCCATGCTGTAGGCTTCAGGGGAAAAGGACAAGAGCTGAACAGATCCTTAGTTTAACTGCAGTGGAAGTTCTGATGATAAATGTACATGTACCATTCTGTTTTCGTAACAGGTTAATAGTAAGGCAGGTTTCCTTGATGTGACAAACTATGACTTAGATCAACAGAAGCAAGAAATGCAAACCCACAGTAAGACAGACAAATTTGCACACTCATCAATTAACATTCAGCTTCCAAACTCAAAGCTCTTCTACCACTATTAGATATCAGACTTCTCATCAAGTAGTCTAGACACTTAGACTATAGCAATGTAACAAGTGTTCTTTCAAAAAAGCCCTAGCATGTACACTAAGCTCAACTATAAAATGTTAAGTTTGTAACACAGCTTAAGTTTGTCTAGTCTAACATGGGGAAGAAGCTGATTTCAGCCACGAGATGCCCTCTGCTCCTTATGGCAATAAGGGCAATTTAGCTAAGCCAGTATTTCAGAGTATAAAGGAGGAGGGATTCGGCAGCACCACCTCATCAAGGTTTATTCCCATAAGTTAATATTAATTCAGTTTTACAGGTATCTCAGCAGCAGGGAAAAAGATGATTGTTAGTTAACATCCTGTCATTCCTGCATGACAGATAATGTGCAAGATTGATTTATTTGTATTCTTCAAATACAGATGGGGAGAAAACACCAGATGATCCACTCCGTGGATTGTGAGTTACAGTTTCAGTAAGTCTTTCACAAATGGCACTAGATGTGGACTTGGGGTAGCAGGGGAAGGTGTGCTATAGTAAAAGCACTTCTTTTAAGATGGTTATTTGTACTGCAGAGATCTTGGTCAGCTAGTTAACAATTAAATCTCCAAGGGTTATCACAAAAACACCCCAAAATTACTTAACTTTTCATCATAGCTATAAATGGAATAAAAAAACCAGTTGCTGGTATCTATGCAAACACTTCATCATTATTGTACAAAAGTGATCTTCAGAGCTGCAATACCATCCCTTTTGTGCACCAGAAAACTTCCAGGCATCCCTCACCTATCTAAAACAGTCAAGGCAACAGTGGGAGAAAAATGCTCCTTAGCGCAAATCAAAACATGACTACCTAAGGAAAACCACTGCCTGATCTCCCTACTAAGAGAATGGTAAGAAAACACATTCAGTTGCACTGTAAACAAAATAGGAAACAACTGATGACTGGGAAGCATCTGTGAAGTTGTCAAGCCAAGCTTTTTGTGCATTCTATAAGGGTAATTTAGCACTTGTAAGCAATAAAAACAGAGCAAATTTTAACAGAATGCCATCAAACTTGTCTGGCCGTTGCATGCTGAGTCAGCCAGGGAACTATGCCCTTGTGCCAGCACCACCTACAATCACTACTTGAAAAGTGTAAATCCCTCTGAATGCAGAGCACCTTCGCCTACCTGAGAATGAGCAGGCATTCATCTCAACTGCCACTAACGTTCAAAATCCAGTGGAGGTAAAAATGTCTAATTTGCAATGGATGGTGTTAACTGAACGTAGGAGTCATCCCAGTTGCTAATATCAATCAACATAATATACGTATTTTTATCCCCGATTTGGCCATATTATTCAGAACTCCAGCAACCCTAAGACAGCTTCTCCAAGTCAGGGCTTTCAGATTTTTAGGCAACAAGCTCCAAGCACCCGTGACTGGTACCTTCATAAGGCCCTTTCTGGTAATGTTTTTCCATAATTTTTAAGTTTTAACATTACTGGTTTCCACACTGCTAATGAAACACATGAAAACAAACAAAAAACAACAGGTCAATGTGAACTAAAACTACCTGTCGTTTCCCCAGGATTACTGAACACTGAATTCCAGAGCTCCGTAACAAATACATTTGACAAAATCAGATGAAAGGGTTCCTACATACATTTTCCACTTTGGTGTCTGTTGAAGTTGCCACTATTCTCCACGCAAAATCTTCAACGAGCTAATCTTTTCCTACTTTCTGCCACTGAATACTCCCTGAAGAGTTGAAAAAGGCATTTCATGAAGATAAATTAAGGGTAAGGATTATTGAGAAGGAGCCATAAATACTGTTAGGTCAATATATGTATATAAAGATAGAACAAGTAAAGGGGGACACTGTCTTTTAATAAATTTTGGAATTAAAAATTCACTTAATAAAACTGCAGCTGTATCACATGAAAAAGTTTACATGCAGGTCATTTATCTCTGATTCTTTTTTTTTCCCCATAGAAAATGAAAAGCTGTGTTAAAACCCACACCATTTATCTGCTATGGCCAGTCTGGGTATATTCTCAAGGGGCTGCATGAAGTCAGCTTAAATTAACCAAGAAATTCTGAAGTATGAAAGAAACTCCAACTAGTAACAATTAAAATATATATTCTTATAATTCCAGGTCCTCAAAGGAAGTTATGATTTTGAACAAAATTTGAGTCATCATGAAAGAGCCCAATTTTAGCATCTGCTAGGAGACATCATGGTGAAACTGGCATTAAAACCCAACACAAACGAGTGTATCTTTTCCCTACTGCAAACCCCATAATTTAGTAGATTTCTTATTCCTATCTATATTTGTTTGGTTATAACTCTGTAGTACCATGCATTTAGGAAACTGGCTTAAGTTCTGCATCTATTTAGGTCTGCTGAATTTGTCTATGAAAATAGCACACGACCATGAAGCAGAAAACAGCATCACGTGTGCCACTGTACATTTTTCCTCTGCATACGTCCACAGCACTTCAGGGTGATACTGAGCAGGAGAACTATGTAAAAATACACAACTCTAAGCCATCAATCGCTCCAGTGCAATGGATCTTGAAAGGAATACATGATCCCAAATTCATGGGATTATCCAAAGTTTCTCCAACTGCTTACAAAAGATAATAAACTCAATGCAATTTGGTTAGAATGCCAGTTTCTTCCAGAAACTGATATTTCAGATAAAAATAGCACAATCCTTTAAAACGAAAATGCAACTGTTTTGTCACCACTCTGTTAATCATTTTTTATGAAGAAAAAAGGCATTGTTACAATGGCTCAAAATCGTTCCTTTAGTTAGAAGTAGAATTGGTCAACAGGTTGATTGCATCTTTTAGCTAGCAAAGGTCTTTCCAACATCATCTTTCCCTTTGTATTTCCTCTTGCCATGTGTGAAGGGTATATATCTGTACTTTATCATGTGCTGTAAAGAGAAAAGATCAATCTTTTAGGCAAGAAACTTATATAATATTTACAAAAATGTTTTATACTACACACTGTAAACTACAAAGCCCTCTGGAAAGACAGTTCTTCAGTATTGTGAAAGGTAAAGAATTATCTAATTGTATACCAGTTTACACCCAAAGAGGGGTATGAGCCCAGTCTTATAAACCTCAAACTTGGGTATACCAGTTTTACAGTACGATGAAGATTACTCATTGGGTGAATCACAGGAAACTGGAGAGAGCACAAAGGTATTCATTCTTTACGACCCTTTAATTTGTAACTTTGAAGAACAGTACCTAGCCAAAATTCTGAGTGTCTGGGAAGGAAATTGATTCTTTTTAAAATGCCAACAAACCATAAGTAATTTGTTAAAACTGGTGTGAATGAGTTGCCTATGTTCTTCTTCCCCTTTTCTTCACCTACCCTCTTGCACCAATTTGTCAGAACTTCCCTTTTCACCCATCAGAGATCCTACAAGACCTCTATATTAAAACCAGCCACAGTTAACTGAAGAAAGGAAGTGGGTGGGAAACTAAGACTCATTGTGCATAAAAACCAGATATTGAATTCTACGACCGAAACCTTCTGAAAGCAAGCATTACATTTTGTAAGGTGGTGTATGAAAACTATTTCTACCAAGCATTTTTGTTTCCCATTGTCAATATTTGCTCAAACTTGCAAATATCCAACACTTGAGCTAATGTTCAACTGTTAATTGTTCAAGTTCCTCTAGTAAAAGAAGCACGTGCAATACATCTTATACCTCTAACATGCTCAACTGGATGGACAGTTTGGAACAATACTGTAAATTCTGACATCACAAATGCTACTCTATTTTCAGAAAGTTACCTTGATTTGCCTTTTCATAGTGATACAAAAAAGCATAATGAAGTACATCACAAGGATTGGCCAAAAAACAGGAACGTTGAAAGCCTCGAAGAATGTACATGCCATAGCAACCAGGATTCCTTTAGTGGCAGAGTGCCTTAAAAATAATATTAACAATTAATACTTCAATCACAGCTATCACTGATTTGATGCAGATATTTCTATTTTTCAGAAACAGAGCATGGACAGATACACTCACCAGAATTTAAACTCTGGGAGCCTTCTAATGAAAGGCCGAAATTCTTCATTTTGCCTTGTAGGTAAGGAAGGACCATCATCTGAAAAAATCCAGAAAAGAAACAAACCACAAATCCCCTCACACTCATTTTCCACACTCCTCAGACTCCAGATTTTCTTTACTTTTCATCTTAAAAAAAAGAAAGAAAAACTTTCACTGTTACACACAGATTCCAGTTACAGTTACAGAAAATAGGTACCAGAAAGGAGCACCAGGTCACTTGAGTTACTATGGGTATAACTTAAGTCACATAAACTTTCCTTCAAGACATAGAAAACTAACACAGTATGGAATACGTTCAAGTCCTGAAAATAATAATATTGATAATAATAATGATGATAATAATACTACTAATAATACATATTTTATAGTAACTCCTGATGTCAAGCTCTATAGATATTTTGCAAGTCTAAAAATACGTCATGCTTCTAATGTAATGCACATCTTTACTGTATCAGGCAAAAAAAGCTGGAAGTTTGACTAAGTACAAAATTACAGCAAAATGAACTGAACTATTCGTCATACCTGAATCTTCCATTAAAGAGGGGTCTACCTTTGGCGACAAGAAAGCTATGAAGAGATTTAGGTGGTAGATTCCCAAGGCATATGTCACAATGTACCAACCCTGAAGCAGGGAGGAAAAAAGAGTGTCTTTCTGAAAACCATTTTCAGGTACTGGTTTTTCAACAAGATTAAACAATCTGGTTTTTTGCTTCCTTGAGAAGTGCTTTTCTACATCCACACATTAACACAAAAAGTTTTCTGGACTTTTAAATATAAATACTAGAAATTCTCACTGTATAAAATAAGCATTCTGACTCTATGAAAAGATGAACTCACCTTTATGAATCTATTTATTTAATTTGTGCACCGACAGAAACGCATGTAAGAGTTTTCACTTAAAGCTACCTAAATGACGACTGAACTTAATGTAATATAAATCAGCAAGATTTTTTAAAAAATCCATTAGCCTTTTAAGCTACATGTTTTCTAAGGTATACTACTGCAAGCCTAATATATTAATCGAAACAAGCCTCAGAATATGAGAGTAGTACGAATCTATCAATAATGAGGGCAGCTTTTCTCAGGCATCTGGGCTCTATGTTCAAAATGTAGACATCATAAAAGCAGCATAAAAGTAGTAACCAGCATAAAACCATCACTTTTAAAATCATCTTTGCAGGCTTCAATCTCCTAACTGTTTCTATTACTACCACTTGTAGAGTTTTCACATTCAATTTGCATTCTTCAGGTTTCGGGAATAACAAGTCTCAAGTTCATAACTGAATTGCAGGTTGGCATGAAAAAGAGGCATCTGATTAGTAGAGAAGTGGTCTGTTGCTGGCCTGTACTGATGAAAATGCTTAAAAGCAGTTCTTTATGGTTTGCACGACAGAAAGTAACCACTGGTTCCTGAACATGTTGTTACACAGCTTTAATATTAAAGTAAAAATTAATTGCAACAGAGTTACAGACGTTTATTACATAATTCCATCACAACTAATGGAGTACTTCCACTTTCTGTAGCCATCAGATGAATACGCTCAGGCATTCGCACATTTTCCATTCTGAAGTAGGAAGTTTTAACACCAACAAGATGTATTCTTTCTTCAGACTATCTAATTTACCTTCGACTGTGTGTTGAATGGCACAATATGTAATTCTGGAGTAATGCCATGCTTCAAAAACCCTTAACAAAAAATAAAACAGTAGTATCTAAATCTACTTTAGCAGTAAATCTAGTTTTCTTACCTGCAGTAAATAAACTCTAATCATGTAGATAAAACTCAGACCCAAAGTTACAATCCATCGCACTGCAGTATATGGAGTAGATTTGTCTAACCAGGATTGGTAGATCTAGGAAGAAATATAAAGTGTACATCTGTAAAATACATGATGCACAGTGAATAAAGTTTAGTACAGGCTAGCAATTCGAAATAGCAAGAATTTGTGAGGAGTATTTTGGGAAGGAGAGTAACATGAAACACTTGTATTCTTCCTTACAAATAAACTGAATCACACAAATATACCTACAAGCATTTGAAAAGTTCTGTATCTTCACAAAGGCACACACAAAAAATTCCTCATGCTGGGGGCATCATAAAGCAATTTATTTTTCCAATATTTTATGCAAGTTTACTTTCCTTAAGATGAATCTGACACGAAAACTGAAGTCGTCACTCCTCATTTTTGACAATAACAATATATATTTTCACTGTGCAATATCACACATAAGTCCATTAATTATTCCATTAAGCCAGGTAGCATAATATTTATCTATTTTTAAAAGGCTTCAAAATAAGTATTTCATACAGATGTTAGTATTTGAACAACTCATCCAAAAAGTAACGAGTTTAATTAAGAAGCTGCATTGAGACCTGCTTCTAATGAATTCAGAAAAGCCTTACAGAAAACCAACCTGTCCGAGTCTTGAGAAAAATCTATAGACCACAGAAGGCTTTCCATGCACAGACTCACCAATACTGTCCCCTTCTGACATGGTTGCTGTGGAAACAAAACATGATACATAGATAACATTTAAAACAAAAATCTAAGCTCAGCAAAGCTTTACAGTACATTTTCTGAACCAGCATTTACATGTGATATTCTTTTGGATTGCCCTGTCTGAAACACATTATTTTTAAGGAAGTGTTCTTAAAAGAATTCCAAAAAGAAACTAATTTCCAAAAGAAACTGTCAAGAAAGCAAAGCAAAGGGTATTTTACAAAGGCTAAACAGGATCCTGGCCATTTTAGGGAGGAGTGAAAAAAAAAGTCCATACAGAACTGCAGGAATGAGCCTTGTTAGACATCTTCACCTTGAGCAGGCAGGAGCTGAGTTACAACATCTAAGCACTGAGATATGAACTGCAGCACCACCCTCCTGTCTCCTCAGTTTCTAAAGGCAAAGAACAAAACCAAAATAAATACTTTTTTAAAAGCTGCTTAGGATTTTTAAATACTGAGTGACTAGATAGTGAAGTTCAGGATTCTGTACACCAGTGGCTACAGACAAAAAGCTCTACCACAACCACCTAAACCAAAACCCTCCCCACTTTCTTCAATGAATTTCTCTCTCTCTTGAACATTAAGAGCTTAGCAGTGACAGAAAAGTTGCATGCACGAGCAAAGCTGTATAAGGGCCAGGATTCTGAACTCAGGATAAAAAAAAAAAACCAAGGGAATTCTTTTTTAGTACGTACTTCTGCTACCAGTTTAAGAGCTTTACTTTTCTTCTCAGTTAACCTCAACCAAGTTTTACAGCTCCCTTCAAGATAGAAAACAAACAAAATAAAACTGATTCGAAACAAAAACATTTTTGCCACATCACCAAAAGCAATCCCTGACATTACTTCCTGGAGTCCTCATCTGTGGGTGGGACTACATAACTCTGGGATAGTGGGAGTTCTTTCAGCCCTCTATTAATATCTCAAGGGCCTCAGATGATAATAAAGATTTATGAAACCTTACTAAATTAGAAAATTCTTTGTAAATTATCTCAGATGCTGCCATACAGTGACTGCTGCAAAAAATAATTACAGGCCAAGGCCAATGTGGGGAGGCACAGAACCTTAAAGCTGTGCATTTTTTCTGTAAACATCTAAAAGCTACATCCTATAATTAGGAATAATTAGTAAGGAGAAAAAAGGAGTCCTGTTATACTTCAAAAGATAAAGGGATTCATTATGAGGCTTCAGGAGCTGCAGTCCCCTTTAATTCAAACTAGAGCAAAAAGAAAAAAGACCAAATAGAAACTCATACAATAGAGATACAGACTTTCTCAGTACAGGCAAAAGGAAGTAATTCTTATTCTCCCCCTTCACTGCACTGCAGGAGAAAGAAGTTACTCAGCATTATTAGCTGAGCATGATTTTGTGCCCCCTCCCCCCTTCTTTTTAAATGTCCTGAAGTATATAAGCCATATCAAAAAGATAATCCCTCTATTGATCAGAGAGCAATTCTCTAAAGACCACAGATATAAAACCTCCCATATCCTCAACATTAATTTCACAGATACATCCATAGCAAATCTGGGCTATAAGCAGAACTAACATTACAATCTTGTAACCGTTAACCTCTGCAGATCAAGTGATGAATCCTGTATGTAAGGTTACTGATGGCTTTGTGATGGAGCAGGCATTTTGCTTGGTGTAAAAATTACATTATTTGTGATTATGTGTGATTGTTCATTATACATAGAGTTCTTTCACAGCAGACCAAGAAATACAACCAGCTAACACTGCCTGTTTTACTGAAAAGAAACCGCTCACTGGCCCAGTTTACGTAGCACGGACTGAACTATATCACATGACACAGTTTAGAATTTAAGTTAACACTTCTTATCACACCAAAACTTTACTGAAAGAACATTTATAGTTAGATAATTACCAAGAAAAGCAGTCTTTGCCATTGCTTCGAAGGTAGTTTAGTCAAGAACACAGGTCAGAGCTCATTGGTTTAAGACAGTATTTAAATATAACCAGTAGCAATCTCTCTTTCATAACATAACATAAGACTTTACCACTCAGCATCATGAATTACAATAATC
This sequence comes from Strigops habroptila, assembly GCF_004027225.2. NCBI lineage: Eukaryota > Metazoa > Chordata > Aves > Psittaciformes > Psittacidae > Strigops > Strigops habroptila. The sequence goes on from NC_044292.2 coordinate 7,968,648, forward strand.
CTTCAGCCATTCCAGTAAAGCAAATAATCAGACAGATATACAAAGATAATATAATAAACAAGTGAATGGTTGGCTACTAGCAGAATACAAACTGCTACCAAAACTAAACCGTATTAGAACATTTTTCTCTGCTGGAAAACACTAAGTAGGCGAATGTGTGACCTCCAACGACTAATCTTTTCAGCACAACTATTATGGTAATATCACTACAAATAGCACTACATCGCTGAGCTCTTAAATATTGCAGAACCTGAGGCAGTAAAGACATTCAATTCTTGCCTCACATCATCACATACAGAGACGCACAGTCTTCAGACAACTCTCTGCTCCTGATATGGATTTTTCTTAAATTTGGTATACAAATGAAGCCCGTAACTAGCAAAACCACATTACCGCTCATACAAGCTTCTTTATCTCATAGAGAAAACATCTTGGAGGAACACCACACTGAAGCGATTTATTAACAATGGGATGAATGGACAACCACAGCAAAACAACCCACCGGTTGCATAAACTGCTTTTAACCCTAAAGCCCACATTATTTAATTGTGGTCTGTCAGAATTAGGTCTGGTCTGTCAGACGCTCAGGACTGTGCAACCAGCAGCAGCTGCACAGCACCCGTGCTCCCAGCGTTTCCCTGGGACCCGCGTACCCTTAGCACTAATTAAACCCAACACAAAACACTTCGGGAGGAGCCAGCGGGCGGGCAGGCTGGCTGGCGCTGCTGCGGCGCGGGCAGCCGAACAGGCGGCCCGCAGGCAGGAGCAGGGCCCGCTGAGGCGAGGAGGGCCCGGGAACGGGCGAGGACGGAGAGCGCCTCGGCAAGAGCGAAACGGAGCCCGCGGCAGGCCCCGGGCGGCCACCCTGCAGAGCCCGCAGCTCGGGGGAGCGCCTGGGCCGCGGCACTGCCGAGCACAAAGAATCCCTCGCGCTCGCCGGAGGATCCTTAACCAGGCCGTCCCAGCCGCGACCCGCCAGCCCGGAGGTGCCAGTCCCCCCCCCGGCCGGGCCCAGGGCACAACGCGGGGCAGCGGCTACTCACAGGCGGGCGAGCCGCGCTCCTCTGCCGCTGCCCCCGCCCGCTTCCTCAGAATCCAATATGGCGGCACAGCCGGAAGACACCTGCTTCCGCCACCGGGGCAAAGGGACGGGGCAAAGACTCGCTACTGCCCCGCCATTGGCCCCGGCGAGGGAAGTGGGCGTTCCCGCGGTTATAAGGAGGGAGGTGGCGTGTATGAGGGCGGGCCGCAGAAGCGGAGCGGGCGAGAGCGCGCCGGTCCCGGCTGCGGGCACCCGTGCCCTGCGGCGGGCGGACACAGCCAGCGGGGCTGAGCGCGGGACCGGCACCGCTTGCACGCACCTTTAGCGTCCGCGCATGCGTGGGGAGCGCCCCGCCCCTCGCTCCCGCGCAGCCAATGAGAGCGAGGAGGGTGGTGCGCGGGCGGTGTGTGCGCGAGGCCGGCGGTGGCGGCGGGTGCGTGAGGGAGCGCGCGAGGGGCGGCTGAGGTAGACGCCGAGGTAAAGAGCGGGGCCCGGGCCGCGCCGTCCTGCCCCGCGCGGCAGCGGTGGAGACGGGTCTCCTGCGGCCGCGAAGAGACGCTAAACCCGCGCTGCTCGTTTTAGGCTGATGTAAATGCAATCGCTTTTCTTTTGGTCCTAACGCTGTCGCTCGTGGCTGTTTCTGTGTCATGTCTGTAATGCTGTAATGACCTTTAGGTATTTACGAGCCCGGGTTCCCATTGCAGTGTAAAGTCAATATAAATAGCAAACAAAGAAATAAATTTCTCCTTACAGTTGTTGATACTGAAGTTGTGAAATAGGTATCCCTGAGGAAAATTAGCGCTTTAACTTCGGTATTACTAGTTACTCAATTCGATTTAGTGTTTGTGAGTTATTTAATTTCGATTGTTTTCTCTAACCACGGCGGGCAGGGTGGGTGTGGGAGCCTCAGGTGGGTCTGGTCAGAGGAATTAAGGCCTTTTGGTTGTGCCCAGGGTGCTGCCCTGAGGAGCATAAATCGAGTCTGCAACAATCCTTTTAGTTTCACCTTTTCTTCTGAAAAATGATGTCATTTGTAGTCTTTAAACCTTTTTGTATGTTGTAAGGCAGAACCAGAAGGCAAAAGGATCCCCTTTTTACATGTACATGATCGTTACCTCTAGAACCAACACAGCTGGAGAGCTTGCAACTGTGAAAGTCAGATCCTTGACTTCAGGTTTTAATAACTGTGATTCTATTCTGTTCTATTAGAGCCAATAGGGAAAAACTTGATTTAATGGATTCAGTATTTCTGCCTTGTATATACTTTGTAGATCCCTTCAGTTGGGGTCGGTGTTTAGATGCTGAGGTAGTGAGAGAAGTCTGAAGTGTGTGAAGGCGCCAACAATGCATAGAGATAAGTTTAATCCTATAAAGGAGAAAAAACACAAGAAAGTTTCAACTTTCTCCTTGAGCTGGAAACAGGGGTGGACATTTCTGTGTTAATAGGGATTAGAAGTATTGTTTCCTAGGTCAGGACAAGGTGTTCTTCAAAGACGGAAGTTACTATGAGGGCAAATGTGTCAATGGAGGAATTATGAGGAATGGATTTCAATACTGGACATCAGCAGGTAAGCCTGTAACTATTAAAAAAACCCCAAACCTTATCTGCTCAAAATCTGTGATGTAAATATGTATCATAAGCAGCCAAACTGATTTAGTCCAAGTTGTCCTACTTTCATGATGTTTATTGAAGAGTTCTGTTTTACGTATTTTCTGTTGGCCTCTCAAGTTAGGCTGCATTAACATTCAGTCAGTTCAGAAAGCTAATCACATATGTTAATGGTAGAAACTGGAAACGTATATCATCAATTTTTGATAACAGCTTCAGAGACGCACACTTATACAGACATGTGCTCGTATGAAGTGTTCCATAAGATCAGGCCAAACATGTTAAAGGGTTTAAAGAATATATTGTCCATTATGGAGGGAGGGATGTCTCATGCTTGATTTACCGAGGGAATATTTAATTGAATTCACTCTCTCCTAGCATCCTGAGCAGAAGGAAGTTCTTTGATTAAAGATCTGTCCTAGTAGGTTGCTCCAGAAAAGAATTGCTTCTGTTTATTCCTGTCCAGGTAAGTCAGTGACTTCCCCAGCTGCCCAAACCCCTTTAGTCAACAATCTGTAAGGCTGAGAGAAAATAAAGGGTGACCACATAGAATACAGTGTATTATATAAATGATTCTGGTAAATACTTGACAGAAAAAGTTACCTGTCATTCTAAGATTGCACATACATCAGGAAATTCACAGTATGGTACTTCTAGTGCTGAACAGCTGATTTTTCAGGCTTTGACAAAGATTTGAATGATTACATGCCGTGAAAAAGCTGTTCAGGTGACTGAAATTCAGGTACTACGTTTATACATTCCTAAACCATAAAAGAACACAATACAGATCTTTTTAACACATCACTGTTGGTTTTAAAGACCAGAAGGAATATGATTCGTTAGTTTCAAAATAAAGACTATGTTTGTAGGCTTCATTAGACAGCAGTAATAACAAGTATTTGTTAATTATAAACTTCAAGGCTTTTATAATGTCTTATATTCTGAGTACAGTATCACTTATTGTTGAGCCTTAAATATATTAAGAAATTAAAGCTTGTTTGGCACATCTGTTTCTTGCTGTAGTTAACTTTCTTGTATATTTCAGTCAGTTTGTGTGCACACACCGTTTTGTGCCACTGTGTGTCTCTCTAGCATCTGTTTTGAGACTGATTTGGTAAATTCTACAGGCTTACACTTGTTTGGTAACTGGTCTGCTCTGCAGGGTTGTAAGCATTTAGTACTATGTTTAAGTTTACACTTTGTATGTGCTCAAAAGTGACAAGATACTCTGTCTTCCCCTAGTCCCCCCAGATAAAATCCTGACAATACTGATGAGTGTCTTGTCAACCGATTATTTATATCATGCAGAAAACATGATATAAATTAAAAGGCAACCACTTAATGCAAGTGTTCACTCTGCATATGATGAATTCAAACTATATAACTTAACATGAAACAGTAAAAGCATATAAGTAATTTTCTTCAGGCAAAATAATAGGTTAAAGTTTTTTTGGTTGGGTTTTTTTTTGATCTGTTACTGTAGAGTTATGAAACAGCAGCTTGGACATACTGAAGAAATCTGCTAGAACAGAAAGAGCATGGGCAAATATTTGAAGCTGCAAAGCATTCTAGATTTACTTCTATGTGATCTATGTGAATAGATTGGGTAACGGCAGGAATGTTGAATTTGTCTGTTTTTCCTCTTCGGTTTTAACTGTAGTAATGTCAGGGATAGATTTTTAGATCAATCTCTTGCAAGTGATAAATTTTTAGTAAGTAGATGTTGTCAATTAATAGCATATTGTAGGCTGTGAACCTTCAGAGATTCAGATTGATTGAATGTCCAGTAAACAGGTAATAATTGTAACTATATCAACAGAGGAGTCCAATAATGACCAACAGCTGTGATTTATCTACTGCTTAAACATAAAACTGATTTTCACAATGGGTAAAAATGTTGTCAAGAGATGCCAGATAGAAACTGTAACTGCAGTGGCCTGTCTGGCTTTCGTGCATTCATATGTGCACACATTTGAGAATGGAAGACGACAGTGAGATGCAAATGAAGTTTGCATAGGTTAATGAAGTAAACCGCTCATTTTCTTCATGCAAGTGTTTCCTTTCTGTGATTTCTCATTTCTGGCTGCTGCCTAGATCCCAGTAAGCAGATGCTGTGCTCCATTCTGTCCCTGTTGCTGCTTCTTTGTGTGTTTTGGCTGTGTTTGGTTTGTCGTCTTTCCCAGAGGAAGGCCTGCTGTTAGATACACCTGTTAACCACACAGAACAGGTGGCAAGCCTTATGGGCTTCTTCACCTGCAGGCCTGTGTTCCCCCCGAATCTGTCGGAGTTACCTGTTTGGAAGTGCCATAGTTTCAGTTCTGATGCAAATTATTCAAATTACTGGAATTTTGATTGCTCAGAACTATTTTGCATACTAGTGGGTAATATGAAATTGGAAGATACAATAGGTCTTCTTGAATCTTGATTGTGATTATAATTACATTTGTATATAAAAAAATCCAGCAAAACATTGTTCTCATTATTATTTCCTTATTATTCTCCTAATTATTTCCTTATTCAGGGATCAAAAGCAATTAGAAGTTATTGTCTTTTATGTATATTAAGCCAGTAAAACTATTTGAGTGTCAATAACTTTCTGAAATGATGTATAGAAACTCTTTGAAGTTTGAGGGAGAAATAAAACTTCATATGTCTTTTGACATAAACTGGTTTACATTTGAGAGTGTAGTTCTTGGGATAGACATAGATTCTCCCAAGTTCTAAAACCAGGCGATATAGTGTGAACTATCTGAACATTTTCAGCCAGATGAGTAGTCAGGAGATATGCATGAGTAACTCTGTGTATTTAAATATAGATCATAGAGTCATAGAATGGCTTGGGTTGGAAAGGACCTTAAGATCATCTAGCTCCAACCCCCTCTAGACACCTCCCAGTAGACCAATGTTTTTCTCAACTAACATCCCCTGAGGCTGTATGCTATAATGCCAAAGATTTTAATAAAGGAAAGCATGGTTCAGTCATTGCTTGAATCTGTCAAGTAATTTTGACATGGTATTTAAGATCAGGCCCATGCAAAAAAGTTTGATGAATGGTTGAACGCGAATAATGAAAATGACTGATGAAAGCCCAAATTAGAGCATGCAGAAATTGTTGAGTGTAGAGGCAGATGAGTTGAGCCTAGAGGCAGGCAAGCTTGAATTTGAAATAAACAGAATTAATTGCAATAAAAAATGTAGTAGCCAGTAACTGAAACATGGAAACCTCATCATGTAACTGAGCTACATGTGAATTTACTACTGTTTAAGTTGTTTTCTTAGAACTAGTTGTTTCAAAGTTATCTCTCATGATGAATAAATTCTTAACATCCCAGTGAGTCATGCTAACCTGTTTACACAGGCTGTTGCAGAAATGAATTAATATAATAATATGATCTTGTGAAATTACTACTGTTAATGTACTAAATGTTCTTATTTATTACCTGAAACATTTAATTGTGGTTTAAATAAATCCCATATAAACACATTTACATTAGAATTTAGAAACAATCCACCACTGCATTGTGCAGTTACTGGAATAAATTCCCTGTTACTGATTATTGGGATAGGAGGATTTCTGTGTTGATACCTAGCTGGTGATAAACATCTTTGTCTTCGTCGGTTACTGTTCTTCATGAACTACTTTATTTCTGTTTTGGTCTCTATGAGTAGGTTGCAGTGTCTTTGTGCATTGTAGGTCTCTGAATCACAGAAAACACAGGACCTTACGAAAACTCAAGGATTTAGTTTTGTTTAAAGCAGAATTTTGTGTTCTAGTTTAAAACCAAAGCCAACGCAAACAAGAAAACCACCACAGCACAATACAGTCCATCACTGGAAGCTTGTAGCTTTTTCTTCTTCTCTGTTTCCTGCTCTCCTTTGTTTGTGTACTAACTGGTAGCTCTTTTTCTGGAGGCCCCTGTGTCACTCTGGTTGTTCACGCCTTTGTTTCTCTGCATAAATGTGCAATGTATAGATAGTGCTTATGTGGACGTCAGCATTTCCAAACCTTGCATGTGTTGCATTGCTAAGCAACTTTTAGCAACACTTATCTCTCTTCCTTATGCCATCTGGAAAAGAGAATAAGACAAGGAAATGTGCCAGAGAAAGACAAAGGCACATCTAAGAAAGAGGTGGCTTAATTACTGAAGAGAATGAGTGACATTAATAGTAGGCAATCATCAGAATTGATTGAAAGCAAGTACAATGCCGTTACAGGTAGCGATAAGGAACCACTGAGAAAGGTTGCATATTTTATACTCCCTGTCCTTCTTCCTTCCCTAGAGGAAGCAGTACTCAGCCAAATCCTGTTGCGTGTTTACATGCAGTGGCGCAGGATGAAGGCCCCTGTGATTTCAGTACAAAATTTGGATACAATTCCAGTCACAGATTGTTTTTTCTAGACCTGGTTGTTACGTGTATTCAGGGGTACAACTAGCTGACTGCTGACTAGCCCTTCCACTGGGCAGAGAAGATTGTGAAAATGCTGGTGGAGCTTGGATCTTGAGTACATTAATTACTAACAGCACTGCTGTCTTTGGGATGACTGCTGAGATAGTGTTGTGTGCTTTGAAGTGATGGAAGGAATAGGCCAAAGCAAGTAGCATCAGAAGCATATTCCCAAAGAACTGCTTTGTCTTTGCTTCTACCTTCTAGCTTACATCTGTAATTGCTAAAGGTGTAAATAAAGTGCTGCCAAATCCGCCTGGAGTTTCAACTGGGTTCACGCAGTTTAGGGTTATAGTAGTTGCTTTACTTGGCCCCTCTTGCTTTACTTGGCCCCCCTTTGCTGTTACTGTACGGAAAGCCAGACATCCAACTTAATAGAAGAATGATCACTTTAGATTTTAAATCTCTAGTTCCTTATGTACTCTTAACCTTGAAAGAATGTTGTCTGATAGCTAAACAGGATTTAGTACCACGTAAAACAAGTGACATTTGTTACTGAGGTGTTTTAGTTCCCGTGCCTGGACTTTAGGCTGGAATTTGATCATTGTCTGATTATTTCGTTATCAGTTTCAACTCTATACTCCTCCCATGATATGGGAACAACTCAGACTAATTTTCAGTGCCAGCTCTGTGCTTCAAGATGCATACTACAGTGTACAGTACTATACATTCTTTTCACATCTGAAACTGAACCCAGTATTCCTGATTGTCTCCTTCCCTGTCATGTCAGCAAATACCTGTGAAATGTTTGACAAATTTTCCTATCCTTCCCTAGTATAGGACCACACGGAGGAATGTTTACTGTGCTGTCAGTTAATGTTAGTAAAATTGTGGCTGTGAACTAATCATCTCAAGATTATACTATGTTGAAAAGGGTACACTAGAAAAACTGCCCGTTCATCATGACGTAACACTCCATTGCATGCTTACATGTGCAAGTTTAACGTTGCTAGAAACTTTTAATTGGCTCATACCTAAGCTTCTGTGGTATTTGGCTTTGCAGCCTCAGGAATGTTTAAACTTTTATGTGAAGGGTATGGCTTGGGTGAAATGCAGTCCAGATTTAAATAACCGAAGCTTTTTGGAATTGAGTTTGGTACACTATTTCACTTTTCACCATCTTTAAAAAGCAAAATAATGTGTGATTCTGTATGTGACAAGGCAGTTATTCATTCTTGCCATGTAATTTAATGCGATGTAATATATGAACTGAAGGACCTCACATAATAGTATCCCACAGTAACAAACCTTGGGCAAGAAATGTTTGATTCTCCCCTCTTTCCCCTTTAGAGGAGTACATAATCCTTGGTGGTTGTGTGGTCTCCTATTCAACTTTTCACACAAGTGTTGGAAGGGTATTTATAAAAAGCCCTGAGGACCACCCACTCTGCTATTGAAAATTGGCTGAAATAATCCCTTCTTTATAATCTAGCTGTGGTGTTGTAGAAATTTAAAATCCGTGTGTATTCCTGTTTAAAGGGGCAGTAGAGAAATGACATGTTCAATGAGCGGGGAGCTATAGTTAATTGTTCTGGTGACATCTGTGATGGACTGTGGATCAATGGCTCCCCTGCTGGTACGTACATTCATTATGCTCTCCAGTTATTAACAAGTCTTTGGCATAATGCTTTGGTTGTCCCTCTTTCGATTAATATGATCTGACTATAGTGTTTTGCTTCCTCTGAGTACTCAGTTCTCCTAGAATGCATAGTTCTCTGGACAAGGGGGATGACTATTTGACTGAGACCTTTTCCAAAGGGAGGGAGCTGTTCTTTCAAATTAAACACATAGCTACAGTGAGGTATCAAATGTTCTTGTCATGGATTTTAATTCTTGCACAAGGGAGAGGTTTTTGGGTTTAATAATGTGGATTTTTAATTTTAAAGTAGAAGTATTTTGGAATTAGTAAGTTGGAAGGGTAGCAAAAGAAACAAACTCGGTGTGTGCATGGTGGGATGCATGTGTATAAGAGAGTAAGCCCAGATAGTTTAAATTATGTCATTGGATATTGTAAAGAAGTGCTCAGCAGGTTAAAATTTCTTAAGCACAGAGCAGAAATGAATCCTGTCATAATGCAAAGATGTGGACTCAATAGCTTAATAGAAAGCTTTTCTAATCCAATTGACTTCTGCATGAGGGGACTGTTTACACAGGGTATAGTACTTCCAACTGGAGTGTAGCTCATCAAGAGGTGCTCCCAAGTAAATTTTAGGGATGCCTCACTCAGATATGAATGTATCGCCACAAAAGAAGTGATCCAAAAAGTTTGACATGCAGTACATATGCATGTACTCTTGGTGTCAAGCAGCAAAACACATGGAATGGAACTAAGATCTGGGCAGCGGCCCATCTTAAGAATATTTGCATGTCAGAGTCTCTACTGTATGATGTTAATAATACTCTAAAAATGAAATATTTAATCAAAAAATCAGAAAAATGTAATTCACCTGATTGATTTCCATCTCTAATATTTGGCATACTTGTAATGCTAGGTCATCTTTTCTGAACCCAGAATGAAAATGTTCATTTTTGGAAGCATTTCCTCTAAAAGAATAAGTTGTTGTAGGTTTCCTAAGTCCCACAGTAAAAAGCTGCTTTAATCCAGTCAAAGTTGATAGTAATCAAAATTCATAGCTGTGTTGAAACCCTGTAAAATGTTGTGATGGTCTGTTTTGTGATTAGTTAGCAGATGTTAACTTTAACAGGCCTTTTTTTTCTGGCACTGTAAGCTGAACAATAAGGAATTGAATAGGTCTTAAAGAAATCACTACACAATCATGGAAGTATTCTCTTCAGATTACTATAAGGATATATTTGAAGAGAGAAAATTTGTTCCACTCCTGTTCATTGGGTGCTTAGAAGACTTAATTTTCCCTTTTCTCAGCAGTGCAATCATTTACATTCTGTATTAAGGAAGAGTGATATTCCTGTTTATCACTAAACCTTAATTGTTTTTTCAGTCTTTTTAAAATGCATTTTTGTGGAAGTCAAGGTTACTCTCAGGACTTCAGTTTAAAGAAAATGTCCAAAGAAGTAATTCAGACAGAATGATAGCTTGGCTTCTGTGAAGAAACAGCTTTCCTTTAAAGGAGTGATCCCCTTCCCCTCCTTCTAGCAGACAGGTTCATTTTAACATCGTGATTGTCCAAGCCAAGTACGGATGATATTGTTTGCTCTTTGTGAGACATTCATCTCCACAAGGACTGATGACTCCGGATGTCTCGGGCAGTATTTTAATTGGACAGTTTTTGCTAGCTTTCTGTTGGAACTTTGCAACAAATTTATCTACCAAACCTTCCAGTGATTCTTACTTATGTAAGTGAACTGTTTAGTTGTTGAGCTGCCTTTGTATTACTTTACCTTGAACATATGAGTGCTTTGAATTTCACAGTAGTTATGTTAGGAGAGACTCAAGATCATAATTTCCTTCACTTTCTCCTGTTCCCTGAAACTAAAGTGAGAGAATTTTACAGGTACTTAATGCCAGAACCTGCTGTCCTGTGTCCATTCTTAAATAAGCAATGTAAAGATAAAATTATGAGCAAAAAAATTTACTCTTCCCATAGAGACCGAGGTGTGTGAAGGAGGAGGGGGAAGCGGGTTCACCAGGTCTCAAAGTGGATATTTCTCCTGCAGCCTGTGGAAGTTCTGGAGGAAACCATGGTGGAGCAGGTGTTTCTGTGCAGAGGACCACAGCGGAACAGGTACTCACACTGCAGCCTATGAAGGACCCCATGCCAGAGCAGGTAAGTATTTCCTAGAGGAACTGCAGCCCATGGAACAGGTTCTACTGACAGGAGCTATGGCTTGTGGAGGACTGATGCTGGAGCAGGGGAAAAATGTGAGGAGAAAGGAGCAGGAGAGAAGGGCTGTTATGAACTCACCACAACTTCCCCATTCCTCATACATTTCATTGTAGTCATCAGCCATTTACTTTATTCAGCGCTGCTGGCCAAAATAGAGAGTTCTGTTACCTTTTTGAGTAAGAAGTACAGTGTTTTATACTCTTAATATTTACCAGAACTTGTAATGTTGTGACACAGTAACACTAAGAGATAGTTAATACATAATTGTGACATACTAACTACGCTTCTTGTTCTTTTGATGATCAGCTGTGAACAGTTGTCATCTGGAGATCTGGGAAACCACCAGACCCCATCAAGTTCTGCTACCAACTTATTTGAGTTGATTGAAGAAACTGCGAGGAAAACAGTTAACTCCTGTGTATGTAGTCTGGGGAAGAGTCAATTTCATTGTATATTTCCCTTGATTAATATGTGCAGTAATCTAAACCTGGTAGTTAGTTTGCCAACTGCATAAATTACAGCAAAAGTACAAGTGTTATACACTAAAAATAGTAGCAAATACCTTTTTCTAGATGCTGGGGTGTTTTTGTGATTGTCAGATACACTTTTCTGGTGTAATATTTAGCCTTTGAAGAGTGCAAGTTGTTTGCTGCCCTCCTCTGCCCCAACTGGTGGCTTCTGACTATTCAAGGAAAGATTCTCTAATTGAGGAAATAATACAGCATACTCTGTCTTCAGTCTGGGAACATTAAAATCATCCTTCTAAATACAAATTTGTGATCCTTTAATAATTGATTTCTGAAGTATTGGTAAATCCACTCAAGTCTCTGGAAACCACTGAGTGTGTCAGTACTTCTAAAAGGCCAAGAACCTTTAAATCTCATTGAAATTTGTTAACAAAATCTCACCCAGCATTTGGTTTCTCTGCATATTTTTATAGCAACAATTTTCTTTTTTTTTAGTGTCAAGGATAATAGCTGATGTCAGAACTGTAAATACTCCACAGTAATTATTTGAAGTACAGTACCAGATGAAACAGAATCTACTGTGAAATGTTTCTTTGAAGCTGTGAAACTTGATTCTCTGTTTATTAGGGAAGTCACTGCTTGCAGTTTGTGCAGCATTTCAACAGAACTGGGAAAATAGAAGGGGTAACCTAGATGAATTATATAGCCTCATTTGTCAGCTGTATCTTCAGCTTGACAAAATCTAATGAGGTTGTTGGAGAGGTAGTTCTTAATGTATGTTTTCTGCTGTGTACCCAACTTGAAATTTATATACTGAGTACCTGATGGTTGTCATGGTGAATTTATTCTTGTATTTGCACTTAAGATTTAAAAACCTATCAGCATAAACAAACAAAAATGTCTAAACTATTTTCTTTCACTGGGTCTGAGTGTATAAGGTGTCTTGACATATGTGCATCTGGAAACTGGGAACTGAAATCCACTGTTTCTGTCACTAGCAATTCCGGATTTCACTGGCCAATTTACCAGTCCCTAAGGGACATAGAGCCAGAACCTGGATCTGACACCTATATGGAGCAGGAGGTGCTTCGAGCAGCCAGCATGGTAAGTAAAGATGATGCAGTTGACTGCTCAGCTTCTCAGTTAACTAAAAAATGAAGGAGTATCTTTCCATAGCAGTAAAATAACTCTAGAGTATAAAAAAATGCCTTGCTAATACAAACAGGCAGTTCTTAAATGATTTTTTTCATCACAGAGTGCTGAATTTCTCATAATAAATAGAAACAAAATAATTTAATGACACTGATTCCGTTTTGTAGGAGAAATCTGTCCCTCCCTCCTAGGGTTTCTTTTCAGTTATTTTAATCAGGTGGAATGTACGGGTGTGCAGCAAGATCAAAAGCATTCAAGTAAGTTTCTACAGTCTTAATTCATTCACCAAGAATGAAACAGGGCCTGAAATTTGAATCTGGAGTCCAGATTCACTAATATTTAGAAATGCTGTCAGTACTTGCTTCTAGTGACAACTTTGACTCGTGTGTGAAACATCAGAATTGAAACATCAGAATTGACGAAGTCTTACTCTGTATCAATAACACTAAAAGACACAACACTTTCTGTTGCTCTCCTAATTGCAACAAAAAGGTATAAGGAGGAAAAGAAACCCCGCAAAATACTTCCGGCCATGTCATAAAATCAGAAGAGTAGGTGACTTTGATTTTTGAAGCTTAAGGTTTGTTGCTTCTGAGGAGGCTTTTTGTTGGCTGCTTGGTAGCTGGGGCTCTAAAGGTAACTGTCCCAGCTGTGTGTTACATTGTGAAATTTGTGAAAAACAAGCAGTTGCTTTTGCAATCCGTGTGCAAATCCTGTCTGTGACTCATGCAGTTTAATCAATTAGAAACAAAATATCTTGTGACTCTCTGGATGGGGTGCCATATGTTGCAGCAGAAAAAAAAGAGCACTTTCAGAGGAGGCATTTCAGTGTTTTTGGAAAGATGACATCGCAGGGAAAACGTTGAAAATGTGTTCTGCTTTAAATATTAGGACTTTGAAACAAAACCCAGTAATTCTTTTACATAGTTCGCTGAGCTAAAGATAGTTTTGGGGATTCGAGGCATCCTGTTGTTACAGGCAGGCAGCCATTGTCCTTTACAGTGTCACAACTTGGCTATGCTGTTTGTGTGCATGTACTTGTCCTGGCTGATCCATTTCGCTGTGCCTTTCAGGAGGATGGAATAGTTGTATGTACAAATGACTGCTATATTTTCATAATTTTGCAATGTTTTTCTGTCCTGTGAAAAGATGGAACAACAAAGTGACTTGAACAGCCTCACACACGTTCACCCTCAGCATCCCTTGTCTCCTGCTGTCCCACCTTGATTATTTTGGTTCGCACTGGCATGCATAATTTGCAAAAAATTACTAGTTCATGCAGTTCTACTTTGTCCTTTTTCAGTTGTTTTTAACTTGGTAAGTGTGTTTCATTTATTTTGACACCTGAAATATTAAAGATATCCCCAAATTACCAGCATTAAATAAATACATCCTCCTTTTGGTTGGCTTATTGCAAGGGCATGTCCTTACCAGATCTCAGGGTCACACACAATGATAATGTTCTTCCTTTCATGGGACACTAAAACAGAAAGAGTGGTCAGAGTTCTGGCACAGTGTTTCCAGGTGTCCTCCTTCCACAAAAAGGAATTCTTAAATTGAGTTTTGAAGTGTTTCTATTGAAGTCATGCCCAGAGTGATTTCTTCATGAGGCAATGTGTCTTTCCAAGTGTTTGTGGCAGCCAAATGACTTTTCAGCGTTACCTAATCATCCCTGATTTCAGTGAACGGATTGTCTGGGACATGGCTATAATTGGTACTGGAGGGCGAGTTAGATGAATTGGGGCAGATGGAGTGGAAAGAGTGGGGAGAGATGCCAAGGAGACTAGAGAAAGGAAGGAGGGAAAAAAACTAGAAAGAGGAACACTTGAAGAGCTATTGAAAGATTCTTTTCTCAGGCCCTTGCTTTACTGCTTTCTCTTCTGATTCTTCCCATCTCTGCTTTTGGAGAGAAATGTTGGCTGGCTCTCAAAATACCTTGGGAATAACTTCTGCCGATGGGTAAATGATGAGATCCTTGAAGCTTTCATGCATCGCTGCCTATAGTATGGATATAATCATGCAGTGATGGAGAATCATCTACTTTTTATCCAATATTGATGAACTGTCAGTGAAAGAGTTACAAGAAGTTTTGTTGTTTAGTAATAACATATATATAGCTATTGTTTAAATATGGATGTTGTTCCATATTTCAAATAGGTAATGAGATCCACACCCAGGAAACATGTATTAGATGTCACTTGACTGGAAAGCCTCTTTAGTCACTAGTTAGTAACATATATCTTAGGCTTACAAATGAATTTCTAGTAGCTTCATGATGTTGGGCAAGTAACTAAGCTTGGTATCAATGCAGCTCTTTGGATTTGTTTTTTTCTTAGCGCTATTGATGTCTTTTTATGTTTTTTGTTTCAATATTATTTTCCAAGACACTTTGTAGCATAGATTATAATGGCTGTTTAAAAGCAAGCTTAGAAACTTTACTCAATGGACTTAGAGTTGCAATGTTACCTTGGTTGTTTGTTATGCTAATGGAAGCAATGCATGCATGTTGAAGGATGTTCACTATATTCTTGATGTTATTACAAGATGTCACAGTGTAATAAAGATTATATTTCTAGGCACTGATATCGGTGACGTAATGTTGCTCAATGTCCGGCTTGTTGTAAATCCTGCTGGTTTACGTTTGCTTCATATCATCACATTTCTGCTGCGTCAGCTAGAATATTTTTCATACTTCTCATTGAAGAAGGTTATTGTACTACATGTTGTAAATTTAGGGGGATTTACAAGGCTGAGTAACAAGCTTTCAGTTGAAACCAGGGCTAGGAATGTACAGAGCCTTCATATGAAGTCAACTCAAATGTATGGCTGCTTCGTTGTTCGGAAGATTGGAGCTGTAAGAAGTTCAGGTTTTGACTCCTACTGTTTTTAAGTGCTTAGCCTTAAGTGTTCCGCCATCAAGGTTATCACTATTAGATACTTTTTCTTCCTTCACCCACTAGTTCCACTGACTTCCACTAAAAGTTAAATTAGTTAAAGTTAATTTAGACTTCCACTAAAGTAGTTAATGAAGATACTTTTCTGAAGGTTCATTGTGGCTGAATGGATTCCCTTCTTATTTTACCATTGTGAGTATTCAATTGATAACACTGGATTTGAATGAGGAACAAAACACAGTCATAATAAAACACAGTGAAGTCATAACTGATAATTTTAGTTGGTAGTTTAAGCAGAAAGATCATAGAGGGGAAAAATTATTTTGTGCCACTGCATGTTTAAAATGTTTTGTTTGTAATAGTGCTAAAGTTTTCCTTATGGCCTTGGTAATTCAGGAGAATACGTATTAACCTGTAACAAAAATAATTTGAACATAAATGTTTTGGGATTGTCCTTTAATTGGCAGCACTCAACTTGATTCATGGAAGTTTTAGATTCATCAATAGCAAGAAAGTTTGTGATGAGAGAGATTTATCTCTTGCAGGAATTTATACATTGAAACTTACCAAAGGGGAGGGTAAATATGATGATTTATCTCTGGAGCATGCAGGAGGGCTAAGCCAAACCTTCATCTTTTCATATGTCCTTGGACATGTTACAGTGTAAGGATTTGGAGCAGATTTATGCTTGCTAAAGCAGGGTGCCTGGGAAAAACGTTCTGTTTTCTCCCCGCTATTTCTTATCCAAAAGCCCTTTTTAGGCTGTTTGACAAAAGTGAATATGTAACTTAATGCAGGAACAGCATCAGATAACACACAGGCTGTCATATGTTAGTTAAAAAAGGGAAAAACCCCCCAGTTACCATAACAACTGACTCACCACTTGTATTTCCAAGAGAGATAATACCTTAAAAGAAAATGGAATAGGTCAGTCACATGCAAGTTAGTAGTGTTTCCAGTGAAAAAGCATGAAATGCTTTTTCCTGGTTGCAAGAATGTTTGGGGTTTTTTTTTCCTTATTCAAGGCGGGGTTTGATATCAGAAATAAGATTATGGTCTCAGATGGTCGTCTCCATTACTGGAAGCAGCAGCAAGTATGTTTAAAATCAAACCCAAACCCTGAATATTTGACTTGTAATCGTATTAGGGAATCCTCTGGAGACCCGACCAGACAGAATGTGTATTAAACAGCGGAACACCACCGCTCTCAGGTGCCTTTCTTTTTTTTAGATTTACTCTTTTGGTTTGGTTTTTTAAACTTGAAGACTCAGAACAATCTTTATTTTGATTCCTTGTTGATGACCTGATTCTGCTCATGTTTGAAGTCAGTAGTTTTACCTTTGACATCTGTCTTTGCATGATCAAGTCTGAACATGATCTGTGTTTTATTTTGTGCCAGCTTCTGAGCTAACTTCAAAGCCCATTTCCCCTCCTTGTTTCCTTCTTCTTCACTGAAGGCCTTAGTGCTAAAACTCTTGACATCATCAAATAGAGGTAGCCTGAGGATCACCAAAGACTTCTTTGAAGACTTGTTAGCAATTTCCATTGCAGGCAAATATTCTGCTGAAGAAAAGGTTTTGAGCCTACCCCCTCTTTCCTATGGGCAGTGACAAATACAGTTTCTGCGAAATCAGATTATTCTTAATCTGGCATTTGATAAGTTCTCCTGGGTGGGGGCAGAGGGAAACTGCAGCTGAGGTTTCTCTTCTGCTTTCTTTTTTAGTTTTGTTTTTATCTGGCATGTGTTTCTAAGTGTTGGTGTGCAGAAGTTTTGGGAATTTAAAAGTACATGTTTAATTTGAGACAAGTGTCAGGACAAGAGACCCAATATAACTACATGGCCAGAGCGCACTTTCTCAGGGTTGTCTGTAGTATCTCGAGATCTCTGTTGTATTTGCTGGAACAAAGTGTGGTTTTGTACTGTTTTGCTGTTTGTCTCGTGAGGTTTTGAAGTAATGCTAGTAACAGAATTGCAGAGTCTGCCTTTGCCACTGCAGTTTCTTTTAATATTGCCCAAAATGACACTGTTCAGGTCCATAAATCCACAGATTGACCAATCTTAGTATTTTAAAAGTGATAGGGGAACTCTGCATTCTAAATATATGCATGATTTTAAATCTACTACTGAAATAATAATGAAAAGATTATTTTAATAGACCTAAAAGAAAGAGGTTGAATGGTTCGTCAGCTGCCTCTGTAGCAGCTGGAATAGAATATTATTAATGTTCATCCCAGACCTTTGTTTTGTATTGCCATGGTTTTAAGTGAACATTTAACAGAAATTGCCATCTGAAGCACTGTTACAGGTACCTATAGAAATAACTGTGTTCATTTTGAGTATATGCTATATTTGCAGAGTGGTCACTAAAATTTTGTAATCTTAGTATTAAGGTATTCATTAATATTCATTAACGTGCTATAATATTAGGAAATATTGGGGGGGGAGGATAAGTCCTGTTTGTACTAGAATGTGTGTAAAACTTGGTAACCTGGCTCACCTTTTAGACACTTTAGTACACAGACTTACAGAAATATATCTAAAAAGAAGTAATTATGAAAAACATCTTCCAGTACTGTGTTGAAATAGCTACATTTGTTCCATTCCTCTCTGTAATCTCATTTCACAACAATGGGGCAACAAGGTGATGATTAGCATGTTTGCTGATTCTGCAATTAGGAGCCTTGGGCTGGTCCGAAGCATGCTGATTCCATTAGACTTGCGAGGAGTGCTGGAGATGGTGCACTAATTGTGATAAAAGGGGTCCCAGCATGTGTCAAGCACATCCACGGTAACTCAGTTTAATGAGGCATCAATTTGGAGTTAGAATCTCACTGTACAAGTCTGCTTTACTACAGTCTATAGCCTATGATGTCTTTCCCAGGTAATTACTTTATTCTGAGACTTGTTAATTCTATTTTTTAAAGATAAATTGTTGGGTGGGAAAGGAATTAAGCTTTCTTGTCAAAGTTCTTTGAATTTATCTAGATCCAAAGTTCCTGTGTGACCATTTATCTTGTCAAGAAAAACCAAAAGACACAGAGGACAACTAGATAAAACTTCAGACTTATCAAGCTTGTATTTTTCCTGAAGATGCTTCTTGCTGACGTGCTCCTTCTCTGTTCTCATCAAATTCAGTGTCATGATTTAGTACTTTTAGTGAGCAGAATTTCTTTGTTTTCACCTGTTCTGCTTGTAACTTCAGACCAAACCAAACTCTGCTCCGAAGCATTATGAAAGCCAGATTATTTTACTATTATTTTTGAACTTCCCCTGGTAGCCATACAGAAGTAGAAGCCACTTCTGAGATTATATTGGTGGTGATGTAGTGATGACCTTTTGAGAAAAATGTTAGCTGGTAGAATTCAGTTGAGTCCAGAAACTTCCAGCACACTGGATTTTGACCTCTCTAAATATTGCCCTAAATTTTGAATCTGACCATAGCAAAGGATCATTCTGAGCCCTCATCAGAGGAGTGTTCATTTTGGTGTGAAGCTTAAGAAAATAATAATAAAAAAAATGTGAAATGCTTTCCTTTCTTTGGGTCTTGGGTCTGTTTTATTTTAAACTTTCAGATTGGCTGCTTGGCATTTTGCTTAAAAGAAAAGCCAAGCTCACACGTGTGGAAGATTGCCAGATCCTCTAATCCCTATTTTGGTTAAATTACAGTACCCAGATTTCGGTAACAAAGCGCATTGATTTTATATTCAAAAAGATTTTGATATTTAGTCTGTTAACCTTTTGTAATTCCCACCCACAGCTTTGAACTGCAGAACATTTTGATGCTAATTGTTGTCAGGAGGGTATCTGCCATGGCCCCTTGGCAATTGAAACCCATTGAATTGTGATGCAGGTGCCGGTAATTGCACAACTGTTCTGGTCTGGCTCCAGCGTGTGTGTCTCAAACAATTCCTTTCAAATTGGATTTGAGAACACTTAAAAAGAAAAAAAATCCCATATTTGAAGATAGCCTTCCATCAGAGTTACAATAAGGAAAAATATAGGAAGAATTTTTCCTCTCATTTCTAAGAATTTTACATACTTACAGTTTTAAAGCAGCCTTCACTGTGGCAGAATCTAAGGTTCAACAGCTATTGTGGAGTGTTTAAAATGTTAGTGCCTTTGGGTTTGGATATTTATAGGAATTTTTGTCTAGTAGTTTCTGAAAGTATGGCTGGTTGCAGTAACATCATAATCCAGTGAGTATGACATGGGAATGGGAGGGCAAAAGAGGGTTTGTGATCATCTGAGTGATATCAGACAGATTACTTCCTTCTAGCTTTGCTTTTCTCAGTATAGAATAATGATGCTTTTCCTTTAAACATCTCAAAACATTGTGAACTATGTTATAGCCAGCAAAAATCTGTCCCTACGATCTTCATGTGCATCTGTGTGTGTGGTTTCTACCCTTAAGGAAAACTTAATATTCTTTATTTTACTAGAATCTTCATTCCATTCTTCATAAGATCTACGTAGTGCAGAGTTAATGATTATGCAATAGCACTTTGTTTGGAATACACAATATGCTAAAGGGCTGCCTGGGAAAATATTTTAAATACAGAGTAGTCATTACTTTTATTAAATGATTATAATTTTAGTGGGTTTGATGAACCCTCCCTCTGAGTGAAGTCTTTGTTTCCACAGAGTGCTTTAATATGGATGAGAGTCATTCTCATGAGAAAAATCTTTGCTTAACTGAAGTTAGTATACACAGAAAGAAGGTAAATTTAGGGTCAAAAATAGGAGCTTTTTGTAGCCTTCACTGTAAGGCAGGGGGGTGGGTGTTTGTTTTCTAATTAAAATCATTTTCATTCAATATTAATTTCCAAAGATTGAATTAAAAAGGTGTTCTAACAGTTTAAAGGTGGTGACCAGTGGTGGTGAATAGTCATTGTTGGAAGTTGGAGCTCCAGGTTCCTGCCTGGGAGCATGGCTCTTAAAGCAAGACAGGATTCAGGATTTGGGATGGGCTGGCTGGTTTTGGCTTTGACTTTGTCATTGCTGTAGAAGCTTTGCTGTGGTGATGTAGCTACGTAACTGCTGTGGTAAGAGTGATTAACCCCAGTGGGTTTGCAGTTAGAGTGCAAGATTCACTGCTGTTTCTTCATGCCCCTTTATAGCTGCTTGTCTGGACCCTAGTTACTGAAGTTCTAGGGATCTGGACACTTTTAGCTTTGCCCTGAAATGGTTGATTTGGCCTATTTTGAAGCAAAATGAATGGATTTTGCAAATGCAAGAAAAAATTCTGTGGAGGTTACATTACCTAGAGTGTAATATTTCACATCTCTTAGGTTAATTCTGGGGAGTGAACCCTGACTGGAGCTATAAACTTGGAATTCTTCTTGGCTCAGCCTTAGTGGTTCAGGATTTTGGGGATTCTGTTTACTCATACCACAGTTATACAAGTGCTAATAGCAGTTCTTTTTTCTTACTTCTTGAAGAATTACAATACAGGAGTATGCTGAAAAGGTCTGTGGCAAGAGAACTCAGGCTCAACAGCATGAACTAAGAATAACATGGAACCTTTGCCTCTGAAATGCTTTGGGTTTTGTCAAATTAACCTAAAACCTTGCTCTGACATACTAGCGGGTTTTCGTTAATAGAAGTTAGCTTTGCAAGATACTCATGGAACAGGATTTTCTCAGCTAACAATTGATTTCAGTCTTGGTGCCCTTGTGGTTTCATGTTTTTCACTCAGCAGTAAAAGCAAACTATTTGTTAACTGTGTTGTCTGTGTTTTACATCAGGGAAGTTTGGGGTTTGCTGTTGGAAACACACAATGCATTTTTCCTTATAGAAGCTGGCAGTCTAGCTGTGTGTGGTTGATTTTTATTACAGGTAATTTGAACACCATTTTCTAACATTGGCTGTATTTTTAAAGCAGCACTGAGAAATAAATTCAGTAATTGTTTTACTAGTAATTGTTTTACAGTGTGTGTGTCTAAAAAAGGGGGGTTGATACAATACCTGTTTTGGAATGTTAGTTTCCCAGACAGGATTTATGATGAAAAAGAACAAAACCATTTAAGCAGTATCAACAGGCAAGGCACAGATTCCAACCTACTATGCTGTATTATAATACTGCGTGTGCAGTTTACACCTGATAGAGGCCTTTCAAGGGACAGAAATAGACAACTTAGCCATGAGATGTGCCAGCTATAAATTTTATTCTGGTGGCATCATATTAGGTTGATATAAAATGTAGTGTTCTAAAAAAAGTTGTAACCCAAATGACAACAGCCTTTCATGTGTTAGCAGCCAGGTGTACCACAGAAATTGTTTAACATTAGTTTAAGAAGGAAGGTTTATGTAAAATATGAATATCAACTTATATTTATGTCATGTACATAATTCATCTCATGCGTAAGCCTTTCACTGCTGTTGTTACCGTACTGGCAAGGGAGATTGAAGTGGTTTGCTACAAAGATGTTGTCAGTTATGCTATGGCCACACTGTGAGAGTTTTAGCATCACAGTTACTGTGAAGTGCTTCACTTCTGCAACTTCCAGATATTTTTTTATACTTTAAATTCTGTCCATTGGGCAACTTGTGCCAGGGTCTCACCGTCCTCATAGTGAAGAACTTCTAAGATCTCAGTCTCCCCTCTGGCAGGTTAAAGCCATTCCCCCTTGTCCAAAGCCCGCCTCCAGGTTTCTTATAGCCCCTTTAGGCACTGGAGCGGCTCTGAGGTCTTCCGGGTTCCTTCTCTTCTCCAGGCTGAACAACTTCCCGCACTTGATAATTTTCTTTGGGATCCGTATAGTAGCAAAATAGTCCTCAGTAGCTCGAGTTAATACCAGTTTACGTAACAGAAGTTAAATGTATTTTGCTTTCTGCCGCATAGATCATCTTTCCTCCTTTTCTTTTTCTTTTCCCCCCTTAATGAACAAAGCTCTTGGGTGAATGGATTCCAACACTAAAGACTAATGCAGTGTGTCTGGTCACCTTTGAATGAAATGGCTGGTACCCCTAGGACCAATAACTCTGTATTTTTAAAACAGTTCAGTTAGATGAGGATGATATTACAGCATTTGTTCTGCTACAAACAGCTAATAACTACTTGCGTGATGTTAACAAACGTGGGGTTACTGCCTTGTCATCCTTGCTGAAGGTGGTACTCTGCCAATGGTTTTTAATTCCTTTCCCCAAGCGCCCCCTGCCCCTAACTTCTGGCTTGATGTCCTACCCAAGTGATTAGAGTGCTCTAATTGAATTGGCTGTAAAAAGATAATTAATTGATATTTCACTCCCAGAGAGGTCAAGCTGCCCTATCTTGAATGTATGAAAGTAGTCATCCTGCTGGCGCTTAGCCCTTGAAGGTGGCACACTATCTCTGTCTTGCTGATAGTCATAATGGTTGTAATTAAAATTAACATGGATTTTTTGTTTCTGGTGCTTCCTCAGATCACATAACTAGCAGCTGTAGTCTTGTTACTGTGAGTATCTTGACAATCACTCTGCACATACATTGTGGGCAAACCTCTTGAAGGCTTGTGTCAAACGGAAAATGTTTGCACTAGAAATATTCATCTCCTTTCTTCCCTAAAGGGTCACTGATGTTCCTTCACTGTTCTGTTAAAGAAGAAAGGCTGAATTGGATCCTTTATATTCTTTGAACTAGATTTCCCACCCCTGATGACAGTTAAATAAGCCTTGTGACTGTAGTGCACTGCTGAAAGTATCTTTTTGGTGTTAAACATCTTCAAAGCTGTGTGGAACAAGAGCTATCAATTAATAATAATAATAAAAAAAAGGTTAAGTTTAGTGACAGAGGAACCTTTCTGACACTCTTAGTGCCTTAAGAACCTGGAGCTGTTCTGTAAGCGCCGTGGTTCTCACTCATTGCCCAGAGAATAAATACTGCTACTACAGCAAAAGCTAATGGAGAGAAAGATGTTATTTAATGTCCTTGCAGAGGCAAAGACTTAACTTTTTATCTTGCCATATAATGATAAAGTTACAGCGCTGTGGAGATAACTGCAGCATTCACAACTAGAAATTTCTTCTTTAAGGTATTCTAGCGAGTATGAAGTGTAACAGAATATTACCTTTCTTTCACACATCACCCCACAGAATTCGAGACAAATACTGCTATTTTTAGGTTTTGTCCTCAATTATTCAACAACAGCTTTCCAACACAAAGTATTCCAACCAGGATGGGAAATTAACTACCAAAGAATTCTCCTGTCTTCTGGTTTGTGTTATGAAATGCTTCTTCCAATTTCCACTCACCAAGAACATGACCAGAACAGCCTCCTTGCAGGTTTTGCAGGGAACAGAAGTTATTTAATAGTGAAATGCGAGTTCCTGCAGGGTGGGTTGGCATAAATTTATTATGAGGAATTGCAGTAGTAGGTAATTGTTCACTATGTTGGTTGTGACAAAACTAGATAACTATTTACTTCACTCCCACTAAGATTTTAGTTCAACAAAGAAAGAGCAGGTCAGAGTTTCAGGTCAGAAAATCTGATACAACTTCTGGTTTCAAATTCTTTTGGCTGTTGACTTGTACATTCTGGCTTTTATCTGTTTTATTTTTTGGCTCTGGAGGGAAGTGAATAGTTTAGTGACCAGGATCCAATTTTGTTCACACAAGTAAATAATGGGAAATCATGAGAGCACCTTAATATATGTAAATCAAAATCCAAGTTCAAGTGCTGATGATTTTTGCATTTGTTCTTAACTTATAATGCAAAGGAAAACACGAGCACATCATAAATTACACCGGGTTTGGCACTTAAGCACTACAGAAATACCTTTTTTTTTTTTTCCCCCTGTAGAAAGGAGGCAAAAAGCCAAGTGGCAGAATATCTGCTGAGAAAGCTGAGAAGATGACAGTCTCACAGGAGAAAATGGAAGACAGCAGGTATGTGTGAATCAGTATTCCTGCTGCTCAGCTGGAGAATGCTGTCTGCCGAAAGCAGTTCTGATCCCTTTGCAATGCACCTCTTCTAATTGGTGTTACTCTCTTGGAGAAATGGCCCTGTCTCTTCCTTAGCTGGCCACTGTAACATAAATACTGCCTTTCACATTTTATGCCAATACATCTTTTCCTTCCTTATAACCTGGGCTTGTGCTTGCAAGAACAATGTTTCTCAGTCATTCAATTTGGTGTTGGGGTTTTTTGACTGTTTGGAGGTTTTTAAAGTGCTTTTCTTGTTTTATTAGAGCTTTTCCCCCCTTTTCCAAACGAAGGCAGGGGGGTGTGTGTGTTCACTGCACCTTTAAAATTTTCGTCAGATCTACTGCCTTTTTTTTGTTCTTCAGCCAGGTTTTGCAATCTGCTCTGATTCCTGCATGCCTGTGATTACACTGAGTAATTACATCTAACCTTGCTAGTTTAAAACTGGTGTGTTTAAACGAACCTCCATAATTGCATTCTATCCGATGGAGACCGAATTACATATAGAAGAAAAACTCCTCTGCTTACTGGCCAGTGCAGAGTTCGATTCGTTTCATAAAAACCTTTGTAACATCTTGCAGGTAGCTTCCTGTTTCAACCCCCAGTAGTACACTGACTGTAGTGGGGGGGGGGGGAGTTAATCATGACAATGTGTAAAGAGAAACTCTGGCTTTCAACAAAGAGAATATGAGAACTACTGCTTCCTTAGACCGAGGTGGTCTATCCTGACACAGCTGATTTCCAGAGTTGTACCAAAGCTAAACTGGGCTGACTGTGTGTAAATGGCTTCATATGTTAAAAAGAATAGTAGAAGTATTTTTGGAACAGCTTTATTTCCCAAAACAATGTAATCGGTTTCAATATATATTTTTAATTCACATCTAAGTAACATTTTTAGCTTTTGGATAGCTTTAGGCTTTTCTATTGCTTTGTGAGAGAATGCATATGCAAGTAGACCTCCTATCCCGCTTTCTATGACCAGTATTCTCATTCAAATATTTGTGCTAGGTGACAAACTGGAAGAACTAACTGTCATTTCAAGTACAGTGAAAAACCTTCCTTTTTATAAGTACCATATGAGAACATAGTAAATAAAAACTGGTTTCTTGTAACTGTTTAATCGATATGCAGCTCTGAAAGCAATACTGAGTCTTTTCCATGATCCAGCCACAGATGTGCTTGCATTAAGGCTGTGGTATGAGATGACAGTAAATGAAACTGCAGCTACAGCAGCAAGTATTAGGGGGAAATGAAAATCCCTGACTCAGAGGAGCAGGGCAATGACAGAAAGACTCCTCATTATAGATCTTTTCATATGGAGAAGAATGACTAGTAAATGAGGTTTCTGTGACACAAAGAGGATGGAAATACAGTTGGACGTTGATGCAGAAATTGCACTCACTGTACAAAACAAACAGAAGAATAGGGGATATCTAATCTGCATTTCTTAACTGACAAAATGAGTATGGAGAGATCCTCTCAGACGACTGGCAGTTGCACCAGTTAGGAGAAAGGTATTGTTTAACTTTCCCATTATTTGGGTTGTGATGAAAGTGACTTTTTCTATACCTGATTATTGGTAACTTCTCCAGTGTTTGCTTTATTTACTGTACAATAGGTTACAAGCTATTTAAAATACTGACTTGAGCAAATCTGCCATAATGACTAATTCTCCACCTTTTTCACTAGTTCAGCTAACAGCAAAGCATAAAATAAATATAATGGAACTTGCTGACATGAGCTGGCACAGCGATTCCAGTGTGTCTAGTCACTTTGGTCCCGCTGATTTGCAGTAGCTTCTCTGAAGCAGACAAGGTGTTTTTTCATCTTTAACCGGCTTGAGAAGTCATGTTTATGTCAAAATGGACAGGACAGTGTGCACTATTAGTAGAAATCAGAGGTACCCAACTACTTAAAGCACTTTCAAAAATGCTTCATTTACCCCATGCAGCAACTGTCTCCCTCATTTTTACAGTGTGACCAGGGAATTTAGTGTAGACTGGAGGGATTTTTCTTTTGTTGTTTTTCCTTAAATGGCTTCCCTTGGCTGCATTCCAGCCCCTTAGTCTGAACCTATCTTGCTTTATCCTATTTAGCGGCCCAGAGAGTTCCAGATTCCCAGATTTCTGGCTCTAGAATAGCTGGAGCTGCCTTCACATGGGATGCCGTCTCTCTTCTGTGGTCTATCTTTGGACATAAGATACCTGAATATGTTTTATTAGATGACGAAATAAGAAAGGCTGAAGCCTGTCTTCAGTCAAACTCAGTTGGACTTCTATATTATGATGTGAAGGGTATGTACTTGTGTGCTGAGAAGGGAGTCTAACCTTTCAGGTAGTTGAGAGGCATTTGAAATGCTTGACTTTGTCTTCAATAATTTATACGGTCAAAGATGAGGAATAGCCTGTATTATCAATGTATGTAGAAAAAAGTGCTGAGGTTTCAGATGGGTCACTTCATGTGCTTGCGGCTGGCTCACGCATTGATCTTCACCTCAGTCTAGTAATTCCTTCAAACCTACAGTAAGTCATACACGGAGTCATTAATTACCTGCACCTAGAAGTCAGTCGCTGCCTACAGTGGCAGCCACTCCATTATCATCTGGTGTATTTCAAACAATAGGAATGATTGAAACAGGAACTCCTACATTTCTGTGCAGATGAAGAGTGGCACACCACCCTGTAATTTAGGTACTTGTGCAAGTTTTCATTTGCATTAGCAGAAAAGTGCAGGTCGTTGAATTATTCCATAAAAATGTTTTCAGATTTTGAAAGATTTAATGTGCCATATGTATGTTGCTTGTTTTGAAGTGTTCTGGTTTGGTGGTGATGGATTTTGTGGTTGTTTTAAATGTATGTGTCTTCAAGCGAAGATGAAACTAAGATTCATTAATTCTCTGGAAGCCCAGCAAGTGGCACATTTGAGTCTCAATGCTGAGAGCCACCTTAAAACTCGGAGTTACATTTATAGAATAGCTGAATTTAATTTTAAATCCATCAGTCAATCCCATTTCCTTTATTAGTAAAATGAGCTTCTTTCATATGTGACACTGACAGTTACTGCAAGCAGAGATTTGTTGTCACATATTTTTGTTTTCTTCAGTTATGTGGTAAGGAGGGTCAAGTTTGTGTTATAATTAACTCAAACTAATTGAAATTGGAATTTACTTGAAATCTGGATGAAGCTGCCTGATGTAGATTTACATATATTTTTCTGTGACTTGCTTGTCTTTGCATGGTTTAGACAGGAGAATACTAAATCGTGCTGAAAGTGTAACTGGACGTTACATAATCATGACTTAAGATTCTTTTAATCTTTTTTTGTCCTTTAAGCTTCTCCATCCCTATTTTGAGCACTGTTTTTAATCAGTTGGGTATGCTTTAAAGCAACACACTGTACCTTCACAGGAGGATGTCCATTTTCAGTGTTACTGGAGAGATCTCTTTAATCAGGATTGCTGGTCAGAATACTTCTGTGTAGGAAAAAGGCAATGATAATTGAAGAAACTTAGTTATTTTAGAAGAGCTGGAACTTCCTTGGCACCTAACTCTGTAGCTAACTCCCATCAGCGCTGCACATCTGAATTCAGAATTTTGAATGTTTACAGAGTTGGACAGAAGCTGATAATAGCGGCAGGCTACATCAACTTTTTTTGTTCCCTCTTAAGGCAGACTTAATTCTAGTTTTATAAAAACATTGCTTTATAGGTGATTGTCAGCTGGCATGTGCGGAGTTGTTGCAGCTCATGATGTGGCAGAGTGACTGTGGCTGGAAATTTCAGGACAGCCATGATCAAACAATATTTTCTGTGTTACAATTTATACTTTGGACTAGAACATTTTATACACAACGTTTCATCAAAAGTGTAGGTCCTACGTATGAGTTACATGCGAGTGGAAACTTGGTTTATCTAATCTCAAGAAGCTCTTTTTTATTCCATTGCTCATTTTAATACATTGTTTTAAATAGTCTCAGCTGTTAGGTAGAGGCAGCTTGTTGTTTTTCCATAGCAGAGGTCACTATGCATCAGGTGGCAAATAAAACTTAAAATAAATTTTATACTGACATCTTTCTTTACTTGGAAAGGATTCTCTTAATTGCCCGTTGGGTTGATTCATGCGGGAAAAATTCCTGGCATGTCACAGAATCGCACTGTGAGATCCTGTCAATCCATGGAGAATATTGACTAGCCGTGGGCTTGGTTTAACAGAGGAGGTGTGGGACTTTACCCAGCAACGGAGGAACGCTGTGTATCAGTCTTTGACTGGGTTGGCTGGGGTGAAGATGGAAGAGGAAATGTCAGCTTCCTTTATTATTTACTCTGAGCAATATTAATTACCTGGTTTGTGATTGGGAAAAGGCAGCCACAGGCAGAACCTAGCCAAGCACCAAGCTTAATCCAATCAGCCTGATGGATGCCGAAAGTTTACAGAATGACCTTGTGCGTAATTACTCTTTTGATGGCTGTTAGTAAATGGCACAAATGGAATCTGACATACATTATAACACATTAATGATTGCCTTCCTCCCTCCATCCTCTTCTGTACAGAAAAATGATTTTAATTAAGACTTCCGTGATTAGTCATTTAATCAGTCATTAGGCCAATACAGATGGAGTCAATTAATTTTTTTACACTTGAATAGAGACTTGATGCTACTGCAAACTGTAGAATCTTTTTTTTTTTAACATTGTATCATGGGCAATTGCCTTGATGTCTGTCTAGGAAGTGTACATTGCTCCTCCAAAAGCTGGATAGTATTTACAGCATGTCACTATTATGGCAACTATGGGTATGTTTTATTACAAGCTAACCAAAATTTAACGAATCGGCTTGGTTCTGAAGTCTTTGATTGTTCCTGGTATGGACTAGCCTTTATTTTTCAAAGAGTGGTGGGGCAGAGTTGCCTTTTAAAGCAAGTGTATTCAGCACCTCCTCATGTATTTTATTACAAATAATAGTACTATGTGTTTCATGCAGGAATTTCAAATGTTTTATGAACTTAAGGGCTTGTTTCATTTGATGTGGGAAGACTTTCTACCTGCTTGGCAGGTTCAAAAATGAGGTGTATACATCTATGAAATGACTTCCTAAAACTAGTAAGAGGAGTTGAGTGATCACCATCCATGTTAGATCAGCAATATCTGAAATGACTCTTTGGCTGTAGATCAAAGTCATATCCTCATTTATAGGACAGGAGGAGAACAGAAGTGGAGATCCCACTGCATAAAGTACTACATGAGTTAGTTTAATTCACTGCCACCCAAACCTCTTGAGTCCTTTTCCAATGTAAATTACAAACAAGGCAATAAAATCTATGGGAGTAAATGGGGTTGAGAGTCTGCTAACATCCAACTGCTGTCATTCCTGTTCCATTTGGCCATGGTGTCCCCATGCTGGGATGAGGGAGCTGTCCAGCCCCAGCACTTAAGTGGCTTCCACTAGGTCAGGTCCTCACCATGTAAGCAGTTGGTTTTAATGTTGTCTTGGTGGGCCCTTGCAGAGGCAAAAGGGAAGGGGATAGATTGATTTGTGTCTTTCTTCAGAAAGTTTTTAAAGATTGAAAAATGAGCCTGGTCTTGTCTAGCCCAGGACTAATAAATAAAAGCAGGTGTGAGGTGTTGGAATTGAAAGCAGCTGGATATGACGGATGTGTTCTGACTGCTCCAGAGCTTCAGTCTTTAATCCCTGTGGCTCAGTGTGAATATTTCCCTCCTGATGCAATGCAGAAATAATAAATAGAACACAGCATATGGAAGGGTTCCTAGCCTGAGAAAGGAGGGTACAAACCACAGTTAACTCTCTTTATGCACACTTTTCCTTGCATACCTATACCTCAGCAACCTTTCTTAATGCATTCTAATAATCCTTATTGGCCATGTCTCAGTGTTTGCAGCAGGGCAAGTCATGCCAAGATGGAAAAAAAAAAAAAAAAGCCTTTGGAAGTTCGTTTTGCAACTGGAATCTACCTTAATTCAGAGCTACATTTTTGAAGATGTATAATGATTATTTTTGAAGATGTATAATGATTCCCTTCCCATTTCTGCTGTAGCTTTTGCACATAAATGCTTCTTCCCGATTAAACACTCAACCATCACTAGAAATTGCAAGTAAATACCCCTCTGTACCATGAAAATGATCTGATATTCGGTTAAAATGTAGAGTCACCCAGCCTTGTTCTGTAGCTTAATCTCGTCAAATCCTGATCCTTGTAGTCTGCCAGAGGATGGGTTTGTCCACGGGAAAAACTCTGCCATCTAATTTAGAGAGTTCCATACAAGGAGTGGATAGGAAGAGCAATTCCCTTGATTAGAGCAACATGGTAATTGAGATGACATCAAATGATTCATTACACTTGCCTGAGACAGCAGGATTCAAAAATAGGCATAGTGCAATTCTATCCTACCCACTAATGGTTTTTTATTTAACCTGGGTTTAAAATGCTTTCTGTGTTGGAATGAATGCTTTGGCATGGATGTAAAGTAGCATGTAAAAGAAACAAAGAAATGCTTAAGCAAATGATATGGGGTTCTTTCTTTCATGTTTGTTCCGTTCTGAGAGTAATAAGGCTCATCAGGGTCGCACTTGGAAGCTGTCTTGCGAAGTAGATCATTTAGAAAACCGTTTTGGCACCCTGCTGTTTTGTCATGTATTCCAAGCAGGTTGTGCCAAAAGAAAATTGTAGAAACTGCTGTTGTAGAGTACAAAATCATTGGATTTATAATAGGGAGCCAGTGGCGAGAATTCATTATACATTCACACCTGCAGATAAAGAGCAGCTAAAATTGGAAGTTTTATTCCACTCATCTTTGATCCTGATATTATTAGATGATATTAGCATCATCCTACACTAGATTCTGGAGTTGGAGCAGATATGATATTCCAGCCATTAATTTTTTCATATAAGTCATTCCTTCGGTACAGCAAGTGTATCCTGTATTTAGAGCAGCAGTTCTGTAATCTGAGACTCCTGGTTTCTGTTGTTATATTGTATGGTCCTAGGCTCCTATACGTCATTTACATTTACAAAGTGATAATATGAAAATCACTCAAATCATTCCACTATCCTAAATAGAAACTTTTTCATACTTCTGAAGTATTTGGCATCATTTCATCACGTTCTAGACATAAAGTGATATCTTTACATGGAAGCTGCTAATTTAGGCTCTTTATTTTTATTTGTAAATACATAGCTCTGTGTCACAATACCACTTAAACGGTAACACATACCAGGACTAGGACTTCTCCTTAACCTCAGCCTAACCTTGGGAGCCCAGATTCTCTGTTTCAGCTGAAGAATCGGGATTCTAGTATCCCAATTCAGATCTTCCAGCCCAGTTTTAGAGATTAAACCCCGAATTCTACATGTGCTGGTTCCTTTCCTCACCCTGCAATAGGTAAATTGTTATTTTACATTTGTCATCCAGAGCTATTTCAAACAGAACTACAAAATTTGGGCCATACTTGTATCGTGTGTAAAATAGCCATAGTAATAACTGAAATTACTTTTACTGCTTGTTAACAGCTGAGTGTTTCACCACTTGAGTCTGGTTAAAGATGAACATTCTTTGCTGTGAAGAATGATCACAGCCAGTGGCTCGTGCATTTCTGGATGGCTCAGAGCTCAGTTTTCAGAGCTTGTACAGGGAATTTGTGCACAGCTCCAGTTCCCTGTGTAATGGCTGGAGATAAACACTTAAGTATTCCAGTAGCCATCATCTGTGACAACTTGCATTGCCATAAAGAGAGTTTATGGCCAAATAAAGTAAAGATCTGCCACCTGAAAGTTTTAATTTGTACCCTGGGGAAAGTTAAAATAGGAATGCAGATTTTTGTCTATTGTTGTAAGGGAATTGATAGTTTACTCAGATGAATAAAGGCAATATTATCTAAAGCTTTATAGACAAATACTGTACAAACATTGTGAAGGCAATTAAATATCTACCCACAATCCAATTGAGTTATTTTCATGGCTGGATGATGAGTTACTGGTAGTTCATTTGTAGGCAGCAATTTAAGTAAATCCTAAGGGTTATCTGCTGCGCTAAAGAATCTAAATAATTCAAGGTCCTGAAGACCTTTGTTGTAATGAATCATTCAGTCTGGACAATTGTTAACCAAATAGACTTTGTATTCAGGTAAGAAATCAGCACTCCATTGAATTTTTCTGATTTTAACTGATGGGGAAAATGGAATAAGAGTTAATTATCCAGAATTAATTCTACTTGCTATAAAAAGACACAGGAGTGTGTAGATTTACCTGTTTGTGATTTTCATCCTAAAAATTTAGAGAAATTAAGCCCATATCTGTTGAATGACATGCTTTTCAAGTAGAGTATAAGATAAAACAAGCAGTAGTGACCCTGTCCCCTGAACATCGGTCCTATGGCAGTATCCACCAAGAATCATAGAATCCCAGCCTGGTTTAGGTTGGAAGGAACCTTAAAGCTCATCCAGTCCTAACCCCCTGCCATGGGCAGGGACACCTTCCACTAGAGCAGGTTGCTCCAAGCCCCTGTGTCCAACCTGGCCTTGAACACTGCCAGGGATGGGGCAGCCACAGCTTCTCTGGGCACCCTGTGCCAGCGCCTCAGCACCCTCACAGGGAAGAACTTCTGCCTAAGAGCTAATCATTACTAATTAGTATTAGTAATAAGAAGCTTTCCTTTCTGAGGCCTTTCCTAAGCAGCAGTGTGTTGGAGTGCCTTCCTATGGGGGGATGGACCCATTTCCTTCCCCACCCTAAGTGCTCATTTATACAACTTTGAATGATTAACTATGAAGACTTTTAAATCAAACTAGGTGGCAGATTCTGCAACCCCTCCCATGATGTATTTGATCTGTGGCTGCTGAAGTTCTAACAAAGAAAAGAGAAAATGATACTCCATTTCTAATTAAAGAAGTAATTTTCCTTTGCAAATAGACTTTTTATCTCAGCTGCAGTGTTAAGGATCAGTGGGTTGTCACATGTATGTCTTTTTAATAAATGCCAACAGAGATGACATTAAAGTGATAGACTGATCACTGTAATCAATGCAATTCAAAATTGCTTTATGTCTTAAATGAACTTGGTTCCTTTCTGTGATTCTCCTACAGTTAACATTGTCTGAGCAGTGAAGTACAAGGTTACATCTTAGTTTGAAGTAAAACGTGATGATGATATAGTATTAATTTTTTTATAGCTGCAGGTATTGCAGTTTAACTCTTGCTTTTATGGGATTCAAAGGCCCTTGCTGGATATTCTTATTGCAATTCAAACAATAAGAGCAAAAAATTAATTTTAAGATAGAAGAGAATAGTGTGAATCTTCCCCTTTCTTCCTCCCTGCACTACCCGCCTCCACAAAGAGTGGCCAAGGCTTACAGAGATCTTTATTTGCTTAGTTGTCTTATGTTCAGCCATGAATATTGATACCACAAAGCACAGAAATTACTCAACTCCAAGCCATCGGAATTGGTCTTTAAGCATGAAAATATGTACAGTGCCTGTACATTTAATGCCAAGCACAGGCTTAGCCGTATCATTTAAAATGATACTGATATGTCTTGGTCTCCCATAAACATCTTCCCTGGCTTCTGACAAGGTGATGCCTCTGAAAAGAGACAGGCAGCCCTGCTGGTGATGCAGCTGGTGATGATACAGGAGGACAAAAGTAATGCCAGAGAACAGTCTGATTTTGAACTAAAGGAATCTTTCCGTGCCATTATTCTCAGAGTCTAATCAGTGTCTTTAAAAGCTATTTATGTGGCATACTTCAGAACTCTTGTTCTGGATTTATTTTTTCAACTCCCCGGAGGTTTTGTAAAAACTCTCAGGATCCTTGTAAACCTTTTTATTTCTCTTAAAGTTGGCAGACTGACAGCCTTTAGTTATGCTTAGTGCTAAGTTATTTATCTTCCTCTTCCTTCCTAGCCCTGACTTCTGAATCTTTAACTTGACTCTTGGGACATGTGGGGTTTTTTGGGGCTTGGAGTTTTTTCCTTTTTAAAGTGAAGCCATTTTTATCTTTTGTCTTTAGTGTTTTACCATAAAAATGTACATGTAAAATTGGAACGTGTAACTATGTTTAAGGTGCAGTATCTGATTTTTTTGTAATTGTAGTTCTAAGTATAACAAGGTAAGGAGGTGACGTAAACCATTTTATGTTTCCTTGTGGATGGTTCTTGTCATCTGCAGTCAGTAGTGGATCTCAAATTGATTTCTATTTTTTTTTTACATGCCATTCCTGTATTATATCATATGTTGTAGAATAGTCTTGAGGCTTTCTCAAGATCTTTTAATTGCCAAGCGTTTTTCAGTGCTGATGTTGAAATGCTGCGAAAATAAGTTAAGCACTTGATCTCCTTTAAATCCAGCATCCTACAATGTAGTGTCGCTTATGAGTCTCTTTTTGATGGGACATAAGCACACTATTAAATGCCTTCCTAATAATCGTGTTGTTGTGTGCTTTAAGTTATGTATGTCTTAATGATTTTCAAGCAGGAAATAAAGGATTACTGGGTAGAAGAGCTAAACTTTCTCATTTTCATTGCTCATCAGTAGTGAGAAGGGTTTATTTTTACCAAATACAAGAATGACTATTTAAATGCTAGCTTTTTTCAATATGCTTTAAACTTTATGTGCAAGGAGTTTCATATGCTAAAATATTAACATGTATGCTACAAAATGTGAATATGTCCACTATTTTAATATCAGTAGCTTTGTAGTTTACAGTGTTACATGGCTGTGACTTGGGTAGTACCTGTTAAACACTTCCTTGTTCACAATTTTCAAAGTTTAACTTTTTTATCTCACAAATACCTTAATCTTTTTAAATTGCTACATCAATTGGTAATATTTGCCTTATTTTGACAAAGAAGACAATGTGATTTCAGGATGCTGAATGCTTTTGAAAATCAATTTAAAGGTTCTGAAGCTTTTATATTGTTTTGAAAGTGGCTGAGTAGCTCACATTAAAGTGAACAGTACAAAATGTTTTACAAGAGGAAGAGTCTTGATCTGTCTTACGAACTAATAACAGCAAGTTCTCATCAACATATAAATAACTATCGTTGTTAGTTGTAACAATATGTTTATTCTGATCTTTAGATCTCACATGATGTCCGAAGAATACAAGCTACAAAAGGATCAGCACCTCAAGGAATTCTAAGGCATTACAAGGTAAAGATCCTCTTTTTTTTCCTTGCCTGTGTTATCATATTCATTAACTAAAGAGCTGTAGAAGCTGGTTTATAGTATAATTTCAGGACTGAACATATTGATCATGAAGAGTGTGTCAATTGATAAATTACTTCTAGGATAGTAAAGAAAGCCAGTAAAATTTTCCTGGAACTTTTTCTTTCAAAACATTTATCTTTAGTGTCTTCATTGTGTCTAATATGTGACATATCTGACAATTTTGGGTGCTACTTTTAATTAGGATTCTGCTGTTTCTGATATTCTCTAAAGCCAGTATATTTGTCTTGTCCATGATTATAAATAAGATTGTGGGAGCCTTCAGTCTCCTCCTGTTACAACACCAAAAACCAAAGTCGCATATGGAAGGAAGCTTTCGTTGAATTTTACTTTGAAAATAAGTGGTAATAGCATGAGAAAGTGTGAATAAATGCTTGTTTTTAAGGCCACAATACAAGGAGCAGTGCAACATGCTGTCCACTGGGTCCAGCGCATCAGTTCATGTCAGATAGTGTCAGTGAATTATGCCAGTGAGATTGCACCTATTTGTTTAAGTCACAAAGTTGGCCATTACTGTTCAAGGGGAAATATGATCATCTCCAGACTGGAGGGAAAAGATTAAAAACCCCAAACTTTTATTCCCTTAAGGTGGCTGATGTATACTTGTTTCCTGTGCTGCAGGGAGTTCTATTAGTCATTTCAAAACATCAGGTGTTTGCATTTCTTTAAAACACGTGACTGACAAAACCAAAGGCCAGTGTTACTGCAGGAGTCATGCTTCCTTGACATTTTTGTTGATGAGAGCTTGAAGCATCCCATGCATACAGCATAAGCGTAATGGAATGGGATATCAGCTTTATTTGTGGGTGTCAAAATGCACGTTCTTGACAATAACCTTTTTTGGAACCTATTTCCGAGGGGTAAGGTGAATTTCTCCATGACTTGGTGTCTAGAAGGCCTGATCCTAACTTTCCCTTCTAGCTTAAAGCTATGACTCTGGGTAGTTGTGAATTTAAAATATGCAGAGAGTGTTCAAAATGCACCTTATTTATCTTGAATATTCTAGTTTTGCTTCCTCCATTCCAAGTTGGTGACAAGGTAGATTTCCTTATCTTGTTTTGCTGGGCTGTTGCAATTGCTACGCATGATACTTGCTATAATACTTCTGTTTCATTTTTACTCACATTAGTATTAAACAGTAGCTTTCTATTCTATGTTTGAAGTTGGTGACCTCTGAAGGATTTGGAACTCTGAAAGTTTCATTGGTGGAAAAATATCTGAGATCATATTCTGGAAAGCCTATGGCTCATTAACTTATGTCTATTAGTGACTGCAAAATTCATAAACCTTTACATAATAATTTTCTTTAACTGTAGTACTATTAATTTTTATGGTAATTTTAGAGTTATTTATGATCGTCAAAAGAGTCTGTTGGAAAAAGAGATAATGGCACAGGGCTTCCAATTTGTAGATCCTCTATGCCTAATAGTAATTGTTGCAGGCTCTAGTAAAGATTAAGGAGGTTACAAGCTTTGACTTTATAAGGTGAAAGTAATTCTTTGAAGAGAAAGTTATATTATTAATAGTGATTGGAACTGATTACTCAAAGAGCTGTAGTAATTCATTCGTGAATTCCATTCAGTTTCACCTCTTTAAGGGTTTAAAACATTTCTGCCTAATCTGAGGGATCCCAATTTCTTTTCATCTGTCTGCTTACCAGTTATAGGAGCTTTTACACTCTTAAAGATACCCACAAACGAAGGAACACACACACGCACAAACAAAACCCCAGCAAAACCCTGTAGTTAGTGCAGATTAAAAAGTTAAGTTACAATGTTATCTTTAAAAAACACTGGAGACAAAAGAATCTGCACTTATCTTTATCTCTCTGAATATACCAAATGTATCGGAGTTCAAGATCTGTGCTGTACGTGGTGTGCAGATATTTAAAAAGGCTGTTGTCTGGTTAATGTGATACACCACAAATAGAGCAAAGAGTATTTTTTTCGTACTTTGTTTTAATACTTGCTGTGATTATAAATTTGTTTTCTTGTCACTTCCCCCTGTTTGTGTACTGAAACTGTCTTGTCTGGGGGAGATTTTGCTTTGTTCTCTTACCATTCAAAATGCTTAATTCCCAACTTTCCTTATCTTTTTCAGGCCAGTGTGTGCTTTTGGTCCATGAGGTGACCATGCCCCTATTCTTGGGCCACACTCTCTCATCTGCCTTCAAACTCTTGAATTTTTCCAGAGAAAACCAAAACCAAGAACAAAGATTCTTTCAAAGTCTCCAGCAAGTAAAAAGGATCAGGGCCCACAGCCAAGGCTGTTATCCAAGGCACACTGACCTGGCAGTGGAAGCTGGGTTCAGTCTTTGCACCCGAGTCACCCTTCTAAGGAGTTTCATGCAGGAGTGGGGCTTCGGTTTTGAAAATTATAGTCTTCTAATAGCCAAGAAAAGAATTGACTTAGAGATCCATTCCATGGTTGTCATCTTACTATTAACACTTTAGAAGAAAAAGAGTTATTCTCTGTAGAGATTTCTTATATTGTTTTATTGGACCTGTTTGTTCTGAAGAATTTTGCTCAAATAATACAGTAAATTAATTTGAGAATTTTCATCACATCTCTAATGACGTGTTGAGATTGTTTCATGCAATTCTCGTTCACGAAGTACTTCTACTGCATGAGGCCAGCCAAGTAACTCCTCTCAACCTGACAGAATCTACCAGCTTCAACCGACCAGTTTTCCAAATAATTTTCAACTCTAAATCTTACTGCTTTTTGTGCAATTTTATCTTGTGCTTACAAGCAGCAGAGAACAGTTTCATTAGGAGAATTATGCCGATGTACTTATCTGCTCATACACATTGATGTCCACGTATTCACTGTATGAAGAAATTTTCACTTGAATTAAAGTAGGAATCCTCTGAAAGCCTACTAAAGTCCAGTGCTTTTGCATGTGGACCAGAGGTTGGTATCATCTGTTCACAGGCTAGAGTCAGTTCACATCACTGAATCACTAGGCCTTATCTTAAATGCCCATTGTTGAAGCAAGTAGAAAAATTCAAAGTGAAAGAAGATAAAGCTCCTTAAATCCAACTCATTCTCCCTCAAGAGC
The DNA here is from genome assembly GCF_004027225.2 of Strigops habroptila. NCBI lineage: Eukaryota > Metazoa > Chordata > Aves > Psittaciformes > Psittacidae > Strigops > Strigops habroptila. The sequence goes on from NC_044292.2 coordinate 8,007,259, forward strand.
ATCTTAGGGTAGAAATCAGCTTTGGAGATGCAGATATGGCATTGCAAGGCATGCCTACAGCATTCCATAACTTGTAATATCTTGACTATTTAACCTTCAGAACACATCTGATTTCATCATCATCTTCTTTGCTCCTTCTTTGGTGATGAACTTTATTTCCTTCACATTTTCTTACAATGCAATAATTTTGTTTGCATAGTATTAGTAGTTACAAACAGCAGTAGTATTTGGCAGAATCTCAGACCTTCTATTCCTTAAAGTTATGGCCACGGTTTCACACCAGGATCCACCAGTTCACTGCTCACTTGGTGATTTTCTGAAAATTACTAACAATTACAGCGACAAGATTTGGATTTTGTTTTAATGTAAAGCTTTGGTGCTTTGCTTGAAGTAATGTCCCAAGAGAGTCCCCGGTGAGAAACAATTGCAACCTCTTAGTCTTGTATCAAGAGAAAGTTTTACATTTCAATTTCTGAATCTCCTGCTGACTTTCTTGAGATGGCCAGTACTTACAAAGAGCAAGTCTCTCCTTAGTGTGGCGGAGTGGATCATTATCACACAGTATACTGTAAATCCAGGTTAGACGGGGCTTGGAGCAACCTGCTCTAGTGGAAGGTGTCCCTGCCCATGGCAGGGGGTTGGAACTGGATGAGCTTTAAGGTCCCTTCCAACCCAAATCATTCCAGGATTCTGTGATTTCTAAGACTCAGTAGGAAACAGGAGAAAGAACTCAATGTTGCTAGTGAAGATACATAGGAGACTCAGCTACATCCAGCTTTAAAATGTCCTTTAGAGCAGCATAATGCAAACAGTCAACGTGTCTTTTAGCTTCAATATACATTTTAAAATGTAAAACGAAGTATTGGTTTTATTCCTCCTCCTTTTAGTTTGTCATAATTGAATGCAAAGTTGGGACTTGCGAGGTTATACAGCAAACGGTCTGTGATCTTTAAAAATAAATGTCCTTCCTATTTTATAGTGATTTTATAGGGTTGCAGAATGTGGGATGGAAGCCAAAGCCTCTCTCCATGTACACGCCCCAGTGGTGGCAAACAACAATCCCCAGCTGTGAGAAAATCATTTATTCTGATCTTGTAAAACACCCATGGGCTGTGGTGATCCAGACATCCTAGGTCCTATTAGCTGCATTTTTATACTTCCAAAAGAAAGTTTATTGCATTGTCTAGTGTGTTTGATACAAATTCTTCAGACAACAATTGCTGTGTGGACTGTAGAGTATGTTTGTAGTTTATTAAAAGGTATTGAGCCAAAACCTGATGTCAATGAAATCTGTTAAATTCCTCCCAGATCTATTTTTTAAATACATAATGTAAAACATCTGCTTTCTAAGTAGTCTTTCTCATGTCAGTAATTCTATTTGTATAGACACAGGTGAAATCTCCACTATGCAGTCCTCAAGGAGCTAGTGTATTTTAGAGACAACTTAAATGACCTTTCATCTCACTGGTTTTGCTTTTTGTTCTCGTTGTCCACTCAGAATTCTGTATTTCTATATATGATTATGCTATTTAAAAGGAGATCTTCATTCTTCATTTGAGTCTTTAAATGCTACAGTATTACAAACTGTTTGACTGTTTTACTATTTCTTCTACTCTTTTTACCAACATAAATTGTACTCTTAATGTGAAGAGTGCTCTTCAGTGTACTCAAATATAACTCTGTTCCCATTCTGTCCCACAAACACTCCTTACAGATGACTTTTCAAAGATTTTGAAGAGAATTGGTAATTTCAGTGTGCACACTTTGAACAGATACTTATTGTGATAAATCAAAAAAAAACCCTATACATTCCATATTGACCAAATATTGAAGTAGGCATAAGGAATTCCGGTGTCAATGCATGTGCTTCCTCAGTTGATTAAACTGCCCACAGAAACCACCACTCTTTCTTTTCTGTTCCTTTTCTGCTTCTATGAAGAAGATCAAAAAAAGGGACAAATGTGTAACAGAGAAAAGCAATGAATAATGTTCCATAGTGATCAATGGTGACTATGTGCTTGGAAACCGGGAAACAAACTGTTCCTGAAGCATGATTTGCTTAGTGCTATTCTGTAGGGCAATGCTTTCTGTCTGGGGTTGCCATGGTAAGGTAAGGTACGTGGTTTGTTATGAGTGTTTGAAGTAGTCACATCATTGGCCAAAAGCAGAAGTGAAGATCCTGCTCTGGTCATGTTTATAGTGAGTTTTGATCATGGTCACAAGGACTTATGTTATGATTTACGTGGTAAAGTACATGGGCATGAAGACAGCCATCTTGGTGTGTTTCTGTGATGGAAGTATCTACCACATCTGTAGTCTGTAAGTACTTCTGATAAGAAATTCCGTAAATACACAATCTTTTCTCATTTACACCACCTTTAATTCAGAAGCAACTCTGTTGTCTGTCTGTCATTTAGTATCAGAGAGCACGGTCCAGAATTGTAGGAGGCAAGTTAAGGCAACTGGAGCTTTGTGTGATTCCTGGGGACCTTGGTGAAGGAAAAGGGTGAGATAATTAGCAGCTACATCAGAAAAGCCTTGCTGAGGCCAGAGCAGCATAGATGTAATGGTTCTGAAGCATTCATCAGCGCTCGCTTTTCAGCTGGGTGAATTTTTCTAGGGATGTTTCTCAATCTGCTGAAAATTTGCAGCAATACCCATCACACAATTCTGTTAGTCCTTTGGCTAGTGGGACCTAAGTTGACCTTCTGTCTCCTTTAATTCTGTGGCTGTCAATGGCAGTTCCCTTTCTAACACAGGTGGAAGGAATGCATAGGCATTACAAGTTTAGGAGCTTCACAAACTTGGACCATCATCCTTCTGCCACAGTTATTACTCTGGCCCGCATCCCCTTTTTCCGTCATGCAGAAAGAGTGTATCATGTAGAACAGGCTGTAGCTGAAGGCTTTCTGTTTAAGAAGGAGATTTATGTACTACTTCTAATATTAAGCCAGAGAATGAGAAGCTTTGGGAAATGTTACAGCTGTGATACTAGTATTTTGAGAAGCGCAATGAAAGCTTTATCCATAACACTTCAAATATTGCCATTGTTAATAGATTCTGAGGGAGAGCTGGATGCAGAGAGAAAACATTCCTTGGGTGTGCAGCAGTAGAAATGTGATGTCTGTCTGGTTTTCATTCTTCGCAGACAGGATGAGCAGTTGCTGAAGCAGTTGCTTTAAAAACTGAGTTACCAGTCAGCCTATCTGGAACATATTTTTCAAAAGTTTGGAGTATTTCCATTAGTATGCAAGTACCAAGAAATAGATCATAAAAGCCAGTTGGCCTCACAACCTTTGAATCTAATACCAATTAATTGTATCAAGTTGCAGTTATTTTAATGTTTTCTATGTAAGGGGTCAGAGTTCCAGCAAACATGTTTCTGGAGTTGTTGGCAGCTAAAAGAGAAGGGCTGCTTTATGGCTCTTTCATAACCGTTCTGATTCCCATAGCCAAGAAAGCACCATTAGAGGTTTTATTATTTTTAATTTTAAAAATGCTTTAGAAAATACATTGTACAAGGACACCTGCAGGAGCAGAGACATTCTGAAATGTTGGAAACGAATTCTGCTTCGGAAGAGACATTTTCTTTTATATGCTAAAGAAAACACAAGATTTCAAAACCCTTATTTGTGGCTTTGTAGCAGTGCTAAACTTAATAAGCCATCTTTCTGCTTAATATCATCTGGTCACATCTTTGCTGTGCTTTTAAACCAAGACCAGTCTTTGCTGTCATTGCATCCTCATTCCCATTTGTAGCTTTTAAGAAGTATTATTAACCCAAATTGGATACACACCCTCAATTCCTAGTGCACATGTGATGTTTTCCCCTTAAATATTTTATCTGCTCCATGGGAAGAGTCAATAGCTTCAGGAGGGACTGCAGATGTAACTGTCAGTTCCTCTGGTCTCATATCAAGGTGGAATTACACAATCACAGAAATCACACATGGAATAAACCTATTAGGTCATCCTGTCCATCCCTTCTGCCAGTTCATAATGACTCCCTGCAGTTTGTTCTCCAGTGAGTTGTTGAGCTTAGTTCTGGGCAGTTCTGAAAGGACTGCAAAGCCTTTCCTATGACTCTCAGTATCCTCCACTTGTCTGTTTTCAGTCTTAAATGACAGGGCCCAATTGTATCCACATCACTCCTGAGATGCAAATATTAATAACAACAAAAGCAGTTGGCATTGTTGGATAAATTATTTGGTTTCAGCACCATTGTCTCATTGTTAACCCTGGCCACACTATTGGATCGTAATTTCATCTCTTTGTGCCTCAGCTTGCCATATGTGAGCACTGTCAGAAGATGAAGTGAGAGGGAAGTTACCTTTCTCAGTCAGACTTTGTGAAGGTATGGGAGATATTGACATTCCTGGATAGATGGTGCTAAAGAGCAGCAGTGAGAACCTTTGTAAGGATTATTTAATAACTTAATCTGAATTGGAGTTGAAAATTTCATCTCGTCATTCCACTCTGCTGCTTAAGTGCCAAATGAAACATTTTATGATCTTTCCTAATCAGTTGTGTGAGTTTTGCTGCTCCCCAGACTGCCAAGTGATAGGTGCCTGTTATGCACATGCTCCCTGGTATCTCTTTGCATTAAGCAACTTGTTTGCGTTATTGTGTTGTGTTGATCATGCATTGGTCAGAGAGCAGACTATAGAATTGCACAGTCCCTCCCATGCACTGGAAAGGAAAGCGAGAGGCCGGTGAAGGACCCCCATTCAAACAGCTTGACATTGTTAAATCAGGCTTTGCAATACTTGACAGCTCTCCCTGCAAATATATAGGGCACTGTGCTCAAGCAAGAACTGATAGCATTTTGTAGAGCTTAGTTCCAGTGTAGCAATTGCATATTAGTAACAAGCAGACGGTGTGAGAAGACTCAACTGGAGCAGATTTCTGCAAGACATGGAGGAGTTGGGTTTTGTGACTTGGAGAAAACAGCCCCATGAGTTCCCTTGTTCCAATCTGTAGCCATATGTTAATTTTCACATATGCTGGGAGTAGGGCAGAAATGCCTCCTCCATAGGGTATGCTAATTTCCTTCCTAGGGATCTTCTGTGAATGTAGGGCTCATCTGTCAGAATATTTCAGAAAGGAAAAAAGTATAGCTTATGTTTTGGAGAGGCAATGGACACAAACTGACATACTTTTTTCTTATGTTTGAGTAGAATTTCCTGGATTTTTACCATGTCACTGAACAGTGGAACAGTTTGCCCAGAGAGCTTCTTATGAAGTCTCAGTCCTTGGAGATACTGAAAATATGACTGGGCAATGCCCTGAGCAACCTCCCCAGTTTGATCTTGCTTTGAGTGGGGACGTTAGACTAGAATCCCAGAGGCTCTTTCCAACTGCAATGTTCCTATGACTTTGTCATTAGCAGAAAGGCCCCAAATTTTGAAAAACTTCGGAAAACACAGGTTTTTATCTTGGAAAGGGACAGAATTATCTAAATTGTGAACTGATAAATAAGTAGGTGAGATCTTGCTCCAGGAGCTTACTTAGTTTCTGATTGGGCTTAGTGCAATAGTCTGCAACAGGAAGCAGGTTTTTCCTATAATGAGCATTTTTCCAGTAGGAAGAAAGTAAGACAAGTCTCAATCTTAGGAACACATGTAAACTTTTATGGCCTTTCCTTTGTTTTCCCTAAATGTCTAATTTAAATAGCATTGTTCTGAGAGGTAGTAAAGTACATATGTGATGAATGGAAGAACTCCAAATGAGCACTGGTAGTTCACCCCAGAGAACGGAGCAGCTGATTTACTTTAGCCATTTTCCAAAGCCCATGAAGAGTTAACTAACTGTAATCACATTAACTAACTGTACAAAGGACCAAGATATTTGTCTTCACTATGACTGCAGTGTCTTCTCTTGAAGAACTTATATTTTAACCCCGTCTATGCCTTCTGAGGTACCTCTGGATCTCAGTCAGAGACAGTGTCCTAAAAAGGATGTAAAGAAGAAATTGTGTGGGAATTGTGAAGAAAAATAGGTGGTTCTGCTTTTTCCTACTATAACTTTAATTCTGATTTATTTCTATGTTTACCTAATAATGAAATCAGAAAGGATATAAAGAATTGATGGGGTTAAACTGGAAACACTCTAATTACTGCCTGAAGGGGGAAGAATAGACTGGTGTGAGTGCTATCCAGGGTTTGGCTGCATCCCAGCATGAGAGGGTACAAGGCTCTGGCTGCGGTGCCGCCCAGGGCAGGGTCACCTCACATGCCTTCTCTCTCTTCCACTTTCCCTTTCTCTTGATATTGCTGTCAGTTAACATCTGGAACTTTTTTTCCTAATCAACATCACTTCCTCAGCTAGAGCAGAGCATTTTCGTGATTGGGGAATTCCTATGGTTGAGAGCAGCCAGAAACAAGTCAGTGAGGTTTTGGCTTCGCTTCCCTTCTGTCTTTTTTTTCCTAGCATGTGAAGAAGTGTGTCTGAAATCTGTGTAATGCCTAAGCTTACTCCAGTGAAAAAATTAAAATTCCTTAAAAGGAATACAGCAAGTTCAAGGTTTTACTAGAACCTTTGATTATCTTTGGGACTCTGAAAGCTATTGCACCATGCAGTCACAGTAATACAGTTTAGCATCCGTAGCAATTCAGGTCTGAAAGCATGAAGTGTGTTGTGAACTCCACTTGTGGTTCACAACTCCCCTAGGAAAGTGCACAGAGGTGGGCAGGGATCATCCAGCACTGAAGAGGAAGGGAAACACTTAACTTCAAATACAAATGCTTGAAATGGAGTCTGTAGACTTTGGAATTTCCATGGGAATGTAGGAAATGGAAGATGTTGATCACATTTGGAGTTGAATACTGAGCTGGAAACCCAGACTTTTCATGCTGTCACTTCTTTAATAACATCAGTGGCAATGAATTTTGTATTCTGTGTTGCACCCAGAAGGAAGCCTTTCCTCACCTTAGTTCCTGTGGGTATGACATACCACAGCAAGGAAGAGCAGCCTCTATTTAATAATGCTGTGTCTTGTTCAGGCTAAACACACTTTTCGTGCCTTCTCTGCGAAGCACAAGCTGGTGTTCCCTTAGTTGTGGTTACTCAGTTGTTCTCAGAGTGCAACATACTGTACTGGTTCTTGGTAACAATCAAGATGTATTTGATTTAACAAATCCTATTGCTAGTACCTTGAAAAAAATCTATTGCTCTCATTTTCTCCTTCACTTACAAGTGGTTGTGAATACTTCTACCCATAGTACCAGTGGGAGTACTGGTACACTTGTTCCTGGTTCTGAGCAACTCTACTTTGATACTGTTGGTACTTTGACACTCTAAATCTTACAAGTAACTTAATAAATACCTGCACATTTCTAAAAGGAAATCAAATTCCTCTTGCTTCAGTGATCCTTTTCCTAAGAGTGAAATGATCTTCACATTTCTTTCCAAATGCTTTTTAGACTGTTCCTCCTTGGCTTCCCTTCATTGTGAAAAGCTGTTTCTGGTTTCTTGGCCTGATTTTTCACTCACATAGTTAATCTTCTTCTAGCTTCTGATAAGCTGCCAAATGTTTAAAATGTGCTTTGGTATTCCCTTGTAAAAGAGGTTGGATTTACCAGAGTTCATCACTGTAAGCTATTTCTCAGTGTTCAGTGTTTACTTTGCTTAATGATCTTTCTAGTGAACTAACGAACAAACAAAACCCCCATTTTACTGGTTACTCATTGTAAGGAATATGAACTGTCATTGCACTTCTAATTAATTCCATCGTTTCCTCTAGCGCAAACACTGCTGTCCTCCTTGTAATGGTTTTGTCGAGACTCAGTGGGACTCCGGTCTCTGCGCTGTTGCAGATAGTGGCTGGTTTTGGAGCTCTTCAGATGATGTTAGGCTACATGCTTTATGTAGATCATTCTGGAAGTACTTCAAGTGAGCTTGCTTCGTGTATCAGTCAATACTCACAGTTTCCACACTGGAAGGTGTGGTTTCTACTCCTTTTACTGTGCTGTCGCACTGCTCATCCATCACAAGCAGACACAGTTTACCCACTGTACATTAATTAGTGCCTTGCCTTTTGCTGTAGTAAATGTGGCTCTGAAACTCAAATTCATAGATCTGTACCTACAGGACACATTTATCATAATCTGGTCTGACTTTGTGCAAAGTACAGGCTGGAGATTTTTACACCTAGGTACAGAATCAATTACGAAGATACTTGAGGAATAGAAATCTGGGCAAGAGGAGTAGATCCTTTCATCAGATTTCATTAAAAAGCTTGTCATTTGTCACTTGGCATTTTGCAATAGGACTGATTTATAAGGAAAGTACTCTTGGTGGGATGATAGATTTTTGGTGTTCTCTGTGAATTGAAAGACTTTCCTGAAGCATATTCATCAGTATGGTAGGTGAATATAGAATCATAGTCACAAACTGGTTTGGGTTGAGGGGACCTTAAAGCTCATCCATTTCCAACCCCCTGCCATGGGCAGGGACACCTTCCACTAGAGCAGGTTGCTTCAAGCCCCCATGTCCAACCTGGCCTTGAACACTGCCAGGGATGGGGATTTTTTTTGCCTATTAGTTTGTCAAGGAGCATTTTGAGGAGGCTCAGAGCAAAAAGAGAGTTGTGTGTAGGTAGAAGAAAAATTGCTCAGGATTTTCCTTGCTGTTTAAACCTGTGAGACCTTTGAAGTTCGTATGGGTGTCATTACTCTGGATACTTACAAACACTAACTAATACTTTTTCACCAAGTGCCTGATCCATGAGACATGTTGATCGTGCCATCTAACAAGAAATAAGTGCTTATTAAGGGAATCTGCAAGATCCCCTAAAGTACAGAAAAGTTTGAACTGATGCATAGGGTGTTGTGTTGATTCCTTTACATAAATGTCAAATTCAATCCATGCCCTTTTTTATCACCAAAAAGCTAAACTGCTAATGGGAAAAATAGAGCCCATGCAACAGTCTCATTCTTTATTTATGATTTAAGAACAGCTTTATCAAATAGCCATGCCTCACAATACAGAACATCTGGTTGGCAGAAGTGCCCTGTCAGCAGACAGCAGCAATTACACCGAGGTCAAACAACATCTCGGTTACAAGGCAGGGCAAGTGACAGAGAGGGGAGCTGCTCAGAGTTAAACAGACCTCAGGCTAAATTAATCATTTTATTTAATACACACAACCCCTGTTTTGGGGTGGGTTTTTTCTTTAATTTCAATCTCAGACCAGACAGGAGATGTTGATCTGAATTAACATTTTTGCTTTTAATTTATCTTGCCATAACATATGCAGCAAGCCTGAGCTATTTGAATGGGTTTTGATGAGGAGCACTAATGGGGTGACAAATGAGACTGCTTAAGCAAAAGGCTACTTTCTTCCCCAAAAATCTTTCTATTCTCCTTTACTGTTAATACCTAATATTTGTGGAAGAACTTCCAAGCTTGTTTGGCTTTTTCTCCAACTTACTGCTTCATGCCACAGGTCTCTATATGTACAGTCTAACTGCAGTTGTGTCAGAACACGGTTAGGTCTGAGATGGCTTTTTTCTTTGTTATGTCTCTGTCAGAACTCGCTGAGCACCTTCCACAAAGTCACTTGGGATCTCTGTGACAAAAACATGGTTTTGGAACCACAAGCTGGGATGCAAACCAATGAATACTCTCCTCTCTTCATGGGGTGGCATCATCTTATTCTGTTATTTTTTACATATATATATATATCATATCATATATGTGTCAAAGATGAGAAGACCCAGAGGGGCTTGACACATTCATCCCCATTGCCAAATTTCATCTTCAACAAACCCAGCAGGATTGCTGCACACAGCACACAGGGTGGGTTGCCAGCCACCGTGTCCATCGAGTTGCTGACGCAGAGTCACAGATTTTATAGCTCATAGTGACTCTCTCTTTGGGTCTGCTTCATCCAGCAAGAGAGTTGTAAAAGCTGTGGGAGTTTCTCCTCCTCTGGAATTGTAATATGTTCTGTACTTTCTGTTAGTACCAATGTTGGCCTGATAATGAGTAGAGTGTTTTGTTCATGCTGCTAAGGCCCATCTTCTTATAATAATTCAGATATCTAATTCATAGATATTTCAATTCACATTAAGACAGACTGACCTAGATGTGGCTGGATCATCCAGAGGCTCTGTAATGCAAAAATTAATCAGAAGTGATACACAGAAACCTAATCTGCTTTCTGATTCTGCTGATTCCAGCATATATGAATGTAATGCAGTGACAGCTAGGAAATGTGTAGTCATGAGTTTATGATTGTTGCATGCTAGAGGAAGCCTGGTTCTCCAGTAACAACACAAAGCATCACTCCCTGCAGTACGTACGTGTGTCTGCTGGTGTTCCAAGTGGCACTGGGTGGGGCCATGAGGAAAACCAAGAGCAGCTGTGGTGGTGAAACAGGGTCAATAAAAGCTTGAATTATTGTTAACATATGTACCACTGTAATAAACCCCAGTTTGATCACTTACATGAGCAGCATATTGCTGAATAAACCCCCTCTGGATACGTCTGTAGTCCAAAGCATGTCATAAGGAAAGATTAACAGTTTTGGAAAGGGATCTTTTCCTTGAGATGAAGATTTCGTTTCCTTGCCTGGTACTTTTGGAAACCTTTCAGAAAGCTGAAAGCAAAATCAAAAAATCATAAGCTGGTGTGTTAAACCTGACCAGTGTCTTGTTTAGCACAGTGATCCAGCCCAAAGGATCCTGGGGTCTTGGGAAGGCCAACTGCTCTCTGATAATTAGGCTAAAAAGAATTGCAAAGTTATTCTGAGGTTGTCTTTGTTATTCTTAAGGTTTCTAAAAAAAGTTTTGCTATAAGAAAATGGTCTAAAACTATGTTCTCAGAAGAGATGTGTTTCTGTTATACAGGATTGAAAGAATTTCACATCTGCCTTCTGCCCTTTCATGGCAATTCCTACATAAATGTTTAGGTCTTTCTGGTTTCACCTCTTGGTAATATCCCACTGCCAAAATCCCACCCCAGCACTCACCTTGCCAGCCGTGAAGACAAATCTGCATTTAGTGACAACAGCCTGGATGATTTCAGGAGGTGAATAAATGAGTCTTATCATTGGTTTTGCCACAGTGAAATTCTCCACTTTAAAGCAGCAAGTATGCGTAGTATTGATTCAGCCTTTTTTCTCAAAACAGATACAATCGAATAATATTCTGACACCACTAATTTTTTATTAAATAAATCATGTGTTTTCACTTCTCAGAACTTCCACGGCGCCACATGCAATAGCTTTTGAGGTGCCATATGTAATAGCTTTTGAGGGAGAAATGATTGGTGTCATTTGGAACCAGGAACCATTTTTGTTTGTGTGTTTGTGGCAGCCTGAAACCCCCAGCAGTCAGCACACGGGTAGTACAGATTTCACTCTTGTACGTTTTTCCTGCACAATTCAGACGAATGTCTAAGAAGAGGACATTTATTTCTGTGGTGTGAGGAACTCTGAGTTCTCTGCTGTGGGGAAAGAAGATGTATGGGATAACAATTCAAATACGTTATGATGAGAAGGTGATTCTAGAACTCAGTGATGGGATCCTGTATAACAGCTCCTCCCTCAGGTCAGAAATGGGATTGAGCTCTTCAGCTTCAGAGCTGAAAACCTACATCTTTACCTTCGGAATTAAAGAATTCCTGCCTCCATTATCAGCAGCAAAATCTTACCCCCCATCAGCAAAGCAACAGTAAGGTGACTACAGATGCATGCAGTACTGGAGCAGGGAGCATTTACACAAACAAGATGCTGTATTTTTTGTTCATGAGTAGAAAATAGGAATCTGTTCAAAACAGAAGAGCAATTCAAAACTGAGCTATGACATTGAGAAATGAAAGACAGAGAAGACAAAGGAATGTGCAATGTGCATTATTTGTCATACAGCTAAATATTCAGAGCAGGCACTTAACTATTAGTTAAGTCCAGACTGGGCAATAGAGGAAACTGAGGAGAAACAGAGAAACACTTCAGGGTGAGTGGTGGAGCTGGGAATTGCTGTCGTATAAGACAGGAAGATAATATGAAAATGTGAGTTCAGAATTGGTGTCACAGTGGGTAAGCTTTGAAAATGACCTAATAGCAGTGGATAATATTCTGAACAGAGAAAGGGTATGGGGCTTAGCTGGTGGAGCAGGTGAATGGAATGGGTAAAGGGAGGAGCAGCACACTGCATACAGCATGTAAGCAGCAACTGGGAGAGGAAGACAATAGCAAGGGTAAGGTTGAGGCGAAGGACTAGCAGCAGGGGAGGGCGACACATGGCTGATCTATAGGCTAGTGGAGCATGTGTTATGTGCTGCTCCATGAGCACTGAGCTGTCCCTGTGCTTGGAAACAACTCGGTGTATTTGAAAGAGAAAAAGAGATCCTAGGCTGGCCAGTCCCTGAGAAAACAGTGTTCGTGTTGTTTTTGTTCTATTCTGAGGAGCAGTCTGTAAGTTCTCTTGAAATAAAAAAGAAGTGGCCTTTTAATTGACCAGCAGCTCTTCCTCTACGCTTGGTTTTCTCAGAACAATTTAGGCTACAGGCTGCAGTGAAGTGTAAACACTCTGTGCTTGTAAATAAGTGAGTTTAGGTACTGAAAGACATGGAATCACATTACCACAGCGTTCCACATGGGTTCATTTTCCTGCCTTCTCCACGCTGTGCTTGTACACTCAGCTCCAGGGGACTGGTTTGGGAGCAGTGTATTTCCTAATCAGCAGCACCAATGTCCTGAAATTGGAATAATTAGAAAATCGTGTTGGACCTCATCAGTTCGTCGATGAGAAAAGAACCTTGAAGGGAAACTGCAGATATTATTGATAATGGTGAAACTCTTCCCTCCAAGGTTATCAAGTAGTCAGTGCCCCAACAAATTTGGGGGAGTTTGGGGCAGACTAGTACATGGTATAGCTGAGTGCTGTTAAAAGCTTCTGCCCCAGAGGAACTAAATATCAGTAATGAGAGAAACGATACGTCAGGTTAATAAAGCATGGGGTCTTCTTTTGGAATCAGAAAAACCCGTGAAATGCAATGCTTTTTCTTGGTCTATTTTTTCTTTTTATATTCTCTTTCCACATGTACTCATCCCCTCCTGCATCCATCTAAATTGCAGTGAGCTGTTTATCTGTGTCTGTACAGCTTTCTGAAGGGTACCAAACGTGCAGAATCTCCCTTGCAACACTGACCTTTCTGAAGGGGCTGGCAGTGGGGTTTTCACTTGGGAGTCTTTGAATCTGAACCTTGTGAGACAAGGAAGAGACAGCAAGCAGAAGCTTTCATGTGTCTCACAGCTGCCTTCCTATCCCAGTCAAGATCTGATTTCATTCTGAAAGGTCCTATTGTTTCCAGTAAGGACTGTGAAATAGTTACTCGCTGAGTGACAGTGAATGGAGGGGCAGCTGGGCGAGCAGGGGAGGTTCTCCCCAGCAACTCACAGCTGTGCACTGGGATGGCAGATGTGAGGATTTGACACCCCCTTTCCCCCTAGGACAGAGGATGGGAAGCTGCTGTTGTCAGGCTAGATGAGACTTTGCATGGCAAATACCTTTCCAGATCTGAATAACCCCCATTTTCCCAAAGAGATAGTCCAATTTTATACAAGTTATTCCCAAAAGGAATGTGTCAGATTTTTTGATTCAGGTTACTGACTAAAAAGAGAAATTTTATATAACATGGACAGTCTAATGCAAACAGTGTGCGAGAATGAATGCACACATCAGTTTTGATAGGCAAAGGGCACATGTAACTTCTGCTTGTTTTTCTTGACTCCAGGAGCCACACTTCTTGGACCTGGTTTTATGGAAGTAACTGCTGCACGCAGCTATACAATTTCTAGCATTTATTACTTTGTCCATAGTTGCTCAAGTGCCTGGTTCTTTGTCCTTTCCAATGGGAAACTATTCTACTAGTCTCAAATGCATTATTCCCACTAATCATACTGGGAATATTTTATATTCGTTTGTTTCATTCCGTTTTATCCTGTTATTTATCCTGTTATTCACCAAGCAATACCACTCCTTTTTTTAAGGTGTTACACACTTAATAAGCTTAAATTTTACAGTTTGTTTTCACATCTCTCATATTATTTATTGGTTGGCTGAATAGTGAGCCTGAAGTTAAAGTTTGGGGCTTTCTGAGGTTTAGACTACTTAGTAGAAGGGTAAATATGTTAATTCACAAAGTAAAAGAGCTTCAAATGTTACTCAAAACTCCTGCAACAAATAAGGAATAAATTTTAAGGGAACAGTTCACAGTTGAAAGGTCTTAGAATCAAAATTCAGATACAGGAATAGAAAAGAGACCAGAATTCATTTCACATCTGTTTTGGAAGCGACTGAAGTGGGCGACAGCTGAGGGCTTCCTTAAGTTGCACTCCTTATTTGTCTGGAGCTGGAGTTTGTGGGAAAACAAGAGTTAGAAGTTGAGCAGCTGCTAATGTCAGCCAAGGGCCTTTTGTCATGATCGTTGTGTTATACCCTACCGAGGGGTCTTGTGTTGGAAAATACAGGTGAAGATTGCACTGCCCATTACAGTGCAGTGGGCTCACAGTGGGGAAGATCACCAGATCTTTCTTTCCTGTAATGGCGTGTTCATATACTTCAGCAATGGGGTATTTAAGAATTGGGCTAAAGCAAAAAGCTCCTGCTGCTCTCTCCTAGACAGGAATGTTCCAGAAATACAGCCAGTAGGTGGCCCAGATTCTGTCACTTGTGGTACTGATGTGTTCAAGCAAGAGGCTGCACTGGCTCACGTATCGCCAGGTACATAAAGACACCACAGACAGCAAGCAGCCATCTCTAGACCTTGGGGGTTCAGGGGAACTGGCAGGAGCAGCACAAGCTGTCATTTGGCTGGGAGTGGGAACAATGGCATTTTCTGAAAGCTGGTCTTAGTCTTGCAGGGAGGGAGTTCCTGTTGGGAATGAATGCCATTTGCATGCTACTTTACCCTAGCCATCAACAGCCCCTGGTTATTGGAAGTCTATAAATAAAACAGGACAAAAGCAGCTACCTGCATGGAGTCTGTAAGTGCTTTTAGGAAGGAGGGTAATTGAACCTTTAGACAGGCAGACCTAACATCAATATTCATCGGCCCATCCATGTTCCCGAAGCCCTTGAGTCAAGTCATCCTCAGATTCCCTGCTGTCGTCCCAAGAGAGTTCTTGACATCAGGGGGTTTAGATTTAGAGAGACTGAGATTACATCAAGGCCAAACTTGGCTCTTCTTTTGAACCCAATTCTGAACTGCTTCTCGCAGTCCATTCTCTCCCTTCCTGGGCCTACAATGAAGGACATCAACTACTGCGGCCTAAGTAGCTGATTAGTTCAATGGCAGAACTTGAAGATCAGATGTATCATAGAATCATGGAAAGGTTTGGGTTGGAAGGG
The DNA here is from genome assembly GCF_004027225.2 of Strigops habroptila. NCBI lineage: Eukaryota > Metazoa > Chordata > Aves > Psittaciformes > Psittacidae > Strigops > Strigops habroptila. The sequence continues at coordinate 8,022,615 of NC_044292.2, forward strand.
ACCTTAGAGATCATCTAGTTCCACCCCCGTGCTGTGGGCAGGGCACCTTTCTCTAGGCCAGGTTGCTCAAAGCCTGTCCAACCTGAATAGGTAGAATAGGTGTCCATCAAAAAGCACAAGCCCGTTAACAGAAATAGTTCTACATCTACACACACATGCACACACTTCAGAATACTTGTCTCTACATAAACCTACGTGCAGCCATAATGCTAATTTTGCCCAAATAAACCCAAGTCTGTATCTGTAAATGAACAGACACCAACACACACCGTGCTGCATAAACATGTGCCTGAATCCAGGCGCACAGTCCACATTCTCACCTTCTTTCTGCAGAGCGACCTCCAGCACACAAATAACCAAGCTCAAACACTCAAACATGTGTGTTCATGTCAACAAAAAGACTTGCACAAATAAACTATATGGGCACATTCATATGTTGCAATAAAAATGCTCTTCAGCATATTTGCATACATAAAATCTTACCGCTTGCAGGAACAAAAACCCCACAAGCAGCACATACGCACACACACAAAAGACAGGAATCACTCGGCAGCTCCAGTGTTTATGCTGGCAGGAGGATGTCAGTCACTGAGCAGCCTGCCTCCAAACAGATGTTTGATTGTTTTTGGGTTGCGGTTTAGTTGTTGGATAGTGTTCCAGCACTCAGAGGGGATCGAAAATACTCCAGGTCTGCAGCTGCAGCAAATGCCAGCCTTGAAACAAGGCAGATTCTGAAATCATTGCTCGAGGGGAAACTGCTTGCACAGGAAACCTTAGCCAAACTCTGCATTAATACTGCTTTGAAGTCAGAAAATTAATCTCTGCCATTTAAAAAAGTGCTGTATTTTCAGGGCCTTTTGTAAGTTTATCTAAGACAAGCCAAGTCCTTCTGGGCAACTGTGACAGTTTATTGACTTGCCCAGGCTCAGAGTCTTTACTGGGCCTCTCTTCGTTTTCCAGAAAATCTTTCCTGGATTCTGTCCTGCACTTCAAGGTTCCTGGTGGAAGTGAGAAGCAACTTGTTAGTCAGTGTCTTAGTTGCCAATCACTTTTTATTTCACTAAAAGACTCACTTGATATAATTGACCTTTGTCGAGAAGAATGCGCATTGCAAGACTGCATCTCTACTTCTCCAGCCACCTAAAGTACCAGGTTGCATTATACCGATGTGCCACTGGAAACAGATGCCAGGACTTTAAGCTTGGTGGTAGGTGAAGGGCTGTATGGGATACATGCTCTACAGTTATTTTAGGTCTGTGGGAAGGAACAGAAGGGAACGTGTAGCTGTCCTCCTGAGCACTAGAAATGAGAGACATGGAGAGCTCAGTGATGTGTAAGGAGATATTCAGAGGATCCCCCAGAGAAAACTTTACTAAGGACAATCAAAATAAAAATCCCAAATGTGCGTTTAACAGCCATTTTGGATTCACTTGGAAGGATGGTTGCGTCGCTGACTCTTGACTCATAATATTGCTTGGGAACATTTTCTTGGAAGTAGACAGGACAGTGTTGGACCTGTCATTATGAGGATTGCTGGGATCCTTAAGGAGACCCTACGATCGCCTGCTGCAAGAAAAGCAGATGGGATCTGTATCCAGTAAGTGCTATGTCTTGCAAGTAGCTTGGGATTCTGAACACTGTGTAAGATCTCTGTTACCTACCATGCAAATGTAGAGCAGGTAACTGGGGGTGCCTTTGGGATGAGAGGCACTAAATACTTGCAAGTTCTTGTGACTGTTGTGAATATGAATGAGTCCTCTGTGTGGCCTTTTAATAATATAATCGTTGTAGAAATAAATATTTTTTCTCTACTATTTTGAAATTAAGAGGGACATTTCCTGCAAGACTGCAGAGGAAAACTGTAGGCCCAAGCCCAGAAAAGAGCTTTCCTAGTTTCATCTGGCATTAAACAGTACAGACAGAGGACGGATAGTAAATTGGCTCTGTAAACCAATCCTAGAACATGCACAGAAGAAAATATCCTGAAAAGACAACCAAGAAAAGAGCAAAGAGCTTCTGTGCAGGGTCTATCTCATTCCCAAAATTCCACATGGATTCTGTTAGTGTCCGATGCAGCACTACCTCGACAACTCCAAACTCAAACGCTGTAGATTTAATAGGTGTCAGGAGCAAGGACTGGAGCAACAAACTAATGTAATGACCTCATGGAAGCTGCGTGGCCAGCCCTAGGTTAGGTAAGCCTCAGCACAGCTGTCTCAACTACACTCTCCATTGCAGACTTCCTCGGCTCTGAAGTTTGGGCCCTGTATGGGTTTTTTTTCACTGACATTTTTCCATTTCCATTCCCTTCCTTCCCTTGGAAAAAAAGCACGACTGTAATTCCAACATTTGTTCCAGTTTCTGTAAACCAGCACTCCTGCTGAACTGACCTGTCCAGATGGTGTTCCTTTAGCTCACACATCCCAGTCAGGAAAGTAAAGAATCCGAAGCTTAAACCCTTTACAAATCCATATAGTACAATTTGGGGACAGATGAAAGCAGTGGTGGCCCTGCCTCAGAGCCATGTTATTTTCCTGCTGGATTTCTGCTATAGCTTGTTTTGTCTTCCTGTAGTCTGATCCTAGATGATAGCTTTTTAATCTTTTCTGAGGCAAACCCAAATTTCTTGTCACGTGCATGCACACTGTCACACACAGTGATATGTTCATTCCCGGACTCCAGTAGAATACAAAATAAATACTTTTCTAATCTCCTTCCACTTCACCCGGCATTCTTTCCAGACCTTGTGACTCTCCCATATCTTATTCTTGACCTCTCTCTTAAATCCTTGTTCTCTCTCTTTTCCTACAGCTTTTCAACTAGGTTGAAAGTGTCTCCTTTTGAGCATCCATTTGCTACCTAACACCAGTTTCAAGATTTTCGGCAGGGTGCTAAAGGCTCCTTGCTCGTTCCTTTCTCCTCAGACTATTTTCCATGTTGTGTTAATTCTTCTCTGACTTTCTGAAACCCTTTCAGAAGTACTCTACCATAGTACTTAAAACAGTCTCCTAAGCCTTACTCCTCTAACAGTCACAATCAATGTAAATCATCTGAGTTTACAAAATTAACTATATTAATCCATAAAAAATATTTCACTGATTCAATTTGCATGTGATGAGCTACCCTGGAATCACTCCAGTTTAGACAACAGGCTGCCTGGAGCTGAGACTACATGTTCTTCACTGCACTCTGTTGAACAGAACCCCTAATACAGTATTAAATTGAACAAAAGAGAAGTTTTGATTCAGGGAGTGTTGGATGGGATTTGATCCTTCTCCTGTTATGCAAATACTGTCAACTTTATCAACACTGGAGATTGCCCCAGTCTGAAAACAAGAGTCTTCTGGTCTGTACTAAATTAAAAGGCACTCAGCAAAAACTCTCAGACACCCCAGTTTCTGTGGTGGAATTCAAAGCACGCATTCAAAGTACTGATAACAGTGGGTTACACTTACTTCAGACCATGACTAAGCTCTTTAATAAGAGCATTTATCTATATAGGTAGATGCAGCTCCCAAAGAGAGATCTAAAGTAAGAAAGGTGTAAAACCAAACACATTAAAGCAGTCAAGTCATCTTAGTCTTACTGGAAAACTTGGGTAATGCAGAGATGGGACTTCAGAGGAAAGATAATCCATAACCAGGTAGAGTCAGTTATCTGCATGCAAGAACAGATGCTTGTGAGCTTCATCAAAAATCAAAGAGCTGTTCCGAGTCAAACAGCTTTCCTGTTCTGCAGGAAAGCCCCAAAGTACGATCCAGGGAGCCAGTTTCTCAATTTTTTTTAAATTTACCCTTAACAGTTTAATGGTGCCAAAACCCAGCAACAGATAAAGCTCAGAATGGAAAATTCCTGGCATAAGAAGAATAATTTGTTATCTCCTTTATACATTTCTGAGAGGAGATTTCAAAATGAAAATGAACAGTGAGGAAAGGCTATTCCTACTGCATTGTCCCTCCCGTGGGAAGAATAGGACCTCAGGAGTCCAGAATTACACTAACGCAGGATTCCAGAAGTCAGGTGGGTCTCAGCCCTGTTACCAGTATATTCGGTGATCACCTGGAAAAATATTATCGCTTCCTCTATCGATTTTCAGTAGGGCAATGTCCAATTGCTGCATACTAAAAGGCAAAGATCTAGATAGGTGGCTGGGTAGATTGAGGTTGAATGGTCCAATAAAGTCAAGCTTCACTCCTCCTGTTCTTCCAGATGGAACTAGGTTGAAGGAACCTGCCAGTGCTCAGCCTGCTCTATGTTCAGAAACTCCCTAAGGTTTTCAGTCTGTCACTTGCAGCAAACATTTAAAGCCTAATTAAGAAAATGTTGAAGGTAGTACAGGTTACCTAATTTAGTTCTATTCTGCTGCTTGAGCTAAGATAAAGCTGCTAAACCATGATCCTGATGTTGTTCAGGTGTTGGCTTTTGTTTAGTTAAACAAGTTCAACTGAGCTATAACTCTTGAAAAAAACACCTTTTTCCAAGTCTACACTAAACCTAAGGGCTTTGAACACCAAGCACAAAGGGACCATGTTAGGACAGGACCAAGTTAAGCAGAACAGCTGTGAATCAGACCTAACCACTGTGCTTCCAAGTGCCTGCATTAGAGCCTGCCTGAAGAATAGCAATGAAAAAAAAAGTCAAGCAACATATATGAGAATTCTGCTCTTTGCCTTTTCATGTGGCTGGCTGTTTTGTTAAGCTGATCTTTGAAAGGACAAATAGGAACAGCATTCTTTCCTGCACAAACTCTCCACAGGTAGCTTTCCAGGAGCATATACATTTTTAAACAATTACTTTTACTCCCAGACATGCTTTATGCTCTGAGAAGCCATTTCAGACACTATTCCCCACATAATCAGGATGCTTCTCCCCCTCCCACTACCTCCCTCCCCTCCACTACCTAGCTCAGCCGTGCAGCTCTGTTCTCACAAAGTTCTCCTGAGGGAGTCTCCTGCCTCCTCGCGCCAAGCGCTGCTCCGCTGCAGAACGGGATGGAGCATTAGTGCGATCCGCCGCTCATGCCAAAGGCTCGTCCAGAAGGGAGGTGGTGTGCATGTGCTGGCGGCAAGAGAGTTCAGGGAGGGGAAGAGCTGAATAATTTATGCCTTTTGCTTTCCAGCCCTATCCGAGGCCCTTTTAATTCTTTCCTGTTTGTTTTTCTCCCTCCTGTGGCAGCATTTAGTCATCTCCTCACCAGCGTGCCTTTGAGAAGGGAAGGGAAATGGAGTGTTTTCCAGGAAGACATACCATTCTTCCCAAAGTGGGTTGAACAAATTACAGTTTAAGCAGATCAAACCCATAGGTCTGGGCTACTGAGAATGTTGCTTGCAACCAGTGCTGCTGTTAGGGAAGGGAAAAAGTCTGAGCTAATCTCTGAGGCGTTGTTCAGAAAACATGGTGCCAGCACACACTTCTTTACTCCTCTGAGACACATTTCCTTCATTTTATCTAGAATTGACTGGAGACAAAGCAGTAATGCACAGAGATTTGGAGAACTGGGTGTAAACTGCAAAGAAAGGAGTAGGCATGAAGTAAACTTGGAGCAGACCAGCTCCAAGCATTCATCCTATCTAAAAAAATTACAACCACCCAGGCATGGGTGCTGTGTGCAGCTCTTACTAGTAGTGACTTCTGCCAGTAATATTAGGTCACATTCTTACTGCAGTGTGGGATCTGATCCTGCTTCTAGCGATACAAAGATTCCCCTTGACGTTTTAGTGTCCATCAGCTGAGGACTTCATCCAAACCTAGTAGCAAAACAGGTCCACATTGTGCTGGGATTCAGGTTCCTATCACTTTTCTCAACTCTTCTCATGCCATCCATGCCAGAACACCCAGTGCACCCGTGATGGCTCAGACTTGCTTTAAATCCACATTCCTAAACCACCATCTCTAGGGGAGACCAGTAAAACATTTTTTAAAACTAAACAAGAAATGTTCTCACTGATCTAAGATATAATTAACTGTGTTTGCCTTGATACAAACATTCTGTCAGATTTGAATGAATATAAATGGTTGTTCAAAAATAAAGGAAAGGATTCTTTTTTAAAAGAGCATAGTTTGCTCTAATGGGATCTAATAACTCTTAATAGTTCTCCATAAAAGTAATAGTGTACTTAAATCTCCACTTGGCAATAATCCGGGGCAGAAAAAAGTGCATTTTAAAAATGGGAACAGCTCAAGGCTGCACGTTCCCAGCCAGCAACGACAAGCTGAAACAATACAAAGAATCCAGATAATGAAGCCCATATGTCTTCCCAGTACCAGGCGAGTCAACAGCTTCCTCATTTACACAGTCAGAAGGGGGAAAACGGTCCCCTGTTAATCCCAGCACCTGAGGTGAAGGGGTGAGGGCTGCAGAACCGAATAGGCCCTCCTCACAGTGGTGACTAAGATTTACATAAGTGAGCTCGCTTTGTGCTTTGATTTCTTTTCTCTTTTTCCATCCCCTCTCTTTCTTCCTGGTATACACATTTTCAAACCTAGGGACTCTGGGAAAGCAGATTAAAGGCAGTCCTAAAGGTTTATATAAACTAAATGAGGCACATGGCAAGATGCCTGGCATGAAACATAGAGTCTGATTCATAAAACAGTTCAAAAGCATATATATAAAGTGTAAAATGGGGGGGTCTCTTGGCCATCAGTTGTAGCAGTTTCTCAGAGGAGCTGCTGTGGGACCGAGAGAAGCCCTTCAGGCTTCTATTTACAAGGCAAATGTCACATCTTGCACAGCTGAAAAGCCAGGCTGAAGTGACGGTGCGCTATATTAAGCAACAGAAGGAACCTGTGTTGGTGGTTCTTTCAGTACTTTGAAGTAACTCCCTCAAGGTCATTTGACCAGGGCCAGAGTTAGGGTCAGACCGCTTGGCTTGCAGCACCTGGCTGTAGCCATCGGAATGCGATGTACAGCACCACTGCCGAGGTGTGATCTTTGCCTACTGTTACAAATGGCTGTCAGACTGCATCTTCACTTGCTAGCTGTCTGTCACACTACACACTACCCTTTTTTACCCTGGATGTAAAGGGGAGGGATAAAAGCAAAGAAGCTGAGGGGAAAAAAGAATGTATTTTCAAGATATACTTGAATGAAACTGGCAGTTTTCATTTGGAGTTTTAAAGTAATTTGTAATCAACTCAAAAACACTTCCAAATCTACTAGTCTAAGACAAAAGAGTGGCAACTTGTGGTCCTGTGTTTAGAAAAATGAATTCCATTTGAATTCCAAGTGTTGTTTTGTTTTCATAGTGGGAGTAAGTAGTCCCCCCCAGACTAACTGAGAGCAGATCCCATTAACTGCAAAGGCCGAAGGGGGAATTGACAAGTTAGTGATTTGGCTATGAAATGAGGTGAACTAATTTGCAGAGGAATGAGGATTTCTGAGCATCTGGTGGCTGGCCTGCCTATGATAGCATGGAGAGACTGCATGCAAACATCAGGATTTGGCTTGCTGGGGAAAAGACAGTCATGGCCCCCGAGTTCTCTGGTGACTTGGAGCTTACAGAACTCCTCTGCATTACCAAAGACTTGGGGTTTTTTTAAACTAAGCTCTTCTTTCCTCCCCAAACGTGTTCCTCGTTCTGCTCAAAGCAGCACTGACCACACTACTTGGGCACACAGTCACAGCCGTGTCCCCGGTTTGTATGCGCCACGTGAAGCAGATGTTACTCTGTGCCATCTTATCTCAGAGATTAACAATGGACACATTTCCAAAGGTTTGAAATTTGCAAATAATTGATTTGGAGGAACTCCCACAAAAGTGAAGCTTCATTGGAGCTTATTGAAACTCTGTACATGAGGATCTGTATGAACAGCCAAAGATGACTGAAACAGCAAAGGGAGCCCTCACCCCCTGCCAGAGCAGAAGGGATCCAGGTTAGTTAAGCCCAGAAAGAGAAGGAAATCACTTCTATGAATTCTACAGAGGGAAGCTGTTTCAGAGCATTCTGTTCCCCAGGAACATGTGCTCATTTTCCAGAGTTAAGTTGGTTCTGATTTAGTGACTAAAAAATTGTAACTCAATCTTCTAAACATTGTCATTTTATTACCTGAAGTAGACTTGGATGACTCCTGAATTTTTCAGTGAGTGACCTTACCAAGAAGTCAGGGAAAATCTCTCTTTTCTATTGAGAAGATACAAGGAAATTGAGTGCAAATGTTGATACTTTTTAAATAAAAATCCTTCTTTGGAAAACTAATGTTTTTTTAACCAGTCATTTTGAAGTCAGTGTGTACAATACACCTGCCAAAGAGCTTTTCTTACCATCAGGGAATAAACCACATTTGAAAGTAATAAAACCATATGGAAAGGGAAGTTTACATAGTGAGAAGCGTGTAAAGAAGTGAACTGTGCGTGATTCTTACATATTTTTCAATCAGGAACTGCGCTGCATCATCAAAAGCGAAGATGCTTATGCAGTTTGTTTCTGTGTCAGGCTCTGGGCAGCCCTCCCTCTCTTCTTGCATGTTGACAGATCTGCTCTTGGAGCCTTTCAGAAGGGACCTTCTCTCCAAAAGTGGGAAATTACTTCCCTCTTTTCTGTGAAAACATCAGAAGGCCCTCGGCAGTGCTGATACTCACCCCAGCTGAAGGAGAGGGTGCTTCCTTCCGCTGCTCTGTGCCAGGTCAGAGAGCACATACCTCGAGTTCCATGAACCACAGCTGAGTTGATGACACTCAGCACAAAGAGTTGTTTTGTGATGACTCAAGGATAAGCGCAGAGAGAATTAGGGATAATGGTGCTGAGTGGCTCATCTCTGTGGCCATGCCACAAGAGCTGGGGTTTATAAGAACGAAGCCACATCACTGACACTGTTGTTTGGGAACAGACTGATGGGAATGTTTCGTTCCAATTCTTTGCAGCTCTCCATACCCTGACGTATGATTTAGAGTACATGCTAAATTCCATGATGAAGACAAGGGTAATTTCTCAAATAACACCTGGATATTCACTCTTTGTGCTCAGGGGGATTACTCCTTGCAGAACTTCAATGTAGATCATAGAATCACAGAGTTGTTTGGGTTGGAAAGGACCTAAAATCTCATCCAGTTCCAACCCCCTGCCGTGGGCAGGGACACCTTCCACTAGAGCAGGTTGCTCCAAGCCCCGTCCAGCATGGCCTTGAGCACTGCCAGGGATGGGGCAGCCACAACTTCCCTGGGCAGCCTGTTCCAGTGCCTCAGCACCCTCACAGTAGAGAATTCCTTCCTTTTATCCAACATGAATCTCCCCTGTTTCAGTTTGAACCCATCACCCCTTGTCCTAGCGCTACAGTGCCTGATGAAGAGTCCCTCTCCAGCATCCTTGTAGCCCCCTTCAGATACCAGAAGGCTGCCTGGACTTGAGCAGGGGCATAAAAATCTAACAGCAGAAGCTCTCCCAGAGGAATCTTTTAGAGATGTCCTTTGAATAACAAGGATGAGGACATGGAGCCTGCTAATTAGTTACACTGAAATGTTCTTCCTACATATTTTTGTTTTTGGAAAAGCAGTGGAGTGGAATTATGAAATGTGTAGTCTTGTTTGCTAGAATCAGCTGCCTTCTTTCTGAAAGCATTTTGTGAGAGAAGGGTTGAAGAACACGAGAAATAACAGGCTTTACTCCGGGAGTGTTAATTGCCATTTCTCATTTGTTGCTATTCTCCTGCTAAATCAGCTTGCATACATAAAATCATAAAATCCACAATTTTAAAAGTTGTTGCCATTAACTTCTTGTTTTGTGGAGGTAGCTAAATGGCAAAAGATAGAATTCTGAGATGCTGATAGAAGAGGGAAGCAAGGTCTTTGAGAACTCTTTTATAGACCCAAGTATTACAGTCAGAAGCAGCAGCCAAATGAGTTGGTACAAGAGGACAGAGAACTGATTTGGTATTTGTATGAAATGGAATAAAGGAGAGCCAGAGCAACTTCTCAGTGATGTAAAGCTGGAATAAACCTTTTGAGGCCAAGGAAGACACAGCAAAATGGAGATGAGAAGGAAGACCATAGGATGCTTTATTTCAGCCAATCAGTTACATTCATTATGACGTACTTTAATCTCTTCTTTCCATTAAAACAAACTGTTTTCTTTGTCTTCCATGATTATAGAGGACACATTGCTTGCTCAAACCCTTTTTTTGCCTTCCCTCCATCACTCTTCTGCTGTGAAATCTGCACAACACTGGGTTATTGCTGTTGGAGTGCTCGAAGGTGGTTTTTCCCCTTCTCCTTCTCAGTTGCATTGTGAACTGCCCTCTGGAACCATGCCAGAGGGAATTGCCCATTGCGTGATTCCTTTTGCCTTTCACCAGCAAGACTATGTGACAGTCTTCTCTCAACCAAACCTTGTCTGCAGCATCAGCACCCACCAGCCTCCATGAAAATCCTCCTTTTTTCCTACAGCAAAGAATCAGATTCTCCCGTTTATCGACACAGCGTCATCCGTCTATTTGCAGGCACCCAGCTGGATGAAAAGGTGGATCTTTCACTGTCACTAAACTCGATTACCAGTGGACCAACAGGAGGAATGAGCTACTTAATTGAAAATGCATTTCCAAAGACTAAGTGTATTAGGAAAATGAGTTTGTTTTGTTCAGCTGCTGTCATGAAGGAAAGCACTGTGTAGGAGGACAGGCAATGGCTTTGAAAACTGTTCAGCCTATTTATGGCCCCTGTCAAAGTCAGATTAATGATTTTATATCAAATGATACACAATAATTTTTCATCATCACTGTAGTTTGGTTAGAAATAATAAGCATAGCAAGCTCTGGGTTTGCATTTCCTGGAGTCTTCAAAGGGAATTAGTTGTGTGTCAGTGCCATGAGAGCTTTAGTAAAGCTTCATGGATTTAATCAAATGTTATGTTATAATTTTACAGTGTGTTTAAACTTCTGAGTTTCACAAAAATTCAGACCTCTAATCCCACTAATGCGAAAAGGAAGAACTTATTTTATGGCATAGCTTGTGTAGCCCAATTTTTTACTCAAACATATGCAAAATACCACTTCTAATATGAATTCACATTTGTATCATTAATTTTTTCTCTCCCTTTTGTGCAATTGAAAACAAACAAAGTGTATGACAAAATACTGTGCAACCACATAGTTGTGCCAGCCCAACAAAGCAAGTCTGCTCATTCCACACAGCTTTAGCCTATAGTAGAATGCTGTGGAGAGATCGGTACGATGAGGTGTGCCCTGTGACGGGAATGGAAGGCGAGTGGTACAGGCATGGTGATGCTCCGTCTCATCTGAAGCTGTTCCTGAATGTGTTTAAGAATCCCAGGATGCAGTTTTTACATAAATTGCAGAGGAAATAACAAGGGCCTAACCCCCTGTTGTATCTCCAGCAGTGAGTCCTGCAAGATCCATGATCCCAGGCTCCCCCCGAGGAACTGGGGAGACAACCGCTCCTCCTGATGGCCTCACTCCTTGTGCTCTTGGCAGCAGCACTGCTCAGGAAATTCTAACAAAGCAGAGACATAACATAGACGTTGCAAGGAGAACTGTTTACATTCCTGTAAAGAAAGCTGAGCAAGAGCTCTCAGGACCAATGAGTAACTCTCTACATAGCTCCTACATTTAAACTCTTGCACACCCTGTGCTGCTGTGGTGTTGCTTAGTGCTCGCAGTTCAAGCATCCCAGGTGATGTCTTTTCACTACTAACGCTGGGGTACATGCCAGACTTCTCAAGTTTTATGGGGCTCACTTTTGAGTTTAGCTTGGTGTCTTCTGGAAGTGGAGCCATCGGAACCAGGAAGACAATTCCTGAGACAACAACTAATTGAGGCGATGTCTGACTCTCATTATGGGATTTTACACACTGCACTTTTTATATATGAGAAGATATATGGCATCAGCTGTATGCATTTCAAAAGTCTGATGGGGCCGTGGCTTAGAAAAGAGTGTGGGTTGTTGTGTTTGTTCCTTGATACCAAAGATGCTATTTTAAATGGGAAGGAGCACACAGCAGAGAGAATTGTGGGATTTCTACTTGCCATTCAGTATACCAAATATAAGTTAAGTTTAGTTTAAGATAAAGAACAATTACTCTGAGGGGTTTTTTATGAATTACAAGTATGGGTTAGATTTTTATAATGCCTATCACAAGGAGGGCAGTCCACCAAGGACTGCTTCTATGGGTAGTTACAGCATAAGGCATCCCTTTCAATTGCTTTGTAATTTCTTTGTCAGCTTCTACCTGTTTATCGAAGTTATGGTGGAGACGGTGAAGAGGTTAAGATGAAATTGTGAGGGAATTCTGTCCTGATAGCTGATGCCTGTACATCACAGATAATCAGAGGAAAAATTTTGAAGCATTGAAAATTAGTAGCATGTAACTTACAGACTGCACCAAGTCTGTAACCTTGTTGTACTTACATAAAGTAATTTCATTTTGATTGCCTATTGAATAAGTCTGATTATTCTTTAAGAGTCACTTTGGAATGGAGCCTGAAGGTACAATATAAAATAATTGAATTGAGTGTAAAGTTCCAGCTGGTAACCTTGTCAGTAATCTGAACAAAGATCTTGTATCTGTAATTTAGAGAGCTGAAGCTGTGAATGTGAAGTGGATTCTCCTTGTACTTAGGAACTGCACCCCCTCCTTTTCCCCCCACCAATGGCACTTCTGTTCTTACCAACAAGCTCATTTTAATGGAATTAACATACCAGTTGATGGCAGCACGCTGGAATTAGAACTGTGTGGTTGGCTCAGATTTATTTCATGCTATATCACAGTATGAACTTGAGGAATGATTTCCAGGAGACTGATTATCACGTTACACTGAACTGCACCATAACTGCAACAAGTAGTGACAGGATTCTTTTTTCTTTCCTAAGCTATTTGTTGCAATTTTTGAGCCCCTTAGTGTCATTTTACAAAAGAGAACCCTGGAGCTGTAGGCAAATGTTCTTTAAGAAGTGACCAAAAGTGGTAAGACAGCTAAAGTTTTGTCTTCCCTGTAAATGTAATTCAGGGTTCTTCAACAATTGGTGGCACAAGCCCTTCAGCTTTGTCCTCACAAAACCCTCTCACTTCACAGGTTGTGTATTAAATCTGGACAAATTGGCCTCCAAGGATATAGGCAGGAGTTCAAGACTCCTCTTTATTAGGACAGCCTGTTTGTTTCAAAGATGAAATCACCTGGATGCTGTTATCCAGTATTTTCTTACAATTTTACTTTGTGCATAAAGGAATGAAACATTTCACTTGCAAATCCAAGCAGCTCCTTTTTCAAATTCTAAATTATTAATAACTGCAATAGTTACCTTGCAGAGAAAACAGAATCCTGAGGAACTGAAATGGAAGGCTATTTGGGGTATGAAATAATGCACAATTTGTTCTGTGTTGCTTAAAATCTGCATTCAGCTACAAATGAGTTTATCAATCTCTTTTCTAAATCTAAGATGTATTTCTTTTTCATTGCAGAGGCAGCTTCCTTGGTTAGACAAATCCAAACATGGAAATCAACTTTTTGCAAGCATCAGGATAAGTGGTATGTTACTATGGCATTTTGGATGCCTCCTTATTTACTAAGCTCTTTAGCCCTGTGTTGCTAAGATGCGAGGCTGATGCACAAAACAATAGGCCATCCTCGTCTCCAGATAATAAGGTCAAAGTACAAAGTCAGTAGGATGTAATTTTCCACAAAAGGAATGTGTTCTAATTAAAAAGATTTGATATTTAGGTACTATTTGAATAAGTGCTTTCTGATCCAAATAGTAGAGTAGTTATTAATAAAAACTAATTCACTGCTTTGATTTAATAACTGGTACCAGCTTGTGACATGCTAAGAACACACACACACATGTGTGTATGCCTTTGCACACTCCCCGTCCCTCTCCATGAGCTGTAACAGTGATACCAGCACCTTGGTTTACCATCTCTGAACAGCTACATCTCATTTCATGAAATGCTTTAAAGAAATGGTGCCAACCATTCCATGATGCTGTTATACCTCCCTCCTCTTTTGATAGCTCCCTTTTTATGTCCCAGCTGGTATTCCTTGGAGCTTTGCCTTTGGTAAACTGCCATATATTCTTTGCAAATATGCCACAGCTATTCACTTTTCCTTCTACAAATGACTCGCATTAGCTTCTATTGTTGTTGCATGTCAGTGAGAATATAGTTCCTCCAGCTCACTAGCCGCTATTATTTTTCTCTAGCTATTTTCCATTAAGATGTATTTTCTCCCAAATGTTATGAAAATATATTTCTTTTTCCGTTTACTTAGTTTGTAAAGCTTTTCCCACAGACAAATATCTCCCCCAGGATTAACTATAGAGAACCTGAGAGGTGGTGGTGGTTGTTCTTTTCCATTTGCAATGCATTTCCCCCCCTTAAATTTATGTACGTGCCTGCTCCCTCTTTATGGATACGTGTGGGAAGTAACTGGTATAGGAAAAAAAGGAGTGTCTAGTGACTGGTACATATGTGTTTGCAGAGAGAAGGGATAGCTTTGGGAATATCTGTGGATACTACATTGTGGAGAAAGATTTCTCTTTTTATATGAGCAATAGGAGTGGGTGAAAGTATGTGCATACCCATCGATTCTGGTCTATACTGGTCTGATTCTTACCTCAGTTAACATCCGTACCCTGTACACAATCATACAGGTTTCAGTTAGTTTACATTGTGCTTTGCAATGATGCTTCTTTTCTTATGTCTTCATATAATGCTTCAAATTGTATGGGGGGGACTTCAAATATCAGTGGTGATGTACTTTTAAATCTCCAGTAAGTTGGAGGTGCTTTCCATTGGGAGAGGACAAGTGTTCTCAGACAACCTTATTCAGTTTGACATAGCATCTGTACATTTGCACTGTGGTGTGAAGAATTTAACCCGTTTAAGTGTGCAAAACTGGAAACCTCACAAACCAGAACTGCAGCATTTGTCCTGCAGCATTTCTGCTATACCTTTAAAATTGTGTTCCAAGTTCTACACGTTTAGAATTTAGGCCATGGTATCAAAGCCAGAGTGGGAGATAGCAGATATCAAATAATACCATGATAGAGACACACAGCTGTAGCACTATAATCAGGTAATAACCTGACCCTCCCTCCTGCACAGCAAAGTCCAAGAAGTCTCAGCATTAATCTCTTCAATAGTATGAACAGGCACACTAGGAATTTTTCTTTAAGATTTGATTAAAGGCAATCCAGGCAGTTCTGCTAAAGATAAAAACCCTTCTGAGGCAGCGGGAGAGGTGAGTTCCACCAGGGAAGGACTCTGGGGATTTCTTCCAAGCTGCAGGTAATAGATGGTAACTGCATTAAAGCTGAGGGTGGTTTCTGTGCTGTGTGCTGTGGGGTGTGCCAGCAGAGCTCGGACCCTCTGCTGCTACCGATGACACACAAACACACCTCACACAAGAGTGTGTTCTGGGGTAGGGAAGCAAGTGAGAATTTTCAGAGCAACTTGTCTTAACACTAACAATGGAACATGCCTTTAGCCATGTGCAAATAAGCAGGGATATAATGTACGTGCTGTAACTTGGGCATAGGCTCTTGATTTAAAAACACAGTTTTCACAAGGCTTATGAAAACATTTGCATTTTGGAGGAAAGATAATGTTGTAGAGTGTTTTGCTGGAATATAGGAGCTCTTAGTGTCAACCTCAGTTCTGGCACATATTGCCTCTAGAACTGTATCAGATCAGTCTGCAGGAGCCATACAGCCTGTCTTTTGTATGTCATTTATGCTGTTCTGTAAAGTCAAAGGAAGATATGATGGAAATAGAAGGGTTGTTCTTGAAAGACTCATGCACTGAGACAGCAGAAACAGTGAAATCAGTGCATTAGGTGAGATTTCTACCATCCAGAGCCCCGAATTTTTTCACAGCAAATCACTGCTGGTTGAACATCAGCCCTGACAAAAAGACGTTGTAGCCAAACCCAGCCTTTGTAGCACAGCCTTGAGCAGAGAGCACGTGCACTGCACTCACAGCATAGAAATCCTACTGCCGTTTGGCTGCACTGATTGCCGATGCTTGTGCTGTGAGTCACCTCACTTCATGTTGTCGCAGCAGTTTGTATATTTTGGGGAGGTGGCAAAAAATAATAATAGCAAATATTTTATACAGATAGCATGATTTCAGTTCCTGTCTTGCATATTTGATCATTACATTGGTCAGGTAAGAGGCATTGTTATTGGGAAGGATAAATAGACCTACTGGTAATGTAGCAAAAAAGATATATTCTCTACTTAGATTAAGCAGGCACAAATTGGAAGGGAAGGAGATGGAATGATTTTTCACATAACCATAATTGTGTGCTAATTATATCATGGAATGAAAGCAATTGCCCAATTATAAGACAATGTATCACTCTATCACAGGCAGTGCTTTGAAGGTTTATGTACTTTAAATTACTGTGACATTCCCAAGGCTCCTCTGTTTACACATTTGTCTCAGCATCTTCTACCAACAGCAGTGCTATGACTAAAGCCATTAATTAATATATTCCCTGTGTCTTTGCAGAAGTTAGAGAGTCCTGTTCAGAATGAATTTATGCTGTTCTGTAAAGCAGCTTGATTTCCCCATTACACTGCTAATGACCACTCTGGGTCCACCACTCGAAAGACACCCCCTGTTTAAGTCATGTTGTATCTGCTAGTACACCTTTGCTGTACACCAGCCTCTGAGGCCTCAAAGAGAAGCTGTGGCTGCCCCATCCCTGGCAGTGTTCAAGGCCAGGTCGGACGGGGCCTGGAGCAACCTGCTCTAGTGGAAGGTGTCCCTGCCTGTGGCAGGGGGTTGGAACTGGGTGAGCATTAAAGTTTCTTCCAACCCAAACCAGTCTGGGATTCTATGATAGAAAATCAGTGAGGGCTTATCAGCACTGCTTCCTCACCCACTTTCATGCACCTTCTAATAACTAACCATATGACAAGTTAAACCTTACTCTACTCAGGATTGCAGCATGCCTGATAGGTCATTAATACCTATCCCTTTGGACCTTGGAAGAGGATGGATCCTTCCAGGGAGTGGCCACCCCCAGGGCACCCATATCTGTGGCCGCAGTGTATGAAGACAGGATCTCTCCCACACACAGAGATGAGGTTTTTCTACATACTGTTGGTCAAACCCAAATTGTCAAACCCCACATAGAAATCAATATGCTGTCAACCTAGATCTTGGCGTGCTGGGAACCAGTTAATAAACAGGCTGCTGCATTCTATAGCAGCTTCAGTTCATAGATAGATTGAAGGTGCAGCCCTAAGTACAGCACACTGCAATATGCCTTGCTGTCAAAGTAAAGACTAGGGAGTGTTGACTTATTCAGCAGTTTCACACAAGGACAGGCTTGACAGGTGGCACCAGAATGTGAGGTCTGTTTCAGATTCTTTCATTAATTTTTTGCAAACTTTAGGGGCTTTTGAAAGGAACCATATTGACAACAGTAGAGGCTGCACTCTGCTATTTATCCATAAAATATAAATGGAAAGGGATACTGCAAGCTTACCTGTTTGCTGATTTTCCTGGCTGAAAAGCATCAGCTCTTCTCTGTGATGTTTGGTGGGGCTGAGAATGCAGATGTCTCATTTACAAGGACATGTGTACAGAGCCATGTAGGGTAATAAAATGCCCTTTGATGGCCTGTAAGTGTTTCAGTGAGATACTATGGGTTGTGTGTCTCTATCTTTGTTCCACTTTTTTTTCCCTGGTATTATTTTTAAAGGCATTTGCCTAATTTTATAGTTACTTATTTTGGATGTTTACCAAAACCTGCTGGTTTCTTGCCATTTTTGCCATCTTTGTGAAATGAGGTTTATGAATCTTCATGCAGCATTAAATTGATGGCTGTCTGCATCTCAAAAGTCACCAGTCAGAGTGCTGGTTATTGGCGCCTCAACACATATTCCCAGCAGAGGCCAAGGACCAGATAGTTTCAGAGATGAAAGACCATCTGCCTCTTCTTGGTGGTTCCTCATGGTTGACTGAGCAATGTCAGGAAAGCTTGTCTGCTTTACCTTTTTTGGGGGGCAAGTCAAGGATTTCTCTACTACCCATCTGGTACCTGATCCTGGCATGGGTTATTTATTATTTTTAAGATAATTTGCCTTCCTCCCCCCTCTTCTCATGGCAAAGGGTTTTAATCCCCTGTCACTCGCATTTTTTGAAGTGGCACCTTAGATGCTGGGGACAGATCATGACCTGCTGTCCCCTGTGTTTTGCTCCCACAGGTGATGCTAGTGGGGAGCCCTCTTCCCTGGTGCGGTACAGCTGAGGTGTTTGGCATCTCTAAGTACCCAAGAACTTGGTATCTCCCTTGGTATCTCCCTTTCTTGCACTGTGCACATTAATGCTTTGGCACATAAAAAATGCCAACAGATGCCATCAAGTGTAAAGAGACAGGTGGTGTCAGTGCGTCAGAGGAGGGACTTCCTCCAGAAAGATGGCACTTGCTGAGTTCTGTAGGCTGCCCGTGCAAATCCGTCCCCACGTGGCACCCATCTCCTTGGGAGACAGGCCTGGTGTCCCTGCGAGCCGGCACAGCGCCATGTGCAGCCCAGGAGTGCACACGCAGTGGAGGTGCTTGGTAACAACCAGATTTTACACGGCAGGTTTGTGAGTGATGCTTCACGCTGCACCCGTATGTCACGCGGTCAGTGTGGCACAGTGGATGGGCTTGAAAAGGGAGGGAGGTAACGGTTTGGGCTTTGTCACTGCTTGGTGGCTGCATTTCAGGTGAGCGTCTGTAAAAAGGGTTGTGGCCAGATTGCATAAAACCTTCTTTATTGTATTATACAGCTATAGGGACACTGCATTGCGTCAGAGATATTAAATAAGAACACTAAAGACTTTATGCATTCAAGTTTACTGTTCTGCCACTATCTTGGTCACTCTTGCCTTCATGCGAGAAGTTTTCTGTATTTCCTCTTACCTCTTCCACATTCTGCTTCATATTTCCAGTCATACCATAACTCGCTGAGCAAGGAGCCCAGAGCTTTTTCTTTTGGCATCAAAACCTTTCAACAGATTATTATCTGGCTTAATTCCCTAATATGGGCAGACAGCTCAATGGAATACCTAATCCTCAGACACTGAAGAAAAATGTTTTGTCTGTTCTCTTTTGTTTGATGTCACTACTGAGCTTTTCTATAACTCACCATTATATCGTCTTTGCCATATGTTAGTCCAGGGTTCTGGAATCTAAGGTGGAAGGCATGGATCTCTGTCTTTTGTCTCTCTTATGGGCCCAAATGTCATCCTTTTAACAAAGCAACATAAATGTAGTTGACCATACTTCCCTTCTAATCCTGTAAGTTATTGCTATGTGGCTCCCTTCTGTCATCTAGAGAGCTCTTTCAGGATCAGGACTGAAAGATTACTGCAAACACAGAAGCATCAGCCTTGCTTCTGGAGAGCTCATGTCTAAAATGTACGACCTGCTGAAACTGACTGGGAGAAGGCTAACATCAAAGGGCTTTGCTTTTACACAAACATTTGCCTTTCTAATACTTTAAGGTGCCACTAAGCTCACCAGTCCATCAAGATGTAATTAATTTTCTGAACAGGATGTATCAAGCTCCATGACCTGCATGTCAGATAGGCTCTGCCAAATCAGCCTTTGTGTGTGCCACTATGCCTGCTGACTGAAATGCTTTTCTTCATAGGGTGGAGGGTTCATGACTTGGATTCCAGATGCATGAGCCGCTAGTGATGTGGCAGCAAAGGGCTGTGGTTTCCTTCCCTCTTGTACTTCCGTACGAGAGTTGTCCTGCCAGACATTTAGATACCAGTGGGTTGGTGTCTAAACACAATGTATTATTTACACTCCACCATAACTGAGTGCTCAAATACATGTCTGCACATTCTGTTTGGAAGGCAGCCTGCTCACAACCTTCCACTAACCCCACTTTGTCTTTTCTAAGTGTGAGGAGCAAACTCCGTGCTCAGGTTTTACATTCTTTCTTTCTAACTACTGATTGCTTCAAGCTAATGGGGGGCTTGCAGGAAACATAATTAAAGGCAGAACTTGCCTGCTGTAGCTTTTCAGGGAGATAAAGGGCACTCCTCCTCTCCAGAAGGTCTCTGTTCCTTTCCCAGTGATGCTGTAATCTGTTGCTAAGGCAGTGGCTGTGCTGTAACATTGTGTTCTCTCTCTCATTGTGTTTATGAGCAGGTGGAGCAGAAATTGCCTGGTTTCTACACAAATAGCTATAGAACAAATGTACCAGAGGAAATGGGGGGTGGGTGGAGAAGATCCACAACATGATTAACATGAAAATAAAAGACGTGTGAACAAGCCATTTTTGAGTGGTAAATATATAAATAAAGTTAATCGCTGAGCACCTTCTCAGTGTTAGGCAGCCCAATCCACAGAGGATCAGACTAAACATCAGGAAATCATATTATTCTTAGCTCCTCCACTAGACTGCAGAGTGGTTTTAGCCAAGGTATTTTCTGGTTCTGTGCTTCAGTTTTTCCATCCTCACAGAGGGTTGCTGATTCTTTGTAAAAGACGTGTGAAAACTGGTGTAGAAAAACACTGGTTGGCATCTGGGTTTTGCTGTCACGAGAAGTAGGAATTTGGTGAAGTACTGAGAAGGGCTATTGCTGAAGATGAGTTCAGAAGGAGACTAGTGAAAGAAAAAGAAAATAGTATGCACTGAATAACGATGATTCAGTGGGGAAGCTGTTTGTATTCCTGTTTTGTACAATTTTACAAGGCCAAAGAAGTGGAATCCAAACCCTCTCAAACCCATTTACATCACTGCGCTGTATCTGCAGACGTCGTTACCTTGACATTAATGTAAAACCATTGACAGTGCTGGCGTTAGCACAGCACGTTTTGCCATGTATCAGACACATTGCACTGCAGAAGAAAACAAAGGCAGATGAAGTGAGAAGTGGGAGTCATGAATCATTTAAAAAGAAACAGCACACACAGAGCCCTGTATAAGGAGTGACAACGGCACCTTCGGAGCGCTGCCAGCGGGCGCGAGTGCAGCCGCCCCGGCTCGGGGGGAGCAGGAGGGCGCCTGCTTCCTGGGGTTCAGACAGGCACCTTCCTTCAGAACCATCCTCACAGCTTGAAATCAGGACTTCTGGAACATGTTCGGGTTGTTTCTACCCACGCCTTTCCCAGATGCTGAGCTTGCACAGGTACACGTGCGCACACAGACTGTCCCCCCTGTGCTGGGGCTGGCCACACTGTTCCTGGGAGGTGAGAGAACCCTCCTCTGTTAATGTTTTCTATCATCTACTTTGCATGTTCTATGGAGGCCTGGTTCTCCCTTCACTCTCATGAGTTTTACACTGCTGTGACTTCGGTGATTTACACAGTTGCAACTGTCATTGCAAAAAATGGCTTTAGATGATGCTCTGAGCTGGATGAAACAGTGAGTCCTGATAAAAGTGGGTCACTAAAGTCAGTGGTTCTGTCCCCTCTCCTTTTGAAAGCTTGGGATATTAAAAAGTAATTCTTTCATCTATCATTAATGAAAGAATTTAAAGTTCTTGATAGTCTGGGATTTTGAACTTTGTTTTTTGCCCTTAAGTATTTCCTGGAGTTCCTGCTCATAGTACCGTGGCCTCTGCAGGTATCCTTTGGCTTTCCGCTCACATAAACACCTTCTCCTGGATGCTGAGTTACTCAGAGTTTGCAGGTGTTTGTAAAGCAAGTTCAGTGGTTTTTCAGAGGGTTTAGAGAACAGGAGCATAAAATGAGTATTTCTTGCATCATTAGTAGACTGTAAAGCTTTAGTCATTTAACGATTGTAATGAGTGAAAAGGTAAGTGGGTAAAAGATCATTTGAAAGAGCCTGATTTGAGTCATCACAGACCCTTATCTCACAGACTAAAGTCTAGGGGAACTCTTAGCCTCAAATCTTTCCTTCTCAGTAAATAAAACCTGTGTCCATCTTGCTTTTGCTTTTAATCCCACTTTAAAACAATTTAATTATGTTTTACCAGCGATGACTACAATTTTCAGCAAAAAACATGCTGAGTTTTGCAGAGTTTAGACAGTTAAAATATAATTACTCTCGGAATTCATAGGGTAAGTGTTGAGTATTATTTGAAGTGAAAGAAAAAAAGCAGGTTCAATTACTGAAGTGCTCCCGTTTCCTTGACATGCTGTAGGAGCAGAGAGGAAAAATCAAGTCACTTAATGCAAGAAAAAAAAACACCAAAAAAACCCCAACTGCCAAGACAACATTTTTAACACTTACAGCAGACAAACTGTTGGGTTTCAAATTGGCAAACAGTCTGTTATGACAGTCCTTTGATGGAGCAATTCATAGAAAGAAAACTATCAGGAAAACTCCGCTCCAAGCAAGTGGGGCTTCTGATCAAGAAGATGCTGCCACTCAGCTCTAGATCAAAAAAGAGTCACAGAAATAAAAGTCTTGATTCCACAATGAGGTTTGTGTGGGTAGAACCAACTGCAGGGTAGAATCCTGAAGGCAGCTGTGATGATGTGAATCAGGACCCAACCGTGCTGCATGAACCATCAGTTACACTTCTTTATTGTCTCCTGGCTGGTGTGTTTTAGCTCTGTGAGACCTCCAGCTCTCTTAACAGTCGTGGGAATCCATTCTTGTTAAGTGACCTTTGTTTTCTACCAGAATGATCTACCCTGTGCTCTACAACCCAGAGGACTTCTTTGAGTAGCCTTGAATAATTGATAACTTAAAGTAGCCCAAAGCAGTAAGCATCATACAGAACTGCTGCAGGCTTCTGCTGCTTCTTGGTGCTCCTTCCATGTGCCCTCATTTGAGAGAGTCTGTGGCTTCCTTCCTGACTCTAGTGCAAGAGTTAGGGGAAGAATCCTGTCACACGTTTCTTCCAAGCTTTCCCTTTGCTTAAAATACCTTCAGGTATTTCAGGATTTGGGCTTTTTTTAAGTTCAGTATTGCCAATCTTACACTAATAAAGGCATAAGCCTGTACTTCAGAATCCTGAGTGGCATAATTATGACTTTAAAAATAGAGCACTTTTTCATAAAGGCTGAGGTATTCAGATGACATTCAAGCAGCTGCATCTTCAAGAGAAATAGCACATATTATGGTACTGCTAATAAAATTGTAAGTACTGGCAACACACTACTTCATGTAATCAGTCTTCAGAATTTATATTCACTACTTGAACTGCTGTGAACTGATACATCCCTTTGTGTGCAAGTACATCCAGCACCCAGCGCCTGGTTTGTGACCTGGTGGGCACTAGGCTCCAGTTTAGATCTGGCTTTTCTTTTTGTCATGGGCTTGTGGTGTTAGCTTGAGGAAAATGGACATTCAGCCTCAGCTGAACACACATAAACTGGGAGGAACGTCTTGGTTCCTGTAAGATCAGGAGTATGGACAGAGTGTGCCTCCGCTCCACTGCTCTGCCTGCTGGGGGCATGAAGAAACCCTCCCAAACTGCCCTAAATTCATCAGATCTGGGCACTGCACTTCACAATCCCAGCTTTAAAAGAGGAGTAACAGCACTGCCTGGTATCACAGCAATGTGCAGAAAATGAAAGCTGCTGAAGCACTTGGAAATGTAATCAGAAGTGCTGCAAAGTGCTGTTAATTATGGTTAATTTGTTCTTTGGCTGTACATGGTTTTTAGCCTGTGGGTCTCTGGTACAATGATGATGAGGACTGAACAGGTATCTCAATATGATTTTCCATGCTTGTCAATATGGAACTCGCCGTGTATTTCCAGCCAAGTGCGCATGAAATTGACTGTCACAGCAAAGAGTCAACGCGACACATTGGAACAAAAGCTTCAACCCAGGCTTGTAATCGCGGTATTTTCTTAATGAGTGACAGGTGCTGGTGTTTGTTGCCATTCCCACAGCCCTCCTCCCTCATTCCCGCCGCTTGATTCACAAAAACGTGCCCTGGGTGTGGAATCACCGAGTGGCTTCAGACAAAACCCACTGCCCAGATTCCTCCCGGGCCCCACTCTTCCCTGTGAACTTTTTGTGGTGCTGAACAGTGAGACTGCTCCAACTTCTAAGCACCTAAATGGATGCTGCAACTTTACATCGCTCACAGGGATGTGGTACACCTACAGCTGGATGAATAATGCAGTTCTGAGTCGCTGTCTGAATCTGAGAGGAGGAAAAGGGGAAGGTCCCCAAGGGTCTGGCTGTGTGAGCAGGGGGAGGCTAATTAATTACACATGTACAGTGGGGAATACTTCACAAAAATCCACTTAAGTGCTGGGGTTTTGCTGGTACATGTTGCTGCTCACAGCTGAGAGCATAACACCAAGGCAACCATAATCTTGGAAACTTAACTCATTGAGGGCTGTTAACAGACTGAAACAAAGAGAAAGAGCCCCATCCCAAACATCAGCGTTGTGTTTCATTAGAGAAATGCTTCGACTAAAGAATGATTCATCACCTGCTGATGTCAGATCCAGCACTGGTGCGATTGCAATGTGAACTTCTTTTCTTCTCCATGTTATTTTCAGAGGTTTTCTTTCAGAAAGCAGTGCTGAGCTGGCTGCATCTCCTGGAGCGTGAAGGCAACATGGTAGTATTACCATTGACACCAGGGATGCAAATTATTTTTCTTTTGGCACTAGGAAGCTTTTTGCTGCCAAGAGAACTATCTCTAGATTAAGCTTTTTTTAAATACTGTAAACTATTTTGGTAGCAGCAAGTCACTGTTCCTTCATGGTACGTGATCTCTGCCTATTTTTAATGCCCTGAGACAGAACTGCAGCTTGCTTTCCAGTGTACATGTACGGTCATCTGGTGAAGGAACCAAGGCCCCTTTTATAGCTCGACCATTTCCATTCTCTGCACAACTGCAGTTGGAATCGGTTTTTTCAAATAGCTCTGGAATGATCTCTCCCTCACAAAACCCGACCAATTCAGAAGCAGTTTTTAATGACTGCTTTTGTTTCATATTCCCATGTGGGTTTATTATTCTTTGTAATTTTTTTCTCTAAAGATTGAACTGACTTTGATCCTCCATCGCTCTGCATCTTTAGTAATGGAATGTGCTTTCCAAAAACCTGCTTTATTTCACTCCAAAGTTGGACCTGACATAGTATGTGTTCAGGAAGATGGTGATTATTGAATTTTTGTGCTTTTTGAGGCATTCCTACATCCAGGATGCAAAACCTGCTGGAAATATACTGCCATAGGTCTGCTTCTTGTACACTGCTGGTTGCCGTAAGTATCTCCACAGGTAGTTCCAGGCAGTGCAGCTCCTGAAAAGGCTGTGGGCCGTTGTACTTGATCCATGTTGTTCATTTTGGAATCGTTTCCTTTCACACTAAATGGCAGAAGAAGATTGAAGCTTAGAAATACTAGAACTTCCCACTACTGTTGGCTATCTACTGATATGGAGACATGGTAGTTCTTGTACCATTTCCCATTCTGTCTCCCAGGCTGGGGTCAGCAGTTTGTAAAATGTTACAGAGTCCTTTGAATGGAAAGTTCAGATGTTTGGGGTTGGCTCCTCTAGTTCAACTGCATGATACTTCTTGTAGGGACCAGGAAGAAGAAGTCTAGACCTTTAAGCCTTGTAGGAAAAAAGTCCACCTAAAGTACATTAGCTGCCAAACTTGTCTGTTCTCCTGAGACCTCTGTGTCATCTTTGTAGCTTATCACGTTCCTGTTGTACTGTTGTTGTTGGAAAACCATTCCCATTGTGTTCCTGCTTTACTCTCCCACTTGTAAAAAGGCAAAGCACAGGCAGTGTGGAGCCTGGTACAGCACCCTTAGACCCTCTTGGGGCAGTAGGAATCCTCTGTAACTAGGTTACCCTGGAAGGAAGAGCTGCCTGTCAAATACACTGAAGAAAATTATTCCACCCTCTGACTTGGTTTCCCCATCCATAAAGTGGAGCCAACAGCATTTATTCAATCCTGTCACCTTGTTTTTAATTATCTGATAACAGGACGCTGCTCTGTGCAGGACCAAGTAATCGCTTTGAGGATAATTAACTGGAGAACTGTGAACTGAATTATGGGTTGGGGTCTTTTTTGTTTCTCACACGCAATCTCTGCTCATTTCAATAAGCATCTAAAAACTGGGAGAAAATAACTGTTTGCTTAAGGCATGAGGCTGAGATTGAGGAAATCTGAACTCTTCTTGATACTGTCCAAGACTCTCTGATCTCGGGCAAATTCTGGTGGATAACCATCCTTCTGGCTGGTTTAACTTAAGTGAGAGCAGCACTTTATAGCAGTGTCAACTGAGGGTTTATGAGATGCTGTAACATAAAAGTTTATAAGAATATTCGGAGTAATTTAGTTCTGGATTAAAACAGGGCTGGCAGGAGAGATGGGCAACTACCTGCTCTTTAGTATAGATAGGCAATGTGTTCTTCCTGCCAGCTGTTCTTGTCCATACCTATTATGCTGGAGCCACTGGCCATGCTGGTGCCTCTCTATAGCGCAGCTCCCACCATGACATCACCTGCAGTTGGAAGTACTGTTCCAAGGAAGCTGTTCCCTCACCCTCATT
Source organism: Strigops habroptila (assembly GCF_004027225.2). Taxonomy (NCBI): domain Eukaryota; kingdom Metazoa; phylum Chordata; class Aves; order Psittaciformes; family Psittacidae; genus Strigops; species Strigops habroptila. The sequence continues at coordinate 8,049,012 of NC_044292.2, forward strand.
TGTAATTCATAGGCTTGTTGTGGGTGTTGGGTATTTTATCTGCTGTTTATTCTGCAGGCCCCTGTTGGGTACTCTGGTGCCTCCAGCAAGCTTTGTGTGCCAGGGAATTCTGGGTCCAGAGCTTCTGCAAACCTGCATCCCAGCCAAAGCTTTTGAAAGCTGCTGCTTTTGAATGCCATGGATTTGGCTCGTGCCCCTCCTTTCCTCTCGGTCGGTCTCTCTCGCTCTCTTCCTCCCTTTCCCCTCTCTTCACTCTCTCCCCCTCTTGCTCTTCTTTTTCCCCCTTCTCCCTTCCCCATTTTTCCTCCTGCCCTCCCCCTCTTTCCCCTTTTCCCTCTCCCTTTCCAATGCTTTTTCCCTCATTCCCACCTAGTGGTCCCCTCAGTAATGATGGAAAGCTGCACTGCCTGGTGAACAACTTGGCTGGGAGGAGTAAAAGGGTGCTTTTCACTTCATAAAAGATGAGCTAGAAGCCTTTCTACACAGCCACTCAGACTATTCATTGCAGTCTGGATGTGCACTGATGTCTGCACGATGGCATGTGCTCTATAAATTCCCACCTGAGCACCCCCAATGTGTCAGAGAGCTGGAGAAGGTGTTCTGACAGCCAGCTTCTCCATCCCAACCCCGCGATGTGTCTCTCACTGCTCCAGGAGCAGGGATATCATCCTTCCCCCTCTAGTTCTTTTCTCCCGACTCTATTTTATTTTTAAATATTAAAGCTCTGTGGGTTTCCCCGGTAAATCAGTGTGTGTGTGAAGTGCTGGTTACTTGTAGCTGGAGGCTGTTTTCCCCCTCTGATGGACTGCAAGCGTTTTTCTATAACTGTCTTCGTTCCCTTCCTCCTCCCGTCCCCTCCTCCCCCTCAGCAAGCTCAGCTGCACATAATGACATCCAATCTGTTCAGGAAAAGAAAAAAAGCAGGAGGGGGAGAATATTTCCCTTTGATTTATACAGAAGCTGAGTTGGCAGAGAGCTCCGCGCAGGGGTGGGTGGAAGGGGAACCAGAAAGCAGATTTGTGATGCATGGGCATACTCTCCCCTGGGGTGGTGCCAGTCAGCACAGCAGCCAGAGCCGGCGGAGGAGCTTTGCAGGTTCCGTGTGTGTGCCCAAGGCAGCCTCCTCCCCAGCGCAGCGCAGCGCAGCGCAGCGCTGCCGCCGCGCAAACACACACCCACAGTCTGGGGTTAATGTCATTTGAAAGGGACACTGGAGGTAACACGGGCTGGCTCACTAGCCCTGTGGAAAGACAGGCTCCGCCAGAGGGAGAGGTCAGCAACCAAGGGGTGTTCTCATTCTCAGTCTTTGAGCCAGGGTCAGTTCGGAAATGAAAAGGACATGGCTGGGTTCACAGTGAAAGGAGAATGAAGAAAAGGAAAGAGAATCTTGTGCTGCAGTTCAGGCATTGGAGTGGGATCTTCTGACAAAAATGATCATGTCAGGTCAATGGAATCATATCAATGTGTATCACAACATAGAGGACGTTCCCTGGCATTTTGTACCCATGCTTTTCATTCATATAAGACAACATGCAAGAAGAGACCAAAAGAGGCCCTAGTTTTGTATTTGATTGCTTAGAGAATGATTACAAGTGGAAGGGACAGCAAGAGGTAGATGTTCAGGCTATGTGGTCTGGTTCCATTGAGTTCTAACTTACTATGCGGAAACCCCCATCTCCATTTTGAGCTACAGTTCTTCTGAAACACTTCAGCTCTGGTCAATTATATCCTTATTATCATTTAAAATCTGCCTGAGATTCATGGAACTTTATTAATAGACACAGATTTTGACCTGCAGCAGACCTGCACTCCCACACTTGTACACTGATGCTGCTGTGATTGCATCACAGATCTAACCATTTGCTCTTCCAGTACTTGTGTCCCTTCCTGGCCTTCCCATTGACCTTCCCATTAACCTAAGCCTTCATCCTAGTTTGGAGTGTTTTCCCGCTGTTTTGACCTGTTTTGATTGAAACCTGTTACACTGGGGTGCGGTGATTCCTGTTCAGGACAGTATTATTATGTGACAGATAACTACCAGGACCAAGCCACAGAATTCCTGGGTGCCTCCAAAACGAAATGACTTTAGACCACTGGATAAACTGCTGCCTGCGCACCATTTCGTTACAAAACTGGATGTGTCTCATGGACAGAACAGAGAAAACGTAATGAACTCTGCAGTCATTTGCCATGCATAACTCTCCAGTGAAACTGATACTGGTTTGTCATTTAGTTAAGTTTTGCAACAAGGCAGGATGCATAACAGAGAGCAGAAAGCTCTGCAGACCCCAGCTATGAAGGAGAATGGGTGTCTATCCTATGGGGCAATGTCCATTGATTTCCATCCATTGATATCCAATCCATCATTGTGATTGATTGGATCTATTCCAGCTAAAATGGTAATTCAGCCAGTCTGAGGGCTGTGGGGAGTGATAGACACTGGCAAGTGGGCTTGATGTCAACAGCAGAATCCAGATTGCCATGGAAATTAACAGTGTGTGTCTGTTGTTATTAGAGATTTAACCAGATGAGCTGGCAATAATGAATTGAGGAGGTCTGTCTCCCTTTGGAGAACCATCCCTGAAACCCAGCCGTTCTCACTGGGTACACGTCCTGCATGTTCTTGCATTTAATACCCAAACTGATGTGAGAAGTTGGTGGGATGTGGCTTTATGTCTGTGCAGAGACAGTCTCCAGGGACAGAGCAGGAATGAGCATGTTCCAGGAGACAGAACATATTGCAAGGTCATTTGTGCCTGACTGTAACCAGGTGATGCCAGAACAGTCCCACAAGCTGGGCTTTACATGGCTCAGAGCCACCTGCAGACACGAAGCCAAGCAAAGCCCAGTGCTGTCAGGTTGCAACAGGAACCATGGTTTCCATCTATGCCTAACTCTCCTCTCTGCTCTCTCACAGCATCTACCTTGAATAAGATTTCAGTCTTCAGCCCTCCCCTTCAGTTGCAGGGTAAGGACAAATTAGTTTCCAGTTTTCTACATAGGTTTTGTGTGTGTGTCCATAAACAAACAGACCAATATTCTGGTAACTGAATTGCTACCCCCCCTTCCCTGCCTCAGGAGCATCTTGTTCAAATCTCCCTCCAGCAGAACAGTGAGCCAGAATGAAATGCCTGATTCCTAGTGAGTACTGTCAGCACAGCAGCTGGGGAGAAGAATATCTGAGGGAAATGCATAAGTGCACTGGCATTTATTTATTTCCTGAGGATATTTATACAGCACAGACCTCAGAGCACAAGTGCACTTGATGCTTCTGTCAACCAAGCAGGGGAAATGAGACTGTAACACAGGCTGTACTGTGCAGTTTTTGCTCACAGAGCCCCCTTTAACTGCCTTGGATGGACCCCAAAGCTCTGAGAGCTACTATGATTGAATCATCACATCTGACTACTGCTTGTGAGAGGCAAACTGCCATGCACGGTTGGCAACATGATTAACTGCCATGACTGATTTGGTTACTGTGCTAGTTCTCAGGCCCATAACTCTTGAGGACCACTTAGTTCATTAAGCCCTAATTCTATAAGTGAGAAAAGATTAATAAGCAGGTTACCACAAACTACTATGCTTCCTCCTCCCTCCCAACAGTGTGCACGACCCTTTGAAGATGACAAGCATGGGGGAAACCATGTGGTGTTCTAAGACAAGGCAACTACCAGTCTTGGCTCTGTTCAAAACTGCCACTGGTTCTCTTCGTAGTCTTTAGTTAGGGGCTTCAGCCTACCCCAGATGTCCTTTATGTGAGGTAGTTAGATAGACTTCTCTAAGGTTTAGAGAAGTCTATTAAGAAGTCCTTGTTTGCTTGTGCCTTTAACAGACTGTGTGTTACCAACATAAAATCTGATAGATGCTCAGAATCTCCTACTTGCTCTCAGTGCCCCTCTGTAACTGTTCTATTTCCGAGAGCCACTCACTCTTTCTAGGACCCTGCATTTTTTGGCCAAGTTGTTTATAGCTGGACTTAATTTTCTTATGCTTGTAGAGTGTTTCATATGTTGGATCTAAACCAGAACCACACAGCCAGTGTCACTTAATATTCCCATGATCTAGTAAACAGGATCTTTATCTGAAATGGCTTTTCTTTTATTCACAGCATCGTAGAATGGTTTGGGTTGAAGGGACCTTAAAGATCATCTGGTTCCAAAGTAAGTTAACAGCTGGTGAAATTTTGCATGAAACCAGCAGCCCAGTTTCACTTTTCCTGCTGCCATGTTAGAGTTCCCCTGTGGATATCCAGCTTGTCTGTTGAAGATCTAGTATCCCGGGATCACTCAAAGATCTGCACCATCCTCCTCTTCCCCTGTTAGAGTTATCTTTCTTCTTCACTAACGTAGATTCGCCTTGACTGCACTGGGAAGTTTGCCTGAGCAAACAGTGAGGAAATCAGGTTTTAATTGTCCCTGACTTGCAGTTTCTGGGTTTTCTCAGCTCATTCCTCCCTAAACACCAAACATCCCTGTGCTCCCATTCCTGTAAACTTTTCAGAGTTTCTCTTCCCACTTAAACTTTCCATGTTCTAAAGAGTAAAGGTCTAATGTCACAACTGACAGCAGCATGGATCCCACTATTTAGCTGCAGTTCCTGTTGCTGGGCAAACGTCTGGCCCCGCACTCAGGGCGAAGGACAACGACTGCACGACACTGCTACAGGAAATGAGCACCTATGTCTGTCATCTTGTCTCGTTCTTGTTTCACACAGAAACCAAGCCAAATCCCACAGAGCGCTCCCAACGGCTGCCGTCTGAGACACTGACTGCAGTGATTTCCTGTGTGTATGCACCTGGGCCCATGAGCTCAGCATCTGTCTGCTGAGGGGGAAGAGGAAGAGGAAGGGCTGGGTTAGTGGTCATGCAAGAGGCTGGTTTGCTTCCCAGTGTGCTGCCTTCATCAAAGCGCCATGCTGAGTAGTTAACAACCCCTTTCCACAGAGAGCAACACCAGACAGGGGAGAGCTGTGTTCCTGTTTGGAGGATGAGCGCTACAAGAGAAATTGGGAAGTGCAGAGATGAGAGCAATTTGGCATTGTTCCACCAGTGCACACTGTTTTATTAATAGGAGCTGCACATGTTCCTGAGCCCTGGAGCCAGCCGGCCATGGCAGCAGCAGCAGTGAGCCAGCACTGCCTGCTTACCCCTGTGTGCAGTGACCTACAACCAGTGCCCAAGGCAAGCTGATGCCCTTCTAGGAGGATATAATGGAAGTGAAAAAGGAACAACAGTCACAAAGTTGTGCCAAGCAGGAATTTGTTCTCTAAGAAATGGTCTTTTCGGGTAGATATTTCCCAAAGGTGTCCTGACTTTTGGAGATGGACTTTTTAGAAGGGCTTGTAGGGACAGGACAAGGGGAATGGCTTTAACCTGCCAGAGGGGAGATTGAGATGAGCTCTTAGGCAGAAGCTCTTCCCTGTGAGGGTGCTGAGGCGCTGGCACAGGGTGCCCAGAGAAGCTGTGGCTGCCCCATCCCTGGCAGTGTTCAAGGCCAGGTTGGACACAGGGGCTTGGAGCAACCTGCTCTAGTGGAAGGTGTCCCTGCCCATGGCAGGGGGTTGGAACTGGGTGAGCTTTAAGGTTCCTTCAACCCAAATCAGTCTGGGGTTCCATGGTTCTATGGCTTCAGTGAAGTTCTCGGCTGGTAATTTGTCCCTGAGTTCATTCACAGTTGTGGTTGAATCAGCTGTTATTTCTACCAGTGAAATACATGTGGTCTCTATTGACTTTGGAACTCCAGAACCAAAAATATTAATCAGTCGTGGAAAACTTCTTATATGTGAAACTGGATTTCTCAGACTTTTCACAGCAAGCACAATCTATCATGCATTTACCTCCTCCTTATCCTTGTTAAATAGGAGAGAATTCTTTCAGTATTTTAGATAGGAATCTGACACCCTGGAAAGCTGAATCAATCAGTTGGCAGAGCTCGTATGGAAGATGTGTGTTGACAAAGGAGGGTGAATACAGCTCTCCCAGCTGCTGCACTGGTGGTGTAATCATAGCACTGGCGTTCCCTGTGCTTTGCTAAGCAGCTCTCACTTCAGCAGCAGAGATTCCTAAAAACCTATTTGAAAATGTTGTGCTATTTGAATGCTTCAGTTTATCCATACAACATTCTCCATAGATGATAATTCACAGCAAATATGGCATCTATACATACTGTTAATTATTTATGGGTTTATGTCAGCTTCTTTTTCACAAAGAAGCTTCATTTATACCAGATGTTTTTTTCCCAACAGGCTTTATTCTTCTGCCTTTAGGTGGGTATGCAGATAGCCAGTCAAGTGTTCAAATGAAGCATCTTCCTTCATTTGCCCTTTTTCCTATTTGCTTTTTAGAAAAAGTTATGATAGGTAAGAGTGCTACCAGTATCCCTGTCTAATGTGGGCTAATTCTGTGCAATTTATGCATGCAGACAAGTTCAAAGGAGAAAAAGCCATCAATAGCCCCCTTTATTTGTCAAGCGTTTTTTCTTATTGATTAGTAGAAAAAGTAGGGGCATCCCAATTGTACTAAATTGCCCAACATCCCTTCTGTTCAGGAGCTGCTATTGTGGAAACAGCACTCCATATCCTACTTGGTTTTTAATTCACAGCTGATGTGCACCAAATTGTTTCCGTAATTGACATAATCTGTATATTCTGTTCTCATTAGATTATTCCCACCTACAAATATTCTTCACACGTCTTCATCCATGAAATGACCTGCCCTAATAAAGCTGTCCCAGTGAGCCCACTGGAACTGGTACCTACATCAGCAAGCTCATAGCACTTGCTCCCAAGCTATTTAGGCTTTAGTCAGTCAGTTACTGTCTAGTCCTGAAGGGAGGCAGGATGACTGTATGCAACGGAGCAAGCTAGGAACATTTGATTCACCATCACGGATTCTTTTACCGATGTCTGCCTATTTGATTTAAAAATATATACATGCCAAGGGGCTTGATATGTCTCTTGTGCCCCATTTAGCATCTGCTGAGCATCCCAGCGCAGCCTGCAGTGTAACACAAGTCACCAGAGGATAGATTTGATAGAGGGAAAAAACAAAACAATTGATACCCTCAGGCTCCAGAAGTCTTCAAACTGATTCTTGCTGACTACAGGCAACAAAGCAATTTATGGCAATGTGATTGAAAGTTCCTTTTATTTCAAAGCTGCTAAACCCGCCCTGGCACTTAAAGTCACTTTTCATAAGGCAAACCCAGTGAGCTTGCTGGGTTCCCAAAATCTCAGCCTGAGGAAGCTTTTAACAGGAGTCAAAAGAGACATTAAGCACTGGGGAAGAATCAAGGAGACGTAAACCAGAAATCGGGGTTTAACACGGGGCCATGAGGAGCTCAGTAAAGAAGAGGCAGTTCTTTCACATGCTCTTTCCTTTGTCTGGCATCCCCCTCTTGGTCAGACGTTCTTGGTGTAGCTTTCCCCGCAGTAACGGCCCGCTCTGTCCCATGAATGAAGTGCACTTTGCAGATGGGAGCTGGGCTGTTTGGAAGCGGCTGTTTGGAAAGTGGTAGCCAGATTATTTTATTTTAAGGCTCTATTGCAGCAAAAGGCAGGAAAACAGACAGGGGGAGAGTAGTGAGTGGTTCACTGGCACCGATTGTCTACCACAGCAGGTTCAGCACTTCAATTTGAGTGACTTCTCTCTCCAGATGGTTGGTGGGAGCTGACTACCCAGATCTCTGCATAGCATGCTCCATAATGAAAACGTATGGCATCACTTGCTATCTTTTAGAAGCTTTTTTCTTCAACCCAAGTATAGCTCACTGTGTAATGGATCCCTTCTTTGCCTGGTGCAGAAAAAATGGGTATCTGTCATACGCCTAACCAGAGACTCTGAGCTAGGAGTTCCTTTACTTCAAGACAGACTAGCTCATGCTTTTACAACTGCATAATCCTACAGTAACGTAAGCGTAGTCTTCCTGTCCTTTTGGTGCTGCCACTACTGCTCTCTTCACTTCCACTTTAACTGAGGCTTGTTTCTCTCCAAAGTCATGCCATGAAATTAGTCTGAAAAACAAAGAGAATTTACACTGATTAAAAAAGCTGTTTCCTTAACATCCAACTCTGCTGATTCTCAACGAACAATAAACAATGTAGGAAGATTTATTAATTAGAAGTACCCCGAAGAAAAACATGTCACAGAGAAATTGATAGAATGCCTTTCATTTTACAAACTACATTGTCAGTTTGCATACTTTTCTCTGACCTAAATATTCAGTATAACAGGTGATTCAGATGCAGTCACTGATTCTATGAGAACTGAGGAATTCAAATAGTCTAAAGAATGGATGTTTGTAGCCTCTCACCAAGCAACAGTGATTTTATGGAAGGTAAACAGACCTACAGAGGTGTCATCTTCAGAAATGCTGGATGGGCATCTCCAGTTACTAGAGGGTGCATGCCAGCGTCTGGCTTTTCTAGAAGTGCAGAATAATGTCTGTTGCCCAATAGTACCCAGTGATTTTCCTTATATTCTCCTGAGTTCTGGTGTCCAAATCAAACTACTTCCCTCAATAACGCAAAACAGAGAAAAAAAAGTCAGATAGGTTTTGCTGCACTATAAACTACAAGCTGTGATTCACTGTAACTCAGGTTCATTTAAAATTATCATGTACACATCTTTGTATCTATCAAATCTCAGTGACTGGTATCTTGCCTGAAGCACCTGGGTCACTAAGTCCTGCCCTTGTTCACTATAAAAGTATTTTCACGTTTACAGCTTCATTTTCTGGATATGAAAACCCACAAATCTGCCCTCATTAATACATCCCCAGAGTCTCTGGAGTAGTCCAGTGACCTCGTTAGTTCTGGGTTTGTTTCTCAATGGTGTCAGGATTTTGCATCTAAATCATTAGCCAAACCTGGGTTAGACTGGATTCTCCTGACTCCTTCCCAGGAAAATGTAAGTCCAAGTTCCTAGACAGCCATTCTCATAGAATCATAGAATCATAGAATCGTAAGGGTTGGAAAGGACCTTAAGATCATCTAGTTCCAACCCCCCTGCCATGGGCAGGGACACCTTGCCCTAAACCATGTGGCTCAAGGCTCTGTCCAACCTGGCCTTGAACACCGCCAGGGATGGAGCATCCACAACCTCCCTGGGCAACCCATTCCAGTGCTTCACCACCCTCACTGTAAAGAACTTCTTCCTTATATCTAATCTAAACTTCCTCTGTTTAAGTTTGAACCCATTACCCCTTGTCCTACCACTACAGTCCCTAAGGAAGAGTCCCTCCCCAGCATCCTTGTAGACCCCCTTCAGATACTGGAAGGCTGCTATGAGGTCACCACGCAGCCTTCTCTTCTCCAGGCTGAACAGCCCCAACTTTCTCAGCCTGTCTTCATATGGGAGGTGCTCCAGCCCTCTTATCATCCTCGTGGCCCTCCTCTGGACTCGCTCCAACAGCTCCATGTCCTTTTTATGTTGAGGACACCAGAACTGTACGCAGTACTCCAAGTGGGGTCTCACAAGAGCAGAGTAGAGGGGCAGGATCACCTCCTTCGACCTGCTGGTCACGCTTCTTTTGATGCAGCCCAGGATACGGTTGGCTTTCTGGGCTGCAAGCGCACACTGCCGGCTCATGTTAAGCTTCTCGTCAACCAACACCCCCAAGTCCTTTTCTGCAGGGCTGCTCTGAATCTCTTCTCTGCCCAGCCTGTAGCAGTGCCTGGGGTTGCCCCGACCCAGATGTAGGACCTTGCACTTGCCTTGGTTAAACTTCATAAGGTTGGCATCGGCCCACCTCACAAGCGTGTCAAGGTCCCTCTGGATGGCATCCCTTCCCTTCAGCGTATCAACCGAACCACACAGCTTGGTGTCATCGGCAAACTTGCTGAGGGCGCACTCAATCCCACTGTCCATGTCACCGACAAAGATGTTGAACAGGACCGGTCCCAACACCGATCCCTGAGGGACACCACTCGTTACAGGTTTCCAACTGGACATCGAGCCATTTACCACAACTCTTTGCGTGCGGCCATCGAGCCAGTTTTTTATCCACCGAGTGGTCCATCTATCAAATTGATGTCTCTCCAATTTAGAGACAAGGATGTCATGTGGGACAGTGTCGAATGCTTTGCACAAGTCCAGGTAGATGACATCAACTGCTCTGCCGCTGTCCATCAGTTCCGTGGCTCCATCATAGAAGGCCACCAAATTGGTCAGGCAGGATTTCCCCTTAGTGAAGCCATGTTGGCTGTCACCAACCACCTCGTTGTTTTTCATGTGCCTTAGCATGTTTTCCAGGAGAAACTGTTCCAAGATTTTGCCAGGCACAGAGGTGAGGCTGACTGGTCTGTAGTTCCCCGGGTCTTCCACCTTCCCCTTCTTGAAAATGGGGGTTATATTACCCTTCTTCCAGTCATCGGGAACTTCACCTGACTGCCAGGATTTTTCGAATATGATGGACAGTGGCTTAGCAACTTCATTCGCCAGCTCCTTCAGGACCCGTGGATGGATTTCATCAGGTCCCATGGACTTGTGCACGTTCAGGTTCTTAAGATGGTCTCGAACCTGATCCTCTCCTACAGTGGGCCTAAGGTCTTCGTTCTCACAGTCCCTGCATTTGCTTTCCAAGACTTGGGTTGTGTGGTCAGAGCATTTGCTGGTGAAGACTGAGGCAAAGAAGTCATTAAGAACCTCAGCCTTCTCCAAATCCATGGTAGCCAGTTCTCCTGATAGCTTCTGGAGAGGGCCTACATTGTCCCTAGCCTGTCTTTTATTTGCTACGTATCTATAGAATCCTTTCCTGTTATCTTTTACATCCCTTGCCAAACTTAATTCTAGCTGGGCCTTAGCTTTCCTAACCTCGTCCCTAGCTTCTCGGGCAATGTTCCTGTATTCTTCCCAGGCCGCCTGTCCTCGCTTCCACCTTCTATAAGCTTCTTTTTTCCCTCTAAGTTTCCTCAGCAGCTCCTTGTCCATCCATGGAGGTCTCCTGGCCCTCCTGCTGCACTTTCTTCTAGTCGGGATGCAACACTCTTGAGCACGTAGCAGGTGATCCTTGAATACCAACCAGCAGTCTTGGGCCCCCCTGCCCTCTAGGACTGTATCCCATGAAACCTTACTAAGGAGGCTCCTGAAGAGGCCAAAGTCTGCTTTCTTGAAGTCCAGGGCAGTGAGCTTGCTGCACGCTCTTCTCATCGTCCTGAGGATCTCAAACTCAACCATCTCGTGATCACTAGAGCCAAGGCTGCCCTGGAGCGTTACATTTCCAACCAGTCCCTCCCTGTTGGTGAGCACAAGGTCCAGCATGGCACCTCTCCTCGTCGGCTCCTCTACTGCTTGAAAGAGGAAGTTGTCTTCCACACAATCGAGGAACCTCCTGGATTGCTCCAGTTAACCTCAGCTCATGTGTTACACATGAGATGTGTGATGCACTGGATTCTCTTTGTTTCCACCACGTTTTATTTTCCATCCAAGATGTGGCATGGACTGGGAAGTTCAATCAACAAGAAGAATACACAGGAAATAGAAGCCATAAACAAAAATGACTGGTAGAGCCTCAGTGAGGTCTGGAGTACAGTTGTTGAAACAAACCACTGGTGACCCAGAAAGATCTGAAGCTAAACAGAATGCTTTCAAGATGGAAATGTGGGACAAAGATGGCATAGATGAGTTGGTAATGGTCTCATCTTTTCTTTTGTAGGCTCTGTTCCAGATGTAGCTTTAAAATAATAGCAGGATGTTGGACCCACAAAAGGGCAAGCCTGAGAGTTAGGAAACCTTCATCTATTGTGAGACTCATACTGTGACTTTGCCTTCCTAAACCTGGAGAACTCTCTGTTAAAAGATCCCAACAGGCAGAGCTGGAGGCACATTATCGGAATAATTCAGCTTCCATTCAGGACTTGTAAATACATACCTTTACATCTATTTGTGGGACATATCAAAGGTTAAAATACTTGATGCTAGTGTCTGAGACACAGGAGAGACTGTCCTTCCCAGCCTTAAGAATCTATAAGCCTATGTAAGTGTCCAGATATTCAGCAAGCAGACGCTTCAGGCTTTATCCATTAGCACAAGGTGAACAGGGAAATTGTATTATTCTCAAGAAACAGGGTATAATAAGGGGATATTACGTGGTGCTCTCAAGGGGAGATACTTGGGTTTGAACTTTGGATGCTTCTCACAGATGTTACAAAGAAAACAAAGGGGTTTGGATGCTGACTTACAGTGTAGATGCTATCTATCCATCCTAGATGTATTAAAATCTGAGTGGACATGGTGCTAAGCAGGCTCCTCCAGCTGACCCTGCTTGAGCAGGGCAGTTGGACTACATGATCTCAATGATTCTGTGATAAACTACATCCTTGCTTGTATCATTATGAGGACTCATCTGTGACTCAAAAATCTTTCCATTCTAAGAATGTGAGAGTCTTAGCATTAGTTTACATGGGAGTGAGATCAGGTTCCAAGATGTCAGAATGGCAGAAAGCTCTTTATCTCATAAAGCTCCCGGGCACCTTTTACTGGAATTAACTCTGGGCTTTTTCCCCTTCAGATATTCTCCAGCCTTTGGAAAGGAAACTGCAGTAACAAATCAGATTCTGCAGTAACGCATTCTAAGTCCTGCAGCAAAATTCAGCAGTTTTAGAGGGGCAGCATGAAAGGGAATGGGGTGGAGGAAGTGGGGTGGGAAGTATTTATAATCCCTTTAATATTTTAAAATTTAATTATATCCAAATTGGGTTAGCGAGACTGACAAGAGCAGTGCATCTAAAGCACGGAGCCCAGGGGCAGCGCTGCAGAATGAGAGGAGAAATTAATAATAAAAAACTCCTATTGCTTCGAGGCAGCAGACTGGAACACTGACATTCCATTACTCCGTCTGTCTGCTGAATTCATTTAGCATCTGTGGCCTAAATAGGCTAGTTTTAAAGAGGCATGCTCCAGTTTTTACGTTGGAAGAGGGCGGGGGTTGTCAGAGGATTTTTCTTCATTGAAATCTGTCTCAAGAAAGCACATCAGATTGTAGTTAACAGGGTAGAGTAATGCTAACCTCTGAGCAGTGATTTAGTAACGCCGTACAGACTGGGGTCTGCATCCAGCCTTTAGGCCACTGCCCTGGGATCTCCAAGGGCAAAGCTGGAGCAGTGATGTTGTTGAAGCACTGGGTCTAAACCTGCAGACATAACATCAGCCATGACCAAAGTACAGCCACTTCCAAGCTCTCTGTACTCAAGGTATTAAAGTGCAGATTGTCAGACGCTCTCTGTACCTCTCTGAAAAGCACAGCACTGTCCAGCAGCATGACACACCTCAACACCAACTGTTCCTTTCAGGACATCATTGCAGCAATTGCTGCAACACACAGTTTCTTCCTCAGGATGCTGCTTTTCAAATGCTAACTCCATCCACCTTTGCGTGGCTTTTGTAAGACTGAAGATTAAAAGGCTGACGCAGGCTGTCTGCAGTATTACAGAGTTTACATGATGTACTGGGGGCTAGAGAGATGGCTTGACAGCAGGCTGGAGGGGGAAGAGGAGAATGGTTCTCCACTTTCTTTCCTAGAAGCCTGCAAGTGTTTCACTTCCAGGTATTTTCTGAAACATCTGGATACCAGGAGGATAAAAGGTACAGTGTAACCTCCCAGTAAGATCAATTGTTTAAAGCTTTCTGTGTATTTCCAGTCCTCTTTGGCTTCCTTCCCAAGGTTATAGAAACAGGAATGTGAATTTCCTTGGAGCAGTATCTAATGTATTCTGTATAGTTCCATTTTTCTGTTTCTATTCTATGCAAATAATCTTTTGCGTCCCTTTCCCCTAATTTATCATCTTCAAGGTCTTTGTGTAAATCATGCAGAAAGGAAAACCATGGATTTTATGGAAAGTCATATATAAGCTGCTAAAATTGGCCTTTTCTCCTCTTCCTCATTGTTCTTTGCTCTCAGCGTGGCATTTTCTTGCATCACTGGATACCATCATTATCTCCTCCTTTGGTCATCTTCTGCTTGATCCTGCAGACACTGAAGTCAGAGCTAAATTGGTTTAAGAGTACAGTTGCTAAGTGTAAACATTGCATTAATGCTTCTTGGTATCACCCACTTACAGCCTCTGCCTTGGCTGCTGCTGGAACCATGCAGCCTGTAAACGGTTTTGTTTTGTCCTGATCTGGTTATTTGTGCTTCCAGGAGGGCTGGCTTCTTTTTCTGCACTTCAGAAGAATTGACACCAAATACCTGGCCTGCGTCTTCCCAAGCATGTGCTCTGGGGCTGTCCTAACTAAGGGGACCCAGGCTCCGGAGAGCTGCTCTTACAAACTTGTATTATTCCTTCTTTCTCCCAGCAGGCCACAGATCAGCCACATTTACCTTTGCTTTTACTCAAACATTTTTCTTTCCTGTTTTTTTTACACAGCAACAGTCTGGCCTTAGGCAAATCTCCAGGGAGACTTGGTTAAAATACACCTGTGCTACACAGGCAAACATGGATTACAAAGCTGATGTTGCCTTCTCTCGGCTGAAACAGTAATATTTCTATTTCATTATGGCCCATGCTCATCCTGACAGTTCTTACAGGAGTCATCTCCATCACAAAAGAAATGTCCTGTAGTGTTGAAAGAGAACTTAATTTCAGTTATCATTATTTCACCGAATGAGATCTGTACAGCTATTAATCACCAGAGGATTTTCTGCAGTTTTCATTGAATTCTTTCTGCTTTGGGCTCACACCTTTCTTCCATTTCACAGCCTTTTCTCCTAAACCTTCCTCTTTCTTTAACCTCTCACCTCTTCCGTTCCTTTTTTCTCTATGTAGATAAATAACTCCCAATTAGATCCATACCTAAAATTATCCACAGTTGCTTGCTGTCTTCTTATTCCCCTGGCTTTATATCTTAATGGCAGTGTCTGCCTCGCCTGTGTTAATAACAATCAATCTGTAATCGTATCAAAACTAGCACAAGACCACTTCGTTTTGGTGACCATGTACCTGTTACTGTTAGAGGTGTGATTATTAATGGTAATAATAAACCATTGGTTGTAGGGATTTCACTGACTTGTATTTAACTTGCATTGGGCAGGTTCTATCTCTGTGAGAACTTTCCCTTAGGGAGTAGCTTAGTTCATTCTTCTGAGAAAAAGCAACACCCTCCCCAGGTTGTTTCCCCACTGAGGTAATGGCTGCGGCTCCTCAGGACCCAGACAACCAATGCATGATCAGTGCCAATTAAGTTCTCTCACAGGTGCTTATGAGGTTGCCATTTGGAAGCAGCAGTTTCTCCTGAAGGGGGTGGGAAGGGAGTGCTGAAGATGAGAGAAAAGAAGCAGTGAAAGCTCAGCCCTGGGACAGTGCTGCTTTTTGGTGACGAAGGGTATGTATGGGGTATCTTTTCTCTACTGTTAGAAGTGTGGGTCCTTCTTGAGCTTTAATTCCTGTTTAAAATAAAAGGGGGAAAGCAAGAGTTAACTCTAGAGTAAGCAATGCGTGACAGCTAGGCTGAAGGAACACTGGGGGACACACAGCACTTACGGTTTACCATGAAGTGAGCCAGGCAGGATCAGTCCTAGTAGGTGACTGACCCCACCTTGTTCACCCCATAGTAAGTCTGAAGTGGTGTGTTTTCCTTGCAGAGAGTTTGTGCATTGGGTAAGCTGAGCTTGAGTTCCCTAAGAACTCTGAAGTAAAGCCTAGAGTGGGTCTGACTTGTTCTTATGTCAGCATTTTCCTGGTGTTAACTTTGTTATGCGTGTCAAAGCTGCTTCTCATCCGATGAAGAGAAAGATTGTGTCTTTAATTTGCTTTAGCCTGTTGCTTTACGGGGGAGGCAGGAGGGAGTTGCAGAACATATATTTAAGGAGGAAAAAGTCTCTATGAACCTGACATGTGCCTAAAAGCACACAGAAAAAGCTGCAGGATTTAATCCCTTTCCCAGTTGTTCGTATTTGATTGTCTGCCCTCACTGGTGGTGGTTGCTATGCTGATTGTGTACTGGCACCTTTTTAAACAAAAATGTACTGTTTCAGGTTTGCAGGTTGCAACAGTTGCTACTCTGTGCTTGCAACTAGTTACTGTAGGGCCTGGTGCACTGAATTTCAGTTTGTGGCAGTAGTTTGAGCCAAAATAGTGCTTTTTATTGTAGACTTTGCAGAAAGTAAATGTATGTAAAACACTATTAATCTCATTCCAAGATAGTGTGGGCATTGCTCCACCTGCCTCTCCTCCCCCCACCAAGGCTTGCTGCTTGTAAGTTACACAGCTGGGAGGAATAACTGCCTCAGTGGCAATGATTGCCGTGTGGAGCTGCTGAGACCATCTCACCGATTCTGGGGGCAGGGGATGCCTGTGCATTCTTGAAGATCGAAGTATTATCTACAGGTTTAGATACTTTAATGCTGTGAAAAGCTATAAGCTATGTACTTCATCCTGTGCCACTTGCCATGGACTCTACCTCATTACAGAAGTGGGGGGTAGGTGCAACTAAAGTACTCTGATTTGCTTGAAAATGGGAACAGTAAGATAGTGATTATTTTAATCCAACTATTTATCTGTAACTTATTCTGTATTTATATTGCATACCTTCAAGGGCAGTAGCATGTTAGCCCATGTCATCAGTTTAGTTCAATTCATGCATCTTTCCTATGTATATCCAAAGAAATGGATATACATAGGATCATATGGAAATAACTTCGTGATACAGGGATCACGTGTTGTTGCCTTTGTAACTTAACATGAGGCAAAATCTTTAGTGTCTGATGGATGAGGAGTGAAATGCCACCTATCCCGATTGTTTGTGATACATGGTCTCTGAAAAGTCTTGCTTCTGAGAACAAGTGTTGGATGTATCTTTTACCTGGCTGTATTGAGGAGAAAAGAAAATGATACAACTTGTCTTGTGATCACTAGTTTGTTCTTTTACTCTGCCTCGAACAGTTTGTATTCCTTAAAAGACAGTCTTTATTACACAACTGAGATCAAACAGGAGTAGCAGACAGGTTGTTAGTAATGAGTGAAGCTAAACCTGAATCAGCTGAGGGTAAGTTCATTAGACCCTACAAGTGAAAGAGATGCCTAGCTTTATGTGGTGGGTTTTGAGGCACCAGGTTGCTACTAGAAATTGTAATGTATTCTGTCCCTCTTGTTTCTGTGTTGTGCTGTCTTCTCATATGGTGTAATGTCCAGTTATAAGAAGGAAGACTTGGAGAATGCAGACAGGCAATCTAACTCTAGGGTGAAAATCACACAGCACTCGTTCCTGTTATTTGTACAGTTAATTTGACATTGCAGGCTTTACTTGTATGATTATTTCTACTGACTTCTGATAGTTTTTTACTTGGTAAAAGACGTATTAAGAAAATAAGTGTATCCATTTACTTTCTTAGAACTGTGGTGTTTCATCTTTGTGTTTGACATGACAAAGAACAGCAAACTTTGCCCAGGCAAGGATAGGTGCATTTTGAATAGTGTGCATTGTGCTCCATCTTATATTTTCAGTGTGCTACATCCTGCAAAAAAGAAATTATGGTTTAATAACTGGAGGAATATTTGCTAGTTTCCATCTTCCGTGTATAACCTGGAAACTTGATTACTGGGAGTACAAGTAGGTGGGCTTCAGTGACAAAGGAGAAGGTAAATCACAGTGTAGTATTAGCTCAAAAGAAACCCACGATTTTTCCTTTTTTCCCCTGCTTTTTAAATCCAGGAATATCTCTTTCTAGTGAGATAGCTCAGCCACTTCTCATCCTGACTGTGTGTAAATCTTTTGGGCCTTAAACCCATCACTCGGATCGCAAAATCCCTCGCTTTATTCACAAAATGGCACTGGCCTGGATACAAAGTGCCACACTTTATGTGGGAGGAAGATGAAGACAGGAAAAATGTTGTGGCAGGTGGCTTAAAATAAATAAGAATCAAACAAGCTCTGTTAGAAACTGCTTGGAGCTTTGACATGCTGGCAGCAGACTCTGCAAAGCTGGGTTGCTTTGGAGAGCTCTTGTGGGAAGGTCAGTTGCAATTATCATATGCTTTTGCCATTTAATTTTTTTTTTTTTGCGTGGATATTATGAACAACACTGTGTGTGTTTGCATCCTAGGAGACACATAAACTAACCTCGGAATACCACACTGAGCCCCTGATGATAAATCCAGATAGAGGGTACATATCACGGGCCTGTCTGTTAAATATAATGCACCTGAGACAAGGATTTGGCCTTAAAACTGGAGTTTTACTGGAGTTATTCTCTGCCTAGATTAGAATTTTAAAGTGAATAAGAAACTGTGCAGATGCTAACCAGATGCTAATATCAAACTGTAGTTCAACGTGTTTCCATGTAATAACTACAGTGTTACTATGGTGATAACAGATTCACTAGAGGTTTGGTTTAATAAAACAGGATTGCATGTTAGTATCTGTACAGTTGCCATAGTTTTAGCCAAACAATTGGGCTGCTTCTGACTGAGTTGATGGAGTTGCCACTGAGCTTAGTTTCCCTTGTAAATCTGTTTTTCTGGAATAAATCTGCTATGTAAGCAGGTTTTGTATATTGCTTCAATTGACCTCTCTCCAATGGCAAAAAAGGAATAGTTTTGAATAGGAGCAAAAAGCCATTTTGCTTCATGGTTTTTTTTCCTTTTCCCTTTTTCTCTCTCTTCCCCCTCCACCCCCCCATTTCCCCCAAATGCTGCATTTGACCTCAACTTTGGAGACATTTGAGCCAACTGCCCCAGACATCCCAAAAAAGCCAAAGGAGTTAGAGTAAGCAAAGCCTCTAAATTGGCTTTCACATGAGATCATCTGTATCCAAGGCCAGGTTGGATGGGGCTTGGAGCACCCTGCTCTAGTGGAAGGTGTCCCTGCCCCTTGGTTGGAATTGGATGAGCTTTAAGGTCCCTTCTGACCCAATCCAGCCTGTGATCCTGTGATTTACAGACCTACAGGGCTGTTCCTAGCACCCTCCAGAGAGAAAGCAGGCACATTTCTACTTGCAGCACTCTATACCGGACACAGGAAGGCTGGGTCCAAATAGCAAGTGCTATTTCTTTTTGAATTAACAGCTTTGCAACTTTTTATGATGCAGCATCTTCTCTAGCAGAGCTATGGTTGCATGGAACAGAGGGCAGCGTGTGGGTCAGAACTGGGAACTCATCTGTTTTCCACGAGACCAGGAGGAGCTTTTGGGCTTATTTTATGTCTTAATAATAGAAGTAATAATAACAATAATTAATAACTATAATGATAGTGATAACCTTCCAGCTGAACATGTGTGATTTTTATTGCCTCAGCACAATTCCCAGGCAGTGCCTCATTGATATTCCAAGCATCGCTGTGTCTGTCACTGCTCTCTGCACTTTGGGTCTGGAATCCTTGGGGAGCCTCGCAGCTGTCAAATTGACTTCCATCATTTTTCTCCGAGCTGAGAGACAAATTATCCAGCCAGCCATCAGACTAGACTTTGCCATCCAAGTTGCAGTCTCAAACTGGTAAAACACTGCTGCCCACTTCAGACAAATAGCTTGGCCTTTGGGGAGGGGAAGGCTGGGTTTGGGGTCTCTATTCCTTAGAAGCTGCTATTTTTTGTTTTTAAGAGGTATTCATGGTCTGATGGCTTGGCAAGTTCTGGCGTGAGTCACATATGTCCGTGCGGCTCAGTTCAAGCTGTGAGGACACAGGAAAACGAATTCGGCCCCAAAACGGCTTTGAGGCAACAAAAATTTGGATTGGCATCCTGCTCTTTCGCTTTCTGCGGCTGCAAAGAGGCTCTGGGGAGGGTGGTTGTGGTTCTTCAGGAAGCTGTTTGGGAAGAGCCTGATTCCCGCTCCGCGCTCCAAGATGAGCTGTGACTGGGGAGCGTTATCCGGGACCGCGGTCCCGCAGCGTTCAACCCGCACCCGCCTGCTCTCGGAGCGGGCAGGTGCTCAACATGGGGTTTTAATGAAGGGAATCCCCGGTTTGGACCCGCCCGCGATGCAGGACGGCCGCCTCGGCGCCGCCGGGCCCCGCGTCCCGCCGCTGCGGGCGGGGATCGGAGGGGGCGCGGCGGCGGCTCCGCTCTTGCGGCCCGGCGGGAGGCGGCGGCTCCCGCTCGCAGCGCGGGCCCGCGCGGCAGGAGGCGCTGAGCCGCTCTCCGGGACGTCCTGTCCCGCCGCCCGTCTGCGGCCCCGGCGCCGCCCGCGACCCGGGGGCTGGCGCTGCCGCGGCTCCTCCGCGCTGGGCCGGGGGGCGGAGCGGGGACCGCCCGCCAGGGGGCGCCGCCGCGGCTCTTAAAGGGGCCGTCCCTCCGCGCGCTCCTGGCGCCCGGAGCCTGAGGCAGCGCGAGCGCCGGCGGCCGCCATGTCGCCGCGGGCAGGGCCCGGCCGGGAGTGGGTCCCGCGCGGGTCGGTGCTCGCCGGGGCCCGTTGTCGGCTGCCGCGGTGAGGCCGCTTCCCTGCGGAGCCGCGGTCCCACCGCGGGCAGCGCCGCTTTCCTGGCTGTTGAGGGCTTGGTCTCGCTGCTGCCGAGGGGCTGAAGGCGGAGGAAAGAGGCAGCGGTGCTTGGAAACTGACTGTGTGTGGAAAGAAATGAACTGAGCTCCTAAAGGCCTTTGCCGAGGGGGGAATCGCGGGGGCACTTGGCGGTCGGTTGAGGGCGGAGGAACCCCGCTGTGTGCGGTCCGGGCTGAGGAGGGAGCGCTGCTGAGGGGCCCGTGCGCTCCCCACGGGCAGCCCTACGCTGAGGAGCCCGGCTCAGGGCAGCGCTTTGACCCACTCTCCCTCCTTAGGGCAGGTCATGGAAGTTTCTCGTCATAATCAAAGAGGTGAGGTTGACTAGAAGTGTGCTGTACTAGGAGAGTCTGCCTTTGAGTTGGTTTAGAGGCAGGCAGTGGGTTATTACATCTAGAGCAAGAGGTCATAGAATAGTTAGGGTTGGAAAGGACCTTAAGATCATCAACTTCCAACCCCCTGCCATGGGCAGGGACACGACACACTAGACCATGTCACCCAAGGCTCTGTCCAGCCTGGCCCTGAACACTGCCAGGGATGGAGCATTTACCACTTCTTTGGGCAGCCTGTTCCAGCGCCTCACCACCCTCACAGTAAAGAACGTCTTCCTTATATCTAACCTGAACTTCCCCAGTTTCAGTTTGAACCCATTACCCCTTGTACTTAGAGATGAGACATACCCCCCAAAGCATTACATACCTTTCAGTTTATCATCTTAAGTATGCAGTGGTTCAACTTTTTAAGCAAGCTGTCCAACATCAGTCCCCAATGCGCCTATCCTGTCATGCTCCTGTGTCTTTCCTAAGTGGTTGGGTTCCAGAAAAACACACATCTCCTAATTCCTAGGAGCTTGTTGCTGGGAGAGCAAGACATCTGGGCTTCCTCAGGTAGTCCTCCTGGGGACATTAGATGCCATTGAGCAAGCTGCCTTTATCAGTGGACCGTGCTTTTCTCTAGGTCATGTCTGAGGTCAGGATTTAACCTGGCATAAAAAGGCCTATGGGAAAACAGCACCTCAATGAGCTGTCTTCTTTGCTTGGTGATCTCCCTAATGGCTTTCTTCTCTCCCTGTTCTCTGGGGATCTAGGTTAAAAACAAAATAACATGGTTCTTACAAAGAGCTCTTTAGCTTCTTGATTCTAAGTAGCTGCTGTAAGGGCTGTTTTCTATTCCTTTCAAGGATTCTTTACATGAGTTAAAGTAAATAATTTATGGTTTTATTAGTGTTACACTTCCACGTGATAAAGAAGCAAAGTGTCAGCTCATCTGTTTCCTGATGAGGATTTTCATCTGCTTTTGAAATACAGCTTCAAAATAGCTCGAGTTTTGTGAAACTTAGAGATACACTTTTGAGTCCACGCTTCCTGATGGTTTTGTTGTTTCTTTGCTCGTTTTGATTGCTGTTCTACCTTTGGTTGTGTAACCATGATATGGCTATCTCTGGAAGGTGCCCAGAGATGGTGATAAAATACTTTGTGTTTAAATCTGACATAAATATGCTGGAAGTGAAATAACAATCTGCAGTAACTGTTTTTCTTCAGCACATTCTGAAGTCAGTTAGCATTGCTATCAAGTCTAAAATGCATTCACTTTCAGGTTTTTCACTTTCTTCTTTCCACCACCTCAGGTTTTAATTATGGCTGTCAAATACATTACAAGCCAGACATGGCATTTAGCAAGCTCATTCTGCCATCCTTCTTTTTTTTCCCTTTCCTTTCCTATAGGCATCCACAAATGCCTTTACCAGTGGGTACCTCTGACATTTCGAAATTGCAATTTGACAGTGTCAGAAAGGTTCATGAATTATTAAAATGTCTCAGCATCACAGAGGCTGGAAAATGACGTAGAACCTGACAAAACAAGCACATGCAGAAAAAGAAAACCCCACCCAGGCATTCCCAAATCAAGAGAGCACCTTTAAAACTTCACTTTGAATTTGCTTAAAAGGCTTGAATAGTAGGAGAGATGCATGAGTCACTCTCTGTCTCTCTCTAGAACAGGAAAGCTAGCAGAGGGTGGAGGCATGTCAGCACATAGTGTGGTACACTTTAAAATATCAGCTGAAATGACTAGGCTGGAGAAGTGGGAGGACTGATATTAGTCACACGCTATTACACAGTTCAGAAGATGAAGGCAGAAGGAATTACTGGACAGGCATATGCCACTTGGCGCAACCTTTTCAAACATGTATCTTGACTTCAGATCTCTTCATTTGTTCTTCAGAATGCCTCTGTCTGCCTTGCATTGTGAGTGAGATTCAGTATCTTGGCCACACGGAGAACAGCTGACTGTTCTTAAGCTGAGATGTTAGTAAAATGGTCGAGTTTACCACGTAGCAACTTCCATCCGTGGCCATTTTGTTCAAGCCTTTTGTTCCTTGTCCACTGCACGAGCACAGGAGCTGTTGCAATCTTCCAGCTCCATGAGCATTGGTAGGGAGGATGAGGGTCAGTGTAGGAGGCACCAAGATCATGGAGAGATCTTTGATAATTTCCTGCCCTGCTGCAAGCAGTTCTATGTTAGCGGTCTGCACAGTGAAGTAGCATATTCTCTGTTTCTCAGGCCCTGTACCTTCACTGTTCTTGGCATTTACAACATTATGCAGTTGGCTTACCCTGCAGAGAAATAAACTGCATTTTTTTCTGGTGACCACAATAGACAGGCCAAGGGCTTGGATGTAAGCACTACGTCAGGCTTTGTGACTGCAGTAGTAACATAAATGAATTTGGTTCAAGAAAAGGGGCGGTGTATCCTTTGGATGTGTGAATTTCCCAGTTATAATGGAAAAAAGCTTATTGAGCACTGGAATCTTTCTAACATGTTGAATGTTTTCTTCAGCGCCTGTGGCTGAAGGATTTTGAAGCACTTTACAAACCTCAGCTCACCTCTGTGTGCTCATCTTGCTCTCCAATGCATCTGAAACTTTTATTTAAATCTACTTTATATGCAGAAATTAGGGTGACCTGTCAAATTTTGCAAGTAACAGCTGGTATCACAGACAGAAACTGAGCTCAGGAGTTTATGTAAACTGCTCATCCATGTTACTTGATATACTGCAAAAATATCTTGAAGCCAAATAAATGGTAGAAATGAAGATCACACGGCATAAGATCTTGTCCTTCCAAATTTACCTACAAGGCTCTGCATGTCCCATCTTTCCCAAGCTGTCTCTTTTTTGGTCGGTTATAAGTTGAGGCCACGTGCCTGGTACAAGGCAAGTAGTTGTGCTGAGTAGGTCTGGAGGTCAAGTCTTTCTGAAGCAGAGGCATAAACTGCCTTTGGGAGTAAGACAGAGAGCTGGCCCCTGTTTTGCCCAGCTCTCAGTAAAGTATGTCCCTCTGCTTGCACTTTTAGCCACAGATGGAAAGAAGTTTGTACTTAAATGAGCTCATCAATAAATACAAACAACAGTTTGTTGGCCAGACCCTCTGCCTGGCCCTGTGGAGGTTTGCAGGATACAGACCTTTTATGTAGCTGAATATTCAACAGAAGGTGTTTCATTAAGTCGCCCAGATCTTGTCTCTGTTCTATACTGCTTTATCTCCCTGCAGTACATCTGATAATCTAATATAGCACGTTTAAGCAAGCCAAAAATAAAACCTGCAACAGACCTTCCTAGTTGTCTGTGACTGTCTTGAGAAGTACTTCCATCACCTTGTGAACCGTGGTGGTTTTGCTCTTACCCAGATTGCAGCCTGGTCACCATGTGCAAGTATTTCCTTAGTACCACTCCCTGAGAAATATTTTATGTCAAAAACGAGATCTTTAAAAAGACAAAAAAAAAAAGAAAATGTCATGATCATTTTCTCTAATTTTCTGACAAATTCTGAAATGAATTATTGGAATTGCACCATTCCTCTGCCCTAATTGGATAGCTGGAAAGGATCTTTACAGCTGTCAGGAATTCTCAAGTGAGTAAAATAGAGTGCTAAAGCTTCTGAAAGTGTTTATAAGTGAGCTCTACTCGCTGGTGTTATTAAATCATTTCATTCGTTAGAACATCCAGAGTAGTTTGCCCTTCCTTCTGGTTAATGTGCTCTGTAGGTTGGCCACAGCTTTTTTATGGCATATATTGAAATCTCCTTCCCAGAACCATTACTTTAAGGATAATAATGGCAATAGCAGGCAAAGAAAAAAGACCCTCATGCCTTTCATGGTGAAACTTGGCTCACTGAGTGCATTTGTTTGCTTTTCTGATTTATTTTCTCTTGATCAGAATCATCTGACCCTCGTGTTTAAAGGAGCATTCTTTGCAGTTTGAAGTCTGCCTATTATAACATCAATTCTGCAACCTGCAGTGAGAGGAGCAGGCAGATGCACGCTCAGCTGATAACAAATCTGGCTCTCTTGCCATGCAGAATCCACACCTGGAGCATACCAGCAGTTCCTTGGTCCCTATACAAGGGGCAAAATCCAGGTTGCAAAGTTATAGATTCCCCATTTGTCAGAATTTTCCTACATGTGCAAACTACTGTCCACGGTTTTCCTGCAGGAACCTTTCCTCCTTGTGTTTGGAGCTTTCTTGCTCAGTTTGAAATACATTTTCCTCTTCACTGCACAAAAAAGTATTCCCAGCCTTTCCATTATGCATGCTGTTTTTAAAGGCAAAACCAAAAATATTGGATGCTAAGGGAAGTGCACCCAGCAGCATCAGGAAAATGTGCTAACAAGTCAGCCGGTATCCACCCATCTTGTGCACAGAACCAAGATCAATGCTTCAGCAGTGAGATCATGCAGGCTTTGGGTGGAAACAAAGAGAAGCGAGATGGGGATTGCTGTGGTGTGTGGGCTCTGTATTTTATGTTCCTCAGATCTCCACTGTCAGAACAGAGCAGTCGACAGTTTGTGTTTACTTTAGTACAGAGTGTCAGAGCAGAGGGAGAAGTAGTTCCTCTCCTGGGGCCACGTTTCTTGTTCTTTGAGGGTGCAGTTTCATTTGTCAGTCAAGTTGGTCTAAGTTGGCTTTGCTTCCAAATTGTATCCCCTTCCCTTTTTCAGGCAGCGTGAATGTGCTGTTGGTCACCAAGATGAGGAGGCTGAAATCCAAAGGGTTTTTTTACCCTTGCCATATGAGCTCCATGATCTGGCTGACTGCTGTGGCTCAGGAAAGGGAGCAAAAGCAGGAGATGACAGGTCCACAGCAGAACAGGTTCCAGGTTTAGTAGATCATGAAACAATGCCTTCGCTGCTGACTCCAGATTGAAAGAGTCTGTTTATGCTTAAAGTTCTACCAGCTTTCCAAGTGGTAAATTCTTATGATCAACGATTAATCAGAGTTACAGAAAGAGTCAGAAAGCAGCGATCTCCTGTTTTGTGGCAAAGGAGCTCTCCTGTTGATGTGAAACCTCTTTATTTTGCCAAAATACCATTTTTCTGTGGACCAAAAGAAACCAGGATACAGGTTCAGAGCAGCTCTTGTCCCACATGGTTTTGGTAATTCAGCATAATTTAGGTACCTAAATTGGGAGTTGAGCCCCTTTGGAAAATGTGTCTGAAATTTTGGTAGTGAACCATGAAAATGTACCTTCTTTGTGTAGGGGTTACTAGTCAGAAAGAATAGAACTGTCACAAGAGTTACTGCTTCAGGTTTGAAATTCCTGGCTCTTCATTCAGAACTTAACCTCCTCTGAAAATTCCAGAACTCCTCAGACAGCCCCACACCAGCTACTGAATTGTATAGATACACACCTGGTTTAACTTCTGGTTTAAATTGTTCTCATTAAGGAGTTACTTTTGGTTTACAGGAGTCTGAGATTAGAAACTGACCCTGGTAAGTTTCATCCTTGTGTGGTTTGTCTCTTATTATAGGGTAAGTCTCTCATGTAAGCAAGTAATGTGTTGAAAGTGAGCGTGGTTGTGTGTTTGAAGTTTTTAACACACACTTGTGCAGGGCTGTGTTAACTACACAGAGATTTTACTGCAGTCAGTGACCAGGTGCTTCTCTGCATCTTATTTCGTTATCAGACATAAAATAGGTCACTTTGTGGCTTTGAATTCCATAGTGAATCTGTTCAGGTGACCTCACAGCAGCATCCTACAGTCTGGCATGGTGGGTTGGAAGCAGCAACAATTTCTTCACAGCATGAACGTGCCACAGTGCTTCCTGGTTTTTCTTTGAAGTAGGTCAAGTCTGGGAACTGTGAAGACACTGCAGACCCCTCATTTATTTTTCTATTCTACCTTCTAGAATGTGGAGTAGTGAGATCACCCACTTCATTCTGTGTGAGCACTAGCAGCTTGAGTGCAGAAAGCACAGGTAGTGCATGCTAGGCCTAAATCAGAAAGCATTGTACCTCAGCTTGATGAGGATAATCTGCAAAAGGAAGCTCTTAAAAGAGTGGTTTCCGTTCAGTTGTTTACAAATTATTCTTTTCAACCCTGTTCTGTACCTTTTCTTTGGTTTTCTGGAGATAGGGGGACTATTGCAGGATGTTCATACAAACACAGCATGACTCTTGGGCTTGGTCACCATCTAATCGTCCGCTGCGTGCAGCTGAGAGCTTGCAGTCGGAGCTGCAGGGAGCTGCCAGCGGCTGCTGCCGCTGTCGCTGAAAATCACTCCTGAACCCTTTCTACAAAGTGCCAGACTTCTTAGGAGTGTCTGTTTTGACTTGTTAATTTGTAGTTACAAACCATGTGGGAATGTGATCTAACCAGCTAAATAATGCTTTAACCTGACTACCATGAGCACGTTGCTTACTTTCATGCTTCCATGTATGCTAAGTGATCACATCCTATATTCTGTGTCTCATATAGCTCTATTTAGCCTTTGACGGATCGGTGATGGAATCACCTTGAGCTACCAAGAGGCTGAATGTACATGGCAATGTTAGTAGCAGACAGAACAGATTTATAATGGAAGTATGTTTCATCTACATGTCTTGGCATCGCACTGTCAGTTGAAGTAATTTTTATTTTAAGTTAATATATGTCGGATCTTTTGTTTTACCTTGTGTGTGCATGTGTGTGTGCACCCAAGTTCTGATCTTGAGCATTCTGTTTGGTGAAAAACAAGAACTTTCAGCAAAAGTTGCGCAGATTCCCTCCAGATGATAAACAGAACTTGAGCTAAGGCTCCTGTTAGCAGTGGTGCTCTGCCTCTTGTCTCTGGCAGGCTCAGTCCGGAACCCTGACCCCAACACCTATGTGTACTTTGTACATGTATTTCTCACATAGTGATCATCTTCTTGTACAACTGTTTTCTTTTGTTCTGACATGTAGGGGTTCACACATAACCCAAGGCTTTTGTAATGTTACATACAACTATTTGAAATCATTGCCCGTATGTCCAAAAGTAAACTAACAGAAATAGAAAAGCAGTAGACTCCTTTTGGTTTTCTTTTCTGTTTCCTTGATGTCTCATGGTTTGGCCAAGACCTTTGTATTTTCTCCTTTGAGTTGCCACCATGCAGTTTTTTTAAGTAGACCTCTTTGGAACTGTTCTTGATGTCTGGGCTATTTAAGCCAAAGTTCTGTTCATTTTGTCCTGGTGGCAGGTACTTTACAGCGAGTACGTTAATTAAAATCTGTGCTTGTCCAAGACTTTGCCTTCAGGTTTTTTGCCACAGCAGAATGAATCTGTTCTTTAGCCCAACCAAGCTATCACAGTACAGCCATAGAGACAGACAGCTTGGATTCTGAGGTGTAAAGAACAAAGTACCGCTCTGGGAGTGTTGATTTAAGCCTTGTTGTGCTTCTGTGCCCTTATGTGGGCACCTGGGCTGCAGTAGTGCTGGTCACCAACATCTGCGATATCGAACAGATTTGAGAGATTACAGTTTTATACTGTATGTGTGTAAATACAAACAGCTGCCAGGATTGTCCAAGTCAGTGGCTGTCAGTCTGACACACGAACTGAAAAGTTCTCCATGCTAAAAGATAGTTGGGATGGGAGGTAGGGAGCATTCTGCTACCTCATGTTGATGATTGTTCTATCCCACTGCCAGACTTTTCAAAATCCTCATTTACCCATTTCTAATCTCCTTTTATACTGTTTCTTATTAAGATCCTGCTTAATACAAGCATTATTTCCTGCTTCAAGCAGGGGACACAAGGAAATCTGCAAGCAATCTACGAAGTTCGTTTTAGAGCAAAATCCAGATGATATTTACCAGCAGATCCATGTGTAATTACGTCTTAGGCCTCATTGGAGTGTCTGTCGCTGAGTTCTGGGGATTTTCTGTTTTCCTTCTCAAATAAGGATATTCTTTGAGTTGGATTTAGAAGCCGGTAAAAACAAGTACAAAATGTTACCAGTGTGTCATTTCGGTTTTTATTCATAGCAAGGAAAAGTGAAGTTTCCTGTTAGAACAGGTATTCTCAAGTTTCACCTGTGAGCCTTGGATGAGGAACCTAAAGCAAACATGTATAACTTTGTCACTGAGAGGGGTGGGATATGTCCCAAGCTACTTGGCAGCTGGTCTCCTCCTCCTTTATTCATGATATTGCACAATTAGCCATTGCATAAAGGTTTGTCATTAAATGGATTTCCAAGGACAGTATGTGTAACTTTCCCCATTTTACTGACTAAGGAAGTTCAGGTCTAGAAAAAAGAAGTGATTATTCACAGAGCCAGGAGAGGAAATTGAGTCCAGAATTCTGTATAACAGACCATGGAGACAATATAACATGCCCTAAAATAACCATTGCATTTCAGACGTGCATTCCAAAGATATAAAATACCCGCTGCTCTTCTTTTTAACCAGCTATCCCTCTTTCTTTCTTTTTTTCCAGCTAATATCTTGGACCCAGGATGTGAAAGCAGATGACTTGTAACCCAGCAAAACTTTTTGGTAAGTCAATTAAATTTCATACAAAAGGAATATGGTCAGTGATCCTGCTGTAAGGCTTTACTTACTAGTCAATTAGTTGCAGTAGAGCAGAAGGCATACAGCTGTTCAGACATTACTACTGACATGCTTGTGACAACAGGTGAAACTGTGGCTGTCAACAGGCTTGCAGGGAAGGGACAGCCCACTGCAGAGAAGGTGCAGAGGAAGAAATAGTGCCGGGAAGATGGTGTTGGTGCAACTGAGAATGCAGAAATCCCTTTATTCACTCTGTGACTTCAGGTCTCAGCCCAGCTCTTTGAAACTGCGACTGGCAGAAGAGTAATAACGTGTTGCGACAACAGCATTATCTGCCCCTGTTGATGTCCTGGTGCAAAACGCAAACCTTAAAACAGCTTGGCTCAGAGCAGCTAAATGAGTTCAATCTCCTCTGTAAGCTCTTGCCTCTGTGGGCCCCTTACACAGCATGGAGAGGCTGAACCAGATGCTGACAGGTCTCTTGTGCACAGTTTGTGTCCTTTTTGTTTATCTGCGATGAGTAAACTCAATGGTCCTGGTCTTGTTCTTGTCAGACCAATCCTGTCTGTGATGGGTATTCTCTGAGATCAAGGGATGTTCCCGGTGCCTTGCGGCCTTCGAAGCTTAGTCCACTGGATGTGGGGAGGTTTTTGCCATTAACTGTTCTGCAATCAGGAGCTACAGCCTGATTTTGTTTACTGCTGTAGTTGAATCTGAGTAGGGAGTCCCCATTTTCATTCATTCTTTCTATCCATGGGTACAAAAGCATTGGTTAAAAAGGCAACTCTCCATTGGCTGTAAATCAAGATTGCCATGGTCAGTTAAAGTCAGAAAATGGGATGGCTGGAGGAGAGCTGGTGGGGTCCTGCAGCTGTTCTTACATCCTCTCTCAAATCAAATTTCTTCAGTTAGTAGGAAGGATTTTGTGCAGAAGGACTTCGAAGAAATCAGGTTGCACAAATGCTTTTTTCCCAGGAGCTGCCATAAGCTGCATTACTGCATGTTATTTTATTCTTCTTTTTTTCTCTCTCTATGGAGCTGCAAAAGTGACAGCGCTTTAAATGGAAAGATTTGCAACAAGCCATCAGTCATTGTGCATGGAGGATGGATCTCCTGGTTTAGTCTTGCTCGTGCTTCCATAAATCAGCATAGCTAAAATATTTGTGGTTGTCTGTAGGAGATTTATGCAGGTGGGAGATTAGAGTCAGTCTGTCATTTTTGTGGGGGAAGTGAGAGATGGAACGGGCTGGGGAATGCTGGCTTGCAGGAAGGAAGGATTTATCTTAATGTTGGTGGATATTTAGAGGTTCCATAGAGACAATTAGCAAAAATCCCATGTGCATCTATGTGTGTTCATGTGTACACATCCCTCTGATTTGTTGTTTTCCTGCATCATTTTTTAGTTAGTGGAGTCAGAGATGTTATATGGAAACTTTCCTTTTCTCACATCTGCCTTCAGGCTTGGTTTTCTTTTTTCTTTAGGTCCAAAGTGCTCTGTATATGGGTTACTTTTGCTGGCATATGCCTATCTTGCAAATTGGCTGTATGAGGAAGTGCGTCCAGTTAAAAAGATCTCTTAGACTGGCTCTTGTCTCACAGTCACTGAATGGGAGCTTGGGTACTTTTGCTACTAATCATGACTACATAAGTTCATCTGAGATGGGGATGAAGAGGAAGGGGGGCATGAGAAATATGTATTCTAATATTGGCAGCAAAATCCAGGTCATGTTTTCAGTTGCTGTCACACTGTGTGGCTCCACTGACCCTCATGTTGCACTAGTTCATAGCAGGTATGACTGTGTGGCTCACACAGTCTCGGGCAAAGGCCAGGACTAAGCTAGGTGAAGGTCATGACTGTAGCTTCTCTTTTGCCTCATTACTAATGAGATCAGCTGTGTTCGTAGAATCCCAGACTGGTTTGGGTTGGAAGGGACCTTAAAGCTCATCCAGATCCAACCCCCTGCCTTGAGCAGGGACACCTCCCAGCAGACCAGGTTGCTCAAGGTCCTGTCCAACCTGGCCTAAGTGCTTGCTTAGTTTAGGCAAGGTTCAGCAGACAATGGGGAGGCTGCAGAGCCCTGAAACCTTGTAAATACATTTTGGAAAGCCTAAAAACCAAAAGCACTGTAGAAAATAATGGTGCTTGAGAGTTCTCCAGCCTGCTTTCTCCTTTTCCTCAATAGCACATTTCTGATTTTCAAAATACCTCTGATTTGCACACACTGATTCTTTTTCTCGCCCCAGTTTCACTGCAGACTGAGCTGTAACATGATACAACCAGGCAGCAGCAGCAGCCTGCCTTCAGAGCACAGCCAAGGGAGTCCTGCGTAATTCCAGCAGACAAGTAGGCATAGTCCTGTCCTGAATCTTTTTCTTTAGGATCTGACGAAGGTGCAACTCCATCTATAGGGCTGCCAAAATCAGCACACTGACCAGTGGTACCAGGACCTGACTAGGTGAAAAATTACCCCCTAGTTCAGTAAGCCAAAATGAAAGACTCCATTGCTTTACTAATCAAGGAGAGATGCTTTGCCAGTACTATCCAGTGGAGAAAAAGCCATGAAAGGACATATTAACAGGTTTCTTGAAGCAGCATTGCTGTGCTGTGTCACTGTCGTGTGTTCTATTAAACTTCACTAAAGATCATTTCCAGGGCTGTGTGTAATATGAAGGGACAGGGATACTTGTCTTAAATGAGATCTTTTTTCCTGTTCTCCATGTTTGCCAAGTCCTTATAAATCTTTGCAGTTGTAGAGACAGCCTAAAAAACTGCTAACATTTCCAACTACAGAGCATAACACTGAATAAGGATAGTTGAAAAATTTCTGTCAAAACTGTGTTTAATGGAAAATAGAGTTTTGATAAAATAGCATTTTCACCAAAAATAGCTGCTTTCCATGAAGAATGTTGGTTTTTCACTGCAATATTGTGACAGAAAATTTAAAATCTTGAGCTGAAATATGTACAGCTGTTCAAGTCCGTCTCGTGCCACTCAGATTTCTTCACCTCCTCAAATCTGAGGTATTTTGCCAACTCTTTGGTTTTTAACATTGTGATACTTGGGAGCTTTTGTCAAGCCCCCCTCTAGAGTCATGTCACAGGACTGTTAGCTTCATGTTTAAAAAGCTGAGTTTCTGTGGCTTTAGAAGTTGAAGGAATAAAAACCTTTTGAAAATGCTATCCAAGTACACCAGGAATTAGAAATCAAAGAAAGCAAATGAAAATTCTGTTTTATTGTTTCAAAGGCTTCTCAAGGTTTTTAAGCCATTTCAAGACTGTTTCTCTCTAGAAAGTGTTTTGCACTCTGATTAATTATTGTGCATACATTTCTCTGATAGTGCTTCTTTGCGTAAGTTTCAAATGTGTGATTTGTTAACCAAGTTATTTAAGGAATGTTAAAAAACACACAAGACAAATGCAAACCAAAACCACCTTAGTTTTGTGCTGTGAAGTGAGTGATGATGATGTATCCCTTACCAGGCTGTGGTAAAATTTATTGGAATTATGTAAAATGTTGTGTGACCTTAAGTTGTTGTGTTTTGGGGCACAGATACACACCCAGCAGATCGAGGTGAGTGTAGCAGGAGTTGCATAGAGATCCATTGGAAGGGGACAACATACAGGATGCTTACTCCACTCAGCAGGCTGTGAGGAAGGCTGTGATACCAGCTCCTTCCCACTGCTTCTCTCTATGCTGGCTGAAAGAAATCAACATGAGAACAGATATGCAGTGTCAGATAAAAGATGCTGTGTGTCCTTTTCTGCTGATTCCTCCTGATCCCTTTCCCTTCCCAAACATCACTGTTACACTTTTTCCATAGAACCTTTGGTTACAACCCAAAGATGTAGCTGCATGGCAGCTACAACTGAGTTCTCTCCCTGTTAAAATTACACCATTGTTGTATGAGTTGAAAGGGACTAAGAGGGTGAAAAGGAGGAAAAGGGAAGCCTTGGAGACTTGTGGGCAGGAAGGATTGTTTGGCTTGTGCTTTCACTAGCAGAGACACTTTTCAGTGTTTCTTTACAGCTGCTATAGATTGGTTCTTTGAGATCCCTTTTTGAATTCCAAAGTTAAGATCTTGTGCCAGTGGTGTCTGTGTGCAATCTACAAGTACTGGTGTCAGTGTTTATCCCAGCACAATCAGAAGGTGAGGGTGTAGAATAAAGGTCTAATGAGCAGACAGCTTTCTGGTGAGTGCTAAATGGTGCTTGTTCCAAACTGGACCTGGAATCCCTTTCAGGAAAGATTCTTAACTGTAATGTTAATTTCTGCCATAAAGCAGCCTTGATTCTTTTGGTTAGTGTGGGTTCTCTGTTCAGAAGGTAGTGGCCAAGTAGCAAAACTTTATTCTAGTAAGCATCTGGAAATCTTAGGCTGCGTCCATACTAGTAAAATCAAGGATGCCTGGGAATGTTCCCAGGAATGTTCTTCACGTGCAATATGATACTGTACTACTGAAGTACTGGAATGTTTCTTGGCAGAATTTCGGCCATGCCAGTTAGTATTTTTCTGAAGCGTTCCCAGGTAGAGTTTGAAGCTGGAGGCCATTCCCAGTCAGTAGTGTAGATGCAGTCACTCTGTTTCAGAGAAAGAACGGGATAATACCATTGAACACAACTCAGGAGGCTGTTTACATGTGTTTGTTTTAACTTACACTCCAGCAAGTGTCATTGTAGCTGATTCTGTGTTGAGTAATTGCCTTTGATCAGGCAGAAATACTTCTGGTCATTTAAAATGGTGTTCATAGGCATGAACTTTATGCAGCAGTGTGTGTGAATACGTAATCAACTTTCGAACAGTAGGAATTATTTTGTGGTGTGCTGGCTATAAAGAAAGATCAAAGATGTACCTTTCTAGAGCTGTGTTCATATGTAGTTGTAAGTTCCCACCCTCAAAATACTCCAGTTTTGAGAGCTAATCTAGGAAAGAAGTGTCCTAGGTTCATCCTTGTGTTTATTTGAGGGTCCACGAAATGCAGGATAGTGGCTAATGTAGCATTCAGGCACTTGTATGTTGTAAAAATGTGAAATAGGTATGGGCTTAATATATAGATGGTGGGCATCTTTTTTTTGTATGTGTTCATCAGAAACTAACAGTTCCTGTGGCTCTTCATTTTACAGTTGTTTCAATTGATTACCTTGATGATAAATAGCTAGACTTACAGCTAATATAACAAGATACGTTTTATATCTAG
This sequence comes from Strigops habroptila, assembly GCF_004027225.2. Classification (NCBI taxonomy): domain Eukaryota; kingdom Metazoa; phylum Chordata; class Aves; order Psittaciformes; family Psittacidae; genus Strigops; species Strigops habroptila. Next base: position 8,083,435 of record NC_044292.2, read on the forward strand.
TATATAATTGTAATATGATGACAAGGATCAAGGTTTTGCTTTCTGAATAATTTGAAATCTGATTTGTCAATATGAATTCAAAATGAGTATGTCTGTCTTTAGGTTCTGGGGTGGGGATTTGAGGGCTGACTCCATGTTAGTCTCTGGTAGGATCTTAACCCAATAACAAAGAAGTGGTAGTAAATGGGCCTGAGTGATCCTGGTGAATGAGAGCATCTGGTGTGGTTAGAGGAGATGATGGACCAGTTACAGGGCAAAGCTGGAAAGTGGAATGTGTAGGTGAGACATGAAGGCAATAACCACCCCAGTGATGGGAGCTGCGCGCTCGCAGGAGGCTTTCCTACCTGAGTAGCTTCACAGCTCCTTTAAACCAAGACATCAAGCAGATGTCAGTTTACTGGTTTCCATGGTGACTGTTACTCTGATGTGCAAATGCTGTGACCTCAGCGATCACTTGAGGACTGATGTAAATAAAAATTGGTGAAGAGTTAGGTCCAACACTGTTGCATTGAGACCTGCACACCCTGGTCTTATCTAGCGGAAGGGAAGAACCTTTAGCTTTAGAGTGGCTCATCTGACATTTCACATCAAGAACCCCAGCCACTAACTCAGCTTCCAAGGATAGTTGTACTCAATCTTAGCTCACAGAGTACTTCCCTACCGAGTCACTGGCAGAGTGACAGACCTGCACAATTTGAAGATTTGGAGCCCATGAGCATGAACGTGAGTCCGTCCAATTGCTTCAGTGGGCTCCAAATCCAGCTCACAGAGCAGAACTTCAGCAGGCCAAGCTTCCATAACAAAATCACAGAGCTTGTAAAAGAAAATTTCCCAGACTCATTTGAAAGCTAGTCTTTGCGCTGTTTGAGATGAAACGCTCATCAAGGTTTACAAGCCTTCCTGGTAAATGTTACCCATGTGTCGGGGGAATTCCCTGCAGGGGTGGTGGTGAATGTTGAGGAAAGAGCTGTAATGTAATTGTGAAAGCATGAGAAATCATAGAGGGTTTTCAAATGAATTTTCAGGTTTGTTCACAGCTTGGCTGAGGAGCAGCTGTGGAAAACAAACCTCCTGAGAACTGAAACCCCTGGGTCTAGCTCAGAGCTGCAGTTCTTCCGTAAAGCAGGGAATTTAAGCATTTCAGTGCTGGGGAAATGAAACTGGCCACTGCTGTTTCTCTAGGTGAGAAAGCAGTCTTTCTGCAGGGCTTAGGCTTCATTACAGAGAGGTTTTCAAGATCTAGGAGGAAGGAAAGGTTATTTTACATTTCCTTTAGGCCTAAAATGTCTGAGAAGGGAAATAATTTTGTTTAAAATTTCAGAACTAATCATCAGTGGCTTAATTTAGAAAGATGTTGAGCATTACTTTTGAAAGTGTTGGGTGCCTGTAGCTGTCACTGAGTCAGCTGGAAAGAGAGACATCAGCGTTCGTCAGATGGCAGATAAACAAAGATGTCTTAACTGTTGTCCTGCTCCAGACCAAAGGGTTCTTCTGTGGTGCTGGGCTCCTCCTTGGAACTGGTATTCCATCACAGAAGCAAAAGCACTTTTCAGATCTGTCAGTGAAACTAGGGGGCTCCTGGGGTAGAAAAAAAGCTTGAAATAGGATCTGGAAAACAAAATTTAAGTGACCAAAGAATGTTTATAAAGTATTTTTATGGTGTTACAGACACTTCATAAATCAACTTATTTTTAACAAATGAGAGAAGGACCAGCCCTTTCTGTGCCTTTGCCGTGTTACACTAAGTTACACAGAGCCTTACAAAGTCGAAGTAAGATGTTTCTGGACAGCATTCCATGGAAAGTAGCACTGTAGAGCTGAGCCTACAGCTTCTGAACCGCACTTCAGCTTCTCCGGTTGTGCGCAGACCAGTTCTAGCAGAAGTCAAAGATAACTTTGAATTCTTCCCTTCTTTTAAAGCTTCTGGGTAACCAAAGCTATCTTCGCCTGGAACAATGAATTTAAGTCAGATAAATGCCAGTATGGTGCATAATTACATATCTGCAGCTTGTTCTTGAGCCTAGAGGCTTGTGAGTTTAGCTGCTTCACTGGTTCGTGCTCCAGCCTTGGACACTTGGCAGCGTGCTCTTTCCCTGCATCCCTGTAGAAGGGTCCATGTGAGCAGCATTCAGGGAGATGGTGCTTTGGATTTTTGTTAGCAGCTGCCCAGCAGTGCTGTGTCCCTTTTCTCAGATTGTACAGGGCATTTTTTCTGGCAGACCTTTTACGAGACTAGCTTGTCTTTTGGTACATCTGCAGCCTCCCTGAGCACAGGTAAACAACCTCCTGAAATACGTTGGTGGCACTGTCCCATTGAGGATTACAGTGTGCTTTCTAGGTCTTGTCTCTGTGTGTGGGACAGTATTAAATATGGAGCATGCTTCCCTTATGATTCTTCCCTTTGTAACCTAAAGGTTTGCAGATTCATTCGTTCCAACAACTCATGAAGAGCTAATGTGGAATAGACAATTTCTTAGAAAGGTGTATTATAAATTTAATCACACTTTACAGTCAGTGCCACGAGGATCCAGATTTTCACTGGCCAATGATTTAAGTTGGAATGAGACACCTCTACATCTTTTGGAGGTCTGCAACTTTATCTTTTAATTGCCACTGTAATAAAGAGGTGAGTTTTTAAGCCTGCCTGTTGCTGTGATAACCTCATCTTCTCGTGGCCGCCCTACAAGACCTCCCGAGCTTTTATCTCCAAAGCACCAAGTTGTTTGAATGAGTTTTCATTTGTTCTCAGCTAGATAAGCAGTATCCTTGTAATATCCACTTGCCACACTGTCTTCATTGACGCATAGAGCCTGTGTGGTTAAGTCTTTATCAGATTAGCACTTATCAGAGTGCACAAATGCAGCCTGGACACTTGTCTTGTATCTCCAGGGTTACATTAAAGACTGGTCTGCCCCATAGGCTAACACAGGCTCCATTCAGAAAAGTGTTTAAACACATGCTTAAGCAAGTGTGTAGTCCAATTCAGTGGTAATACAGTTAGTCTTTTCCTTTGTTAAGAATATGCTTAAATGTTTCCTCAGATTAGAGCTTGAGGTTGGCTGACTTACCTTATAAGTATATATCTTATAGGATGCATACATAGAATGTAATTGTCAAGATGGAAACAGGTTCTGATGTTGCGTAGTTCAATGCACCTATTGCAGGTGGTGGTATCAGAAGAGGAAGCACCAGTTTCCCAGGAGTACACAAAGTTTTGAAACATGAAAAATATTGGTAGAGGAAAATGTTGTGCTGAAGAAAGTGGTGTTGTGCCGATGCACTGCATTGTAAACTCTCACTAACTCAGATTTAATGCAAGAAGATCACTTACAGATAATTGAAATATGGTTTTCCCTGTGGATTTTTTTCCTCAGGGATTCAAATCACGTGCCCTTATACCATATTTCAGTCATCCATAGAATAGAAACCCAGTGATGACACCAGTGCTCTCTGCTAACGCAGTTAGTAATCAAGGAGTAAATGTAGTGGAAGGAATAGTGGGTCACCTGTCCTCCTGCCCTCCAACCTCAACTGCTCAGTATTGCTGTAGTCGCTGATGTGGCTGGGATTGGCAGCTAACCAATGACTGTGGAGTTGTTACAAAGCGTGTTCTTGCAGAGGTGACAGACATTCAGTCCCAGGAGGGAAGAACTTCGCTTCAGGATTTTTCCAGTTTGTATTTGTGTTTGCTTTGGGGAAGACAAGAAGAAGAGCCAGAAGCCCTGGAACACTGGCAATAGTTGTAGGTCATGACCTGTGACTGAGTGAAAAACTTGCCCTGGTGATTTCTGCCAGATGGCCTAGGGCTTTGCTTCCCCAGAGTCCCAGCTGCTTGCAAGAGAGAAAAACAGGTCTTTGAGGTTTTTTCCGGAAAAATTTTCCTGGATTAACAGGTATTGTTTGTGGCATAGAGATGCATTTGAGGTGCATGAAGATACCAGTACCACTCACAACTTTCATACTCACCCTACTGAAAGTGTCAAAGAAATAAAGCTATTTGTATCCTTGTATCCTTCCAAAGTTGGCAGGAAATACTCCCAGATATGCAAGAAAAGCACCAATCATAACAAGATGCCTAAAATTTAAGGGACTTGAATAACCCTGCCTGCCTGCCTTTGGTGCAACTGTTTCTATCTGTACCAGTGAGCAGTTGGCATCTGATTGCTTTGGTCACCTGAACTGTAGATAAGGAAAAATTGGGACCAAGACATTTGATATGTTCTTGAAGAAGCAACTCTCTGGTTTATTCGAGAAGGAGTTTTAGTTAACTTCCCATTCACTAGTTCTGTGAATCCACCCTGAGGTAGGTGGGAGCCTGTCACAGCCTGGGCTGTTTCTACCCTTAGATGTGTGGTTGATCTTTGAACTGCAGAGATCCTTGGGCCCATCTCCAGTGTGGCAGCCACGATAACAGCCATTATACATCATAATGAATTATACTGAGTTTCAATTCATATACCTTTTGTAAATGATTAATAGCTGCTTTAGTAAATAATTGTTAACCCTAGTGTGTGTAGCTCCCTGACCTATAAAATGTTTATAACATCTGTGAATAGTTTATTGCCTCCATATAAACTGCTTATAAGTGGAAACTTAGTACAATGTGTGACTAAGCATGGGGACAGACGTAGAGGACGGGGTGTCTTGGCCTCTGTTACTGGGATCCACTGAGTTCTCATGACGTGGCAGGGATGTGGGACCCTGTGTAGCTCTGAGAGCAGAGGAAAGGAAATTGTCTCCTTTTGCACTTGCGTTGTTTAGTGTACATTAGCTGGAATATGTCAGAGCCCTTTGGTCTCTAATGCCTATGGGATTTATGTTGAGAATACAGATAAGAAGGTATTATGATGACTGGCAGCTGGAAGAAAGTGGGCAATACTGCCTGAAAAAAATACTGCCAGCTTCAGTGCTAGAAGGCACTGGATGGCTCTTGGAGGAGATGTATTGTATTCCCGGTGCTGACCTGGGTGGTGCTGGAAGAGTCAGTGCCTTCCTTTCTTAATGCCTTTCCATCTCCAGCTGCTTTGTTTGATATATCTGTCTACATCACAAATGGTTTGGGGCTGGGTCTGAGCCTCATACTCAACTCCATCCTTCAGAGACTACCCACGTGTAAATAAGCAACAATATACCAAAATGTGAGTAATAAAAATCACAAATATCGTTCAGGATAATGATGATAAACATGAGCAGTTTTGTGCAGCTTTTGCAGTACAGTTTATTTAGCACCTCTGCAGGATTTAATGTGGTAACTCTTTAAATCTTAGCATACTACTCATAGAGGTAGAATGTGACAAAGGTGTCTGGTAAACAGATGTTCCAGCCTTCCCAAGCTGCTGGGAATGTGTGCATCATTCTCAATAAACATGGAAGCAGCTGTGGCTTTGGTAGCTTTAGTTTCCTGAACACTTTGCACATCTCTTCCACTTTGGCAATTGTGGCTGTGGTGACCTAAAGATACAAGTAAAGCATAGTTTACACTAATAGACAACACGTTTTATTAAGCCAACTGATAACATTAGAAAAAAAATTTGCTTTCAAGCAGCTAAGTCCTCCTTGTATTTATTAATACTTCAACTGTTGCACCTAGCTAAAGACTGGACATAATGCAGAAGGAATCTTCTCTGTTGTAGGCTTCCGACAGTTAAGTGCATCTTGTGGCTTTTTCATACTAGTTCAGCTGCTTTAAAAACCATTTCGATAAACAAGGTTAGAAGTCCTCTTAGGAGGATTTTATAAAAGTGTTGATGATAGAAAAATACAGAAACTTGCAGTAAAATTGGTATTTAGTGCATTGTCGAAACTGTCTGAAATTAGGTTAGTGAAAATGAATGTGTAGAAATCGCAATCTTACCTTCTTTTTGAAAGGAAACCACTAGTGGCTCACAGTAATAGCTCAGGACAGTTTGCTGTCAGGATTCTCTTTTTACTCTTAGTGAAGAAGTGCTATATGCTTTAATACTGGCGATATACATCTTATTGATGCAAGATCACCAGAAGATACGTAGAAGGAAGAGCTGCAAGGCTCAACAACAGAGTAATTCAGCAAGCTCAGCGGAGGAAGGGGTTTTGTTTAGGGTATTCACTCTCTGGCTTTTAACTTGACTCACTTTAGGCAGCTGGTGTTCAGAAGAGCTCTCCTGATGCTGGATGGCCAAAATGAGGGCCTGTCCTTAAGTCATTGTTTTTTTTAAATAAAATTTGAAATGGACATTCTGCCCAAGATCATGCCTGGAGGGTGCAAACTCCAGAACAGAACTCACGAGTCTGGTATGAGGTTTGAATGAAAAATCAAAGGGAGGAAAGCAATGCCTTACTGGATGAGTCTCACAGCCTGTCCCGTGCTGTAACACACCACCTCAGTGGGGTGAGCTCAGTGGGGATTTCCAGCAGGAGTAAAACTCCTGCTTCTTGGAGGTGTAATTCAGACTTTCTCATTATCTCATCTCTGGGTTGATTCATTCTTTTTCCATGTAGCTGGCTATCTATCACATTTGACGGAGAGATTGCTATGACAAAATGCTAAAAGCTCTTGCTCTGGGCTATTTTTAATCTACTGCAGGTGAAAGATCAGAACACATTTTTGGAAGATTTATGGGCCATACCCTTGTGCTGTGCTGGGCAGGATAAATGGGAGTTGACAAACTAGAGGACAGGAGATTTAAACCATTGACCTCTGACATTAGGAGTCATCACAACTGTGTTATCACATTTACGTTCAGGAGTTAAAGGCTTTTGCTCTGAGGGAATCTCATAAATGCTTAGCAGAGGTACAGAAATGCAGTTCTTACTCAGTCTTTAAGCTTTATTGTTGATGATGAGTAGTTAAATCTCCTCTCAGACCACTGTGGATTTTAGTGCAGAATATTTGTAAGTAATCTTTAAGTCTTGGGTTGTTTGTGCAGAATAACACATCTCTGTTTCTTGAGAAGGGTGTAGCTACTTAATGACAGTTCAGCTTGAGCAGACTCATCGCTTCATGCTGCTCCTTTAATAGTCCGGTATTCCAAACTACTTCCCAACTGCAGGATCTCTGTTAACTGAGTCCATTTGTGAAACAAAAGCTCTGCTAAAGCAAAAAGGCTTTGGGATGTGTGAGGCACTGTTCTCAAATCAAGTATATACTTCAGTGTTCTGCTGAACTCAGCCCCAAAATTCTGCAGTGCATCGTAATGCAATAGTGGGGGGAGGATGGGTGCGTGCAGCTGCTCCTCTGCCTCTGACAAATGTCATCTAAAACATTAGCAAGCCATTTTAGAAAACAGGGAGGAGAGGAACGAAGAGAGGGTGAAAGCTGCCGGAGCAGAAGGTGAGTTGAAAGTGATGGCTGAAGGGAAGGCCTGAGCTTACTGCAAGTTGAGGCACTGCCCTTGACAGTCACCAGGCTGGGACCTGTCCCGTGTAGAGGACCACAATATCCCATTGTCTTTATTGCTCTCTCGAGATTCTTCAGGCTTGTAGCTGACCAGCTGACCCTGCAGGTTCAGGGGTAGGCTCTGTGCAGTATTGAGTTCATCATGCAACTCAAGCTTCCCAAATTATACATCATTCTGAGGGGCACATAACCAATTAGTATATGGATTTGTTCTGCATGTGCAAATCTTTTCTTGGGCTAAGGAAGTGTCATACAGAGACTTGGCTGAAGAAAAGAAGAAAACAGTTTAATCTTAAATTGTAATTGTCATCCTCTGACTAATGATAAGCAATATTATGGCCTGCTTATCAGCTGTAATTAAGCACTGAGACACAACAAGGTGTATGTTACAGAGAGATAACACAGTGCTTAAGAGGCAGTGACCTGCAAAGCACATTATCTTCCAGCTGCACAAGCCCTACACAGTCAGTTTGTACATGGTGGCAAATGCGCCAGCCCCTCTTCCCCACCTTCATTCTGCTTTCCAAGGTGCAGAAACTGTAAAGGATTCTTGTGTTACTGGTTGTGTTGTGTGATGTTTAAAAAAGCTTCCTTTTTATATCAGTCAACTTCTGCACATGTAATAAGCCAGTATGAAACATTCCAAGTTAGCATTCGGTGGAGCTCTGGGAAATTAGCATCACTTAAAATGAGCCCCTTTGGTGTTTTGTTAGACAAGTAGGTATGGAGCATGCAGGGAAGGATCCAAGCACCAAACCGACAGCAACAAGAAAGATTTTGTGTTGTTTGCAAAGATAGCAGAGGGAGCTTTGAGCTGGAACACAGTGTTAGATGAGACTTGTTTCAAAGTAGAATTGATTTTTAGTTAGAATTAAAGATTGGAAGCACAAAGCTTGTACTGTTTTTACTAAACACAAAAACCTTTCTTATCAAGGTACCACTGCACATGTAGATGTCCTATATAGACAGACCAAACTGATGCTGCACGAGTGACTGAGTCTTTGAACAATCAGATAAACGTTTTGAGGCTTATTCCTTATCTTACCCAAATGAAACTTTGCGGGGTAAAAAAATCTGGTTAATGTTGATCAAATTTGCAGTTTAAGTTCAGTCATGGATGTGGATCTGCAGCCTCTTGGTATTGGGCAGCTACATATGATTCTACAGTTAATACAAAATACAGCAGATCAAAGTGCTTATTTTTGTTCCTGTGTCACAGTCTCTCATACTTCGTTATTCATGTTATTTCTCCCCCCAGCCATACAAATTGAATTCCAGATAGCAAGTTAGAATGTCACTGTCATCTCCGTAAGCAGACTACTGACAATTTAGCCTAGGCAAAGGGAGAAAAGCAGCAGTGAGCTGAGGTAAGAAGTGTCTTATCTAATGTCTTTTAGCCAATAATTGCCAGAACAGAATATGTATTTTCTGATTTCCCAATTTTTTTGGTAATGTTCCCCTGTGAAACAGATTGATACTTCTTTACCCAAATGCAGGATTTCAGCAGTGCAGAAGGACAGTCCTCTCATAGCCTGGTCAGAAGCAGAGATGGATTCCTGGGGTTTGAATGGTGCTTAGCCCCCTGGACCCTGATTTCAGTTCGATGTCCTAGATATTACTGTTTTAAAAGCATAAATAAAGTTAGGCTTAATGCAAGAACAGAGAGACAAGGCAGAGGCAACAGAGACAGCTGTCTCTTCCTCAGAGCCCTTCTACTGGGTGAGACTGTTTCTGATTACAGCTGTAGCACTGTAAATGCCTGCTAGATGTCTGGTGATAATCCATTCAAAGCAATTACAAGGCATCCGTCACCAGCAGGGTCTGAGCCACAGGCTTCTTATCTGGGAAAATTGATGGAAGAGAAGGGGGGAGTGAGGGAAGAAATCAATGCCTTTCACCAATGTTATCTGCCAAATTGAATTAAGCAGCATGGGACCCCTGCTTTACACACTGCAAGAGTCAGAGCTTAAAGAGTCTGTTTGTAGTAAGCTCAGTTCATGGGCAAGGCAGGTGGGAGCTGAGCTTTGCTTCTACTCACTGGCGATTTCTTGGGCACCCACTAATGTCAGTGGAACTCATGTGTGCAAAAGGAGTTCAGAACTTAGCAGCATGCAGAGCCTTTAACCCGATAGCACCACTTGTGAAACTTGTGTCTGCTCGTGGTCTTAATGTATCATGCAATGTTGGTTTACTTTTCTCGTGGTGTAGCCAAAAGTATTTCATTGCTCACCACATCCCAGTTTTTACAGGCAAAGGGTTGTAGAGAAAGCAACAGCAAAGATACAATAATGGGTTCCTCGGAGGCAGTGCTAGTGAAACTAGTCCATAAAAGTGGTGCATGTGTTGAGTCTTTTGGCAATGCAGCCGTGCTACACAGCGCGTAATCCAGTACTGAGGTGTACTGAGAGTTCATGGTCTTGAGGTCGGGAGCAAAGCCGTAAGGAGGTTCGGGTGGGGGGTTTAATATGCAAGGAAATGCAGCTTATTGCTATGGGTTTTGGTGTTTTGCTTTCATGAGTGTATCTGCTTCTCATCGCACTTGCCATATGGGTTGGAAAGGTAAATTTGGCTTCTTTATGTCTAACTGCTTACTCATTTTGCCAAGCGATGTTGAAACCCAGGAGCAAGGTTTAGGAGAGCTTAACAGAGTTACCAGCTGTAAAATGACACTTTCCCTTCCTGGGCTGGCAATCGACATTGCAAAGGCCACCAGTGTATCTGTGGAGATGTTTGGTAGGTGCTTCCTGCATGATATATGAACAAATAAGAGTGTAGATCCATTTAGACAACAGCAGGGAGATTGTCACTTGGGATGCTACAAAACAGAATCCATTTGTACTGGTCGAATCAGTTTTGTCTGTGGGCTGCGTGGCCAACAGCTTGTTAATGCATGGTATAGCACCTGTTTTTATACTTTGGCCACATGAAGTAGGGATTTAATGACCTTTTTTTGACAACTAGCCAACAAAGGAGTTTCTGCAGCTCCAGAGCATCTACTGTTACTGGGTTTGGAATTGAGTCCTGTTGACAGCCCATGTACCTGCTCTTGTTTTGTGAACTCAACATCATGGGTTTATGATTTTCTTCACAAAAGCACAATGATCACTCAAACTTACAGTCTTTGTGATATTTACAGAAATGAGCAGATTTTGGAACAAATCTGACCTCCTTTGAAGGCAGTAAAACCTTGTTTTCTTTTGACCCATGTAGGTTCCCTCTTGTCCTGCAGGGTTTTTCTCCTGCAGTTGATGCGTATGTGAGATGGGAGAGTTGTCATCTGGGGAGAGTGCTGGGGGGCTGGAGGACAAGGATAGCTGGCGCAGAATAGGCTTTTAAAAGCATAAAATCCTCAAGGTTCCAGATTAGAGCTGGCTCAGCAGAAAACAGATACAGAAGTACATTCAAGCAGATGAGCCAGACAACCTGTGGATACCGGACAAAACAATTCACCTAAACCAGTCCAGCGCAGAGATCTGTGGAAACTTTTTCCCTCCCAAGTAAGTGTGTGTGGGAATCTGCATTGCAGTCAGGTATGCTTAAAGTGCACATAAGCCATCTAATAAAAATTCCCCCGGAGCGTACGTCAATACAGCCGTGTTTTATTGTATTTGTGCTCTCTTCCTACTGACAGCGCCTTTAGAGCCACATTACTCACATCTCATCATCAGCTCTGACACTCCTGGCTTTTTACTGCTTCCCTGGTTCCTATCATCTTCTGCAAGCTTTATCCCTTCCTTGCAGATGGGCCAAGGTGTATTTCTGTAGTGTCTTTTCAACAAATGAACATGGGAGCATGTAAAAAGCACAGTTTGGCTACGACAGGCAGTAACAAGGGCTCTCGTCTTTTTTACTGAAAATCCCTACCAAACCTCTACTCCATTTTTTTGTATGGGTTCAGTTTTTCTTTTGCTCCATCTGTTTGGCATAAAGGAGGGTGCTGCTTGCGCTAAAATGGGAAGGACTGAGTAAGGTGCAGTGCTGAACTGGTGTTTAATCCTCTTTCAGCTGTGCCCCACACAAGCATTTTAATTTACAGTGTATAGACCATGTTCAGAATGAGCAGCTCTAAGAGTGTGTACGTGGGCTTGGTTTGGGGTTTTGGGGTTTTTTTGTTTCCCTTTTTTCTGCGGTGGCTGTTGAGTAAGCCATGAAGATGTTTTACTTCGGGCCTCAGGAAATTTGATTTTTATTTCAATGTCCAGCAGCTGGTTTGAGCATGGGGCAGTTCAGCTCATTTGGCTGCTGATTTCCCCCCCGCATTCTTTTTTGTTCCTGTTTGAATGAAAGTTCATTGGGGCAGGGCCTGTAGTTCACTAAGCACTCGTAGGGAACTGAGCACAGGGGGGCCGGGGCCACTGTTAGACTTTTAAACTATTTCCGCTTTGTGAAATCAAGTTGAACTCAAGGGGTACTTCAGCATGCCACACTCTGCGAGGCAGGTTTCTGTGTACACTGCCAGCTTTAGCTGACCTCTGAGTATCAATTGGTCTCAAAGGAGTTTTGTAGTGCTCGGGAGGAGTGGATCCCTGGATTGTTTGTTGGGGATTGGGCAGCAGTTTAGTGCGCCGTGCTCCTTTTCCGTGACTCACTGCAGTGATGGGCAGTGCCTGAACCATGGCTACATCGTTGGAGGCACATTGCCGAAAGGACTGCACAAATCCGGGTGAGGTGACGAATATGGAGTAAAAGAAAAGCTTTCTATAAGTAAGTGATCATGACTGGTGTGGACACCTCCATTTCTTGCTGCCCAGTAAGAAACTCTCTGACAGGCACCACTTAATGCCTTTGGCTCTTCCCAGTATGTCCCCAGCTGCCTGTTCACTCACAAACCACTTCTGAACACCTAATTTCCAGTGTCAGATGGAACTGGCACCCTTGATACACAGCTGCAGCTGGCAAAGGAGAAGCTCTGGGTTTTTTCTGTGATTTTTGGTTTTATATATAAGCCACTAGGGGAAAAAAAAAATACAGTAATTTTGTGGGTGTCTTCAAATTTCGCCAGCACTAACCCAGAGCTCTCTGGGATCTGTGACAGTCACCTCGGGTGTACAGCTCCCATCGGAAAGTCTTGTGTTCAGGACAGTGGAGGAGGCAAATGAAATACATATTTTCTTGCTTTGTGTGTTTGTGCTTGTAATCTAGGTCAGTTAAATGAAAGCTCCTAGCATAGAGTAGCCAGATAAATTTGGGATAGCTGAAAAGGGATAGTCCAAGAACAGGGAAGGAGTCCAATAGGACTGGGTAGCTGGATTCAGACATCGGAGGTTTCCATATGCGAGGCCAAGCCTTAGTTCCAAGTTAGCCTCAGCTAACTTCAAAAGGGAACTAAACCAAACAAGGTTTACTCCTAAACTCTTGCAAACTCTAGAAGTGCAGCTTTGCCGCAGTTGGTCCCTGGTGAAGAACACTCAGAATGCACAAAACTGAACACGTCCTGGGCAGTTCTGGCAAGAGCAGGAGGGGCATTGCTCCGACTGCCCCTCAGAAAGTAGGCTGCAGTGAGCCACAAACAGGAAGCAGAGATATTTTTGTCTAAGCTGTTTGATCATTCCCTGGCTTTTCCACTGTTTTACAAGGGCATGTTAAGAAATGTACCAGAACTGTGGAAATTCTGCAGCCATTTCTCAGAAAACCATGACGGAATTACTTTAATGTATGTTTCCATCTTCTGCTTTTTTGCATTTTTCCCTCTTGTATTTCTTTTTCTTTGACCCAGTACAAACTTGTATATGCTTACAGCTCTCTGTATTCAACAGACGCTTCACTGCAGCTCTAGACTTTCCCCATGAAGCAGTACACATCGCTTCCAATGGAATTCCATTCTCCTTTACCATATCATCATGTGCAGACCTGAAAATGGCTCTGTTTAAATGATACCTTTGAGAGGATTATACCAGGCTGTGTGGGGAACAGCGTGAACAAGGTGCTGGCTTGACTCTCAGCCACAGGTTGTTGGTGCACCTTGGCATATTGAAGGTGGTAAGGTGATATTTTTTTTTTGGGGGGGGGGTGTTTGGTATGCCAAAAAAGCTGAAGCACAGCAGCAAAGCTGAGCTTCCCTCCAACATCTGCGACTGCAATGGTGTTTCTACCTATAGACAAAATGGGGTTTGGTGGTGGGTGTATGTGAGGGTGTGTATATGTGTCCATCAGAGGATGAGTATGTGGACAAGTTCCATGACCTCAAAACCAGACACTGGTCTGCAAGCTACAATGGGTTAGACACTTTATAAGCCTTGGCTTATATGACTTGGCTGCACATGCACTAAAAATCCATCTAGTAGAATTAACATGTACTAACATTTTGTTTCTGTCACCAGCCCTCTGAGGTGGCACACACCACGTGAGGCACTGGGGCAGCACCAGAGGTGGAGGTCGTGCCTGCGCATGTCCAAGCCAGGGACATCACTCATCTCTCACCACGAGGCCACGCCTCCTATCTCACACCTTCCCTTGGGGAGGGTGGCCTGGGTCTCCTTCCGAGCACTGAGGTAAGGCCAGGGCTTGACAGCAGTTGTGGTCACCTCCACTGGTGCTTTGGAGACCTCTCCATGCACAACACGCGCAAGGCCAAGGGCAGTAACCATTGGGTACGTGTGTGCGGGTGTCTAGTTCCTGTGTGTGCATGGGGTTTAACTTCAAATTACAAAACGTTGACCCTTCCAGCAGGTACCTCACCCTCTGTGAGACATGGGCATGCTCTCACCCTGGACAGTTAGCTCCAGCACAGCCAAGCCAAAAACCAAACCACAGCTCCTGATTCTTTTCTGGACAAACAATTTTATTTTAGGTAATGCGTCTATACACTGTACATTCAGTCACTGTGGTATATAAGCATAGCTATTTTCATACATAATCTCATAAAGTCCTTTATTTTACAATATTATCTGCTTTGAGGGGAGGGGATGTGGAAAAGGGGGTGGAAAAGGACTATCAAGGTACACAGCGAAATAGATAAATATGCCAAGCTTTTTTCTTATTTTTTTTTTTTAAATCAGGCATTTATAAACAAGAAAGCATACATTACATACATAAAAATAATTCTAGAATAGTAGAGTAAGTCATAATATTGTCATTAGCAGCAGCATAGGAGAGACCAGGATAACAAAAATGTGCTGAAATGCTATTGGCTATTATAAATGTAAAGATTCATTTTTCTTCAGTTGAAAAAAATGTCATTTCTGTGAGTTCTTTTGATTTAAAAAAAAAAAAACAAAACACCCAACCCAAAACAAAACAACCAAACCAACAAAAAACTTCTTTCTAAAACACATGGACTGATGAGGGGCAGAGGGGGAAGGAACCAACCTTTTGGTAATAAAATACTTTACAGTGAAAACGAAGACAAAGAAAATGCCAATGGTGGAGGAGGGCGAACCCACAGCGGCAGCTTGCAAAAAGGGTTTGTTGTGTTGTTCCTCACAGACAGCAAAGGTTCTTCTCAGTTAAAAACACAACTCAGAAAACAAGACAGCTACCAGGTAAGAAAGAGTTTTGAAAAAGTAAACACCATATACACTTATAATACAACAGTGTAAAATGAAAAAAAGTATTTACATGTTGAATTTACTTTTAACTTTTTCTTTTTTACATTGGCTAGTTCTGTTTGAAAAGCAGAATATTATGTATACGAGTTAGCTGCTCCATAGATATGAATGTTATTGCTGTTGGTTTTTTTTCCCTTCGTTAAGTCTTCTTTCAGTAATAGAAACAATGAGTAATTAAACTGAATATACAAGTATTAAGTAATATATTTTTAAGCAGAGGGAGAGTCAACAGCCTGTGGGAAACACCTCTTCTCCCTGTTAACAACTTCTTAAAGGAAACTAACGAGCAGATGAAAGGCGAAGCTGGGACTTTACAGTTCCGGCCCTCCCAGGCTGGAGTGCGCATGGAATGTGGCAGGACCCAGAGCGAGCCCAAGGACAAGCCCAGCCCTTCCCCGCCAGCGGGTGCTCCCTGAAATTACACACACAACTGCCCACTCCCAGCCGGCCCAAGGAGGGGGGCGCTGAAGATTCCCACCATCTGACAGCCTGTTTCTAGAAGTTAGTGTCTCAGGGGCTGTCTGCTGAGGATGGGAAAACAAACAACATGCTCAGGAATTCTGAATTAGAAACCAATTCCATATTCAGCAGAAATAAATGGTAAAATGTACTTTGGAAAGACAAAATTCCTGAGGGTGGAATTCCTGTACTTCAAACCTCTCCTGCCAGTAAGCTGCTGGTGTGGAACACTTGTTCCCAGTCTTCCGCTTTCAGATTTTAAACCTGAATTTATACAAGTGTTTCTATAGAAAGTTCTCACTCCCAAGAATCAAATGCTATTGAGCCTGAACCTCAACCACGGCGAAGTTCATCTGTCATAGATCATGGAATTACTATAATGCTTGGCAAAAGGAGACAACAGATTTGTAACAATGGTTGTGACTTTAATTTGTAGGCTTCTTTCTTGCTAATCTTAATTATAGAATTGGGAATGGTTTGGGCTGAAGGGACCTTAAAGCTCCTCCAGTTCCAACCCCCTGCCATGGGCAGGGACACCTTCCACTAGAGCAGGTTGCTCCAAGCCCCTGTGTCCAACCTGGCCTTGGACACTGCCAGGCCCATCTGCATGTGAAGCACAGATGCTGGTGGCTGTTTGACAGGACTATTTACTACTGATTGATTGATAAGACCATGCACTGTTCTGGTTTGGGGGGTTATTTATTTACTTATTTATTTATCTAAAAATGCAGAATTCATTAATTTAGGAGCTAAAAGCATCATCTGCAGAGCAGACATTGTGCCAGGGACCGGGTCTGCCGCCTGCACACTCAGAAAGAGCCACCGTGTCCTGTGCAGCAGGTAAGTGGGCCGCTTCCTGGGAAAAGGTGGCGGGAGGTGGGCACAGTGCCAGCTCTTGTCGGGTCACAAGGGGAGAGCAGGTGAAAACCCCACAGGAACCAAATGTAAACCGTGAGGGGTCAGACACACTGGGGGGGACACGTGTCCGCTGTGTAATTTCGTAGCATGGCAGTGAAGCAGAGCATGTGAGTGCTGATCCAGCATCAACTAGAGCTAAAGTTACTCAGTTTCCCTTGAAGAAAGAAGTGAATAATACAGAGCTGGAAATCATAAGGCTGAGAACATTTTTATGCATACTGCATAACAAAATAAACCCTTTACATAAGACAGTAATAATGCCCATTAATGAATATACGTATGGCAGAGATTTTAATTCCATGCATATGATTTAATATCGCAGAAAAAAACATACAAAGAAAAAAAAAAACAAAACCAACAAAACACATTAAAAAAAACACCTGCTTAAGCGTAATCAAAATTCCTTTTGCATTGCACTTTAGAGGAGGAGATCTGCACTAGCCTCAGTCTCCGGCATCCCAAACGCACGAGGGCAGAGCCCCGGATCAACGGGCAGTTTCCCGTCATTTACTTGATGGAACTGTTTCTTGCTCCCAACAGTTTTACATCGTCCCAGTAATTCTACTCCTTTCATATTTCTTCTTTTTTTGTACCTAAAACTTATATATGAACTTCTTTGTTAATGCTCACAGTTATTATAATGGTTACTATAATGGTTTCAAGCAAACAGCTCTTGTTTAAGAAAAAAAAAAATCTCTCTAATGTACTGTAAGTAAATAGGATAATTTCAGGATTGGAAGCCGCTTTCTGTCTACCGGGAAATAATTTGTAAGCTTACAGAGTTTGCAGTAATGTCCAAAAGCAAATAAAGATTACTGGAAATAATGTTTCTTCATTTTGAGTAACTTCTGGGGAGGATGATGCATTGGGGGGGATCTTTTTTTTTCTTTTTTCCTTTTATTCTTTAAGGTCACCAAAGTGTCAGCGTTGCCTCTAAAAGATGCTGAGAGTTAAGACAAGCTGGAAGGCACATCTGCAGCCCCAGATCAACTTGTTCACGTTCCCCTGATGAGCTCGGGTGTGAGAGGTGAGTGTTTAGGGGTGAAAAGAACTTTTCTCTTGTTCAGAAAGCACCAGTGTTCTTTGTTCAGCTCTTCTGGGAGTGTCTCTGCTGCCTCCCAAGCTCAGTGGGACTCAAACCCCGCTGGGGAAGTCGTGTGGGCAGGATTCCACCCTGCGGGATGCTCCTGTGGGTGACGGTGCAAGGTGGCAGCTGGTGGAAAACTGGGCTGATGATTCCTACGCCTGCTCAGTGGGGCAGAACCTGACTGCTCAGCTTGTAAACTTGAGATATATGTGGAACAAAATGCAGAGTAAGATCCTGACAAAGTGCAGTTTAACAAAAAAAAAACAACTAAAAACTGACCACCACCACCCCCTGTGAGGCACGGTGCCGGCAGCCTGCACCTGGACCCCGGGGCTGCGGCTGGGATCCAAAAATTAAAGTAATTTCTCTTTTTAAAAACAAAAAAGTTTTGTTTTTTCAATGATGTAGGCTTATTCACAGCAGCAAACGTTTTCTTTTCTGTAGTATCCGATAATGCGATGTTGCACTCCCCTTGGGCACAGAACTCTGGACTGACAGTTCATAGTAAAAGCAGGTAAATACTGAATTTATGGGAAGATGGTGCAACAGAGGTGAGTTTTCCAGAAAACTGACATAAAGATTTCAGAATGGCTTCAAAACACATTCATCTTTTGCTTTATTTCTCAACTGACTTAACGGATCACCCATTTCCTTCTTTCTTTTCCATAAGCTGAAGTGCTCTTGGATGAAGTGAGTCCTTTGAACACACCAAGTAGTGAGGATGTCTTTAGAAACGATGGCATGATGTCAAACACTGAAGTCTATAAGGCTGAGCTTGTAAGTGTAGCGCGTACTCTTCTCATCCCCCTCCCTCTTTCCAGTCCTGCATCTCCCTTTCTTCTTGTGTTTAGGACAGGAAATGAAGAGAATTCTTCCTAAGTTAAAAATCAAAGCACTCCGAAATTGTCATATACCTGCGTGACGGGATTAAACTGATGGCTTCCGAGGTGGCTGGAAAACTGCTAATGAAATGGCATCATCACCAGAGGGCTTCTGCACTGAGAATCCCCAAACCTATAACAAGTCATTAAAAATTGTGCATCGAAGGTTGTTTTTTGTTTTGCTTTGAAAGGTTCGTTATAAAAATCGCATTATTTTTTTAATACCAAGTCTGTGTAATGAATTATTTTAAATAGCTTATAAGAAAAGTTTGTTTGTTTTTGAATTCCAAAATGTTCCAACAGGCAATAGGGCAACATAAAACCACTGCCCTGTTTGCCTGCGCTGATTTTAGCTGGACGATGCTGCTTGCTTGGAGTTTGCCGGTAGAAAATTTGCTGTGGACTCAAAAGTATTTTGTTTATAAACACTTTGTGTTTTCTAGGCACAGTAAGATGTTGTGCTATATGGATCGGGGAAGAAAGAGGCATCATTCAGTGCTTCAGTTAGAGAAAGTAAAATCTGCCTTCCAACTAGTACGAATCCATATTCAGAGCCCTGTGTGCCACGACACAACTACTCACACATGCACTTACACACGTCCCCCATGCGTCCTCCCTTACTGTGCAGCTCTGGCAGGCTCGAGGGGTGGGTCAGTTCTCGAGGGCGCTTGCTGTGTTTTCGCTGCTGGGGGGTTGACTGCTTGGTTTAGGCCACAGTTGTTCCTGAAGTTCCTTGACTACTTTTTCCAAGTGTTCCCGAGCCTCCCTTTCATGCATCAGGTCAGCTCGGAGCTGCTCCCTGTCGGCCTCTGCGTGCTGGAGCTTGACCTGTAGGTCCTCAATCTGGAGAAAAGCACATTAAGAAACATAATAAACTATTTTAGTATTTGAGTTCCAGTGTGGGTTTGTAGACTTTAACACAGACCAGGAACTTTGCACAAAGGGAGAAGAGTATAAAGCCATGGACTTCCAGCCATACCACTGTCAAAGTCGAGGTGAGGAAGGAATTAATTCCCTTTTCCTTACTTCCTTCCACACACTGCTGTACAGTTATGAAGTGCATCACATGGACTGATCACTGTGGCTGAAGTTTCATAAAGGTGGATGAAAATCAGAACAGTTCAGTGCCTTAATGTAACAAACTCTGGTCACTACTTACCATTCCTACTCTTTCTTCAGGCAGAAAGCAACTCAGCCCAGTAATCAATGAGCTGATTTTGCACAGGTAATTTACTTTCAGTTCTTTTACAATAGTTATTAATATGAGTGACCAGAAACACAGTCTCCCCCATAAAGGCCTGAGGTCTCAGCTGTAGATTTGATGTCCAACAACAGCAACTGCAGTATCCTCTGAGACCCTCTGTATCCCTCAAATGTAAGGAGGTGAGATGGGTGTGGAGGATGTGGGGGTGTGGTGTAGATGGTGAGGGGGGTGTGTGAGCATGGACATGAGGAAGCTGGGACATGGCACGTCCTCTGAATGAACAGAAGCTCTCCAAGCAACAGGGAAAATGCCCAGCCTTTCAGCTTGTAAGTAAGGAAGCTGGATGTTGGAGTGCAGCAACGGGATGGAACAGGCCCCCTAAGGTGTAGTAACTGCTCAGAAATGGATTTCACCCTTCCCATTCTGTACTTACTGGTAACGTAGTTAAAGCTCCAGAAGAGAAGGGTGTAAAGATGGGAAAAGCTGCCCTGGTTTGAAATAGGCAGGTTTAGGCCACAAACAGGTAAGATAAGCAGCTATCAAGGATTGCCACTTAACAGGAAAGGAAAGCACAGACATCTGGGGCTAACCCACCATGTGAAACCCCCCCACCCATCTCTACTGGGATCTCGGTGACAAGAAAAAAGAAAGGCCTAAAGCACAGTGCTGTGCGGTAGGTATTGGCAATTGAGTACTTTGCACTTTTACACATTTACACCCGAGTTTGTTGTGTTACTTCCTCCCCTGCCGCCTGAAGCTCCTCCTCTCACACTGAGCCTGTCTAGAGAATTGTGGTTTCCGCAAAAATAATCAGAAGTGATGAACAAACCCAAGTGACAAACTCCCTGTGTCGCCAAATGCAAGAGGAAAGGATCTAGAAAGCTTTGCTTTAAAATGCCTTACACAACTCCAGAACTGAAGTCATATGGATGGATCTCTTGTAAACATCAGGCTCCTAAGTTACTGGAGGTATTTTTCCACTCAGTTCCATCCAGAAATCTCTAAGGGAGCTGCCAAAGCCCCAGGTCCTGAGGCATTAGTAGTGATGTTTGCCCCAGTAGTAGAGGTGTTTGCCCTGGCACAGCACTGGCAGGGCTTTGCTGTGTCCTCGTGCTGCTTTAAAAGGACAAACCTATGGACATTCAGCTTTTTGAGATGACTTTAGCCTTTCACATTAGGAAACCTCCTCTATTCCCTCCCAAGGAATGGTCCCACATTACCAGCACTTGCTGGTGCCTTGCCCTGTTTGCTGCCAGGTGGAAGCCGGCTGCCGGTAACACCCAGTGCAGCAGCGCGGCCCAGTTATGTTTAGTCTGGACACCTCTTATCAGTGAGACATCCTGTGATGGCAGGAGGAAGCCCACATCATTTCCTACTGCTGCGCCTGCAGAAGCTCTCCCAGCCCTGGCAGAGCACCACTCCCCTTCCCGCGCCCAGCTGCTGGCTGCTCCTCTGCCTGCGTCCCTCTCTCTTAAAGCGGCCACACCAACTATTTGCAGCTCGTGCTCTGGGTAACAACATGTTCATAAAGCACATGTTCAACAACATGCCTGGTAGAAAAGTTCCTCCAGTAAACATGGTCTGGAGGAGTCCGTTGTTTAACATGAAGTGTGTATGTAGCAGGTAAGCCTGCAAATATGGCATGTGTGTGTATGTGCATTTAAATTCAGGCAAGCCTGCCCCATCCTTCAGAACCCACTGGTTGCAAGTGGAACTGAAATCCTGGCCAGCGTTTGTCCGTCTCTGTAAATGGTGATGCCCAACTGACAAACGTGCTCAGTGCTGGGCAGACATGTAGGACTGACAAGAGGGGACACTGTGTTAGGGCTGTGAGACACTGTGGTGGGGGCAAAGACCTTGCACAGGCAGGAGCTAGGCTTGTCACATCAGATGCAAGAAGGCCATTGGCATTAGGGGACAGACAAACACCTGAGCTACCCGCAGGAAGAGTGAGTTACTTGCTACTAGAATTAGAATACTCCTGGTGCGCAAGTCTTACCTGTGCCGAGTACTTGGCGCGGAGCCTGCCGGCTTCACAGCCCTTGTCGCACACCCGGATCTGCCTGGCTTGTTCCAGTTCCCTCTTCAGTCGTATCCGAGACTCATTCGCTTCCTTCATTTTCTTCTCATTCTCAGCTCGCAGACGTTCAATCTCTTTCCTTAAGTTGCGCTTCGCCTCCGTTGCTTCTCTCAGTTTCTCTTTCTTTGCCACCCGTAGGAACTCCAGCTCCTAGAATACAAAAGCCCTTCACTTGCGAGCACAGACTAAGTCAATGCAAGGGAACAGAAGTGTGCAGGGAGCGACCCAAACCCAGTTCCCATCTTCTGCTGGTTATGACCAAGGCAGCTCATGTCTAAACCTCCTTCTGAACTTTACACACACTCTTCTGCTTTAAATCAACATGAGATCCTGCACTCAAGATACTCTGAATTCTTGGGTTAGAAAAACCTCTACGCTACAGCCACATTTTGCTTTGTCACGCAAAATAGCTGTGACCATCTGTGACTGAATAAAGATGAACTGCAGTTGGAGAGCGCTACGAGCTGCGTGCTCTACGCTTGCTCCAAGTTCCAAACCCACCAACTGCAGTGCCTGCGCTTCAACTGAAGACACTGAAGATCACAGTGTTATGATAAATGCAGTTTGTGAATGCCCTCTGTGTGCAGCAGTGCTGTTCACTACTCACTGAAGGCATCAGGAAGCGGTTGCATTTCACCAAGCCCGCCCCACCCCAAATCCACTTAAGGCAAGTATGAGAAAACCAATGTGTGATCTTTCTAACTCCAGGCAGTTCTGTTGTGCTCCACGTAGCTGGTGCGGAGCTCTGAGTCTCCTGACAACCCACCAATGGATGTCTCTGTCCCAGTATCTGGAAAACTCTGGGCTAAAACCCCTAGCCAAATCAAAACTATGCTTTGCTCTGGAAATTGCCACTCTCACTGTCCAGGTTCTTAATAGAAGCTGTTACCTTGAAATCTCAAATCCAAAAGAGAGCCGTTAATGGAAGTGATAAAGAACCTAAAGCTACAATGATAGAAAGTCCTGAGCTGATAAATGCCGTTGTTAAAAGGCCTCCTAAGCCCAGAAAGGTCTCCAAAGTGCACTAGAAGTCTGTCTCTCAAATGGTTAAATTAGAAACTCAAATTCAGTTTTTCCCCAGAAGCAGCATTTCCGGTGTCAGAGCCACCACTCGCAGCATTGCTCCTGTCAGCGAACACTGCAGTGGGGTCATGGGAAACTCACTCCTTCCCTGTCTCACTTCCCCAGGCAGCCGCAGCCGCTCAGCCCTGCCCCTGCTCCAGACATGCTGCCGGGCCTGGCACTGCTCCCCTCCCACTCCGACAGGCTCAAGGTAATGCCTCAACATTCACTTCATCAACCACCTCCTGTAATTTCTGCTTTACTTTAAGTACAAACTGTGCATTTCGTTTGGATATTTAAAAATCAGCTTTAAATATATATATTACTTATAAGTATTTCGTATGATCACAGCCTGGTTTGGGTTGAAGGGACCTTAAAGCTCATCCAGATCCAACCACCTGCCACAGGAGCAGGTTGCTCCAAGCCCCGTCCAACCTGGCTCTGAAGGCATATCTATTCACTTAACCCAGCCCCTAAAACCCCGATAGTAGGTTCAAGGTTTCTAGTTCAGTGCAATGAGAACAAACTAATCTGTGCTGTGCTCAGAGATTCTTTCAGTGATGGAAAGATGCTGATTTTGGTCCCCAGGGATTAGTGCCCAGGGCAAGAACAGGTGGCAAGCTGAAAATTGTTGGAATGGTTCCTGAAGACTTGGGTTTCCCGGTTGGATTTACAGCAGTACCCCAGTAAAGGCTGTTGCTATTTGGGAAAAATGAGCCAATTCTTTTTCACATGAGCCTGCCTAACGTTCCTACCTGGAAGGGGCCTTGCAGACAGTAGCAAGGGAAAGCAATTTTTCACCCTTACCTGATGCAGACTGCGTTTGGCTTGCAAGGCCGCATTCAGCTTCTCTTCCTGCTTCACTCTCATTTTAACAACTTCATGGAGGAATTTTTCTTTGGCTTCTTTTGTATCCAGGCCGCTGTCCAGGGCCTGCCTTAGGTGCTCCAGCTCTGCTTCCAGCCCGCTGCTGTGAGAGTCGGAATGTGCTGGAACCTCATACGAGCTGCTGACTGCCACCGGGGCCTGCATCCCAGGGGAGCTCATGTCCTTCGCGGAGCTGGATGAGGTGAAGGATGGGGAGGAGAGTGACGATAAGGAGGAAGTGACTGAAAAACAGAAACATCCAAAATTAATACAGAAACGTCCAGTATAACTCGAAATATGCTGCATCCCTGTTGTACAGAGGAGACACTCAATATTCAATGACAAAAAGGGAAGAAAGAAAACACCTGTTCTATACTTTGATGCTTGAAATGTGATGAAAATCAATTTGCTTGAATTGTGACTTTGGAATTTATGTTACAATTTATGTCATGGGTTTGTTTTTTTTTTCTATGGGTGTGAAGAAACAGATTTCTTCAGGGTTCCTACAGGGTCCTGCTGTTTTCAGTGGGTAAATGTCACCTCTTTGCATGTGCCACCTGCCCTGAGCAAGGACCGGACCCGCTGTGAGCAGCAGCACAATTATCTAAGTGACACCCGCATCCTCTTGCCAGAGCCTGCTGTCGGCACACTGTTTAAGAACATTCTGGCTCCTCCTCTATATGCTCAGCTCCGTGGATGTGGTACTGACACTGTGACCATGTTCTTTGTCTGATAGATACAAAACTCTGCTCTGGAATTTTTATGTGCTACTGGTGTGTATCCCACAAAGAGCTCTGACAGAAGCCTCTTGACCAGACATCAACCCATGGGGTTTATGTGAACACCACACACGTTTTGTCTTCTGCACAACACTGACCTGCTTCAATACAATATTCCAGGTCAGTGGACACCTGTGGTTCAAAAATCACAGAATCATTAGAGTTGGAAGCGACCTCTGGAGATCATCTAGTCCATGATGCCCTTCGTCTCCCAGGAAAACACCCCCCAACTTATGTTTTTGGTTTTCAATATTACTTGAGATTGTATTATTACATCTCATTGAGGTATTGGGCTTCCAAAATTCTATTTGAACACAACAGAGGTTGAACAGCTAACTCCTGTGCATTGCTGAGGAAAACCCAGCACAAACAAAACAAAACGGGCTGGAGCACCTCTGCTACGAAGGTGTCCCTGCCCGTGGCAGGGGGTTGGAACTGGATAAGCTTTAGGATTCCTTCAACCCAAACCATTCTGGGATTCTGTGATCCTATGAAAATCCAGGCACACGGAACGGTCACTTACATTCTTCCCTGGTTTCTACTTCAATTTCTGCTTCTGATTCCTTGTCCTCCTCGGGGGCAGGGGCAGGGGCTGCCGTGGTGGCCGCTGCCTCGGGCAGGGCCGTGCTGTCAGCCGCAGGCCTCCTCCTGCGCGGCAGGGCCGTGCTTCCGGGCTCGGTGCTGCGCGGCACTGCCGTGGCACAGGGCGTGCTGCTCACCACCTTCTGCTGCGCCGGGGGCGCGAGCGCCACGTTGGGGGCCACGGCATTCTCGAAGCTCTTGTAGGAGTAGAAACTGGTTTAGAGGGGGAGGCAAAAGAAAATAGTCGTGTCCTGGGCTTTAAATGCTCCCCAATCCACGTGTTACACCAAAACTGCAAGTTACTGGACTGGCAGCGAAGTTCCACTGACTGACACCACCTGAGAGTCTGCCTGTGTTTGCTTAGTGCTTTGCACTCAATTAAACATGGACATGACTTCTCCAGCTCACCATGTTCATAAATTCATAGAAGCAGCCTTCATTGTAGGCTCCTATGGCATGTTCACCTAACAAAACCTATTCAATGAATGCATAAAATCTCAATATTTTTGTTTCCCTTCTGTGAATTAACGCACTGCA
This sequence comes from Strigops habroptila, assembly GCF_004027225.2. NCBI lineage: Eukaryota > Metazoa > Chordata > Aves > Psittaciformes > Psittacidae > Strigops > Strigops habroptila. The sequence goes on from NC_044292.2 coordinate 8,108,813, forward strand.
GCTGCAAATGCTCTTTAATCCCATATGAGTGGAGTGACCAGCTGAGTTGCAAAGCCACCAGCTAACAGGGCAAGGGAACAAACACACAACAACTTGCTGTCAAATAAACCTCCCTGGCTGCCAGCCCAGGCCTTCCTTCAGGTCACACCTCCTTACCTGTCCCGGATCAAGGCGGGAAGGTGGGTTGAGAGCTCCTTCTCATTTGCTGACACAGCCGGGGACCAGGGCCGGAACGCCGAGAGCCGCTGACGGGGATGAACGCAGCCAATGCTCTGGGAAGAGGGGGAAAGGAAAATCAGTGAATATGAACAATCTCTTCAACTCTAACCCACAACGGACTGCTCGCCATGCTTGTCAGCACACTCTGTTAGCTCTACAGCTTCTCCCCACTGGCTAGGACCTGCTTAGTAGATCCACTGGAAGAAGTTATCTGCACCAGTGTGAAACCTGACAGGTTTTTTCTCTGCCACTAAGTTACATGTAGTTTGCAGGGACCACAAAAGGCTCCTGAATCTTGCAGGATTCTTGGACCTCCAAGGCATGAAGGAATTGCTTCCTTCATGGTCACAATCAAGGTCAGTGAACACTGGAAGATGGTGAGGAAACTGGGAGGACTGAATAACAGTGTTTACTAGGAAAAGGACAAAGAGGTTACGAATTTAGAAAACCTGGGCAAGTTCTTGCTATCCTGGTTTCAGTAGTGATGTTACGTGCTCATTTGATCTCTCTTAATTACAAAATATTCAGTAATCACCTTATTAGATGAGCTGGATAAGGACCGTAACCAACTGGACTGTTTTTCCTTCTCAGTAGAAGCTGGAGATTGGGAAGCAGAGTCATCTATTTTGGGCTTTTTGGAAGCAGGAGGATCTGAGGAGACCTGAAACAAAGACAGGCAGGAAAAATCAAAGTCAGAATTACTCATTTTGCAATCAGCTTAGAAGCAGGTTATAAGGCAAAAGCAAATTTTGTATTTAGAAGAAACGCTGGGGTTTTTTTTCTGCTTTTTAAATATGAGGCCAAACAAAGGGGTGAAAACAAGGGACCGACACAAACAATGACATAAGGTGGCTTCACTCCTTCATTTAAAGTACTCTGATACAAAGTGTGGATGGTGCAGCAGTGATGGGCAGTCAGGTAAGTGAGACATTCACACCATGCTGCAGAGAACTATCAGCCTTCTCTCATTTCTGTATGCAGAAAGGTGAGGTTTAATGTGGCTGCTGAGCTGGAAAGATTATTTTAAACAGAACAGAGCAGACTTTGTTATTCTGTTTGCAGTGGTTGTTATGCCGATGACTTCACTACCCTGCAGCTGCAGTGGATTCTGGGGGTGCTGCCAAGAGCTGCTTTGCCTTTTCCACAAGTGGCTCAGCCTGGCCCATAAATCATTCTCAAGCATAAGAAAGCCCTTTGGCAAACAACCCCCTTCCTTCAACACCGTGAGGGAATAAAATTCCTATAGTCCCAGCGTCGCTTGCAAAAAAATTGGTAACTACTGGTTTAACTGGTGCGCTGAGGACACCAGCGTGAAGCCCTGCCAGGACAAACACGGGGAGGGAGAAGGTTCTGGACCTTACATTGCCTCATGACTAGAAATAATAAGAGAAACATCCACTTCTGTTCACAGCCATTTTCTTTCTTCTCTTCCTTTTTGCAATTCCAAACTCTACCTTCCTGCTACTCGGAAGCGCTCATATTTGCATTAAACTTTTTCATCCTTACACCTCTCTGTGATTTTTGAGGGCAAATAAGTATTTAACCAGGTGGGTCTGTAAAACCCAGGCATGGCAACGTTCCGAGAGCCTGATAGGCTTCAAATCCAGGTCTATTTGCCAGTGAAAGAAAGGATTTTATTTGCCAATGTCTTGTGTCTGAATGTCAGTCCTCTTCAAGGCATCTTAAATTGGGAATTTAAGAGATTGCTTCTCCAAATGACTATTCACTCCTAAAAACTGCAATCTAAGTGACCTTACCTGGAGAGCGCATGAGGGCCTGGAAGCAGAACTGTTCCAATGCGCTTCTCCAGACTCCCAACTGAATTCCAGTAGACCCAACAGCTGTGTAAGCAGAGAAATGCCATCCCTTCTGCACACCTAATGGAGGATTTCTCCTCCATTAGGAGAAATCACAGCCTCAGGTCCATGAGCAGCCAGATGCTTCCACGGAGGCAGTGTGGAGCTACAGCTGGAGCTGGTGACTATCCCACTAAACCCAGTTCACCCAACAGCACCCACCGCTCTCCCCGCCCCTGCAGCCCCATCACCAAGTCTGGAGGTTTTACTACAACATCCCCTGGCGCTCTGGAGCTTTCCATAGGCAGCAGATGAAGAAGAATGACATGGGTGTGTAGATGTGTAGCCCCATGTACAAAATTAGCCCGAGCCAATGTCAAATGCCAGCTTCAATGGATTTGCAGAGGATTCTTTCAGCACAGCTTCAGGCTCCCCGAGGGCTGGCTTGGGAAGGAGCTATGGCACGGTCCCTCCCATCTAACTCGCCTCAGAAAATGCATTTCTAGACTCTTTTAGTAGGACAATGCATTGGAAAAGATTTGTTTTTGCTTTCAGAGATGCTGTCTATGCAGAATTAGTGACAGCATTCGAAAGGTATTTGGCAAGTGACTACTGATCCCAACCCTCTCCACTGGGGATGTGAGCTGTGTGGGGAGGGGGCCAGGAGGAGGGCGGGGAGGAAGGGGGGCTTGGAATGGAGAAGGCAACAGGTGGCAAGACTCAGCATGGGAATGCCGTCCTGTGAGCGGCAGCGCCGGGACATGGCCCTGGGCGAGGGGAGAAGAGCAGTGCCGGCACAGGGAGAGCAATGCCCAGTCACAGGCAGGCTCCAGGGGAGCAGTGCCATAGGGGAGTCTCATTGCGTCTTTAAATAAATCAGGGCCCAGCTTTCCCCACTGTCTCCCCTTCTCTCCCTTTAAATCAAGGCTGGCACCAACCATCAGGAGGGCTCTGAGCACAAAACATTTGAGGAGACCTAACAACCTTCTGTGTGAGGAGTCAGTATTGATCTGGGAACATGAGCTGCTGCTGGGAAAAAAAAGCAGTAAACAAGGCATGGGGAAATGATAGGTGTGCTTCCCCACAACGAGATGGAAATGGGGTGGAAAAGGGGAGAGAAAAGTGAGGTGTGCAGATTGTTCTAATTTCAAACCATCTCCCACTGCAGGACTCTGTACCTCACAGACCAGTGCTGCCTGAAGGGATGAAGCACTTCAGCTGTGCTCCGGAAAGGACTCCTGCCAACAGTGTTTCTGAACTGCTGTAATGGCCACCACTGTTTTTCCTTCCATCCACTGTCCCATTTTGTTTACACACATCATCTCCTGATTGTTCTGGTTTTAAAGCCTGTCCCAGTACAGGTATTTAGGTTCTATTTTAACAATGTAAGAACATAACAGTTCTAGTAGTGTCCCACGTGGTCTATGAAACACCAAGGCACTACGTGTTGCTATTAGTCAAGAAAGGGAGGTTCATCTCCAAAACCCATGGAACAGGAGGCTCCTGACCACAGCCTGTAATCGTTTGGTTAAATATTTGCTCTTCTATATTTCTACCTGTCTGGATATGTCACTGAAAACACTTTTGCCCCCTCCCTCTGCAGAAATACTGTGGCTGTCAAGAACTAAAAAAAAATCCCCCCATACATATCCATAGTAGGTCTTTTGCTTTGTTGCAGCCTTCCAACACTGGAAGAGGCAGAAGCAGGTCTGCTTCCAACTATAGAAAGACACTTAGACGCGGAACAAGACTAGATACTGAACACAAAATCTTCTCTTCACATGACTCATGGATTACATCCCACTCTAGGACAGATTCCAGGCAACAGCATACCCCACTCTGACACTTCCAACCCAGCCACAGCAGCCAGCAAACCCTGGTATTGGCTCAAATCTGGTGAGTTTATTTCATTTCCTCTCTTTGCCAAATAATGAAACACACAAAGTTGCAAAAGAAAGACCGAAAATCTGATGTAACTTTTTTGCCATCCACAGAAGTGACTTACAAAGAACTGGAGCCCAACCCCTGGAAGACTGGAATAAATATTTCTTCATTTCCTATTAATTTTTCCTTCCATTAGAGGCAACTTACTAATTTGTTGTCAAACGGGCTTTACACTGGGCAAAGACACTTTGTTAATACACATCTGCTCCAGTCCACAGATGTAAGAAGCTTCATGACACAAAGTGGGCCCAGAAATGCATCTATTTAAGCTTTTGGACTCTTGTTTTCTGAAACTATTGATTTTTGAGGAAAAACAGACATAGAGAGATTTATAAAGTTATTAAGAAAAGATTTCAGAAGTACATCCCAAAGGGAAATCTGGGCATGTGAACTTGCAGTCAGCCATTTTAAGGCAAACTGAAATCAAGAGGCCCAATTTGGCCTTTAGCCAACCAGGGCCGCACTTGACATGTCAGAGCAAATTTTCCACTTCTACTACGTGTCACAGTCAACAACCATGAGACCAGGAGAAGGAATTTTTGACCCTCTCCTCAGGAAGACAAGTGCTCCTTCCCCACTGTTCCGCACTGTCCACAGGTAGCAGCGCACCAGGGCAGCCTGAATGCTTCTCGTTGTTGTGACATAAAACGGAAAATGAGCCCAGAAAAGTGTCTTGAATGTTAAGATTTGGGAGTGCTCATGGACATAATTCTTATAACCTTGGAAATGTGGATGCCATCCCAGCAGCAATCACAGCATCCTATGCGGTGGCATCTTTAGAAATGAAAGATTTAATGTCCCTAAAAGCTATCAAGCTATCCCAACACAGAGAAATGTATATTTCAGTCTCTTAAAAGATTAATTGGGAAAATACTGTGAGGCTTAAGAATTCAATTTCATATTCCTAATTTAGGCATAAATCACATCTCCATTGAAAACTCCACAGTTAGAAAAGCAGAGCAGGCAAAATTAACAGAAAAGGGGTGTAAATCTATAAATACCATAGTCTCATTTGTTCAAGCCATTGCTCCTGCTGCTGGTCCACGCAGAGCTGAGAGCAGTTACACCCTGAGGAAGGGAGGGGCTTCCTGTCTCAGCTGATACTCCTCTGGGTGTGAAAATTAAGCTGCTTTCTCATTAGAGGCACAAACCACAAGACCAGACGCCAGTCTGATATAAGCAAGGAGAAACCCCAGAGAGAAACTACTTGGGTTCAAAACGTGTCAGACATCAGGAGATAAATACACACTGAAACAGCAAAAGGCTGATAGCACATCATACAGCTCACATCAACTGTGCTGCAGTGAGACCAAACCAGTGACTCCACTGGGCTGTTACTTACCTGGAGAAGGCTCCAGGGAGACCTTGTAACAGTCTTCCAATACCTAAAGGGGCTACAAGAAACCTGGAGAGGGGCTTTGGACAAGGGCCTGTAGGGACAGGACAAGGGGAATGGCTTTAACCTGCCAGAGGGGAGACTGAGATGAGCTCTGAAGCAGAAGCTCTTCCCTGTGAGGGTGCTGAGGCGCTGGCACAGGGTGCCCAGAAAAGCTGTGGCTGCCCCATCCCTGGCAGTGTTCAAGGCCAGGTTGGACACAGGGGCTTGGAGCAACCTGCTCTAGCGGAAGGTGTCCCTGCCCGTGGCAGGGGGTTGGAGCTGGAGGAGCTTTAAGGTCCCTTCAACCCAAACCAGTCTGGGATTCTATGATTGATTCTATGGTTATTTAATACATTTTTCCTGTTAAAATCTGTCATCTGACCATCTCAGCTCACATTCACTCATTTACTCCAAGGGAATCTGGAATGTAGCGAACTCCTAAACCAGCAACTGTCCTACAGAGAGGGGTAAAGGTGCAAGACCCAACGAGCGATGAACAACATCTGCCATGAACCACAGGCCATGGAGACGCTGAGACTACCCAAATGCCTGTTCTCAATGAAACTTTCCTTCTTAGGTAAACTGCAGAGGAAAGATGGTTTTGTAGAGGACACGGGGTGGAACACAAACAGAAAAGAGCTTGTGACTCTGATCCTAAGCAAATCATTTCCACTACCCTCCCCTGGGAAACCGACACTAATTCTGTTCTACCTCAAAAGATGTACCAAGACTAAAACCCTCTGACACTACAGATACAGCAGTAAAAATGTTACACAAGTGTCTGAAGATTTTCACCTATTTCAGTGCACCTTTCCAGGCAACTGCTCCATGTTCAGCTATGGGATCCTGCAGTGAAGCATGCGAGCATGCTGCTGGTGCTGCCGCTGTTCACCATCACTGGACAAAGCTTTTAGTACTTATTACTGCCATTACTTACACAACTAGTCAGTAAAATAAACTAAGTATGAGAAGCTCTGAAAGCATCTTTCTACAGGAACTGGTGGCTTTTCTTACTCAGGGATGAAAAGCAAATCTCAGCAACCACCCCAGTCTCTGTATCTCATGCTACTAGCAATGCCTGAAGAGCCCTAGGAGTCTCCACAAAATACCTGCATAGACCTTTGCTAAGGTCAGAGTATATGAGTTCTAGTTAAAGTCAAACTAAACACTACACAATGAGAGGTATCTGCAATGTGGGGAAAAGGGAGGGCCTTTTCGTTTCTGCATCCTTCAAGCCTTCACAAGCATATCAACTGATGGGTAGAACACTTGCTTCCTAAAGGCTCCCTGTGCTGTCCAGGAATGATGAATAAGGTATTGAGGGCTTTATAAGGACTGCACTTCCACATGGATTAAAAAAATAAATATATTCAGGTACAGATTGAAAGCTCTGAAGGGTTGTCTTGATAATAAAAAACGCTAAAAATAATGCTGCTCTACAGAGCTGTAAGAAGATTTACTGCTTGTCTACTGTATATATTTAAAAGAGAAAAAACCTACCACATTGCAGTGTCAGTTCTGGGGAGTGTATGCAGCATTTGTTTTACTTTTCTTTTTTACAATTTTGGTTTCGTTGGGCAGGAGTCCAGACTTTCCATCTTCCCATTTTTCACTGCTCTGGTGGAAGGAGAAGCACTCGTTTTACCCTGTCATTTTGGGATGTGTGATTAAGGGAAGTATTTGCTTTCTATTCTTGCCTTCACAGCACACATGCTGGCTGCCAGTGTGGCCCCCAAGTCTGACCTGTGAGGAATCTTCACAAACCACAGTGGAGAGCGCTTGGGAGAGCACGGGCATGAGAAGGAGCTGTGGAAAATAAACCTCATGGGAATAACCTGCTCTCCCTTCCTCTGGATGAGCCCACAAGGACTCATTTTGTCTCTTCCTGGATCTCCTGGTTGTGTGAAGGCCCCAGTTTACTCCACTGATAGCAGTGTAAATGCAACTTCCCAGCTGGTCTAAGAGAATGCCATGTAAAGAAGCAATGTTTTAGTCACATGGTAGCATAGGAAGTTCATCTTAAGAAATTGGGAACTGAGTTTTATCTTACACCTGTGCAAAATTCTTTAATTTCTATGGAATCACATCAAAAGTTTACAACAGAAGCAGTGAAAAGAGACAGGATTCTTTTAATTCAGACACTATCTCTGTTTAAAGCATATTCCTACAGAATACCCTCTGATGAATTAATTTTGTAAAGGCAAATTCAGATTATTTTCTAGCACACTCTACAGAGCCCCTGGGGTAAGCCATCATCCATCTCCAAAGCTTCTTGGCTAGCATAAACCAAAGAAAATAAAAAGGTTTTCTCTCCTGTCTCAACATTTCTTTTATTCTTTTAGTACAAAAATTTGGCCAGATGACATCTGATGATTGCACTTACCCAAAGCTTGTGCTACCTGGAAAGCTGCACCGAGGAAAAATTGGCTGTTTAATTCCTGATCTCAACAGTTACTCTTTATATCACTGTTCTTCTTGTAAATCTATCATATAAAATTACTCTTTGATGTAGATCTCATCCTATAAGTCCTTAAGTCTCAAAATCTTCTACAAACACTAAGTTTTTAATAGACATTCTTCTAGTCTTAAAATTCTACGAATCTTTAGTAGTTGCTCAACAAAATCAGTATTTCCCACTCAAAGTGATTCTGCTTCTCTGATTCTTCCAGCTGTAAATCCCTCTGCTCCAGGAAAGCACAGGCTGCACAAACCCACCCCGGTGTGATAGGGACTGCATGGATGAGAAAACTGAAATAGCCAGAAACAAAGTCAAAAAAAGTAAAAAAAAAAATAAAAAAAAAAATGAAGAAGTGTCCAGGCCAGGTTGGACACAGGGGCTTGGAGCAACCTGCTCTAGTGGAAGGTGTCCCTGCCCGTGGCAGGGGGTTGGAGCTGGAGGAGCTTTAAGGTTCTTTCCAACCCAAACCATTCTAGGATTATTTGTCATATGATGTACTTGTGTTTTGGCTCTTGGCTGATGAACTGGAAGTCTCTTTTCCATTGGCGAGGAGTCTGTTTTGCCCTTCCAGTGGAAACTAAAAGTTACAGCTTGAAAAGAATTCCCTGCCCTGTGGTTTAAAACAAAACAAAGCAAGTTCAACTCACACTTCGCACTGCAGAGCCAGTGATCAAGACCAGTATCAACCAGGTCAGGTTTCAAATGTTACATAAAAGAACAAGTATTCCCCTCGTGACTTCCACTAACATTGGCTCTCTAGCAGGCATTGTGTTCTTCCCCAGGTACCAACTAATGCACAATGAACTTCCGCACACAGACACCTTATGAAGCCAGGAAAGGGGAAAGGGTGCCCAAACTCATGGAACACAAATTGGCTTTTGCCAAACTCCCCTGTAGTAGCTGGGCAGGCAGCTCCAGGCTCCACACTGCCCAGGGCTGTGTCCTTCCCCAGCTCCTCTTGTGCTTGCAGAGCATCCTGGGGCACAGGATTCAACATTGTGATACAATTAACAAGCTACCAGGCACTCTACCTGTTCTTTTTCATTACATGGAGAGGCACTTGTCAACAGAGACCTTTTTGCTCTTCAGAACATCCTCCTCTTGGGTATATCTGACTTCCAACTCTCTCACTTTGGCATCTTTCCTAAGCACAAGCCATACTGACAGGTTTCATGACTCAAGGTGACACATTATTTTACCACTGCACTTACAAAGTCTCATCCTGCTAGAATCTGGTGTCTTCGCAGCACATCTACTTGGATTTTCCCAGACAATTCCTAGAACTGTGCACGTCTGACACCACACCACCTCCAGTGTAGTTAATAGCAGCAATGGTGAGCTGTCAGGGTGAGATGTCAATACACTGATTATGGATTAATAGTTACAAATCATACTGAGGTCAAAAGTGTAACAGAAACCCCCATGTCCCCGTGAAGGCCTCAGTTATCTACCCCTTATCAAAAGACAACTAAATTTTGACTGAAGGAGAAGCGTAGTAACCACATCGTTAAGGATATTTTAGATGCCAATAGCTTTAAGATACCGGAAAAATTTAATATCATTAAAAGGAACTTGTTTTCCTTCCTATCTTTTCAGTCAAGGCAGTCTTACCCTTTCTGTAAGAACACACTTTTTGAGGAGTAACTTCTCACCATCCATATATAGAAGACAGGAAAAACCTAAATTCTGTGCTTACAAAATGTTTGGAAAGCTCCAGACAGGCAGATGCTTCCTTAAGCACCCAACAACTAACGTGCTCTACAATTCTAAGAAAGCCACAAGAAGCTCATCTAGTTTAAGTAACAGTTATTACTTCTGAAACCTCCCCAGAGCTCCAAGGATAAAGGCAGACAACCAATTACAGCCTTAGACTTTCAAAGCTTATTTTTCTGCCTTTAGAAACAAGCATCACATGTTCTTTCCACCAGATGCTGAGTTAAGGGGGGTGGGTGGAAGTGGTTTAAGAAGGGAGGGAGGAGGAGGAACAGAGAAGAGGAGAGGGCCCTTTGGTTTACTCTTTCCAGCAAACCCATGCAGCAAATCAGCCCTCCTCTGTCAGAAAGGGTTTGCTTTGGAAGAACCTTTTATGTTCCAGTGAGTGACTTGTCTAAATACAACTAATTTTAGCTAGGACATTTACCATGCAGGAGTGATGCACTTGGAAAAGAGCTTCTATCCTTCAGAAGGGCTACTAACAGTGGGAAAAGAAACATTTGCAACAGTTGCCAAAAAAAAGAGAGATTAAAATAACTGAGCAAAATATTACCCCCTACACCAGGACGATCAACATGACCGTCAATACTACAGGGCCTTTAGCAACTCGTCTCAATCAATAGACCACATTTTGACAAAAAAAACCCTGTGTTTTTTCTTTTTTCCCCCAACATAAACTCACCTTTTGACTACAGATCAGAGATCTAAGAGGAAACGCCCACAGAATGCATGTGAGTTTGTATAGAGATACACATTTCCAAAAAGCTATTTTGTATACCATCAAATGAAGCAACAAAAGATAATTTGAAGGGAAAACGGAAGGGGGATGGGATGGACAGGAGGGGGAAATCTGGGACGCTACAAGGAACTTTCAGTTCTTGTGTAACCTGATGGATTTGAAGCCTTCAGGGGGAGAACTGGCTATAAGCAATGTTACAGCGCAGCGTGACCACGCAGCCACATGGGTTGTGTCTGCTACAACTCTATTAATAGGAGAGAAGATTAGAGAGGTTTGACTATATACAGGATACATCTCCCAATGTAATTCCTGCTTTCTCTTCCTGATCAATTTCTTCTCATTGCCACAGGCTCCTGGGGGGGGAATATTTAAGTGAATGGCAGAATTGAGGCCTCATTTGCTGGTGTATGTATAACAAGTTATGTTTGTCCTGCCTAAATAATAACTATGAACACCCACTGGGCATGATATGTACTGTTTTTTTTCTCTTACTTCTCACTTTCTTGTTACAATGTGAGTTCTATTCCACATCCCCATTTGGCATGTGTAATGTGCCTGACCCCTATAAAGATGGTCAAATAAATATCTTGTGACCTCACAAGTATGAAAATAAGCTTTTTTGAAAGAAAAAGTATATCTTCAGGGGGTTTGGCAGTAACTTTCAATTATTTTTAATTGCCTGGAAAATTGAAGTAAGAAAATAGTTTGGTATAAATATTGGGGCACATTATTAAGCCGTTTTCATAATATCTCAGCCATAAGCTTAATAGACAAAAAGGGTTTTTTTAAGCCTCGGTCATCTATTCGACATGAATGGACTGTCTGTTCCCATACTTCCTCAAGGGGTAACTGAACTGAAATATTCCATGATAGAAACCAGATTCCATTTGACCTGGTAGGCAATGAGAACTCCACAGAACCTTCACAATTTGGGTTTAATTACAAACCACCATGGAGTCTGGACTGCAGCCTGAGATCAGAAATACAAAGAAAGGGCTTGAGAGAAAGTTTGGAGCTATAAACGCCAAATTCCCTGCTCCCATTTTCCTTTCCTTAAATCATGGGATGGATTTTGCTCTTCTTGTTAACACAACTGACTTACAAACTGCAAAGCAAGCAAGATTTCCAAGGTAGCAGTCTGAGTCTGCCCTTCTTGTGGAACTACACTATCACACACTGAGCTGCATTAAACACATCAGGGAATCAACACAGAATCGAAATTCAGCTCTGGTATTGTGATGGCTCCAAAGTCTCATATTGTATTTCCTTCTTTTGTCTGAAACTTTGAAGCCTCAAAACCAGTTGTGAGTTGAACTTTTCCAGTGCAGCCTGTAATGCAGTGATTGAAACACACAAGACTTTGAGAAGTACTGTATGCTAAAAACCATCATGAGCAGCCTGGCCAAAATGAAGTGAGCAAGACCTTACCTAAGCACAGGTTTGTGGCCCTCCAGAAACCTGGACAGACAAAGCCATGGTTCAGATGTTACTGTTATAAGGTGGCATTAAGGGAACAAGGACAAGATGGGTTTGGTGGAGGGATGACTCCAGACAGGATAGATTTTGGTCTCCCCAAGAGAAAAAATAACAGCCTGCTGGGATGAAGGCACCATACTGCAACTTCAGAGGGAAGTTACATTTCACCTAAAGAAACACTATTGAGGTTGAGAAAATAAAAGATATCTCGAGGAGAACGTTGCCAGCCAACAATGGGAACAAAAATTATCACCTTTAGGTGATATAGAACTAAACTCGCCTGGTGCAACAGCCAAAAGCTTCAAAGGCCTTGAACGCATTAAGGCAAAAATCCTTTGCACTCATCTAAGATCTCCCATACATGTGGCTTGAGGATTGTTTTCCAAGAAATTTGGGCAGGTTCTCCCAGCCATGACAGCAAGACTTCTGCTGAAGTGGGAAAAGAACTGAACTGCACTGCAAATTCACCACCTCTGCTAAACTCTCTTCAACAAACTTGCAACCCTGTCCTCAGCAAGGCCAAGTTTAGTCAACTGCCGTAAGAGAGGCTGAGCCTCTATTGTGCAGACATAGGATTCTGCCAATGGAACAGGGAATGGAGGTAAAGCAGCAAATTGTAGGAGGAGGGAAGGAAAAATTATTTGAAATACCCAATAGAAACCCAAACCTTTATTAAAGAACAGAGATGAACTCTGCGGGAGAGGAATTTATCATTTCAACTGCTGCTGCTGGAGTGGGAGGAGGGAGCTGCGGGAACCCTGGGAAGTGCTGCCTGGTTCAGCTGTTGGGGGTAGCAGCTGTCCCGAAATCCTCATTGGAGGGAACAAGCCAGGAGGTCATGGGAGTCATGATTATTTGGAATGACAAGGGGAAACAATAGGTTGGGGCCCTCTGTCTCCTTGCCTTTCTCATGTCTTTTGTTAGCTATTGCCTTCCCAGAATAGCTGTCTGGCTGTATTCTGGGCAGAGCTGAGGCTGGTTTTGTATAAGCCTTTTCACCCCTGCAGCTTCAGAATATTATTATAAAAGTGACACCTCCACCCATATTTATGCCTGTGACTCACATGCACCTCTTCCAGTTGAAGGCTTTAAGTTCTTCAGCAAGAAGTGGTATAACTCAGCTCAAACCAGAGACAGTCATTTGTAATTTAGTTTTCTCAGATCCCTCTCCTCTGTTGAGTTTCTCTCCTAGGGCAAAGCTAACGCCACGCTGCAGGAGACACGACAACCACCAAACCTGTCAAAATCACTGCTGCCTGCAGCAGGGATGCTGCTGTTGCTCTTCCCATCATTGAGAAACCTTACAAAGAGGGGAAAAGGTTAGTGGAGACACTCATGCTGTTTGTACACAGTACAACAGGACTTGAAGCACCTTGAGGGCTAACAGGGCTTGTTAACAGTTCACAAAGTTTAGTGAACAAGCATGGCCCAAAATGGGTTTGTTCAAATTTTGGACACCATGGTACAACATGGTCCTCGTCCTGCCTCTTGCACTGCAGACCTGCAGGACCATGGGCAAATCACTTCGCCCTCGTCCAACTAACACTGATGTCACCCAGGAATGTCATGAAGCTGATTCATTTGTGGAAGAGCTTTTAAATGGCAATCCTCACGTAATGGTATAGTCTAACTGCTCTGGCTCAGGAGAGCTACAGTGAGAGTGTAAGCAAGGCATTAACTTGGATCTGTTCCCTCAGAATTTCAGATACAGCCACAGGCAGAAAAGACTGACTTTTCTTGCAGGATTTTTATAACCATTCTCACCTATCCTCACTCCTCCTTCACGTGAGTTTGGAGGGAAATAAGTCTTAATTGTCACTCTAGGATGAAACTGTTATAGTCCTGCTGATTCAGAAGATCAGATGAAACAACAAGAAGAACTGTAGTATCTTTAATTTAGGATTAGAGTCAGTGGCAGGCGTTCCTTGCCTATACCAGTAAGGATGAACACAGCCTGCTGAAAACTACACCGCAAGTAGTATTTGGGTTAATCCAAGATAAGAGAAAATAATTTCTCATTTTAAGTGAGGTTCCCCCCCCCTTTTTATTCTTTCCTTACAGCTTTAATATTGATCCACAGATTAAGAATTTTTGTTGGGTGTCACCAGAATTATTTAATGGGATACTTGTAGTGTTATCATCATGGTAAAGAGACCCATGTATGGATTTGAATAACATCTTGAAAGGAGACTTGACTGTAATAAGAAGGCAGACAGGTTGAAATAAGATTAAAACTTCATTTGGGCCCCGAGTCCCAGGCACAGCATGAAAATTCCTCTTTCCCCATTCTACACATACCTGGTTCCTGACACCATATTAAGAGGCAAAAGGCACAAGAAAAAAACCCCAACAAAATTTGGAATCCAGCACTTGTTCTATGCTTGGGACAGGTTTTATGTGTTTGCACAGGAGATGAAACCACAGCATAGTTAGGTGATTTTCAGCTTGGATATCCACCATCAGCAGACTTGAAATATCCCATTGTAAAGCAGTGCTGCGTGATTTACAACAGCACCATACTATTGGTGAGAGCTAAAGCTCTTCTTTTTTTCTAACGGTATTTGGCTTGGCTTGGTCTTCTTAACTGCTGCTGCTCTTTGGTTCAACAGGAGACATGTTTCTCTAAGCTGATTTCTCTGTGGCTGAGGATTTAATCAGATCAAAGTTGCGACTAAAACATGGGCTATAACCACAATCCTTAAAGGGAGAGCTGCAAACATTAAGCCCTTCTCTATTCCCCTTTACAATCCAAAGTGAAGCAATACCTATCTCTGGCAAATGCACACTGTTTTTAAAATATCTTGCAAATTTGCTACCTTCTGGGTCACTTTTCCTCTGGATAGGGTGCAAAGCTATTAGGAAGTACCAAGAAACTAAGATATGCAAATGAATTAAGGGCTACGCTTCATGTGAATGCATTAACACCACCAAGACATCCTTGAAGGTGGGTTTTCTGACACTCACTTGACTCCAACACATACACTGTAAATTTCCAGCACAGCTACCTCAGACCCTGTCAGTGCTCCTGACATTCTTTCCTACAGTTTTCCACTTGCTACTTTGTAGGTCTGTGGTTCTTTTCATCCATCCAAAGACAGCATGATAGCATGTTTGGAGTGGTGAGAAACAGAGGTATAAAAAATGTAAATGGAACAGCATTTCCACAGCTCTACACAGAGTGAACCAAACATTAAGGCTAAAAACGCTTTTTTAGTGACAATTCATTTAAGAAATTAGGCCTAATTTTACAGCAACTTCAATCATGACCTGGATGAAGAGCCAACAAGCTGTGCCATCAAATGCATGAGCCCCATTTCCATCTTCATACTGCACAACAAAAGCCAGCCAAGTGACTCACTCCAGCAAATGCCAGTGCTAAGGATGAAGGCTGCTGGGTTCTGGCTCCTGATCCTGTTCTCTGAAATCCCTGGCAGTTTTCATAGGTATTATTTTTCAAAGGTGTTGTACAAGAACAGCTTCTCCGGAGCTTTGTGGAAGCTCTGCATCAGGAGTACCAAAGGGGATTTTCACTTAATGAAGGAGTGAAGGCTCCACTGGAAGTCAGTATTTATTTGGTGAGCCTACTTGGCAGTTTAGTCCTCTCCTCACTTCCATCATTGTGACACCTTTGAGCTACCAACTCCTTGGTATGTGGGATAACATCTTCCAAGCTATTCCTGACACTCTACTCCTACTCCTCTTCTATGCATTTAACCATTTTAAAGCTGATTTGGGTCATGACTAATAGCATTAGATACTAAAATCATGTGCTGCTAGTGGTAGTCAGTGTAGAGCTAACAGGACCCACATGGAATACAAGTTGGGGTAGCTTTTTATTCCTGGCTCTGCTACCAATGTCATTTGGATGGCTTTAGGTAAATCAAACACCACGTATGTTTCATTACACTACATTAGTGTCAACAGGGTCCAAATTTCTAAAGGAGTCTCAGATTTTCCAATAAAAGTCACCAGAGAAACAAGACTCAAGTTTTCACAGAAAACAACAACCAGAGAATCTAATTTTCCTAATTCTTTAATAGGGTTAAGCACCATTAATTCCAGCTGGGAAGCAATTCAAGATGGAGCTCATGATTTTTTTCTTCTATTTGTTTTCAAACCTCTTTTTACAACTTCCAAATAGTTGGAGAAAACTACTGCAGGACATAGCTGTGGAAACTCCCAACAATGACGTTCTCCAAAAGTGGCCACTGCACAACAGTTGCTCTTTTTTTTTGCTCCTTTTCCTGACACATCTCACTCTAAGATGCTGGACCAAACTTCTCTGTAGCCTGATCCAGCATGACAGATCTCTTCACTATGTTCTCAAACAGTTAATGTGCCAAGTTCTAACCTGAGCACCTGTATGTGGAATATGGCTGTTTAACATCAGCTTCACCATAGGTGAGATATCATCTGCTTTTAGATGTTTTCAATAGACTTGTCAACACTGGAGATAACTGTGTAGATTCCCTGGCAGTCAACAGAAAGGCACTTTCAGACTTCAATTCATCCGAAAGTACATGCTTCAAAACCCATCAAATAATCTATCAGTTAGCACAGACTTCAACACCTACACTGTAGGAAACTAGTAACTTTCCTATGTTTATCCAGGTTCAGTTTATCCAGGATGAGACTTCCACAGAGAGAAACAGATGTCTAAATAGCCTCAAAAACCTGGTGGAAACCCTCTGGTCACTGTTCCAAGGGCAATGTTTAAGCATCTCTTCTCACAGCTCACTTACATCAGCTGACCAAGATGTGTTAACATCTCAGACAACACTTCTATGCCTCATGCACAAGTCAGATTTATTTTGGTGGTGTTTTCTCCTCCACATGAAACAATGAGGCTGAAGGATTATTTTAATGAATGACTCTCTCTTAATGATTACATTTTTCAGTAGGACGAAAATACCTTTCTGCTTCAGAACCACAAAAAAAAAAAATCAATTTTTCCCAATATACAGAAAGCCTGCGGGGTAGTAACCTGATAGTGAAAGGCAACTACTTCCTGCTGGCAAAGATGTTTTCCCTGCACCCAAAATGCAGATCACAAATAAACTAAGTTATCCCTGTGTAAACTGGTTTAGCTGTCATACACAAGTTACACAAGGTTCCACCATTCCAACAACCACATGCCTGAATCATTTCACCTGCTTTAGCTGTGATTTTACCCATTCTGATGGGTTTCTTGACAGCATCATTAAGAGGAGGTTATAACTCTGCAGAAATCACCAACAGTCTGACCAACGTCCTAGTAGAACACTGTGCAACTGAAGTACACATTCTCCCTTCCCTTGTTTTCTTTTTCCCTAGAAAGGATTCTACAGATTCATCTCTGGGAGAGGAAGAGGACATCAATACATTCCATTAAGTCACAGCGTTTCTAATGCAGTGCTGAGGCTGCAGTTTTCCTCTGTCCTCTACTTCCACTTTCTTTTATGTCAGATCACATTAAAGGAACAATCAATTTTTCTGTCTGGCTCTCCCTGCACAGCGCAAGCATCCCCCCTCCTCTTCCATCTCTCCACCCTTCCTGGGTCTCCTCGAGGTTGAGCAACTTGGCTTACAGCCCATGGGTCATCAATAAACCAGTGACACGGCTGGTGGAAGAACCTGGCAGTGGTTTGTCTTTCTTCTTTTCACTGGCTCTAGACTGGCTAGGAATTTCTGTAACAAAAATGAAATATAATCAATTGAAATTTCCACTGTTATAACAGCACTGACAAAGCCATGGTTACCACGTGCTTAAGGAAATGAAATAATTTCATTTTCAGCCTCAATTTTTCCACTCAGAATAAGAGTCACTCTGGCCACACTTTCTCTGCCCATTGCTTACCTACAGACAGGTGCCCAGAGCAGATCGGCTCTGCCCGAATGATTTCATCAGTGTGACAGCCTTGTGCCTCAATACAGTAACAGTGAGCTTTGAGAAAGACTGCTGGGCTTAACAGGGGTGTTTCCTGCTACCGAAATGGATTTTACAGATGAGGAAAGGCACAAGACTCCCTGCTCTATCAACTAAAAGCCACTCTGCCTATAAAACAAATGCTCTAGTAGTGCAAGTACCCTGCAAAACAACCTCAGCTGCTCTTCTAGGAGCAAAGGAGAAAAGCCATCGCCAAGGCACGGCATGAGTGCCCAGGCAGGAGGGACAACCAGTGCCTCCAAGCTTTGCCAATGGACCAATGCTGATTACTTGACCTTCTGCCAGAAGCTCACAAGGTTTTAGGGGATGAGCACAGCAGAGCAGGTGCCTGTGAAAATAAAGAGAAACCACCAAGTCTCCTGAGAGGACAGGCTGAGAGGAGGAGGGGAATCATTGTGGTTTAGAAAAGGGAAGGGGTTGGTCGAGAGAAATACTATAAAAGCACCATGACAACAGAACAGGGTGATGGAGAGGTCAGCCCCTTTCAATAATGCTCTTTTTTTCTTGTCCAAATGAAACACTTGGCCACGTCCATCGTCAGAGTTCAGTTGGAGGTAAATGACTAGACAGGGAGGCCATAAACTGTCTTGTGAGGGATGCTGCTCCAGAGGGATGCTGCTCTGCCCTGGGAGCACCCTGCCCTTCCAGACCTTCTCCACTCTTCTACCAAGGCTTTTCTGCAGCAAAAGACTCCAGAATTGCACCAAACAAAAGGTGCTCCCTGTACCTTACAGGCACAGCTTGGACTGTAACTCCTGTTTACCTTCAGCAAACACCTTCTGATGCCTGGAGCCCATCAAAAGTGACTGCAGGAGTGACAAAGAAGGTATTTTCAATAATGAAATAGTGATTAATCCTGATAGGCAGGCAGCCCTTAGAATTACTTTTCAGCTCTTAGTGGTAGGTGGTCAAATTATACCTTTCCATCACATTTCCCACTGTAGTGCATATCTTCTCGGTACATTTTCTCATGAAACACTGTAAGGATTCAGAACAATTAAACCTAACCACTGAGTAATTCCCACTCCTTTTTTTATCCCCTAATATGAAATCATTCTTTCTAGCACTTTAGGAAAATAAATGTAATCTCTAGAGCTCAGTACTGAGGTACAAAAATGGTGCATTATAACCTGAGATGCAATATGAAGATTTGCTGCTCCCCAGGAGTGGGGGCTCTGGCCAGCTGAATGGTCACTTCCACCACAGGTGGAAAAGCTTTCAGGGAAGGTGAAGTGTAACTGTATAGGGAATGTTTTTGGTATGACACAAACGAGGACATTCCCTGCCCATTACAACCCTCCTTAAAACGGGGAGTTTTCCTTTGTTATTTATTCACTGACAACTGATCCTGCTCATTTATTTCTGAAGAGCACAGGAGAGATGACACATAAGCAAGTATGTCAGGGAGCAAATATACAGTACTTGAGATCCTCTACAGCAACAGACATATATCCCTCTAATGCCAGAGTAAACCTTGAGTTTACTTTAGCTTTCCACTCAGTGACACAGCTTTCCCCCCCTTCACCACTGAAGGGTGAGCTACTACATACTTACAGAAGCTGAGTCTTTTATCAAAGTCACTGTGTAGTTCAAATCCCAGTGTACCTGCAGTAATGTGTTTGTGTGCCTGTTACTCCCGCAGTAGATCTGCTGACTGATTTTACATTTCTACATCCAACTCAACATGAAGAGTTTGCTTTAAAGAAAGGGGAGGGGGCAGTGATAATTTCTTTTTTCCACTGAGCAAGATGTTTTCTGTTCTAATTATCATTTGTTTTTTAATGCTGTCCCCTTCACCCACTCCTCTAGAATAATAAAATGGAGTAGTTCCTTCTGTTCCAAGTTAAATTTTAATATGCATGGCCTGAGAATCTAAAAAGAATATGCAAAAAGTACTTCTTTTTTTCCCCCCCCTAGATCCCAGAACTCCACTCCTCCCTGGCAAATTCTCTATCAGACTTTTCCCTGGTGATACAGTTCTCTTTTCATGGTCACTAACGATGGCTGGTGTTTCAGCTGGATGTAGTGACCTGAAGGGGTGCTTGGCTCAGGACTCTGCTGGGATCAATAATACAAAAAGATTTAACTTCTCCATCAAGAAGTAGAGGAAATGCTCAATATAAAAATGAAGCATGTGGTGGTGTGGTTATTCTGCTTGGAAAATTTTCTGACTACAAATCCCAGTAAATCAAAGGGAATGTTTTATATGAATATTAAGTTTGTACGGCTGTGTTTGCAGTTGCTTAGTTTACAACCTGGTCCCGGGCTCTTCTGAGTTTTGCCATTCAAAAGGCTTTCCCAAATGGCTTCCCTTTATTTTTCATACGCCATCGGGGAGTGCATTTTCCCGCATATTTTTCATCAATAGTATTTTCTAAGCCTACAACCTCTGCATAAGAAGCAGTGAGGCTCTGTAAGTATTTAAAGAACAGCATTAAAATGGGATGTCTGGATGTGCTGAGGAGAAAAAAAAAAGGGGGAAAAAGAAGAAGAAGAAAAGCAGGGAATGAGCAGAACACCACAGGCAGCAATTATAACACTACCTTGCTGCCTTTCTAGTATGACTCATTAGATGCTAACAATGCCTGTAAGATAGGAAGTGTCATTATTACTGTTTCATAAGGGGGGAAACTGAGGTACAAAAATGGGAATATACATGTCCAAGGTCACATACAAAGCTAGCACCAGCACAAACAGAATCCTATCTTCTAACCCAGAGCCTCATACTTTCCTCTGCAGCAGTTACCCTTCAGCTGACAAAGTGCTCATGTTGAATTGGTTGATGAGATCCTTCCAGTAGCATCCCCTCTGCTACGACTTCATGAAGAGATCACCAGAATGGAAAAGAATTTGAGCTGTTAAATTACATAAGTGTGTAGTCACCACCTAGCAATGGAGAAAAAAGGGCTGGATATTTTCAGTTACAACTAGATTTTCTAACCAGATGGCCAGAAGAACTGACGTCACTCACATTCCAAATTATAGAGCTGCTTGAAAAGCTGCTCCAGCATTAAGGATGCAACCAGGCCTGCATTCTAAGTCAGTTTTCCAAACCCCATTCTGCAAGGATATCAGGAAGGTTTTTGCTGCAATTTTTGCTATGCTGTTGAAAATCTGCTTCTTCCCAAACTCCCTCAGGGATGCTCACATCTCTCTTTCCTGGAATGAGGTCCCAGTTCAGGCTTAGCATTTAACACAAGCTTCAGAATACAACTTAACGGGGTCCTCAGAAATCCTTAACTTGGGAAGTTTTCTGACTTTCACTGAAAACTTCATGGAATTGCCCACTAACAGTGACTCCTCATATTTAAATCACCTCATCTGGTAGCACTGCACCAGAAAACCCTTGGCACAGCACAGGACTTTGGGCAGTGCCGCAAGACAATGGTTAAAAGGAAGATACCGGCCTGTTGTGAAGTTCTACATTTCACAGAATCAACAGCAGTATTTCAGGTCTGCTGTACTTTCTGCTGCTGCTTCTCTCCCTCTTTCTTTTCTTTATAAATGTAAGAGCAAAAGCCAGGAAGAAGCCAGCAGGAGCTTTGCAGCACAGGGAATGCTGGATCGGATTCAAATGTAAGAACCCTCTCCATCCCAAGCAAAATGTCTGAACAAGCTCCAAAAAACTATCAACCACTGGCTGGACATTTTCCCACCTTCAATGAAATGAAATACATAAGGGGCCTGCAAAACATGTTTAAACCAAGCCATTTTAGAGCTATGGGAGACCAACAGAGAAACCCAGAAAGAGCTCCAACCACAACGTGTTGTATTTTACACCACAGCACCTTAAGAATCAGAAAAGTAACATTATGTATTGTAAATACTATTGCGCCCAAGATCTGGTATTACTGTACTTCAAGACAGCTGGCCACATTTCCATGGAATGCTAACACTGACAGGCTGTAGAGTAGATACAGATGTTGCATATCCAGCTGTGATAGGACTAATATTTCTGTCTTAAGAAACTATTCACCAGAGTAAGAGGACAACTTCTGGGGAGTGTACAAGCAAGGCTGAAGTCTGTCCTACCAACAGGGCTTAAAAAATAAGAGCAAAGTCATTCTCTGAGGGCACTGCCATTATTCTTCTGCTCAGCCCAGTAACATTTTAAGACCACCCATCAGGAGCCTGCAATTAACACGTCTCTGCAAAGTGTTCTCAGATCCATAGATAGAATTGCAAGGCACCAGCGCTATTTGCACACACACAGAAAAGAGAGCAACAGGAAAGAGCTTTTTCCACTAGCTTTTATCCTTAAAGACACATAAGACAAATGTTAGTAAAAGGAATCCGTTGCAAAATAACAGGTATTTTGAAGGTGGTAAAGGAGAAACAAGAGAAAAGTAAGTTCTAGTATTTCTAGCAAAAGGTGTATTCCTTTAAACCACACCCCCCCCCCCGTGCAAAAGCAGCCCAGTATTGCTTGTGTCTGAAGCTGGCACATGAAGGCTGCCAAGTTTCCATGCAAAATAAAACCTTTTATTTCTTCAAATTTCTCTCTTTCTCCCCCCGCCTTCCCCATGCAAAAGATTCCTGGTCTGGCACAGAATGATGAGTTCTACCTTATAGTTCAATTACAACAAAAGACGCTAAGGAGGGATCAAGGGGCGGAGAGGGGAGAAGGACAAGTAAAAGTAGGTAAAGTAAGGAGAAAAGAGAAGGGAACTTAAGGAACTCTTGGAAAGTTGAGAAAGGGTAGGACACGCTACTGCTCACAGCTTTAGCAGGAAAGGGAGATAGAATAGGGAATGAAAGATTTCAAAGAAGTATGATACTAGACCTCAGATAAGCATCAGAATGCACCCATAGCCTGGCTCACCCTGTGAGTTAATGGATATCTGACAGGGAGAAACCCCACCCAGCTCATCTGAGAGCACATGCATCGCACAGGAAGGAGCTGTGGTAGCTTCAAGATCAAACCACAGCTTGCAAACACAAGCTATCTGCAGTGGTAGACGAAAACCCCATTTGTAGTATTCCATTATTTTCCTTTTCCCTAGTAACTGTTTGCTGTAAAAGGCCACTGAAATGAAAGGCATGTGCCTTAACTAGGAAAGTTTTGATCTATCCCAGAAACCTCTTGTACAAAGATTCCCCTTCACAGACCTACTGCTTAGCTGCCAGGTTTTAACTATTTCCTTTTCCAAAATGCTACATATCAGAAGCTACAGACACTCACTCTCTGTGCTATTCTGTAAGTATTGTCTTGTCTGCCTCCCCCCAGGAAAGAACAGAAAATACAGCAATGAAGTGACAACCTCATTTTTACAGGCTGTCTTCAAAATGAGTTGGTGCTTTTGTTCAAATGGAGTTTTACCTAAACCCCAGATCAATTCACAGAACAGCTCATGTAATGAGAAAAGCTCATGGGAGCTGTCAGTTCCCAACATCTACAACTGACAATTATGGGCTGGGGGGGGGGCTGTGTCACTGAACTACTAGAACAGCATTGCTTACACTATGATTATTGGCTACTATTCTTACACAGGAACATGTACACACTCATTACTCACAGCCCACAGTCCCGTGCTGCGTGACTTGGAATGCTGGGCTATAATCATGCTTCAGGACTGCCCTGGCCTTGGAAAGGTCAAGTCTCATTACTGATTGCTCTCAATGTTCACCACTTACAACACTGGTGTAGTGTCTAGGGGAGAATTCCAAGAGTGCACTCCTAAAATAAGGAAGTCCATTTTGCTCACCTCTGCCCCATCTCCATCAGTGTGACTGTGTGTACACCGCAGACAGCAATAACCCCACGGCAAAGCCACGACCCTGGGTTACAAACACAAGATACCACACACATCTATATTTACTAGTTGTGTTCAAAAGCAATACTTGAGTCACTTTATAAATACTTTTAATCAGTGAAAACCAGCTATTAATTGCTAACCTAATGTATTGTAGACTGAAACACTTCTATAAACTCAAGAACTCTCCAAGGAACAAACTGGGATTAAACAATATTCTTACAGTCATTAAAGGCTCTTTGCCTCTCCATGCACTGGGTTCTCGCATTAACTGATATTTTACTACACTTCAGTTGTCCTGAGCAATTGACTATCTATCATGATCAAGGGAGGTGAGGAAGGAGGTGAGGAAGGGTTGTTTGAGTACAGCTATTAAAGATCCATAGAATTTGTTAAAAAGGGAATAATTATTCCATGGCTGTTTTAGTTTCTCCTCACTCTCCCTTCCTTGGTTGTAAGAAAGTCCATTTTTCTCAGGGATGGTGGGCACAAGCCAAGCTCTCCTGCAGCTTCCTTCACTCAACAAGGGGTGCTAGACTGAATCCGTCATGAACAATCACCCCACCATGGTTGCTTTATCAGCCTGGGGAGCTATCATAAAAGTTTACTTACAGTTACTATGGTATTTATGAAACATACCCCATACTACTAATAATGTAAGGTTTATTTTTTTTAAAACCCAAACCACAATAAACCCCACCTCTTTTCTGACCAGGAAATGGAAACTAAACTGAGAAACTGCAGCTAATGCACTTGAAAGGATCTCCCTGAAATATAACAGGCATAAAGGCTGACACAAAACCTGCATGGTTTGATAGATAACTTTTCCTTGTGCTGTTCCACCAAAGACATAGAGATTATAGACGCTAAAATAATTTCCCCCATCTACTATGGGTAAAGGATTCAAGAACAGTAAAAATGTCAAATATTTTCCTCCTAATTATGATTAAGAGGAAAGCACAACAAGGTCTTGGTATTTCCCTGTATACAGAATTTATTTATTAGCATGAAAACAAACTAATGTGGAAAATAAATTCAATCAGAGGAGGCAAAACGTGTGAATCCTGTTCATAGAAAGGTAACTCAGTATAAACTCATGGAGCAATGGAAAAACTATTCCGGGGCAATCTTCACGAAGGGACTCCACAGCTTTCCCATGCAAGATCTGATACCAGGAACTTGGAACTCCAAAACCCGTGTTTTAAGTGCTCCGTAAAATGCCCGAGTTCCTCCATTATTTGCCCCATAGTTTACTTGTTCCATGACACAGATAAGCATAGCTTGGCGAAGTATGCTCAGCTCATTATTTTGCCAAATTTGGGCTTCATTTAAGAAAATCAGACCCAGAAGATGTAGTAACGTAGGGACTGACTGTGACTGTAGGCATCTTAGGCTCCAGAAAAGAGAAATTACTCCCTCTGAGAATAACAGCACCTTCTTATCCTAGATCTCAAGCCATTATCCTAACAGGTAATTATTATCATCACCACCATTCTACACAGGCAGCATGTAGATGAGTGAAGCAACCTGCCACGTGGCAGAGCCAGGAATAGAAGAACGGTTCTTGAAACCAAGCTTGGTAACATCATCTTCAAGGTTTTAGCAAGCACACAACCCATTCCTCTGTAAATCATGTGAGGTCTGTGGAGTGGAGTCAAGTCCTTGATAGAGTGACTATTCCAGCCATACAGACAAAATAAACAGCCTTACAACCCAAACATCCAGCACAATTAGACTAAATTGTTGATCATTCCAACAGTCTGAAAAGAATAGATGATGAAGAAACATCTGTGTAAATTAAAAGGCTACTTACAGCCAGAGGAGCCTTACTTCAGCTTTCAGGATGCACTATAAACACACAGAGCAGCCTCCTATAGCTGTGCTAACTCCCCGGCAGCTGTTACCCATTTGTATTTTGTCAATACGGTTTAGCCTTTCTATCAGACTTACAGTAAGGTAGCAAATGCTTTTATGACAAACAACCTTTTTGAGAAGCAAATGGTTTTGCCCAAATTCAAGGTGAACAGCTGGAATGATGAAATGCAGAGATAACACAGGAAGAGGGCAAAGCAGGTAGTAGTATTGTTACTACATGGCTGAAGTGCTTTGGAATTCCTTTTTTAAACAAACATCAGCAAAAATCCAAACTCAAAAGAAATCTGATTCTCCTAAACACAAACAACTGTATTTCACAAAGTATCTTAATATAGAAAATATTTGGGACACAATCTTGTGGAAGAACGATGTCAAGACTGGTACGTGCAGCTCTGGACGTTGCATGGATATGCTACCTTTGCATACAAGAGCATTCAGTTCCCCAGCTTCAGTTTACTCATGGAACTTCTCTATTCCTCTATTACCCTCACACCTAATGTGATTTCAGGTAAACTGAAAGGCTGCTGGGTGAAAGGACTTGGTACGTTTGCACCAGCCACCTTAACTACTGCTACACCTACTCTTTACCTTTGTCCTCCTCTGAAATATCTCATTCATTTGCTTCATTTTCTGCTAAATTAGATTTCAAGAAGTAAGGAAGCAAATGCCTCTCTATGCATTTACAGAGCCCTAAGCACACAAGGTCATGATTTGGTTTCCAGCCTCTACTGCAGTATGGATAACAATGAACCTAGTCTTGGTGTTACTGTGAAATGGAGCCTATAATCACTACACAAGATCAGAAAGGGACATAACATTATTAGCATAGAAAGAAACAAATGTCAACAAATGAATGCCAAGAGGATGTCAATGGGGTAATTCCAAATTTACAGAACTGTCATGGAAAATAGTATCTGAAACTGAAAAATTCAGGCTCTCATAGATTATCCTCCTTAACCACCAAGTGGGAGAGAGATTCAACGAAAACTAATTCTTTCACTTGTCTATCCCGCTCCTTGTTTGACATCACCTGGAGCAATTCCAAACTGGTGAGGGAAAAAAGAGAACAAATAATTAAAATGACTAGCTGAAACTCCTAAAAGTAACAAATTGACTAATGCAATGGGAAGACATTTCTTCCCTCAGGTCTTTCCAGAATGAAGGTTAATCTGGATGAGAAACTGGTTAAACTTAAGTTAAACTTTGGGATATTTTTCCTTGCTGAGGTCAGAACTTCCTGTTTAACAAGGTCTCTTTGTTAATGATATATGCAGTTTACAAATGGAGTCAGGAAAGACATTTTGTGCCATTTTTCGTAACAGTTCAGCGAAGACTTAAACCCCACCTCTTTACCACTCAATCCATGAGCCAACACTTCAGCAACCTTCTCTAAACTCCTGGTTTTTTCCTATGGCAACCACCGTAATCACTTAAATGAAAACATTCTTAAATAAAAAAAGGTGGGGGAGAATGGGATTAGTTCTTTGCTACCTCAGTTTCTTTTATGATCAAATTAGAAGCGAAAAATCATAGTTGCTAGGTGGTGCAGAGTTATCTGCAGATTCTTCTACAGGTCATACAGAGATGCCTGGGGAGAAGGAAGGAACAGAAGGCTGGGAAAGGACAAACCCTAGGTCAACTGATGTTCTCTATAAGCTCTTTTTCCACCCCACCAGCGGTCAGAGTGCTGATGCATATGTCTTTTGAAAGTTAACATTTAACAGAGATTTCAGGTCTACCGAATTCCAAGAAATCAAAATAAACTCTTGCCCTGCTTTAGCTGCCAGCTGAGGCCAATGTTTATTGAGGGGAGTGCTAGGAACCAAGTTGATTTTAGGCTGGAAGAGCTCCAGCAGACTTGCTGGCCTGTGCCCCCCTACCACACACACAATTTCCAAGCCAGCAGCTTGGCCCCTGCCGCTGCTTTGCTCGGCACAGCCGTGGCTCCCGAACAAACTTTATCAGTTACTGGAGTTATTACAAATAATCACATATATTGTGGTCACATACATGGGTAAATCAAAGAGCCTCCCTAGTGTGCTGGAGGGAGCACACTAGATCCAACACCTCAGTCCCAAAGACACCACCGCTGAAGCATATCCTTCAGCGTGCAATGACGTGAGATCATGACGCCTTTGTCTACTAGTCCAGGGTGACACTGTTGAAATAAGGAGGGTTACAACAGAACAGTCTCACCCTCCAGACCATGTTGCAATTAAGAGATTTGAAACTGCCTTTCCTGCAGCCAGTGGCTGCACTGTCAAAATAAAAGGGCAAATATGATTCAGTTCACAAAGTGGTCTGGGCTTTGTTCTAAAATGAACTACTCTTTGGAGAAAATATCCTTTTCCCAGATTCTTCTCAATGCTGACCTTTTGTCTGCAGCTACAACTCTCTTCAACTTGACAAAAATGGAATGGGTTCAAAAATGGAAGGACACCAGGACCTCCAACAGGAATAGCCAGATCCCAAGTAAGATACATATGGACAAATTGAAACAACATTAACAAAAACAAAATCCCATGCGAGCTAGTCTATTTTAGCACAAAATTGCTTTCTACTGTCACCCAGTTGGATGATGATCCATTGCGTATGTCTGTACCTTGTCCTGTACCTTAACCTGTCTGATCCCCACTAAACATACCAGCGTATAACAAGCAGATGCAACACTGTCTGAAAATTATCTCCATTTAGCAAAAAGGAAAGACACCCTGCACTGCCTGAAGAAAGCATGCATTCCTCGTGAGATTGTCTCTAATGTGCAAGGTTCTGGTGGGTTTCTTCTCTTTGTTTAAACAATCTTTTCTCTGTAAAAGCAATAAATAAAATAGAGCACGCTTTATGAATATTTGAGATTATTTACCTGTAAAAGCAAGTACACTGAACCCTAAGGTGCAAATAATTATGCCCACAGAGGACAGAATTTGTTCCTTGATTTGTCTTGATCTCTAATGTAAAATGTGGAAGCAAGAAGAGCCCCAAATGTGACACACTTTTATGAGGACAGAGAAGTTTACTCAAACCAGAAGTGATGATTTCTTTTAAAGGCAAAGATACCAAAGTTCTGTGATTCAGCACTTCTAAGAGTGCTACCTTTAGGTCTTAAAAAGAGGGAATATTCCCTATAATGAGGAACAAGTGAATATTGTATCATGAGAAACTGCACTGATGGGGTTTTTTACTTCACAAATAGTCAAAGGACATATATGGGCATATATAGCTTAAGGCAATAAAACCAAAACTAGGGGGAAAAACCCCCCAGAAACTCTGTCTGGTTTCTACACAAACCCATAAATTGCTCCCAACATCCCTGAAAGCCAGCTCGAGGTCTGGTCAGAAAAGAAGTTTCCAGATCTCAACAACCTCAGTCCAAGTTTGAATTATTATAATGACACCTGAAGACCCTATAATTTCCTTCTGCTTTGAGGTGCGGGACACTGAACAACAGCTCCTGCTTAGGGCTGGTTCAGGTTCAGTGAAGTGAGGGTCTTGCCTCTAGTAGCACAAAGCTGCAGAACAGAGGATCAAATCCTGTAACACCACAGGATTCCCACTGAATACAGAAAACACGTATTTTACAATTACAGGTTATTAGCAACGGCTGCCTGGAGTTGTTCTGTCTTAGTAAGGCTAGGAGATGTGAACAGCTTCAGAAACCTCCAAACACGCAACTATGAAGTGATACATTTTTCAAAATCCACACCTCTCAAGAGGATGAGGCCAGAGGATTAATTTGACGACAGATAATTTCTTCTTGATGCGTTTTGGTTCCTCCTGCATCCCAATCAGAACACGCAATGCCTCACCACTTTACAGGAAGCTACAAGAACTCCCTGGAGTCAAGATCTTCATAGGCATCTCCTACACCAAGTGAGAGTTAATAAAACCCATCCCTTCCAGTAACAGAGAATGTGCAGGGGCTTTTATCTGATGCCAGAGGTTCCTACTAAAACGCTTGAATCATACCTGCTGAAATGTAACTTGCAATGTAGATGGAAAGGGGTAGCAGTTTGAAACTACTCCTAAAAGAGCAGAGCACAGAGCTTACAGAGATAAACTTACAAACCTAGGAATGGAAGGGAGAGTTTGGAACCACTTGCACAAAACACTCACTCCATTAATCCCTAATGCTGCAGATCATCCAGAGGCTCTCACAGAAATACAACCTGAAGCACCTCTGTGATCTACCACAGGTGAGCCCTCATCTGTATCCCACACCACTGGCCAGACTGGGTTCAGTCATCCACAAAATAGGCTTCAGAGTCAGAAACCAGCCCTGCTGCAAGCACCACTCAGTTAAAAGATACATTTCAGTTTGACTTTGTGAGCCTGGGAAGTCAAACCCACCACGTACGATTCAAAAATGGGGGCAGAAATCAAGACTTTACCTTCAGAGTACCAGAGGATCACATTTTTCCTCCACCCCAAGCTCCCCCTCACCACCCTCCCCCACTTCCTTCTTCTCCTTTTTTAATACTCTTCCAGGTCTGGCAATCCCCATGTTTTTTTTTCCTCCATAGAAACCGACATAACAGCAAGTGTGAGCCAACCTCCAGCTCCACAAACACAGCCTGGCCCAAGGCAGGCTCAAGAGAAACACGGGGACATGGAAAGAAACATCCAGGATACCCACAGGCTCTCAAGCACATCTGATCCTTCAAGGTATTGTTCTAACTACTCAGGATGAAGGCAAGAGTCCCATCTATCTAGTACTGTGAGGCTACCCAGGAAAGCAGCAGAATCTTGTGCCCTCTCCACACCATATGCACAATTTTACAGCAACTTCTGCTAACTTCTTGCTTTTTATTTGCCTTATTTTTTCACTCTCCAGCAGTTAGCAGGAAAATGAACACCTACAAAAGCAAAAGGAGAGGGATCACGTATCCACACACAGACTGCACCAGGCTCAGGGGGTCTTCTAGAACACTAACCAGACTGCATCATCCCAGCACCCTTGGATAAAACCCAAACAGCTCATTCACATTTCTTTGCAAATAGTATTTGCACCAAAAAAAATGGACCTACATACATTCTGTTCCCCATTACAAAAACATCTGTGACATGGGATAAATACAAAGACAGATCCTGGAACCTATCTAGTGTGTTCTCATGCCTCTATCAAGCATAACAGTATTATGAAATAGTACCTCTATCACAGGTGATTAGGGTAGCAGTTTACGATACGCATACATGACTCGGCAGACATCAAAATGCACACAAAGGAAACAGACATTTTTAACTGACTTTCTGCAGTTAGAGAAACAGATGTAAGAAGACACAATAAGTTGCCACAAAAAGCCAGTACAACTAAGAACAACCCTGGTTCTTCCAAAATTCTGCCCTAACCCACCATATGGAGTAAGAACAGCTCATGTGTCAAAAGCCATGTGTAGCTGTTAGACAGTTCTTTATCTAAGCAACAAGGATGTATGCTTGCAAGAGCAGAGAAGACTGTTTCCAATGTTAAAATGAAGTTCTGAGTGTGAGAAAATACCTTGCTGGATACTGATCTGTTGTACAGCATTTCACTCAAAATATCTTCACACAACAAATTGATGCAGGAGAGGAGAACAACGGAGTAGTAATACATGGGAGAAATGATTTATAGGGCGTTTATAGTATTATTGTTTGCCTTTCAACATAAGAAGCTTCAAACCTTTGAAGAAAAAGATTTCTAAAAAGTCAGAGTAAGCGAACTCCCAACCCTGCAGTATTACAATTATTCTTCTGCAATGTTAGGTAAGAAAACCAGCTACAGAGCATGGAAATGCCAAGTGAAAACAACTCCTGCTATCAAGAGGCAGGCTCAATGCTCCCTTGCTGCTCCTTCCCTCCCAGTCTGCAGGAAACACTGGCCTCCCCTGGGCACTCACTGGCCACCCTTCTAAGCAGAAGGCAGTAAGAGACAGCGGAACAGGCTGCAGCAGGCTTGTGCGCAGAGGGCTAAAGAAATGCAGATTTTTGGAGAGAAGAAAAAGGGCAGAGGCTGCTCACAGACAAGGACATTACCGTGTATGCTGTGATAACAGCATGTGCCAGAGAAGTTCGGTGGCTCCTGCTCTTGTGGGGTCCCTCAGGGCAAATGGTGATTCAACCCTTGCAAGAAGGAAGTTTCAACACTCCCTCCCCTCTCCTCTCTGTAAGGATGGAGAGACAGAAGGCTGTAGAGCACCACCAGAGAAACTGGCATTATACTAGACCCCATCTGCTCCTCCATGCTGACAGAGAAAGAATAGGGTTATGTGGTAAATGCAGGAACTGCAGGTTTGGGGGGAAGAAGCCCTGGGTCTAACAGCTGGATCTGTGAGACACTGCACACCACGCCTGGAACCCAGTCAGCCTGCAGCACACAGGAGAACACGGCGCCGTTCCCGATGGCTGTGAAGGAGATGCTGGTGCAGGTGACTGGATCACCCTCCCTGGGAGTGACCTGAAGTGTTGTGCCAGGGCATTAACCACAACCCACTGTGGACAGCAGAGAGACACAGGGAATTCCAAGTCTAGACTCTCCTCCATTCCCCCCCACATGCTTCCTCAGGACATTCTGCTACCTCTGTGCACTCCTTTTATCCTCAATGAATGCAAAAAGTAGAATCAAACTTGTGCTTCAGTTAACTCACACTGGAGATTCCCATCCACACACTGCCATGTGACTTCCAGAAAGTCCTCTCTGATCTACCCGAGCTCAGGAGAGATTGGGATCAGTCCAGCTCATCTCAGCTCCTGCCCTCATCCTGTAACTCCACCACTGTATCATTCAGCATTACCAGAGATCTCCTCCTGCAGCCCATCATCCTGCTCCCATTGTCCCTCCTGCCTGCTGCAGCTCCTCTGTGACCCTCGCACAGTCACGCATCTGTTTTGAGTCCAGACTGTAACTGCACTGGCAATAAACAACTTTTCTCAGAGTTCTATTCCCCTCCCCCTTTCCCCATCCCGTGTATTCTGTCTAAGGCTGTGGTTCAAAACACCGAGACAGAATTATTGCAACTCATCTTTTTTACATACTGTGCAGACTATCTCCCTCAGCATGATGCATTTTTAATAGGTTTTCTAAATGCAGACAACCAGGCTGCTAATAAGAAGGTTTTTTTCCCCCATTTCTTTCCTCCTCCTTTTAATTTCTTTTCACAAGGTAAAGCTGCTGCAGAGCTTTGATGTCTTACTGCACCTTACTCAAAGGAACACAGTTTATATGGCAAAAAATTGCGAAATACAGAGCACTTGAACTGTTAAGATGGTAACATTCACCATCGGAAAGATCCTAATGCTTGCTTGCCACTTCTGTTACATCCACCTCAAATTCTACTCTCACAGGCCACAAAAAGAACACTCTTAGAACATGAATCGAACAAAGGATCCATCGCAGGATGCTGGGCACCGAACCAACAAGAGTGATAAACTCCAAATTTAGTATGCCACAGGCAAAGTCCATCTCCTTCTGCAGCACTTGTGGAGAACACCTTCATGTTGGACTCAGATGAAGAAATCCTGCTCCCAGGTTACACCACCTTTCAGCTCCTGTCCTATCTGTATCCCTCCCATTTCTTTACTTTGCAATTCACACCTCTGCTTCCTTGGTATCTCATTAACTGTAAGGCTATCCTTGTACAGACCAATCCATGGTTACTTGCAAAAGGGCTGATCCAACATTGCACTGTATAGCTTGAACACACACCCCAGGCAACCTACTCTATAATAACACCGAGTAGCAGGATGGGAGGCAGTAAGTAGGAGGTTCTGGCACTGCACATGGGTGGATGGATGGATAACCAAAAGAGGGATGAGCAGGCACACTCCTCACTATGAAAGAACAAGGCATCACCCTTCTGGAGCTTTCCTAAAGTGATCACACGCTCAACCTTTAAAAGTAAAGCTACAATTTAGCTTCACTTTTGCTGAAAAAAACCCTAAACCCAATGCAGATAAATACCCCCCAGGAGCACTGATGTCACCGGCTGCTGCCCAAAAACGGAACCGTACAAATGTGCCAAATGCAGCAGAAAAGGCTCTACTGTCTCCAGAGCTAAAATGTACCAGTTTGACTTGGCAGCTGAACAACTTTCCACTGATTTGATGCTTTCCCCCTCCTCGAATTCTCCCATCCAAATGCAGCTGGAAATGTCGTTAGAGAAAAGAAGAGGCATTTCCTGTGCGGTTCCCCCTTCCCCGACCACATTCTTGGCACAAAAGGCAAGGGAAAGCTAGAGAGACAGAGTGTGCATAAGAGGCAGAGAAGAGAGGCAGTGTGCAGGGATTTCTGGCTACTCCCCAGGAAACGTACAACAGGAATTGCACAACTCAAAAGAGACAATTCACCAGCTCTCTCCAAGGCTCTGAAACCAAGTCGAGGGAGCGCTTGATGCAGTATGGAATAGCGGTCAGAGCCATGAGCATGGCACTGCAGCCTGGAAAGGATTCTTTCCAGATACTGGAGAGTCCCTAGAGGACAGAGCAAGAATACTTCCCATCCCCAGCCACACACTGCTTAGCTATTTACACCTTAAACCCAGCTGCATTAAAATCCTTCAGTGCGCCCAAAGTGTAACAAGCAATGTGGGGAGCAGGGACTGTTTTATGCTATGGTCTTTGGCCGTGTATAATTGATTATTTTAAGATCATTGGTCTGACATTTGAAAAACAGACCAAATAGCAGACATTTGGAAAAAGGCAGTGACCAATGCAGTTCCTAAGACAAGTTTCCAGTCCTGTTTTTCAGAACTTCAGAACTAAGTGTATGCAGCACTTAGAGGGATTAATTTTCACACCGGTACTAAATCCAAGCACTCAAAGGGGTTGGCCAAAGCACTCCAAAAACAGCCTGAAGAACCCCAAATGTTGGTGACACTGGTTGCTGCACTGGCTCTCCTGTCTCAGATCCAGGATTCACAATGCTGCTCCCAAACTGCTGGTACCACTCAGTGTTCTTTGTGAAAATGATCCTACAGCAAAAGCCCTAAGAGGGGTCCTGTGAGCTGACTGCCCCTGGTTCCACTTAGTCACTCTTCTCCAGAATGGATCAAAGCCTCCACAAAGGTTGAGTCAATTTAAACATTCAGTTTGCTTCTTGAGCTGTGAATTAAATGCATTCTTTGGTGGCTGGGTAGGGATGAGTGACTCAGTCTGTATAAACATTAACTGACTCTAACGCTAATGGAAAAAAGAAATATGGAAAGGAGAAAACCAGAATCATACATAACTTCTTGTTTCAGCTGGCAGCAAAATAAGATCAGGTTGGTGCCCAACAGCTTGCATGGACTCTGTACCGTTCAGTCTCCTCTTTTCTAGGTAAGAAGCACACCCCTACCTTTAAGAGTCTTTGAGTCTCACTCCGAAATTCACATCCGTGCAGGGGAAGGGAACACATAAAGGGTGGGGCCTAATGACTTCCTCCTCTGTTCTGCAATCAAACAACAGTACTGGGCTATCTGTACCCTGGCTTCCTCCTTGGCAGAGAAGCAGCATTCTCAGGTCATTGACCAGACCTTGCTCTCTCTAAAACCTTTCAATCGATCCCATTCTTCCAGTATGAACATTGCAAAAGTTTTTATTTATCTCTAACAAGAACATAGTGTATACAAGCAACTCCTATCCCAAAGAGTTTACAATACAAAGAGGAGGAAAAGAAAGGCCCCTTTACAGATCTGGATTAACAGGAATTGGATCGTGCTTACAGAGGATTTAAGTGGCAAAGGAATTAAGTTTACATATCCTTAGTCCTGGCTTCCACTAGTCACTTCACTGTTATATTGCATGCACGAAACTGAATACTGTACGGAGATACCAGCAAAAGACACACGATACAAGCACCGTGACCGGGCCACCTACAACACTCCAGACACACTGGAGGCAGAGATGTGCTACTTGGAGCTGTACTGTCCCTTAAATACGAACAAAAGGCAAAGGAACAGATATTGTATTGACTTGCTAAACTGGTGCCAACACCTCTGTAAACATTCTCCCACTCTTCCAAGGGCACTAACCTTTTCTTACCTGGAAATGGCTGCACTACTCAGAGACACAAAGATAATATGCACTTGGCAGGCGGCATCGGGAACTGTTTAATGCTGTTTGACTGCAAGATGATTTAGAGGGTCAGCTCCTACCATTCTATTCTGCTACTGCATTTCACTATCATCTCTGTGTTCCATTAGAGTGGGGGAGAGGTGGTCCTCAGGAAACCAGCCACACTTGGAAACAGCTGCTAATTTTCCCATTTGTGTGCTTGGAAGCTGGTGACGGACTGCACAGTGCGTTCTAAATTGCATTAAAACCTCTTTACAGCAGCATAAAGGAGCATCAAAGCAAACAAAAGGGCCCTGTAAGAACAGATTTTCCACAAATGGTTTCTGTAATGGTGCAAGTTGTGCTTCATCCCAAGCATGGGTGTAACGACGCACTGCGGTTGTGTTTGCACACTCCAAGGATATGTCTATACCCAGAAACAGTAAGACAGAGCAGCCCTAAGGCTGCTCTAACATTCTGACTGACTGAGAAAGGCAGCTTACCTTGGAATGACTCTAAAGATGCTGCTTGTGGATGTCCACTTCTCCACACGCACACACACCCAAGCCACACATCCATCATTTTTTGAATACTTACAATAAGTACTTACAATAAATTCAGAACTGAGACATGAGAGGCAAAAGCTACAAGCCTGTAACTCAAGTAACCTTACTTGAAGTGTTCTGAGCCTTTAACTCCAGCCTGCTGTCCAGTGCATGTGTGTAAAAGACTGAGAGACATGATCCATAAGGACAAAACTGCAGGACTAGAGTGTTCTACACACTGCACCAGGAGTGACAGGATTTTCCCTGTACATCAGTTCAGTGAAAGACCTTGAGCTGTTCCTGTCTCCCAGAGGAGAAACAGGGATAATAATTATGGGCCATTATAAAACACTCATCTGTGCAACACATAAGGCTTTAAGCTTATTACTAACAATTTTGGAACTCATTTGAGAGTCTGACATCCCACCATCTATAAAGCCAGTTGTGAGTAGTGAAGCACAGAGGCCCTGTTCCTGACTTACCCCAGTGTGAGCATGGTCTAAGTATTTCAAACAAAAGCTCAGTTCCCAGAACAGATGCACAGAGGTTCACTGTATTACTACTGCTTTTTCCTCCCGACCTTGCTCAGTCTTTACCAGGGCTACCAGTGTGGTTAGATTAAGTTAAGAAACTGTGGTTAAATATTTGTGGTCATACTAAGTAAGTGAAAAAAGGTGGTTGGACTCAGTGGAGGTGGAGGTGAACGCAGACAAGGAGGAGTGAAATCTGTTAAGTATCAGCTCCTCTAACCTTCTTTACATGAGCAGCCATGCTGACTTTGTTCTGGGAAAAATGAGGCAAAACACCCTCCTTTTTATTGGCAAATCTCAGTGGTGATAACCAGATGTGTTGGAATTTACCAAGCAGTGACATCCACATGCAGATAAACACTCCAGTTTTGTCAGAATGTTTGCCCCTGGTGTGTGGATATTACTGCCAGCTCCACTCGGATACTCCCAGCTGTTATCACCACTATTTTGTGCTACAAAACTAGAAGGCTGGAAACTTCCAAACCACTAGTCCAGTATCACACAGCAATGGATCTTACTTCAAGTGTGAATTGCCATGCATTTTACACCCAGTTGCTGAGATTACTGGCCCAGGTGGACAAGAAGCTGTCCTGTGTCTTCACACCAAGTGACAGGCTGCAGTACTTCGCCCAGCCACCGCCCCATGATGACTGACAAGCCTGACACGAACCAGCCTGGCTTCTATCTGAGCTGCTCTTTCGAAGTCCCTTTTGTTTCCCCACAGCACTTTGCATGCTCACTGTCTGTCTCCGCTTCCTCATGCTCAACCCTGCGGTCGGTCGGCATGGGGAGCCAAGGGACTGAGGCCAATTAAATGTGGGAGCAGGTGGCAGCCAGGTGGAACGCTGGGAAGGAGAGATGAAATTTCCTCTGTTCTCGAGGATCTGCGCTCTCCGCACTGAGATCATACTCACAAAACAGGTGCTGCTGCACCATATGGCTCAGAGAAAGTCACACCAAGCAAATTCAAGCTTGCAGCAGAAGAATCCCTCAGGTATCAAAACCCTCTCGGGAGACTCAGGGTTGCTTATATAAAAGGCACCAGGAGCATAAAATGAGCTGATGAATCTTACACTTGGATTTATGTGTGACGACATTTAGTCCATTAACTCCCTCCCTGCATAAAAGATAAAAAGAACTTTGACACTATTGGAGCATCATGTTGCCCAGAGAAGCTGTGGCTGCCCCATCCCTGGCAGTGTTCAAGGCCAGGTTGGACACAGGGGCTTGGAGCAACCTGCTCTAGTGGAAGGTGTCCCTGCCCGTGGCAGGGGGTTGGAACTGGATGAGCTTTAAGGTTCCTTCCAACCCAAACCAGTTTGTGATTCTACGCTCACATAAACACAGCGCAGACACACATACAGAGTTCTTCTGATCTTGGCTGCTTCTTTTTCATCCCCTTTAGCGAATGCGTAGAAAAGCAGTCCAAAAAACCTCTCAGACGTAATGATGTTACACTTTATTAGGAAGCCATTAAAGAATTATTGGGGTTGTCAGAAAGGCCTAATAGGAACACTGAAGTCATCTGCTGCCTGTCCTCCCTTTCACCCCTATTCCTGGCCCTTCCTTTGGAGATGAGTATCTGGCGCAAACGAAATTACCTTTGATTGCAACAGCTGAACTTTTGAGGGCACAGAAAAGCAGCTTGCTGACTCCAGCGAGTGACCTACCACACACACCAACACAGGGCAGCAAGCAAGAAATACAGGTTTTAATTAAGGCCACTTTGAGATAATCAATTTTCCCTTTTGAACCATGAAGTTCTAATACACATCTGAAGAATGCGATACAACTGACACGTTACACGAGCTGATTTGGTGATTGGGAGCAAGGTGGCAATGTATGAAAAGCATGAGCATACAAAGTGCTGAGCACCTTCAAATCCAAGAGGCAGCAGAAAGCAGCTACAGCAGGAATCTCTCTTAAGACACCAAAGGCTGGAGCAGCAGGAACATTTCTGTATTACTTTCAAAGCTCTAGGTGAAAATGCTTGGGTGGTAGTAGTGCTACAGCAGCATCTGCAGAGGCTCCAGCAAGGGTTCAGGGGATGCTGATGCTGACATTGGGTGTACTCATTCCTCCCAGAAAAGGTTATAATTTGATTTAATATCACTGACAGAAGGCAGAGGAGCCAAGGCAGCTTGTTCAACGTCACGCAGCAGGTCAGAGGCAAAATTCCACGCGGTTCCTGCATCTGTAACCCAGCAATTTCTATGCCCTGCCTCACAGTGTCCCAGCACCACCACTAATTCTCAAACAGAATTGAACAGCACAACTTTTTACACCAAATGTTCTAAGCTTAATTGATGTAATCTGACAGAAGAATTTGGGGTTATTTTTAGCCAGTGGTTGCTGCTGCTTTTTATGTATATATACTAAGTAGGCAGCCATTGCCAGGATCATTTTACATTACGTTCATGCATAACTGGATGTAGGAACATTTTATACATTCATGTACACACACACTCACTCTCCCTGTATTTCACGTATGTATTTTTTACATA
Organism: Strigops habroptila; assembly: GCF_004027225.2. Classification (NCBI taxonomy): domain Eukaryota; kingdom Metazoa; phylum Chordata; class Aves; order Psittaciformes; family Psittacidae; genus Strigops; species Strigops habroptila. Next base: position 8,147,674 of record NC_044292.2, read on the forward strand.
CATGTAAAAGAATTATTACGTGTGCAAGAAACCTAAGCATATAGCATATCATCCTGCCACTGTGTTAAACAATTTCCTTTAAGCCAGTTACTTTAGTCTTTAGAGACTTACAATTTGTCATACCGTCAAAAGAGAGAAATTAATCTATAGCATTGTAAAAAAGAGCACAATGGAATGAAATTTGCAATTCATGGGCTCGGTGGTTTGGGGAGGGGGATGAGGTTGACAAGGGAAGCTGCTGAGGTTTGGGTATAACCCTGAGGGACCAGCATGCCCCTTCCAGCTCCCTCCTGACCCCCCCCAGCCCTTTTTCCAAGTGCACACCGCCTGTAAAAATTCCTGCGCACTATTTGCAGGCAAGGTCACTGTGAAAGGGCATGGCTGGGAGCCAGGCTGCTTTCCAGCGGAGCTGCAGGCAGGGGAGGGGAGGCTCAGAGCTCAATTATAAGTTTCTCCAGTCTAGCCAGGAGGCTGGGAGCCCAGACTGCGGCTGTTCCGTCCTGCCGCGCACGCCCTGTCTGCCCCGCGCTGACGCACGTCACCGGCATCCGCGGAGCCGCAGCGGGGAGGCCTGGGTAAGAGGCTGTTTTCCCGGATGGCCTGGTAAAGCCATATGTGGTTTTCCGGCACAACATACCGGGATGCGAAATGGGTGTCACATGTCCTTTAATAGGCATTGGTGTTCATGGCAGTGGGCACGGATGGCGCTGTGTGTACACATACCTGGCGAGGTGTTTAAGTGTGATCCCTGATGGCAAGCCCATGGAGAAATCTCCAAGCCTGACTGTGCATCTGGCCTGTGCTGACGGCATCCACTCACCCAGCCTGCAGACATGAGCCACTCCTTTGTCATTCAGAGACAAGCAGGGTCATCCCCAGTGAACAGATCATTAATTCTCTGAAGCCTTATTAGTCTCGAGGCAGAGGAGTAACGCACACAGGCTCAGTAAGACACACAGTGTATGTGAAATACTGTCCAATGTCATCCAAGGGGAACCTTTGCCCTAAAATTGTCACACAATTTCCCTGGCTGGGACTACATCCAAGGCAAATCCATTCACCAGCGCCGCATGACTTCCTTTAATGCCTCCAGGACAGGCAACCCCCTACCAGTGGTTTAAAGAAGCATTTGCCTGGAAGCTTGCTTGTATTTTGTGTGCACGAGCGCACATGTCCACGTGCTCCACCCTAAACATTACCTTGAGCTTTTTTCAGGTTTTTGGCCCGATTTCTCTGCCTACAAAGTAGCAGCAAAGGCTGTCAGACAGAGAGCAAGGTTCTGGCACTGAAAACAGCCACCACAGTTGAAAAAAGAAACATAAACAGAATATTAAACTAGAGTGTTTTGATCCCTTAAATGTAGTGCCTGCTACTTTTCAAATCATGGACATACACTTCACGTGGAAAGGTTACTCACTCAAGACACTATAAATCCTCCTTCCCCCATCTTGGTTTTCTAGTTACATGTTCTAACTGGACTCAATTTGGCACCTCACCTAGGAAATGAAATGGCATCTTTAATTATCTACATAATTTTTTATATAGGGACCTTTTGAATATGTGTCCATACATAGACATCTGCATCCTCCCTAAGCATTCACTTTGCCTGCTGAAATATGGCAAGTTTAAAGCTTAAAACAATGGGGTTAATGGACCAGCAGGACCTTCCTTCTTGCCTGAAAACTGGGAAGTAATTCCGTAATTGCACAAGGAATCCTCTGCTAACAGACACACATGGTAGGCCAGAAGCCTGAATTTGCTCTGCAACACAAGGGGCTTTTTTGTGGACAGATTCCAATGTCCACAAGGCTCACGTTGCTCCCCCGAAGCCAGTGCCTACCAGCAAATCTGAAATTATAGTCCATTTTCTGGAGTTTTTAAGGTCATGTCACCTTAGATTTTTTGATAAAGGCTGAGTAGCGCTTGCCTGAGAATAACTTCAGCCAGTGCTCAGAGGCGTTGCTGCATGTGAACTGGAGGAAGTGATTAAAAATTAATGCAAGCTAAGAGATAGAGAAACCTGAATGGGTGTGCCTGTAAAACACACTTTCAATCTGTCTCATCAGCAAAAGAGAGAAGAAATCAGATTCTTATAATACCAGACTCTTGGGAAGTGGTTGGGGCATGAACTCAGTGTTCTTTTACAGATTCACCTCGAGCAGCTAAAACCAAGAAACTCCACATTACCACAGAGATGTTTCTTCCTTATTTTCGGGGTGGGGATGCTGGAAGGAGGGGAAAGGGAGCATGGCGGGGAGGGGGGAGGTACAGCTGTGGGTGGCAATTACACTGCTGGGATGTGTAATCACACATTCTGTAACATATGGGAGTGAGCTGGCCTTGTACTATTCACTTCTGTCTGCTTTTTATCATTATTATTTATTATTATAGTTGTTGTTTAAGATACATCATTAAACAACCTTGAGAGAATACACAACCTACTTCTCAAGGCTTCTCTGCGTATGAACTGCTAGGGCACAGAAAGTAGAATACATAGATAGCAGGAAAAGGAAAATCAAACTGAACAGCTTTTCAGGAAGTTGAAGGCAGGTAATTTTGCTGTTTCACACTGCCTTCGTGCATGAACCTATGTTTAAGATACTCGGTTTGGCTGGCAACTGATGTACCAGCTAAAAAGCAGAACCTTTCATTGTCCATCAAGGAATGTCTATCCCCAAACTGCAAAGGTAGCGATGCTCCCCAGAGAAAGCAATCCTGTTTGGAAGTTTCATGGCTATTTGGATTTTAGTAATTTAACTAGCAGATATGGCTTCTTCTTTGGTATCTAAGAAAGAGTAGGGTTCAAACTTATTCTCCTAAACAGAATTAGCAGTTTATCTGGAAAAAAAGTTAATTTCTGGTTTGGAAAAAAATAAGGTAGGAGGAGGAATCTGGTTCATTGGATTAGCAGCAACATTCACAATTAAGCTTCATGAGCCCTCACAGAGGGCTGGGGCTGCTGTTCTTTCCCCATCTCCTCACTTTCTCTACCCTAAAAATCAACAGTTGTTTCACCAAAAAGTTCAGACTGCTTCTGTTCTTCCCAGCAAAGGGTCTCAACCCATGACCTTTGCCATTTCCAAGCCCTCTTGACTCTTCCACGCACCATCATCTACCCCTGGGACTTCCATTTTTTACTGCTCCCTCTCCATTACTGATAGTATAACGAAAGATGGAAATGAAGCATAAAAAAAGGGTAATAGTAAATGCATGGCCTTTATATTAGGACAGAGCTTGTATGCTGTGACAGGAATACGTTGCTATCGATACCATCACTGACTGGAAGGCCTTGGAAGGAGGCTACCACCAGACCGTGGGTCAAGACGTCAGCAGAGCTACATCACTGCAGTTATTTAAATAGGTAAGTGAATCAGTTAAGTTGATTCAGTGGTATCACACCCACAGGCCACCTTATAAACCCACTCAGGGACAAAATGTTTAGGTCTCTAACAAACCCACCACTGACCACTGTGAGAGTATTACCAGCACAAGTAAACCCCAAAACCCAAACAACAGCAAATGCCACTTGCGAGGGGAAGAAGAATAATCAATAGAGAAATGGTCCCCTCCTCGCTTCTCCTCCTGAACACGGAGCACACACCACCTCCCTTAATTATTCCTGATGTTCATTGTAAGTTGCATCATTTTGGAACACCGACGGTATCATTTTTAAAACTCTGGTTGCCATAGCAGCACAGAATGTGGCTCTTCACTGTTCTCTGCCTGCACACTCCTCTGGCGAGAGCCTGCTTTGCCTTTGCTTTTTTTTTTTTTTTTTTTTTTTTTTTTTTTTTTTTTTAAGAAAAAAAGGCATCTCCACTGAGCAACACGAAATAATGACAAAACCCCATGAGAACAATATGGTATGGTAAGAAGCATGGTAAGAAAATGGTGGCTTAAAAAATATATGGGGGGAGGAGAGAGGAGCAGAAACTGGGCTGGAAACTATAGCCAAGAGGACGCTTTTCTTCTAAAGGCAGAATCCAGGCACTGTATTTTGGATGGTCTCAGGAAGGTTGTAAATTCAGACAAATCAAGCCACTTCCTTAGTGACAGCATTTACAGCACAGCATTCAGCCATTGTTTCCCTCTCTAAGGTCTTAGGCTGGACTGATTACTCCAACCCAGAACTTTAAACCTTGAGCAATCTTTCAAAGAAGTGGAGGCAGGTGGTAAAGGCCAGGTTTCTATGCAACCAAGCAGACACTCCCTTACCTTGGCTGCTACTACCCCTAGTAACCCTCAGCTGTCTGCAGGAGTTCTGAAGGGCAAGGTAGGAGGCAGGGAGGGCAACACAGCCCCTTGTCAAGCCCTGTAACAGGGTCAATGGGAGCATCACTTCCAAGACAACATACAATTCTGCTCTGAAATGTATCACTTGTAGAGACTGGGAATGGTGAACAATTGACATTACCACCAAGTCTGGCACCAAAAAGAAGCTGGTACTAATAATAGCAATCCATTAACAATACATTTTCCATCCGACAATAAAAATTTGGCCATCCCTGTCCTATGTATTTTAAAGCTACTGTATATTTTAGAGTCCCAAGGGTATTTTTTTCATTAGGAATCTTCCAAGCAAGAGCCTTAGCTCGAATTAGCAGGGTGCTGAGCAGTCCGTCTTTGAAAAAAGATGGCAGAGTGGAGTATTTTTTGCACCTCATCAGATTGTGTCCTTCAACATTAGTAGTAGGGTTTGAACCTTAGTTTAAATAAGAATAGAGCCTTGTCAGTGATCCTGCAACCTTATTCATTAAAAACAAGGGTTGCACCTCTTTCATGGGAACTGCTACACTTCCTGCTTTCCATAGCCCTAAAGAAAAAAGCTAGTGAGACTTGCTTTCTGAAGTGCTTCTTCCCTTCTGGCTTTCACTAGCAGCAAGAATGAAAATTTAAATTAAAATCCATTTCTCCAAATGTTCAGTGCAGCCTGATTTTGGCACAAGCACTCAAGCCATTTCAGCCTTCCCTAACAAGCAGCCTATCAAAAAAGATAACCCTCTAAGTGCTTCATATAAGTCTGTAAGCAGCATTATCTCCAGTTTTGCAGATAGGTTAACAGAGGCAAGGATTTTGAGTCCATCACTCAGCGACAAGACAGGAACAGAAACCAATTGTTCTGACCTTCACGCCAGTGCCCAGTGCTTAAGGTCACAATATACTCTGATTGTAAGAAAATAAATGATGTCCTAGGTCAGAAAATCAGCCAGAATGATGTAAAAAGGAAAGATACTGACTAAATGACAATTAGAATGACATAGCAACCTCCCGATTTTCATAAGGTCATGAGATGGTGCTCCAGGTAGAACGACCAGGTCCTGCTATTATAATCAAGATACCACTATGGCCCACGAACATCTTATCCTATTTCTGTGCTACAATCACAATCCGTTTTTCCTATGTTCTAGAATCTCCTCAAAGAGGTTATCCTCACATCAAACATTTAAGACTAGCAGTTAGTCCTGTTCATATGTTTAAAGAATCAAAGTTTTGTGTCTGAAAAAACAAGACTCACACAAACCTACTGATTCCCATGTTTCCTAATGACCAGCTTCAGAACCCCACCAAGGTGTGAAGTTAGGAGGAGGTAACCCATAACAATCATGAGGAGGAAACCACCTTAACATGCAAACTGATTAATAGGAACAACTGTTCATCTGTCTGCAATGCTGCAAATGCTGACAGCCAGGAACAGGAATGGGCAGGGGATGGTGTCAGAGCAATGGTCTTATTACAAACCCAAACAAAACCCAACTCCCCTGCAAGAGGACTAAGTTTTATGAGACTGAACGGACGATGCAACCTCAGACAAACACTTCCTCTGAATTCTGTTTCCATTACTGCTTCATGTGTTTCAAAGCTCAACACTGTGCACCTTCTTTGCCCTCTTTTCAGGTGTAACAGCCTACTTACTTTATTTGAACAGCTTAAACGTAAAGGGAGGAGCAGTGTCCTGACCAGCCGGCCCAGCTGATGCTGCTGGTACTGGTGGAGATTAACTTATAAACTGGATTGCGCCCGGAGTTCAGAGTTCAGCCTTATCTGCACAATCCTTCCCCTCTTTACTCATTCCAAGTGTTCTTACAGCTTCAAGTCACTCAAGCTTGTGATATTAACCCCTACCCAAGCTTTCACAGAGCTGTTTGAAGGAAAAGCAGGCTTGGCAATTTTTTGACAACGTATTTTTAAATGCACCAGTTTGCAGAAACAAAACAATTTTCACTTCCTTCAAAACAATCCATATGTCCATTCTTGTATCTGTGCTATCTAATGCAAATCGTTCCGCTTTCAAGCTGTGTACAAATAGAGACCAGGCACTTGTCACTGGATACATCAAAAAGGCAAATAATCTTGGAAGTAGTCATGGAGCCAGCAGGGACATCTCCCTGAGAGCCTGTCTTGTTCAGATTTCCTTTGGAAGTGCAGCTGGGAATCAGATCTATTCCATATTCAAAGAATGACAGGCAGATCTGATGTGATCTGAATGCTGCAATATCATTATTCCTAGGACACAATGGCAGTGTGTTCACAATGGCACTGCTGCTTTTTGCTGTTCCATTTGCTTGATTATCAGCTAGAGCAATCTGTGAAACCAGCAAGTATTTTGGGTTATTTTTATGACACATACACCACTGCACATTGAGAGTTCAGTTTTCTTCACCTATCTACTGCCTCCAATTTGTTTTTTCCAGGCTTAGATACTCACCTTCTCAGGAGTGGGCACATCTATTCTCTCGTCAGTACCTCCTATTTCTACCATAACACAAATAAACTATAACTAAAAATATTGCAATGATTCAGTAACGTTTTGTGGAATACTGTATAACAGATCTACAAACCTACAAAAGTGCTCATTGCTTCCCAGAAACTGACCCATTCTGAGGTGGTTTTGCTTTGGACAACCAAAAACAAATATTCCCTTCCTGACTTTCAACATTTTGTGACAAAAAGGGGAAAGTTCAAGAGCAGCCAAGATGCTGGACTTTGATTCTGAACAGCTAAGCAAGGAGAGCAGCTCATGCCACTAAAATGCTCTCAAGGAGCAGCTTGGAAGTTGTAGGAGAGGTCTAGCTCAGCACTGGCTATCAGCCAGAAACAGGAGGAAGACCTAAGAAGGAAAGTTGACACCTGACAAACTTTAAGTTGGTCTTATTTTCATAGAATCATATGATCACAGAGTGGTTTGGGTTGAAGGGACCTTAAAGCTCATCCACTTCCAACCCCCTGCCACGGGCAGGGACACCTTCCACTAGAGCAGGTTGCTCCAAGCCCCTGGTCCAACACTGCCAGGGATGGGGCAGCCACAGGTTCTCTGGGCACCCTGTGCCGGCGCCTCAGCACCCTAAAAAAAGTATTTAAATACTTCCAAATACGAAATTCAAGCAAGCAGAAAACAAAGCTTCATCTGGCAGTGGTAAACCCCAGCCAAGCCCATATTACAAGCCCTGCGGCTGAAGTCAACCACCTTCAAGCCATGTTCCTCAAGAAAACTGGTTACAGTGAAAACCCAAAATACCACACCACCAACGCTGGATGCTCTAATGTAGTGTGTGCCTCGGTTCTCTCTTGGATGCTTTTTAAACAGCATCTCAGCAGAACCCTTTCTTTCAATGCCATCTGTAAAGCACAACTTCACATGAATAAGAAAGCCAACATTCCACATCAAGACAACTGAGGTTTCCCTGGAAGCAGGAGAAGAGAGAGCAAATGAAAACCGGAACTGCAGTGTGATCCTGTGGAGATCCTTATCTTAACTAAACACATCTTCGTTCTTCTGCCTGTTCATAGCCTCAATTTTTTCACAACTTGATGAGCAAATGTGTCTTTTGGGGTCTTGTATTTTTTCATTTTCACAGAAAAAAACCACTATTCCAAAATATTAGTCTGGTTTTAAAGTAGCACATGAAATTTAAAGACCTATTTCAATATTTAGGCTATTTCCCATTAAGCATTTAGTTAGGCACCCTCAGCAAAAGACTAGGTTTCCTTCTGCTCACTTTTCAGGGGGGTTCTCAGAAGATGTCCGTGATGGATTAGGAAAGACACCAGTGAATTATGAAAGCTCATATGCACTCGGGGAACATGCACTTCTCAAAATGTCCACCCGGGTAAAGTAATCAGTGCTCTTAGACATTTCTCTAAAGATACATACAAAATCTGTAATAGAGCAGCTTTGCCATACTTTTGCAAAAATACACCCTGTTACTGTCTGTTATCAACAAAGCCCTAGAGGAATCCAGTTGGGAAATATCTTCCTATACTGTTTACAAGGAAATTAAACTGTAATTTGATTGCAATGCATAGAAATGGTAAGACAGATGTCTTCTAACAAGAAGGAGTAATACATTGCTCTGGTGTTCAAGTGCTTTAAGGATCATTTGTTCACATTCCGTTTGTTTGCTTGTTATAAATAATTTGGGAGGGGAAGAACTAAACTACCTCTATTACAAAATAGATGTCGCAAAACCACCAGGCATTCCCTGCGAAACAAGAGCAGATCTGCTCCACCTTTCAAAGGTCAGAGTAAGGACAAAACCCATCTTCCAGTCAGAAAGATAGACATTCATCTGGAAAGAAGTTCAATTTAAATACAAAACACCAAATATGCATTGCTTACCTACTCCACCATCCAGCACAGAGCAACAACAGGACTAGGGGGAAGGAGGGACAGGGTGGGGGGGAAAGAAGTGGATTCTTGATCCTTCTCCCCAGGCTTGTTCATTTCTCATCAGAATTTAGATGTCTTTTCTTTGTATCTCTTGTCATAGCAAGTCACATTTCCCAGAATTGAGTTTCACATTTTCAAGGGAAAAATGTAATTCTGAGGGCCCTTGAAATGGTTTATGAATGTACTGGGGATCAGCAAGCAATAGGATATATCCATCCTTCTCTGGGGAAAGGAAGGATTCATGGTGTTAGAAAAGAGGCAGAAATGATGTGTAGCTGTTTTTCCCCTATTTCCAGCCCTGCTGTTTCTCCCACACTTGGGCTGTTATTCTAGGCAGCTGTGAAGTCTTGCAACTGCTTTTGTCTTGTGTTAAAATTAAGGTAAATACTCAGCTTCACTTGAATAATAAAAATGTTTCAAACATGTTATTCCTAGAACTTTCAAATGAGCTTGTAAGAAAGAGAAAAAGTGATGACTACTCCTAAAAAAACCACATCCCAGAGTCATAAAGAAGGAGATAACACCCCTGACCTGGCTGATGCCCTGGCCAGGACCGACGATGGTCGTGAAATGGGACTCCTGAGAACTAAACGGAAGGTAATGAACACACACACACACACACACACACACACACACACACACACAATATGACCTTTTGAGCTTTGCATCTACACAGAGGTACTAGCCATGACGGTTCCATGGGGGAAGGATTCCTGGTAGCTGTGGTGGCTGCAGCTCCTTCCTCCTGCTGCTTGCAAACCTCTTCAGATCCCTGGGTTTCAACCAAGGAGCCAGGTAGGCATTAAAAACAACGGCCCTGGACAACCAGGCTACAAGCTGCTGTTATCTTAATAAATTATATGCAATTTAAATGTCAAGTTGGATGCCAAGACAATCAAAGAGGCAGGCACGCACTAAAATGAACAGCCTGCAAACAAATGGATTAACAAGAGGGGAAAATTCAGACTCAGGTCAATTATCCTCTAAATTACCCAAGTAGGATGCTAGTGGATTATTTTAGCTATATTATGGGAAGTATCACCTGCATTCCTCTGCTGCCCTGTACTATCATCCCATCAGTAACAACTATGCCAGCAGAGTTTGTAAGCAAGCAGATGGTCCCTGATGGTCCCCACAGCAATTGAGGAGGAATGGTTTCTTCCTGACCACTTTCACACTCCCTCCCAAGTGACAGGCACTAAATCTGACACAAATCACTCACGCCTGCTTCATCTACCCACCTGCATGGCAGTTCCTAAATGCAAACTGGAGATGTGTCAGCCGATTTCCTACAGAACCTCCCTTCCAGCCTCAGATTTTACAAGAAATCATGTGGCCTGGGCTTTTTAACATGCTTTAATAAACATTCAGACCAGCCTTTCAGGCTCAGCAGTTGATTGATAGCAATTAGTTGGCACTGACAAGGATATTGCTTGATGTGACAGACCAACAAAACGCACCAATTTGTGCCAAGAAAATGTGTTCAGAAAAGGTGGCACATCTAAAGCTCTAACAGGGCTCCTGCAATGACAGAAAAAATAGTATTTAAATATAATGAGCAAGTTTAGTAGAAATCAAGGGAAAGTAGTACCTTTCTGCATGGATGGATATGGATTTAATAAGCTGTACAAACTGCTGTTACAGGACAGGGGTAGTTGGGGGGGGGGTTAAATCTCTGCAATAAAGAGTATCAGGGCAAAAGTCAGTTTTGTGCTAACAAGGCAACTTCATATTACCTTATTTTAATCTTTGCACCAAACATCACTTTCAGCCAGGCCAAGTCATTCAATGTAAGCGATTTTTATATGCCAATAGTGTCGTTAAATAGCTGGCAGAAAAAGGCACAGTTCAACTGTCATGCATGTCAGGAGCCTGGCATACGCTCAGTTGGAGATTTAAACTTCCTCTTTAAAGGACAGCAATTAAACTGTGCATGAGGACAGAAACACCAACATCATTTCTACCCTGAAAAGCTGAACTAGTTTCAAACTAAACTGGTGTCAACAGCAGTGGATTCATGTTTTTGTGGTGTTTATACTTCATTTCAAGATGCTCCTCACTGACAAATCTAAACAAAAAGACCATTCTTGCCCGGTCTGTGTGCACACATACCAAGTCCAGCTGCACTGACTTAGCTGTGTGAGTTGAAATTCACCCATTAGGTTAGATATTACACAGATTTTCCATGTGGACACAACATGCTGTGGATCCCAGATGTGTGAAATCTTAGGGCTTGATTCTACATACTCCTCACCACTTTATGTATATCCAGAGCCCCTCCAGAGCTCCAGTATCAGCTGTGATGCTTAACAACACAATTTCCTCCTCCTGGGTAAAGAAAAAGAAAATCATCCAAACCTGTCCTTTATTTAAGGTGGGCTTTGCGGAGTTTTTGTTATCACAAGTTGTAACATAGCACACAACATTCACTCTTTTCCTTTCTGGCCTTCTTATACCCCATACAAGCATTAAAATTAGTAAGTTGAAATATTTCAATCACCACTTTAAGAAAATACTGCAGAGCAGCTTTTCTAAGCACAATAAACAAGGGCCTGTCAACGCTCATTTTGGAAGAAAATACAATGTAAAAGATACCTTTTCTTTTATAAGGTGAAGGTGCCACAAACTCCCTTACCTCCAGGTTCCTTGATACATCTGGGAAAATGGGGAAGAAACAAAAGATGTTTTTCTTATGTCAAATACAACCTGGGAATTCATTGCCACAAGATATGGTGGATGCCAAAAGCTTGAAAAAGCTCCAAAAGCAATCGAGGCATTTGTGCAAGGAAAATCCATTGAGAAATAATAATAAAAAGGGCCAGGAAGTTCAGGATCTGTATGCAGTATCTGGGAAAGGCATACTGGGAAAGTATGGCTGGATGTTCGCCTTTGTAATAGTTATCTACCTGGTACACCCACCTAGGCACTCTTAGGAATGGACTATGATTAACCAACCTTAGATCTCGCCTGCTAAGCCAGTTCTTAGGTCATCATTGCTGAAACAAGAAGAATACAGCAGTTCTGAAATGGCTTCTGTTTCAAAGCATGTGTTTCCATATTTAGAGCAGGGCTGTGCCTTACCAAATTGCCACAGACAGCGCTGCAGGCATTTTCCCCTAAGGCACAACTGAGTAACAGTAGAGTAAGCTAGTTTTTCTGAAGATGTGGGCAACGGAACTCGAGTACTGCTCTCCAGACACTTCCCATGCCACATTCCAGTGTCATTCAACCACAGATACCTTTGCCAACCACCTAGCATGCACATCATGCACTTCCAGATGCACAGTAACACCCTGCATGGCCTGCACTGCTGCATCCCTATGCACACTTCTGCAAGTGAACAGGGAGAGCACCTAAAGATCTGACTGATGCCCAGTGAAGGCAAATCTTTGTGTCCTGAAACTGAAGTCACACAAGTCACAATAGTGACAAAAACCATCAAGGACTGTCACATCCATTCAAAAAAAAAAACCATTCAGGACAGGAACAGTGTAAGTTCTCCTTCATCTGCACCTAAACACACCCCTATTGTGAAATGAAGGAAACACCACTGGAAGAAGATGAACTACCTGAAGCCTCTCTTCCCATCGGAGTCTTTGCTTCTCTGTATAGCAGCATTTTAAAACTAAAACAAGACAATTTATGCCAGAGCAGGATACAAGCTTGTGTACACATTCTGCAACAGCTCCTCCACCTCCCACTGGACACGCTGGGTAAGAGAAGAAAGTACTTTGTATGACAACATGCAGAATTGCTGGACAGGAAAAAACCACTTGGCCAAAGCATGTTGTGACCGGGCGCCTGCACAGATGAAGGTAGGCTTCTGTGGTTTTCCGGCAGACAGTTGTGACTGACACCAGGCTAAGAAATCAGCCCTCCCTCTTCCCCTTCCTGTCTTGTGACCTTTTGTGCCACTTGGTAAGGTTTACTGTATGTAAGAATGTACAGAGCATGCTTTCAGTTGGAAATGCAAAATAATACCCTTAACTCAAGAGTCTTAGTTCTTGAAAAACGCTGTGTTCAGTTCTTTCCTAACCCAAGAGCACCAATTCTTCCAACTCTTGCAGGATGGCAATAAAACTATAGAGTTTTGCTAGTATTCACTTTTAACTTTCTACTGCTACATCTAGATGAATATGTCTGGTGTGTGAGAAGTTCCACAGATACTGATTAACCCAAATATCACTGAGCCCAACTTCTGGATTTACAGTAGCACGTAGGCTCAAGTTCTGGGAAGCATTGCTAGTCAGGTCAGAGCAGTATTCTAATGTGAAGCATCTTTAAAGCACATGGTAAATCTTAATCATTTTAAGTCCCTAAGAGAATTATCCTAAGCAACTTCTAAAATTATGTCCTGAGAATTGGGATTTCAAAGTAAGCATTTCTAATCTTCCATGCATCATTAGAAACCCTCCAGCCCTCAAAACTAACCCCTGCCATGCTCCCCTTGGCTACTATACATTTTGGTTTAATTCTCCACTTCCAGACTCGAAGTCCACCAGGAGCACTAGCTTAGTCTAGGTAGTGATATTTTAATTTCCATGTCATTCAGATCTGCTGCAGCAGATGCAAAATGGTGGTTAGAATTCCAGCTTCCCTAGCAATCCACTATAACTACAATAGGCCAGACTATCAGGATGGCAGCAACAACTGGATATTCCAAAAAGAAATGTGTTAGTATAGACAAAAACTCAGAGCACGTTCACCCATCACCCAGTACACAAGTTACTCTCAGCCCCTGGAACTGTAAAACAGGAGTGAAGCTGTGCATAGATTTCCATGGTATTCCAAGCTCCTCAGCAGGACGCTCTACTGAGCATAAACTGGCTGTTTTAATAAAAATTGCTTGGCAACGGGGGTTTGTATAATACAAACATCTCTACATAAAAACCCAAGGTAGCTTGCTCCATGTGATCCCAGCCGGGTCCACAGTAACACAGACCAGATGTGCATTCTGCATTCCAGCATATTTGTTAAGCTGGAGGTTCTGTGTTGTGCAGGGCGGGAAAAACCCCAGAGTTTACAGAAAGATTCATATTAACCAGGTATGGCTGCTTTAAAATGGTCTTCATTATTCAGAAAAAGAAATTAATCGAGTTCTCAGTTAGAAAAAGCTCATCTATCGCCTCAAAAATGTTCCATAGTCACAGTTTAACCTCATTCGTGTTTTATACTTGCTCATGGTTTCAGATATCTCTCTCTGAATTTTGTTGTTGTTATTATAATAGCTTCAGCCTCATTCTGCCTGCCCACTGACTGATGCTGCAGTGGGGGTAGCTGCAGGCACTGATGCAGTTACTCATGCTCCTGATTTTCATTATGAGAAGGGAGAAACAGGCTGAACAGTTCTGGCCTTCATTTAATGCACAAAGCAGATTTCTCAGGTGTTACTCCTGTCACATCCGGTAAACTGGAATTTTCACCCTTAAAGCGAGGGTGGGTAAGTAGCTGGGTGGGAGGAGCAATAATTGCATACAACATGCAAGTAAGCAGAAGAGAAGACCTTATATAGTTATTCCAACTTCTACTTTCCTACAGTGTAATTCAAAGTATCCAATCTGCTGAATCATTGACCTGTTTTCCCCTTTAATGTCATCTGGTTCTGGGACAGAATTGCCCATAAGTGCTCTACTGACAACGTAGCATCTCTATTGAAAAGACTTTGAGCAGCCACTGGAATTGTCATCTCCTTGTTTTCCACCAACGAGTCGTGCAGCAACGTAAGAGCCCTGGATAAGCTCCTAATTGTGTTCTGGGGAAAAGGGAAAAAAGGAAGACAAGCAAAAAGCATGCACTTGCCAGGGCACTGTTTGGGAGGCTGCCTGGCCGCTTCACCCACCGCCCCGTGTCGCAGGGCTCAAGCCATGCTGGCTCCAGGCTCTCCAGTCCAGGGCTCAGCCTCCACCCTCAGCACAGGCAGCAGCAGCCGGGGCAGGAGGGGCTGGTGAGGCCAAGCCATTTTACAGTCTCTCGGCATTCCAGTCCCTGCCTAATTCCCATCTTTGGAAGCAGAAAGAAGGGGGAGAGGACAGCCTGAACTTTTGACCTGGAGCACAGACACTCAACCAGAACAGAGAAGAGCCATAAAGGTGTCTGTGCAGGGCTGTGATCGCATGACAATTGTCTGCAGCTTGTTTCCTCACCATCCGCCTCCCAAAAATGTTGATTACTTGTTTTATGATTGCCAGATGGTGGGTTCTTCTGAGAGCCTTCTCCCATCCACACTGACTGCCTGACCCCACATAAAACTCGAAGGGGCTGAACCTTTTCCTACCCACCCCACTGCGGGAGGATGCAGAGGCCTTCGATCCTTGAAGAACCTGATCCCATTTGTACCAACATGTTTTCAATTCTGTGCCCGGAATTCCGGCCCAGATTTAGACTCAGCAGCAGGTCAGCTCTTCCTAAAACATTTATGTTATGCTCAAAGCATATAACTCCTTTAAGATGCAAACACGAGATGAGCTGCTTCTTGCCCTGAGAAGCAGACTTAAACTCTAACACTGCATGTAAACAAGGAATACAGACATCATCTTAGGGAGCATTTTAAGTCACCACAGGTAAAGCAAAACTGCAATTTTAAAGAAACCGGCTACAGGCACACAAAAAATGGCAACGCCTACTCCAGAACTGCTCCCAGGTGGAGCACCTCTCCCAGACAGACACCAAATTGGAAAACCTCCCACCAAACCTCAAAAAGTATGTTTGTAAAAATCAGTCCATGATAAGTAGGAATTGCCACCAGGGAGGCAGCAGATCCATCCACAACTCCATTTTAACGACTCTGGTTATTGATGCATCTTAACCACGTTCCTCTGGACATTTGCCTAAACAGTGCCATACACTCCTACTTGTTGTAAATCAGCACAGCTCCATTCAGTTAACACAGCTGCACGTGTTAACTGACGTGTTTAGCTTCAGTGCTAAAAAAGCAGGGACACCAAAGGTTCTTCCTGCAGGGACAGGCAGGATTATGAAACTACAGGCACCACTATTACCAGCTGATATGCACTGAAGTGGGTGGGCTCACCACTATCCCACTGCAAATGCCATGTGGGTGATACAAGCAAGTATGTTTTGTTTAAGCTCCACTTGCAAGAGGCTAGGACTATATATAAGCCTATACTTGCTTATCGTAGCTCAGCTGATGATGAGGAATGGCAATTCAAATGCCAGTGATTGTTTGTCTATAACTTGACTTTTCCAGTGAAAAGCTAATTCTGATTGAGTGCTAGAGACGACAGCATTGGTAAAATGGAAGTCTGACAAACTCCAGGAAGAAAAGTCCCTTAAGGCCATTGAACACCAAGACATAACTTTCAACTCGGGAAGCCCTTAAGCCATGTGTGACCAAGTATATACTGGGGAAACAACCTCTGTATGCTCAGCCTAGTCTCCTTCCTTCAGCATTTACTATTGCCCACTTTCTGAGACAGGATGCTGGGTCAGATGGATTCATGGGATAGTTATTCTTACATACCACAGTTAATAAAGTGGGTTTTTTCCTTCTAACTCCAGCCCACAGGCAGTTCACATTCAGAGCTGAGTCACTTGGCTGTATTCTGTTATTTCATTCGCTCCTTCTTCCTGATAAAACCCCAAAGTTCACAACCTCACTGTTCTAGGATTCCCCTCAGATATGGTATCCTCCCCCACATCAGTGATAAATAAGATTTACAGGGATGCTGACTGCATCACCCTCTAATCTCCCCCCAAGACACCAACAAGCCATAAAGTTTAGTGCAACTCCCTTTCTGTTGTTGTTTACAGCACAATCCTGCCTTAGCTTCTGTCTTGAATAGCCATCATGAAGGTCAGTTGGACCTAATTGCTCTGGGTGCCTCCTAATGACCACAAATAGCACCTTTTTAATGAGCAGAGAAGGAGGAAAAAGAAAGAAAATAGAAAAGAATTCAGCCTTTCAAGACCAGAGAAAGCCCCAACTCGAGCTTCTCTCTATTATGCACATCTTTAACTTCTCATGAACTTTACTAGGAAATGCACAGCCAGGAGCTCAGAAGGTATCTTAATTTTTACCACCTAGACTGAATCAGGGGATTGAGTCTCCTCTCACATACTTCAGTTGGATTTTATTGCTCCCTCTTCTCCCTTCGCTGTTCTCTTTACCAAGTGGTACAGTACAGGGCTGTAACGCAGCGGCACAGATTCATGGATGCTAGCAGGAAGCCACACGGTCGCACAAACAAAATGAGTGAGTACCTGTGGCTAGTTTGGATAGAATTTCTTAGGTATGTGCAGATTTGTTCAGGTTCAATCATCACTTGTTTTGTTTTTCTTGTATGGATTCATGCTGGCCTGATATAATTTTCCTACACAAGACACAGTCCCATAAGACTTCTCAATACTCATCACCTCTCTTTTCCTTGTGATCCTGATCTTAGTCTTGCTAGATAATAAGCCCTAATATTAAAAAGCATCCTAAACATCACAGAACAAACCAAACTCCTACAGATGTATATAGTATGTTTGATTGGACAACTTCAAACAAATTTCTGTAGATTTGATACAACAGGATTAAAACTATAACTAACTCATGAATGAGTGCCAGAAAGAAATCAGTTTAACGGTCAGTCAGTGCAGTCTGACTCAGTAATGACCAGAACCAAAGAATATGAGCATGGTGTCCCAGTTGTTCCACCTAGGGATGGAAATGCTTTGCTAATCTCTTCTCTTAGAGACAGACATTGCTCTGGAAGGGAAAATTTCTTTGCCTTAAGAATGAGCCTTGAGTTCTTAGGGAAATTCAGCTCTTTGTCAGCTCTACCCCTTCCCTGCTTCCAGACAAATGGAAGGATATCCAATTCTGTTTCTATGATGGAGTTCTCCTTACTCACTCCTGGGACAAAGGATACATTATTTTGGCCATACTGAGTTCTCTTGCTATGCGTTGTAAAACCTACACAGAGTTGAAAAGTGCATTCTTAGCACACCTTTTTTCTGCCACTTTCGGTTTAGGATTTTGTATTTTGTTTTTCTTTTCATCTAACATCTGGTGAGCAGAAGGGCTGATACATCCCTCTTAGTTACTGCATGCATGTAACTTACATCCCAACACTAAACAAAGACTACATGAATCCTTCCAATACTGCCAATGAGTCTGATACTTTTAAAATACTTATAAAAATGCAGGGAGTTATTTACTGAATTTAACATGCACTTTGCCTATAAATAAGTTAACACCAGGGGAAAGAAAGAAAAGAGGTTTGGGGTTTTTTTATTAATTAGCACTGTGTTCGGAAACATTCTGAGGAAGAGCTATGTGGAATGTGGGTACCTTTTACAGTGGCGCCTGAATACAACTGCACTCACTGTGTTAAACAAAATAGTTTACACATAAGCCCTAATTTTTCTTCAGCAAACTAAAAGAGCACCCAGGAACCAGTCCACCCCGGAACCAACACCAGCCACTTCTACTACGGACAGCTGAACTGCAGAAAGGAACAGGAATCTGAGGATTACTACAAAGAAGATACCTAAAGTTTCAGTGTATTTACAGTCAATTCTTGCTTTAAGAGGCCCAGGTAAATAGTTCAGTATCTCCTTCAGCATCTTCTCGATAAAGTAACATCTTTCCCTAAAATAAATTACAGAATCACAGACTGATTTGGATTGAAAGGACCTTAAAGCTCCTCCAGCTCCAACCCCCTGCCACGGGCATGGACACCTTCCACTTAGCCCCTGTGTCCAGCCTGGCCTTGAACATTGCCAGGGATGGGGAATACTACCTTGCAAAGCATGTTTTTGCAGAAAGCTCTCACAACATCCCATGCCATATAGATGCCTCTCCCCCATGCATGTAGAACACAGTTTGGGGGGAAAACCAGAGCTAAACACAATTCCCATTTTACAAAAAATACATTATATATGGGAAAGTGTACTGTGATGTGTCAATCTCATGCTGTTGAATTCCCTCCCTGTAACTTACACTCATAAGAAACTCTACTTTCAATGCAGCTCAGGGTATTTTGATAGTCATTCGAACGTTTACCTTTCTTCTCCTACACTGAGGTTGGTTTCTGGGTTTTCTGCTTCTTCAAAAGGGACAGCATGTTACCAAACAGGATCCTGCTTAATTTGTGTATGTGTGTACAAAGGGCAGCAGTAAGTCTTCCCAAGATCTCACCAGGCCAAAGACAGCACAAGGATTTTCTTTAAAGTACACCTTGTGCTACTAACTAAGAGTTCCACTCTCGCAGTCTCTAACTATCATCAGTCGGACCTTTACATGCCAATTTATATGCCAAGGAACCACAGAAGAGCTTGCAGAGCAGGGTTCTTCGGCTGTTCATGTATAACCTGAAGTTATATATGCATGGTATCTCATCCTAACTTTTGACCAGTCCCAAAAGGAAGAGCAATAATTTAAATCGTGTGGCCCATGAAGAGAAAACCCTCTATCCCAACAGACGAGAGCTCGGTCACAAAGCTTCCTTTATACCCTTGTTAACTGAGATCTCCGAAGTGAAATGGCATAACATCTATTTTTATCCCTGGGAAATGACTGAGAGGAAGAAAGGAAGAAACAAAGATGAAAGAGAGATTAGATAAATCGCATCTAGTTGTGCACTGCAAAATCCACCTCTCAAAAAAAATCTGTTTTTTAATTCTCCAGTCTGGTAAATTTCCAGAAAGCATGTCTTTACCTACACCAATGTAACTACATGTTGGACCGTGGGTTCTCTTCCCTCAGTGTTTTTCTAACACGTCTGTGTATCCTGTTTTCTACCAAAGCTGTAGAACCCATACAAAGTTAGCATGCAGAAATTAAGACAGAATTTAAAATTATTTATTCAAAAACGCCAGTACAGACACAGGAAGATAAGCTGAAAGTAATACTGCCTCCAACACAGAATCCCATCAAAAGCATGGAACAAGAGCTTTCTGGCAAGCCTGGTGTTAAGTTTCTCTATTTTCACAGTGCAGGGCATACATCTCCTGAAAATCAGACCCCAGGGAAATATCCCAAAGCTGAAAACACAAATTGAAAGGGAAGGAAGAGTGTCTGTAAGTATCTAGAGCAGTAGTGACCAAAGCTATCCAAAATGTTCTGGCAGTGTCTACGGAGGGAACTGAGTGGCAGAGCAGGTACCTGCTTGCAGGTACTAAGCAGGTACTAAGCTTGGTGAATCCCAGGCTGCACTAGGTCACTGGAAGCTGGGAGGTCAACCTCCTCCCTGACTGCACTCACACTGCAGCTTGCTGCTTAAACCAAGGGGCTGGTAGTCATGATACCCAGCTTTTCTTCTCAGGTCTGGAGATACAACAGGCAGTTCAGAACCCCATGCTGGAGGTGAAGACTCGCTGGTCCTGGGCTGCATGCACGGAGGAATAGCTTATCAAGTCATCAGAGCACAGCAGAGCCTGGACTGTAGGTTCTAATTGCAAGTCCACCAGATAACATCTTGTGTGGCCATCAGGCCATCACGTCGTTCTCTATCTCCTCGAACGAGCAGATAAAATACAACCCTTTGTCCCAGGGTCACACAATGGCTGTTTAACGTATGTAAATGAGTCTAATAGTCTCAGGCAAACCAAGCAGGAAAGGCAAAGTACTGCTGGTGGTACTACTGTAGCTGCAGGCCTGGCAGTGTGTGATGTCACTGGGGCAGCGGATCTGAATGCTGAGCACACAGAAGCTCCTTTAAATGCAAAAGCAAAGTGCTGTGAAAGGACTGTATTCCTCATCACGCCTCCTGCCACAGCCCAGGCTTCCATGCACCCTTCAATCCCAGAGCAGCAGCACCGTGTGCATGTGCCAAAGTGTAGGCACGCCTGGCCTCTCCTTCTCAGAAGTGAATCTAATGAATCCTCCCAGACAGCATTAGAGAGGAGAGGAGACACCACCACATCAAACCAGGCACCTGAAGTGACCCCTCTTCTGCTTCAGGGACAGTTACATGAGCTTCGTGCAGGAGCAGGAAGACAGAAAAGCCCCAGAAAGAGAACGCTCTCCTGCCAACAGGTCCCTTTGGCTGATCACAGGCAGGTACTTCTCCAACACACGCTGACCTAATGAGCCAGCCCTTTGAAAGCAACACTAATCGTCAACCAGCCACCCTACTCCGAAGAAGTGGCACCACAAATGTAAGAGGGTACACATTTTGCTGAGCAGTACAGCCTCTTCTGTACGTTAGACCTGAGAAGTTACCCTATAGCAAAACACAGTCCACCAAATGTTCAGACACAGCAGAAGTTATCCCTTATTCACAGTCAGCAGGAAGCCCCCAGGCAGGAAAATAAATACCTACAGTGTGTTCATTCCTGCATGGCCCAGCTCCTTTGCCTAAGTACAGTGTTTAAGAAATACTGTGTGAGGGACTGAGATACACGCTGAAGTTCTGTGCTTGCTGAAGCATATGCTCCTGACTCAGGGAGTAAAACCATTATCTATCTGGAAAACCATATGCCAGGATCAAAATAAACTCTAGGAAAAAAAACACAAATCCAAACCCAACACCTTTTGAACTCATCTATGTGAGTAAAAGTGAACAGGCTGGACGAAGATTTACCAAGAGTTTTGACTTACTCATTTTGTTTCCTGAGTATCTCCACAGTCTTAATGGAAAGTGGCAAAGGGCATTCTGAAGATCTTAAACACTCTTTATCCTGTAGCAGCAACCCAAAATAGCATCTTGTGATGTACTTGTGAAATTCTAAAGAAGCTGCACAAAAGCCTAGAGCCACAGGCAGTGGAAAACGGAGCACAGCAATGCAACTTATGATCACACAGACCACAGGAACATACGTAAGAGAAGAGAGACATTCATTCTGTGAGTGAGTAGTGAATGGGAGCCTGGGAACTGAGTGTTTGGGAGAACTTTAAAGGGACTTTTAAAGAAAGGGCACAGGCTTTCCCAGCACTGACCTGCCACCAGTAAATCACAGAGTTTGCTGGCTTTTTACTACTACTGGTATGACCCTGTTTGAGAGCCTCAACGGTTTTCAACAGTATTAACTGCAAGCTGCTCCCAGAAGATACTAGGGCACAGAGGAAAGAGTGCTAAACACTTTTACAGGCTTTAGCCAGGGACCTGTGCTGTGGGTAATTTAATTAACAGTTCAGCATCCAACACATGGCTACAGCCAACTCCGATGTTGCAAGTCTTCAGTGCCTTGCAGAATGACCTATGAAAATTCCAGAAGAGAGAATACATCTTCTGGTGCTTACTGACTGCTCCTAGACAAGGCCACCAAGTGGAATACCACTGTGCTTCCTCTCCTCATTCTTCTCCATCCATTAAAAGTCTTTATTACATGAAGGAAGTGTTTCTCCCCAGAGATGTTCCTCAGAGGACTGAAAGCCATGCTGTACCACTGCCCATCCAGCTGCAGCCATGCAGGCTCTAGGATGTTAGATTAATACTTGATGTTACTCAGAGGGGCCCTGAAACATGCTTTGGAACACCACAGTGCTTCCAGATATGTTCTAAAAGTTATTGCTGAACCAAGATCGCTTACAGGAATGGACCATATTTCTCAATCTCTTCAAGTGGATTTCACCAGAACCTGCTGACCCCGCCTCTTAAAGAGGAAAGACCAAAATACACCAAGAAAAATAAAAAATAAAAAATAAAAAATAAAAAGAGGTGGAGAAAAGATTCTTTCTTGCTAAATCCTTTTTCTGCAAAAACAGAACTGGCTTTTTGAATCTGCATTCAGGTAGTTCTGCTTTTGCTGAGTTCAAATTGTGAAACCAATAGAAAAAGAGACAAACAGTATGAACAGCCTCTGTGGCTCCATAGAAGAGCTACCTACCAAGCTACTTGGGTTTGGCACATTTAAAGTAAGGTGTGAGAGTAGGTTGTTGAGTATTTTGCTTTACCTCAGGAGAGCAACAGAAGGCTATATGTCTGAGAAACATGGAACAGAAGAAAGTTACCTTGTCTTCTCAAACTGGCCTATTTGGTTTGGGTTTCTTTCTTTTCTTTCAACACTCCTGGACAGAACCACCATGACTCAACTACAGAAAACAGGAACTTAACGCTCCCTGTTTCTTGATGGTCACACAGCTACAGATTTTCCAGAGGCACATCAGCAGAAATAAAAGGTGTGAGGAAGGACAGATATTGCTGCTTACCAGTTGCATGCTGCATCTAGAAACAACTCCGAAGTCTGGAAAAAGCTACCTGTATCTTTCAGTATTGGTCATTTCAGGATGTATGTATTTGGTAATTTCTGAAAAGCAGGCCAACACCAGGCATGCCCACATGTACACACAAACTCACTAGTGTCTTCTGAAAGTCAGAGGCAATGAGCAAATTCTGCTCCGGTTCTGTCAGTGTACATCCAAACTCGGTGGAGTTACACAGGCTTTTCACCAAGAGCAGTCTCTGCCCTATTTGCTGTATCAACCACACACAAAGCCCAGCTGACATCTTACTGGCACCAAGCTGAATGAGAACACACCTATCATAGCTAGCATTTAGCACTATAGATACATGTGAATATGTATTTCAGAGTTACTATTGTTTTCTTTTCCCTCGGAAGAGAAGACATTCCCTATCGCCCAGCCCTCTTCACCTCATTTCCATCTGGCTGACACTGCATTAATGCTAAACTTCCAGCTGGATCCCACAGTATTGTCTTGAACATTTTGTTCCAGCAGAGCTGAACTCTCAGAGACTCCCAGCTCTAAACACAAGTCACAAGGCTTTATGTACATACAAGAGCAGCCTCTCAATAACAGCCTGTGCCCCTGGTACCGTGGCGGGCAGGCTGGAAATAGGGCCAGTTCATGGAAGGAGGCCAGTTGTTGTGCTGTGGGGTTTTTGTTTTGGTTTTTAGACACTGCCTCTTTTCAATAGAGCAGACAAACAGGGGAGACTCTCTCTCTTTCCCTAATGAGAGGGGGTTTACTCCGTAACTCCTAAAGCATTCCCAGACAGTGGTTCGAGGGTGGGAGCCCCCCTCATGCTGCTACAGCACACAGTATTTTCAAAGCAGGATTCATTGGGATAGGTAAGTGAACTGAAAGAACCTGCAGGACTCAAGTCACAGGTCCACAGAGCCACATTTTTCCTCTCCTATAGTGAAATGTATGACAGCCCCCAGCTGCAACAGAAGACAAAGCACAGGGCTAACTTGGAAAGGCTTGACCTCCAGCCCAGGTCAGCTGGACCAGCTCCCAGGTAAGTTACCAGAAAACACTTCCATCTATCAGGGCAGGTAGTTTCCTTGCATCTACTTCGTGCAGACAGCGCAGCAGCATGCAGTAAGAGTTAACAGGACTGGGCTGTTCCAATACTTCACCCTCACCAAACATGGTAAGAGCCTCCCATGCTGGAAACTCCTCTGGCCCAGTTAAAAAAAGACAGTGACCCAGTTCTGTTATGACAGGAGTGAAGCCTTTCTGATTTTCTTGAACAAGAATCATCTCAACTATACAATTCAATTCTGTTCGGAGCAGCCCTCTCACTGAACAGAAACATGCAAAATTCCTTTCTATTGCCACAGACTTCCCCTTTCATAGCACCATTCATACCAGTGTATCTTCAAGTGCTTTACAAATTAAGCACATTTAATACAGAATAATTGCCCAAATTCTTGCTTTCAAAGATAATTCTCTGCTTCTCAAACCAGAACGAGACCTTTCCAGAAATCATCTGCACTTTATGCGTGGCGCTTTCAAGGCAGTACTACTCCTAATAAGTAATGTACAAACTATTTCCCATTTACATGCAACTCCCTTTGTCACTTGAGTAGAAAGGTAATGCAAAAGTGCCATGAAATGCATATAAGTGTATTGGAAAGTATCTTTTGTACTTCACGAAAAGATACTTCTGATGAAAGCTGACTGACAAGCTCTTTGCATAAGAGAATCAGGTGCTAAGTGACATCCATATCTCACTGCAAGTACGAATATGACAACGTGAAAAGTCAGCCACAAACACAAGAGAGGAACTGCTAATCACTGCACTTGTGTGCAAAACAAGGAAACAAAGTATTTGCTTCAAGTGAAACTTCTTTACTATGATGGAAAGTTCTGATTTACACAAATCCTTAATCTGAAACCTCCTGATGACGCAGTTTTAAAATTAATTAGATCCATGAAGACTTCTCAAATCTTTCCTTACAATGCAAAGCAGAGAATGAGTTGGGGCAGGAGACAAATGAACAGCTTAAACACTATTTCTTGATC